>NC_090923.1:701034536-701653561 GCF_040938575.1 Ambystoma mexicanum
TAAGTCCTAAAAACCAACTAGAAAGAACTGTTTGAAGGAAAACATGCTATTGTTTTGGAGAACTCCTACAGTTAACACCAGTGAAATGTCAACCTATTTTCAAAACATTAGGATAACAACAATGCCACAATACCCTTGGTAGCATTGGAAATGTAAATCTCTGGCAACATTATCAATACAGAGATCTAACTAAAAAAAAACATGAACCACTCTAAAGACCTCACATATGCTAACATTTTAAAAAGCATTAGAACTGGTCTGCCCAATAAAGATGCAAAATCCATCTCAAATAGTAGCCTAATACATGAGCTATATGGACGAAACACATCTGCTCCTGATGTCATGGAACAAGGATCTCAACAAAATCTAAAATGTAAGTCCTTAAGGGCAACCCTTGCAAGCTGTAGTCAATTCAACGAGATAATGGTGGAAAAAGAAATGCAACCCATACTGCATTTCTGCTCCACATACAAACTAAAAGTGCACGGCATGACACTTCCTATGTTTCAACAAGAAACAGCACGACTTGATAGCTTAGAAAAATGTATCTCCAACACAGCCGGATTGGAGAAAATATTGACTTTGTATGTAAACTACATTGTATTTCTAAAATGTAACCTTGACATAGAACAAGGTTTAGTTAATGGAGCAATTGGTACAGTTGCTGGCTTCCAAACACATCCACATGACAACAACATTCAGTTTTTCAACATCCACTTTGACAAACATGGGGAAGTTAAACAAATTTGCCAGACAATAGCATGTTTCCTTCTTTTCAAAGACATGTACATATTCAGAAAGGAATTTCCTCTGTCTCTTTCATATGTTGTCACTATTCACAAATCACAAGATCTAACCCTCGATCAAGCATAGACTGACATTGGCAGCACAGTCTTTAAAGAAGGTATGAGTTACCTAGCAATGTCTGCATATACTCAGTAGTCTATTCCTAGTTAACTTTGGTTTAAAGAAAGTCAATGCTGCCATTCCTCGCATCCTGAAATACAACAGGCTATGGGCACTATACATCCCCCATCGACCCTGTACATGTAGCCTGTACCTCAAAAAAACAAACCTTGTAATAGAAATAATAGAAACAGAAGCTATAACAGATTTCCCAAGAATACCACTAAAAAAACAACAACCAACTCATCTGCATCAAACAATACAACCACAAAACTGGCAAGTACACATCAACTGCACATCCATCAGAAAAGAAAGAGACACATGTCTCTTCTCCAGAAATATCTCGAGACCCATCAAACGATACACAGACAGAGCTCTCCGGTCCATTTAAATTCAGAAACACAACTGTAGTAAATTGTTACGCTAATGTGACAGTTCCACTTCTCTTTCAATTGCTATCAATTGTTCTCAACATTTACTTAAACGGCTCAGATCAGTTGTGTTTGCAAATGCTTGTCCTTCATAGAAATGCCAAAAATAATCCTGACACCACTTACAGTATCTCAGGTATAATGCAAGAATTGGACTACTGTGCAGGAATGGTAACATTTACCATAAACACACAAGAAGATCCACACAACTTCCTAAAGTACTTATTAAAAGTACTGGAAACCAAAAACATTCCTACACGTGAACTCTCTGCAACCATGTTTCACAAGACCACATCTCCAATGAACGATTTGTATATGTATCCATTACAAATTATAAATCCATTCCATTTCACCAGTTTCGAATGGAAATTGTGGCATATTATGCCCTTTTTGCAATTTAGACAATTGTTGCACCATACAAATAAACTTACATAGCCAATTTGTCATAATAATGCTTCTAAGGTACAATGCAGATGGTACCAAAAATAACTGTAAGCATACAGGCTTCACACACGGCCAACTATCTCTTGGAAAGAAAACCTTCCCAACAGTAGCTATACTATACCACACTGGTGCCACAACCACTTCAGGGCACTACACTGCATATGTAAAAAAAAATAAGTGGTTGGTTTGAATGTAACGTTACCTCAGTTACTCCAAAACAGAGTTTACCAGCAAATTTAACAAATGGCTACTTAATATTCCTTCAACCCAAATTTAGTCATTAAACTATAGCACAATTAACAGTAAAAATACAATAGCAGGTATCTAGCTATATCCATAATACTTTGATAGCACTTTTGAAAGTAAATCTAGTTAGAATACGAAACAGGTATCTAACTACTAGAAAAACATCCTTCATTGCAAACCACATCAAATACGCTATCTCATTTCTTATACGTCAAAACATCCTCTAACCTCTAATGAATTAGAATATGGCAACAGGTATTTAACTACTTCAAACATTCCCTTAATCACAACATACTTCAAAAAAACAAATATACTATCGAACTTAAACTCGCATAACTCTAATCATTTTCTTTTGTTATCCAGTGCAGATCTTTTCCCCAATGACCCAATGGTTCGTTGAAGTCAAAACAACTGCAGTGTGCCACACACTAATGTTGTACCAAACATAGTACTTAGAAATAAAAAGAGAGATTCCACCTTTATAATGCTGCAACACCAAGTAACCATAGCAACTACAATCAAATACATATTCTATAAGCACTATCCTCAATTGTACTACAATCTTAAGCCCCATATACAGTTCAATTACATCATTTCACCACATTACAAACACTTTGTACTCCCACTACATTACCTACAATTACTATACACATATTGCTGCTATGGTGATTCGGGCCCTACTCCTACTACATTACATACAATTACTATACACATAATACTACAGTGGTGGTTGCGCCCAGTGCACATATTTCCGGGGCCATGGCCTATTTTGTCTCTTTTGTATTACTAATATATCTTGTCAATTGATAAACATTATCAATATAAACATTTAATAAAGGAACAAGCTTCAAATTGACAACTATTTTGGATTCAATATCAAGTTCACTTCCCTATCAAGTAATAATTGGTATCCATTATACATTTATATGTTGTTACACTATAGATGTATAAGTTCTAGTTCAACATATTCGTAAAATGCTAATTGTTGTTGAATACATTTTTTATTGCTAATAATTCTAATGTAGGATCATTTCACATTATCAATTCTCTTTTTAATGTGTTTTATTTTGCTATTCTTCTCTTCCAAAATTATAATAGTAAAATAAAACATGTGTATGCAGGGGGATGCAGGTATTTCGGCTCATACTCTTCTGTTGCAACCGGTGAGGTGGATGAGGTATGACTAGTGTTACTTATATCAAAGATATTAATGATTGGTGATTAATAATATTGTATTTCCAAGTAGCAGCATAAATGATAATTTCTTTAGAGTAAATAATAATTAAAAAAAAAACATAATACATGCAATCATCAATATTGTTGTATATTTCACCATCCTACAAGCAACAGTAATCCATCCCAAAAACTATGATTGTAGAATAATCACATGGAATCATGCATTCTCAAAATTGTCTATGTATATATTAATATACTGTTGCTGGACGTTTAAAGTGTAATTAATGATTTTTTTTAATGTTTGGTTTATTACAAGCCTTTCATAAATACATTCAACAAAAACAACTGAAGCGCCTCCTAACAAACTCATTGTTATAATATAAAATCATCAATGAAAATCAACCGTATAGTGTCAAAAATTGATGCTCTTTATTCTTGCAGGATAACAGCATAGTGCTAACTCTAACACCAATTCCCTGTGTCAACAGCTACATTTCAACATCAATTATTGTTGAAGTTTTTATATTTACTTACAATGTTCAACTTTATCTTTTTAAAGAATACATTTGTTAAAGTGTTCACTAAAATCCTCTTCAAGTGATTTACCATGTCTGTGTTCTATGGATAACTAATGGTTAAAACTCAACAATCAGACAACTTTACGTATGAAGATGCAATCTTTGTGATAAAAAAAAAGTTAACCTTAAATTGTATATCTATTTTCTACTATGTTCATTGGATGTGTTATGTACAAGATGTCTACTACTAATGCAGATGAGATGGAAGAGACACATGGACCACAGGTATTGAAACATGTATCATCTATTTTACTTTTAATGTAACTTTGATTGTGTATGAAGGGTTTTTCATACTAATATTGTGTTCTTGTTTAATTGCATGTATGTTTCATGAAATGGAATAGTATCACAGTTGTTTACAATGTTTTATGATTGCTCTGTTACAGTTGGGGTATGAAATCGCCCCCCTTCCAAGATTAACTATATCAAAGCGCACTCAGGAAACAAGGTTAAATACCATCCATGCATTGCATTGTATTTAAAGTGCTTGTTTTGACATTGTTTAATTGGTATTGGATTGTAAGATTGATATTCATATGTTCAGTTACTGTGAAAGAAATAATGCATGTTTTTCAATGTATTGGAGGCCTAGAAAGAAGAAGAGCAGGAAGACTCAGAAAACACCACAAACACATGATGTTGCTTATAAAAGCCAAAGTCAATTGGGAGCAACCAATGTTTGAGGTTGAACGTGCCAGTCTCAAAGTTCAGAGTTGGGATGCTGATGTCTAGTGGCCGGAATTTAAACTGCATATCACTGGCAAAACCCTGGAAAGTGTGGAGTAACCCCTAAATGCTCACACCAAAGGTACCCCAAAGGTGCACAGCAATGGGTTAAAAAGGTACAAAGAGTCACAAGTGATATCCATCTCATAAGTTAGAAATCCAGCTATTTAGTTGGTGTGACCCAAAACACATATAGCCTGCTCGATATGGAATGCCAGGCAATTGTTCCCAGCATCTTCTGCCCATCTTCTTCCATGTGGGGATCATTTTCTTCTGTCATTGGGCACAAAGACTCTAATTGGCAAGGTAGTGTACTCAAATTTTTGTGTCTGGGGCTTGGGGTCCCAGGCCACTGTAACTAATACATCTGGACAGTGAAGGCCTAAAACTCTTCAACAACACATTCCGGCCCTCTCTTGGCCTTGCAGGGCACATTCTTTCTGGGTTGCATGTACAATTGATAAGACACAATAAAGAACTCTGTATTTCAGTGTATTCATGAAATTAACCTTCTGTAAAGCTACCAGGGCTGCAGGCAAAGAGCACACACACACCCTTCTAACCCTTGGGCCTAAATGTAATTGAACTAGCATAGCCATTGCACTAGGCCTACATTCAAGATGATGTCTAACTTTTAATAGAGTTGCATTACACACATGATACTAGTGTAGAAATCCACTGTAATTCTTCTACAATCTAGTTTATGTAGGCGATCTTCCCCTGTCCTCCTTTCTCCAGGCTTGCCATGGAATCTCCCCCTACAATCGCCATGTCCTAAATCATTGAGTACTTTTGAGCCCCAGATGTACCGTTGAGGTTGTTGTGGTAGGCACTCTGTTGGCCCTTGTACACGTGGGGTTATTGTGAGATCCCCATTTCTTTTCCCCGTATGCAATGGTTGTTGGCAACCTCGCTATCGTTAGGGATTTTCGAGCCCGGCCCTATTTTGCATGAAGGGGCATGATGACGTATTACGTCACCGCGCGACGACTAGTGTGATGTTGTCATCACGGTACGCCACTTACGCGTAAGGAGGATTTGTGTACGGTTGTTTGCAGAATTGGCGGTGGACGTGTCCGCCGACCCCTGATCTTGAATTTCCATACATGGCTGCCAGCTAGGAGTGTATCCATTACATTGTAGGTAAGAGCCAGGGGTGTTGTCTAATTACTCGAGTCCTATATGGGGAGACTCCTTTACATTTGGCTGATCTAGCATTGTACTATTACAGAGCGAGATGTTTACATCCATCAAGAGAAAGAGGCCTGATTCAGATGGACTCTGATTAGAGCATATATTTGTTGGCTTACAAGAGCCGGAGATAGGTAAGAACACTCCTTTGAGTTGGATGAGAGGAATGATGGATATTTGGTGGGATAATGAAATCTATCTTCCACTCCCTGTATTTTAGGCACCTGTAGGTCTAGAGGAATTGGAAAGGGGTACACGGGTGGCTACCACGACTGAGACTTGGTTGGATCTAGGAAAAGAACAGCTTCCACATCACATGGTGAGCAATCTATATAGTAGAACATCTATTTTTGGTTGTATTAGTATCCAACTGGTGATTGAGATGCTAAGATACCTTTTACTCAGGGGAAAGAACGGCTATTATGAGTCAGAGAGATCAACATTTTAGCTTTGTGGTAGGTAATTCGTGGTACTTAATGTTGAATCGCTCTTGCTTTTGCAGTGAAGAGCCATAAATGGGTTGGCTTTTGAGGTCCAAGTTATATATTTCTTTAGACCCTTGATCAGGTATATGATTTATGGTATACTTGGTACCCTATTGGTGATTAGGGTGTGGCTATGGTGATTAACTAAACCGACTATGCCTGTGTTAGTGATACATGTTTGTCTTTTTTATCCTTAGAAATAGCAAGTTGTTGGTTGAATAGGAAGAATCTACCTGAAGCACAGGACTACTTCTGCCCCTGATGAATGTCCGGTTACTGGGAACACAGAGGACAGAAACGTATATAAGTTGGGCTGGTACACACAATGGGAAATGAGATCAATTAAGTTGCCATTGTTGTGTTATGCTGATCTATTTGTCGGCATAAATGTTTCGATACTGTGAGGTGGAATGTATATGACTATGTTATGTGTATATGTTTTTTAAACAATTTTTGTATTATTTGTGCTGAATTAGAGATTAATATATTAAAAATGATATTTTTTGACAATACTGTTTTATGTTCATTGAGAACACATAATGCAGCCTATATTGGTTTAGCGGCTGTTATTTAAAATTGCTTTCTGAGGGGATATGTTCATTGTTTGAAATAGTTTGTTGTATATTCCTTCCTTTTGTTGAAATACATGTTATACATCCTCACTTAGTAGGAGGGATTATCACTAGAGCGTGGGGTTACCCCTGTAGAAGAGTATCTAAATCATTGAGGGGCCTGGAACTTTCGCCCGTGCGTCCCAACAGTCCCCCTTTTGTTAATCCAATATTCAAGCATTCCCTTGCCATCTCCCCAGCCTCCTTATACCTCCACATTCCTTTTTTGTACACCCAGATTCTACATACTGAACGCAAACTTTCTCCCACTTGGGCGTACTGCTCTGGGGTGCACGGAAGATATATACAGCACCCATCTCCTTCCAAGTCAACCCAGTGTTCCACATATTTTTCAGGATCTGGTGGGGCTGTGGTAACTGTTCCAAGGGTATCAATACTTTGCTCTATCCTCACCATGCGGGGCTTAGTTGGGTTTTCTGTTTGAACCTGCACATCTTTTGTACCACAAGGTGCACTGCTTAATGAAATTGAAACCATCATCATCACACTATTAGTGAATGCTTTAGCACAGCATCAAAGTCCCAATTGGCACATGCAGAAGAACACCAACATGAACAGAACCAATGACACTAGTATCTTCCCAACTGCTCCCATCCACGATGGTGCCCACAAGAAGAGATCATCAAACTAGTCACTATTATGAATCTCTGCTTCTGTCTGCATATGTTCTCTGAGTGTATTGTAAGGGGGAAGGGTCTGTATGCCCGCCCCTGTACATTCTGCATGAAATAAGTCTATTTACCTCCGAGTTTGGAGGTAATCATGCTATTAGCGCCATGACTATCTCCAATACCGGTACCAAGTCCGTCCTCGTTCAATGGGGACTTACCGGTCTATTCCAACCTTTGCGGGACCAGTAAATCCCCATTGGAAAAGCCATTCCCCATTCCCATTTGAGCCCCTATAGGGCTCAATGGGAAGGGGAAGGTGCTAATAACGGTACCACAAATTGCATACGGTTATTAGCTCTAAAGTCCCTTAACAAGTCCCGTCCTTAACGCTGGGTAAAACCAGGCATTAAGGAAGGGACCCGCTAAGGGTACTCGGAATAGGGCGCAAAAGGGATCTCTTTGCGCCAAACTCGGAATGAGGCCCTAAGACTCCATTTTGTGCCACATCAAACTCAATTTTTGTACTAGGCCTCACAATTATCTCTAAAAGGCCTCCTCTCCCCTCACCAAGCACCACGCACAGCCAGCTCCAACAGCCCCCACCATCTCCTCCCCTGTCTGCACGGCACCAACTCTTTTCTCATGGAAGCCCAGGTGTGAATTGTTGCAAAATGAAAACTGTATTTTTTCTCTTCCTCTGAGCTCACTGCCCTGTGTATGACCAGGGCGAATCATGACTTGTGTATTCATCCGTCTCCACAGACCTGCTAATCCCCCTTCAACCCCCACCTTTAGGAATTATTGCCTGCACAACATGTTGCCCCAGTATTTTCCTTTCTTGTAGCAGTGGTGAGACCCCTCCCCAATAACCATCCTAAATTGCCCCCATATAACTAATCTTGTGTGATCATATATTCTCCATGAGTTAACACCTATCAATACATTAGTTTGAACCATGAGGCACCACAGCGAATAAATCTCAGATCGAGACCCTCAGATAAGCCACATGGCAAAAAGGACCACCTCACCTCTGCCCCACAAACTCCCAGGTTAAGAATGTATATAGGTTTGCTCACAATTTATAGGCAACCCTGCATTCTGGTATACGTTTTATGTGTTACATTATTCTTAGCATGTCAAAGATTACTGTGTAGTTTAGATTAATTTGGACAATCACACCTTGTGGATCCAGCCTGAACGGCACCCCTCCCAGATGAGCCCAGCTGACCCACATGCCGCGAGAAGCAACAACACTGCACCAACCAATCGAGCTGCACCACCCCAGTATGGTACATACTGCAACACTGTAGTACACCAATGGGCTCGCACTATGCATCACGTATACTGTTTGTCACAGATGACGAGATTTTTGTGTACAGATATGTTGTTTCTGTATTGTTGGCAGAGCGCTCTCAGAGCAGCAGAGTCCTCTGCTTGCATCATGTACTTTATAAACCTTTACTTAACTTGCAATCTTTCTCCTGGTTTCATTCCCTGCTGGGGTGTGTCTGTTTATTCTGAGTTGAGATTTGTATTTTGGGGATTGACCACCTTCACTTGGTGACCCTGACAAAGTGATTGCTCCGAGAAGACCCCCATGCCTTGCGGTGAGATCCGGGGCACCCCCATCAAAACCACTGCTACCTACGGCCAACCGGTTTTTAAAATGTGTACGCTCCTGAGCAGGTTCTGCTGGTCGTAGCTTTGCAAATACCTAACTGCTCACCGGAGCGGGCAACGGCTTGGTTGGGGACGGCACCCCGATTGTGGATAGAAAGTGGCCAGAGGCTCTCGGATCACCATGAACACGTGAGTAGTGATTCCAAGGTGGCCTAAATGAGGGAAAACTAACAGGAAAAGGGTCAAATTAAAACAGCAGGGCAATGGCCTGTGGGTAGCGTTGGGTGTGTGTTAGAGTGAACGACTGTTGACAAAAGTGCTTTTCTTCTTCATATGGCCATTAGATTTTTACATAAGTTGACAAAATAAGAGGAGATATGGGAACCTAGCTCCGAAAGTGGGTGGAAGGCAATGCCGCATATTACTGTCTCGACCAGTGCAGGTTTATTAGTGAGGAAAAAGGAATAAGTAGGAGTCTTGCATATTGAGTAGACTCGGAGAACATTAGTTTTTCCCTTTCTCTTTAGTGTTGGTAATAATGTTTAGAGGTTGGCCCAGAATGGACCAGGGTCAAGGGACTGTGAGGTATGAATGAAGGGGAGAGCTTAGTATTGTCAAAAAGGGAATGGGACCTAAAAAGGTCAGCCTAAAATATATGTTTTATTTTCTCTGTTGTCAGTAAAGGTCCGTCAGTTTGTCAGATCTGACTGTTCAGTGGTTCAAGTTTCCATGGTTTTTGTTTTATCTATAACATGGTCAATGTAAAATAAGGTGTAAATGAAATGTTTTGAAATGCAACTTTGAAAATGTTTATGCTAGAAGATACAAGGTTATTGAAGTACTGACAGTGATAACTGACACATACACGCACACAGTCATTGGAAAGAAATATGGGCGCGGATACACCATTTCTGCATATTTGTCAACAACTCCCCTCATACAGTGAAAAAATTAAAAAGTATCATGACCAATGGCTGACCGAGATTAAGGGGAAAGGATCGTCTCAGATAAGCCAGAAGGATTATCTTTTGATAAACCAGTGTTGGATTTGGTGGCAACATATTGATTGGCTAAATATAAGGGGAAGCAGATCCAAAATAGGAGGGAAGTATTAGACCTCTGGACAATGTTTGAAGAAACGCCTCCTCAGAAAAATAAAGATAGGGAATCACAGCCTGCAGTGACAGGAAGCAAGGAGGAGGGAGGAGGAGAAAAGTAGGAAGGAGAGGAGCCTAAAAAACTGTACCCATTGTTGACCAGACCCGCTGAAGGATACTGTGACCCACTATATTTGCCCCAGCCTAGTGCACCCATTACACCAGCAACAGCACCCCCTTCCCCTTATGACCCTAAAAGCCCATATGGCCCCAAAAGTACATCCCCAGCAGATATAGGGCAAATCACCCAAAATATAGAAGACCATATCATCAGTACCCAAACCGAATTGGCCCGACTAGCTTCCCGGTGCGTCGACAGGCTGCCAGTAACGGGAGGAGGACATAAACTGCCACCACCGCCAAACACACCTTCCATTATAGCTGAGGGTGATTGGAAGTCCGGGGACTTCCTCTTGCACATTGATAGTTCCCTAGTAAATATAGTGCGAGCAGGGCAGGAAGGTGATCAGGTAAGTGCAAGACAAGGTAGTGTGACATCTGAGAGGGAAGACGAATGCTCGAGCGATATTGATTTGTACGAGGAAGGAGCAACAGGAGGAGGGCTACAAGTACAGTATATGACACCTGACACCACAGTTGGGAGGGGAAGACGAGAGGTTGCATGGAAGGTTGAGAAACAGGATAGGAAGAAAGGCATTGGCAAAAAGGAAAAGAACAAAGGTAGGTAAAGGGAAGGAAAAGACAAATCTGCAGATGCCACTCATGTACCAGGGGGCAGGTAGGCCGCACTATGTGCCCTGGGCACTGATGGACAAAACACATTTATTGAAGTAACTGCCCCACTTTCGGTAGGGGCGGAGAAATTGATATATGCCTTCAAGAAACACACCACAGGGGTTCCTTCCCTTGGCTTTAGGGAATGTCAAGAGCCTGCTAGTATCTGCAGTGGGTGATCAAGCAGACGGGGTGTGGGAGAAAGCGTATTTCCCGGGAGTAACAATGGACCATGATCGGCACGATGGGGCATCATTTAACAACGTGAGGGCAAAGGTGTGGGATGCACTGCGGAGAACCTTCCCTGACACCCCTGATTTACACTTGGTGATGCAATGCACAATGGGGGACGACAAAGATGCTGTGTATTTCATTCTTCGGGGTGCAGGATATGTGGAGGGCGGAGACGGGCATGGCCTGGAACCAGTCAACCTCCCTCTTTTACTTTATAATCAAGACAGGCCTCCCAAAAAAGGTACAGAAGGCATTCGATAAAATTGCCGGGATTGAAGCCAAGGGTTGGCCAGATATACAAAGCATTATAGTATACGATTGTAGGAGGATCAAAGAGAGGAAGAAATAAATTGCAAAGAAAAGATTGGCAGACGAAGCGAATCACGTACAAAATAAGTTGGTGAAGGTCGCAGCAGTAGCAGCCGCTCTCCCCGCAGACAGGCAGGGAGATGGTGAGGAGGGGCAAATAGCAATACAGGCTAGGATAGCAGCCACCTGGGCAGCAAACGGGCAAGAACAATGGGCTGGAGAGGAACAGTACGCAGGGCCACAGTGGCATGGAAGACCTGGAAGAGGAAGAGGTGGGTACCGGGGACAGAGAGGGGGATATGGAGGACTGGGACCCCATGGAGGAGGACATGGACCATGCTGGTCATGTGGGAGGTGGGCCACTTTGCGAGGGAATGTCACGCCCATCCCATGGCGCATCACCAGAATACAGAGGGGTTCAATAATGAGCAACAGTATGGCCACCCCACCCGGGCAGTCCCTTTGGGTTACCTATGGGGGATAAAGGCAAGGGGAACAGGTCGACAATCGGTTCACATAAGAGCAATGGACACCACCAAAGGGGACACAACAATAAGTAACACGCCAAACTCAGATGTGGAACTCGCACAGTAACCCTTTCGCCACTACAGCTAATGGCGCACCAGTGCCGTTCTGGGGAACAGCCATGGTTGGGGAAAGCATCTTCTCTTTTCCGGGGACAAACACACTCCCAGACTAGGACAGCCCACAGAGAGTACTTGCGTGTCCAGTCCTATCGACTACCCTACGTCCAGATGAGGAACCACTGGTGGGGGCAGACAAAGGAAATAGACAGTGGGCCTCATTTCGACCATGGCGGTAAGTACCGAACATTACCGCCATGGCGTAATCAACGTTTACGCCGTGGGTCGATGGCGTAAAGTGCGGCATATTCCGACCCATCGGGCACGTGCATTACGCCATGGCGTTAATGTAAAGTACGGCATGGCGTAAATGGGCCAGAAACGGCCCTTACCGCTATCGCACGCCGCGCAAGGAGCACTACCGCCACACACACCATAGCGGCGACCGCAATTAGCGGTCACCGTAATTAGCGGTCAGCGTAATTAGCGGTCACCGTAAATAGGCGGAACCGGAAATAGCGTCATCGCGGCGGAACGGGAAACTGCACGACGGCCATCTTGAAAAACACAATCCATTGCCATCCTCCACAACCATACCTGATCCAACCCTGACACCTATCCACACCCATCACCCACCCAATTAGCCAAGTAAAAATGCCCAAAGTTGTTAAAAAAGCATGTGACCGGCAGCGCCAAGACCGTTTCTCAAAGGAGGAACTAACCATGCTCGCAGAGACCCTGCAAGAAAATGCTGCAGCTGTATTCTCCGCGCAGATGACAAGGCCGGCAATAGCAAAAAAAAAGGCCATATGGGCCCTAGTGGCACAGCGTGTGAGTGCAGTGGGGGCCGTACCCCGCACTGCCCAGCAGTGCAGAAAGCGCTGGGACGACTTGAGGCTCCGTGTCCGAAGCATCCTCTCAGCTAACCGCAACCTAGCCACGTCAACTGGGGGTGGATCCGATTCGCCCATTAAGCTGCAAGCATGGGAGGAAATATGTGCATCCACCATCGGGATGGAGAGCATCCAAGGTGTCGGAGGGATGGAGAGAGGAGCGCCGACCTCAGGAGATGCAGGTAGGTGGCCAGAGCAAGCCATGCAAAACTCAACAAAGTCCTATCATGTGAAGTACCATGTAGCCCCATAGCGCATATGCAACACATCGGCAGGTGAATGTCCACAGACACATCCAGACTCCACCCTGTACACATGCAGCATGCACAACCTAACTGCTGGCACACACATACCACCATGCTACCTCCACACAAAAGGCACAAAACCTGGATGCCCCTGCCTGAAATGTGCTGCATGTACCCACTGTATAGATCTCATCCCTCACAATGCACGGCCAATGTCCGCGTACCCATCAATAACACTTTCCCTCCTTTGCTCCACCACAGGATCTGACACAGACCTCCAGGAAGAGGACAACACTGCATCCACATCCACCAAGAGGGCCAGGCCACAGGCATCCACCTCAGCCATCCGAAAGGAAACACACCACCATCCGCAAACCCTGCCTGGGGAAGAGGACAGGCAAATGCCAGCCCCCACAACAGCAGACACAGACCCAGCAGCAGCACCGCACATGTCACTAGTCGTGCCCACTGAAGGGACAGGCTCTGCTGCAAGCAGCACCCTGGGTGAAATTGCTGCCATAGCGGCAACCTCCGACAGTGAGGCAGGCAGCATCGAGCTCATCGATGAGGAAATGCCCACTGCCCAGCCACATTCCCCCTGCATATCCCTAAGCCCCCTGCAGGTGGATGCCACACAGGGGCAGTCGGAGGCTGAGGATTGGCCAGCCACCCCATCCCCCCAGCCTGAGGTGAGCAGCCCAATGGACATGCAAATGCCACTTGGCATGGCCCAGCAGAACCAGCAGACACTTGAGGATATGGTTACCCGCCAGCAGCAGCTATCCGCCCTCCTCAACGAACATGTTGCACAGTGTGGGGTGCCAAGGGATGGCATGGAGAGTTTGGCAGACCGAGTCACAGCTGCCATAGAGTCCTCCACAAAGGACATATGCACGGAACTCGCGGCTGTGCGCAATGTCCTCACAGAACTTGTCCAGACCATCAGGGACATGCGTCCAGATGTGCAGGCCGGACCGTCCTCATCAGCCAGCTCGGCACAGAGCAGCCCCATACGCAGATCAGGGCGCAATCTACGCAGCATGGGCAGGGGTGCCCCGGGGGCCAGGGGAGGGGATTCACATTAGTGGCTTGACAGTCGAGCAGGACTACTGCACACCCTGCTGCACAGACACTACCGCACCTTCGTAGGGATTCCAGGGTGAAGGGGGGAGGGGGTGTGTTGGGGTGTTCAGGGGGGAGGGGGGAGGGGGTGTGTCACGACGTTTCATTGTTTGAATACACTTTTTTCTTTCCCAAAATGAAATGTGTGGACATTTTCATTGCATATGTGTGCTTTATTGGTGTACAGTCCACAGTGTGCATGTCCCAGAGACACACAGTGCCCCAAGTGCAGTCTCCATGTGATTCACACCAGCCGTGTGTGCTAGAAGCAGTGGTCGATGATACTTTGGCGCATTGCACGCCCCTCCTGTGCGTCGCCTCCTCCATGGGGTGGTGCCCCATCTGCACCCTCCTCATCCTCATCGTCAGGTGGTTGCAGTCCTGCGTCAGGGGGCAGGGGCACATTCCGTCTGACGCACATATTGTGTAGCATGACACATGCCATGACGATCTTTGCCACCTTCTCATGGTGGTACAGGAGTGCCCCTCCAGACCTGCTGAGGCTTCGGAACCATGCCTTCAATAGGCCGAATGTTTGCTCTATGACCACACGAGTACGTGTATGTGCACGGTTGAAGTCCTCCTCGTGCTGGTTCTGCGGGTTCCGGACTGGTGTAAGGAGCCACCTCTTCAGGGGATAGCCTGCATCACCTGTATGTAGGCGAGAATGTATGTGTCAGTCATGTCGTCTGATCAAGAACATGATGTGCCACCATGGCCTGCATCCAACTGTTACTTCGGCTCACTTCTACATGCACTAATTGATTCACACAATGCAACCAGTATATGCTCATGGCTCCCCTGGCCTGTTTTGCATGCCATCACCAAATGTATGCAGAGGGGTTGAGTGCATTGTGAGTGCCCATCCTCTGTCTCCGTTCTCTGTGTTGCTCACAGCCAGGTGGAGTATGCATCATTCCCCCCCCTTCAGCCAGGTGGAGTATGCATCATTCCCCCCACCTTCAGCCAGGTGGAGTATGCATCATTCCCCCCCTTCAGCCAGGTGGAGTATGCATAATTCCCCCCCCCTTCAGCCAGGTGGAGTATGCATCATTCCCCCCCCCTTCAGCCAGTTGGAGTATGCATCATTCCCCCCCCCCTTCAGCCAGGTGGAGTATGCATCATTCCCCCCCCCTTCAGCCAGGTGGAGTATGCATCATCCCCCCCCCCTTCAGCCAGGTGGAGTATGCATCATTCCCCCCCCTTCAGCCAGGTGGAGTATGCATCATTCCCCCCCCCTTCAGCCAGGTGGAGTATGCATCATCCCCCCCCCCTTCAGCCAGGTGGAGTATGCATCATTCCCCCACCCTTCAGCCAGGTGGAGTATGCATCGGTACGTCATTCACCTGCCCACTTCCATGACATTGGACTCACCGAGTAGCCAGGATCTTGGGCCTGCATGTCGCTCCATGTAGCGTGGTATTGTGGAGTTCCTCAGGACCATAGAATCATGGGTTGATCCGGGGAATCGGGCACAACAATGTGTGATGATCTTGTTGGAGTCACAGACCATTTGCACGTTGATTGAGTGGAACTGTTTCCGGTTGCGGTACGGTACCTCCATGGCACGTGGAACCACCAATTCCACATGGGTGCAGTCGATGGCACCAATGCAACCGGGTATGCCGGCTAGTGCATGGAAACCCACTTTGGTGTTTGCAATGTCCTGGGCAGTCCGTGGTAATGAGATGTGGTCGTCTGTGTGCTTGAGGAGGGCATCGAGCACTTGGATGAGTGTTCGTGAGAATAATGGTTGTGAAATGCCATGCAAGTGCCCCACTGTGTGCTGGTAGGTGCCTGTGGCCAGGAAGTGGAGTACAGACACTACCTTCAGTAGGGGTGGGATGGCGGTTGGAGTTTCTATCATGCTGACAATGTCGTTGTGTATCATGTGTACGATGGCGGTGATGGTGTCCCGGTCCATACGGTACAGGGTGTGGATCTGCTCAGCAGTGAGGTTGAATGGATTGGCTCTGATGCGTGGGATTGGGGGCTGCCTGCGTGGTGGCACTGGCTGTGCTGGTGGGGCTTGCTGGGCCTGCCTTGCCCTCCTTCTCCTCCTGCGTCTCCTCTGTGCAGCCTGTTGTTGTTGTTGTTGTTGTTGTTGTTGTTGTTGTTGTTGTAGTAGCACTTGCATTGCTATCAGGTTCTCCAGCCCCAACATTGCTAGTCGTATTGGTATCATTGTGGAGTGTGACTGGGTGTGGGAAGGGGTGGGGTGTGCTCTTTTTGTACTTCCTGAGTCTGTATTACCTTCACCTGTGCTGTTTCTGTGCACCTGTGGCAGCTGCATTCACTTTACATGGCCCTTTACGGTTGGTTCGCGATGGCGTACTTAGCACCATGGCGGTAAGGTACTTAACGGGCTGGGTGATGGCGTTAGGTGCATGTCCGCTTGGGTCAGCATTTGCGTACCTTTCCGCCATGGCGCTAAGTACGGTGTGGCCGGCCGCATGCGCACACCCTTAGCGCAGTTAGCGGTAGCGTTAACTACGATGCCGCTAATGGCATCGTAGTTAACGGTCACGGGTCATGATCGGACCTGGCGGAAAACGATGGCGGTAACCATTTACCGCCATCGTTTTTCACTTAGCACCAGGGTCGTAATGAGGCCCAGTGTATCTTCTTGGTGGACTCAGGAGCGTAAACATCGTGCCTAATGGAAGGCTGGTTCCCACTCTCAGGCAAAAATTTGGAAATGCAGGTATTCTCCAGGGCAGTAGTCGCAGTTCCATACACAAAGGATTTGGTAATAACGATGGGGGGAAAACAGTGCGAACACTCTACTGTACCACAAAGACTCGCCTATAAACCTGCTGGGAAGGGACCTCCTTAGTAAACTCAATATGAATATCTCCTTCACTGAAAGAGCCATAGTGTGCTCCACCCCGGTAATATGCCCACTCCGGGCAATGCTGCTGATTAACACAATAGCAAATTAAATAGCAGTACGCAGGGTGCCCATTAATGCAGACATGTTCATATATGGAATACAGGTCCTGTCAAGAGTAGTGCCTGAGATAACATGAACGGAGTGGAGAGTACCTTCTGACTTTGTTTTCTGCCCTGTGGCTGCCCCTTAAATATTACCAGGTACCATCCTCTCCCTAGATTTGCAGGGAGTACAAGTGTCAGCTAAACATATTGTGGTAGTAGGCCTGGACACGCAACGATGCAAGTGGCGAAGTGTATTATGCACAGATCCAAACACAGCACTGGCCATCTGACAGACGAGGAGCTGTTCACTGACAATGACACTGACGGGGAGATAGTAATGGAAATATGCATGCCCTCTGACATAATGGTCCAAAACAGATGAGTGATGAACTCCCTCATGGCCATTGTCAATGCACTGCCGTCATTTTTCAATGAAGACATGCCACAAATACCTACAAAACTGTGGACAACTAACCCCATGACGTAGGGCTCCTACAAGAGGTGGTGCCAGTTAAGATCAATCTCAAGCCTGGAGCGGTGCTACCCCACGTAAAACAATACCCCGTGTCAAGAGAAGTGGAGGAAGGAATAAAAGAGACAATACTTGCACTACTCCAACAGGGTATCATTGTACCATCACATTCGGTGATTTATCTGATTAAGAAAGCAAAGGGCAGGGCTTGGAGGATGATACAGGATTTAAGCCCATTAATGACATCATAGAAAAGGAGTTTCCCCTTGTCCCCAACCCCACATCCATTTTGTGCAGCATCCCAAATTCTGCCATGTGCTTCACAGTGGTAGACTTGTAAAATGCTTTTTTCTCGGTACCATTCGATCCGGGTTCACAATACCTGACTGCATTCACACTAGGGGGGGAAGAGATACAAACATTGCATGTTACCACAAGGATACTGTGAAAGGCCAAGTATTTTTGACAGGATATTGCATGAAGATCTTGGAAATATTGAAGTCAAAAGCACAGTGATACAGTACGTAGACAATCTGTTGATTTGTGGCGAGAATGAGGAACAATGTAGAACTGACCATCACATTACTACATTTAATGGCATAGAAGGGGTACAAAGTGGACAAGGGGAAGTTGCAGTACTGCCTAGCAGAAGTACTATATCTGGGACAACTGATATTGAAGGATGGCAAAAGAATACTCCCAGACAGGGCAGCAGCGTTGCACACTACAATTAGGCCCCACACAGTGAAAGACATGAAGAAATTCCTTGGCATATGTAACTATTGCAGAGCATGGATAATTGATTATGCAGCATACACAAGGCCCATATTACAGGCACTAAAAGAAGCACAAAAAGAAAACACAGCTATCACATGGACACAAGAGATGAACACTGCTTTCAACAAACTGAAGGCCCTTATTTGCATGGCACCAATTCTAGCGACCCCAGATTACGATAGAGAATTCTAATTGTTCTCGCTTTGCAATGGAACACTCATGACAGCTGTCCTAACACAGAAGACATTGTTAGGGCACAAAACATTAGCATACTACAGCAGCACCTTAGACTCTGTGATGCAGGGACATTTCGCATGTGAACAAGCTCCGGCAGCCGCCACCTTTGCAATTGAAAAAAGCGCCACCATATTGATGCGATGCTCGGTAACACTGTTTTTGAACACTCTTTGTTTGCAATACTCGAACGATCCAAATCCACACTCACCACACAAAGGGCAACTGCTTATGAAATATTACTGTCCAGTTCCAACATTCACAATGCAAGACAGTAAATCCAGCCACATTCATCTCTGAGCCATGCCTGGTAGAAGACATGCAAAACCACGATTGCGCCACATACGAGGGGGAGGGTGACGACATTCCCAAAGCAAATGAAAACACCCTAGAGGAAGGTGAAGTGTACTTTGTGGATGGGTCAGCATGTATTTGCCCAGACACAGGAGAGGAGCATGTGGGTGCAGCTGTGGTAAGACTGGAGGAAGGGGAGTATGAAATCCTAGTGCAAAAAAGATTACCTATGCATTATTCAGTGCAAGCTGCAGAACTTGTAGCATTGTATGAAGCGTTGCACGCAGCAAAGGGATGCAAGGTACCAATTTATTCAGACTCAGTGTACGAAACCACAACGGTACATGCTGGGTTGTCCAGGTGGAGGAGGAGAGGTTTCAGAAGGGCAGATTGTTCGCAAATATGAATGGGGGGTTGTGGCTGGCAAGTTGAATGGGTTCTAAGAACACTCGCGGTGTCCTGAAATTTTCGCAAATAAACAAAATGGGGGTGCCCGGAGGATGCTGTCCGTATTGTTCTCTGTCAAGTTGAATGTGTTCTAAGAACACTCGCGGTGTCCTGAAATGTTCGCAAATAAACAAAATGGGGGTGTCCTGAGGACGCTGTCCGTATTGTTCGCTGTCAAGTTGAATGTGTTCTAAGCACACTCGCAGTGTCCTGAAATGTTCGCAAATAAACAAGATGGTGCTGTTCTGAAGACGCTTCTAAAGACACTTGCGGTGTCCTGAAATGTTCGCAAATAAACAAAATGGGGGTGTTCTGAGGACGCTGGCCGTATTGTTCTCTGTCATGTTGAATGTGTTCTAAGAACACTCACGGTGTCCTGAAATGTTCGCAAATAAACAAAATGGTGATGTTCTGAGGACGCTGTCCATATTGTTCTCTGTCAAGTTGAATGTGTTCTTAGAACACTCACGGTGTCCTGAAGTGTTCGCAAATACACAAAATGGGGGTGTTCTGAAGACGTTGTCGAACACTCCCTGTGTCCTGAAATGTTCACAAATATGAATGGGAGGTTGTGGCTGGCAAGTTGAATGTGTTCTAAGAACACTCGCGGTGTCCTGAAATGTTCGCAAATAAACAAAATGGGGGTGTCCTGAGGACGCTGTCCGTATTGTTCTCTGTCAAGTTGAATGTGTTCTAAGAACACTCGCGGTGTCCTGAAATGTTTGCAAATAAACAAGATGGTGGTGTTCTGAAGACGCTTCTAAGAACACTCACAGTGTCCTGAAATGTTCGGAAATAAACAAAATGGGGGTGTTCTGAGGACGCTGTCCGTATTGTTCTCTGTCACGTTGAATGTGTTCTAAGAACACTCGCGGTGTCCTGAAATGTTCGCAAATAAACAAAATGGGGGTGTGCTGAAGACGTTTCTAAGAACACTTGCGGTGTCCGGGGAATGTTCATAGGGGGTGTCCTGAGGACGCTGTCTGTATTGTTCTCTGTCAAGTTGAATGTGTTCTAAGAACACTCGCGGTGTCCAGAAATGTTTGCAAATACACAAAATGGGGGCGTTCTGAAGACGTTTTCGAACACTCGCTGTGTCCTGAAATCTTCGCAAATATGAATGAGGGGTTGTGGCTGGCAAGTTGAATGTGTTCTAAGAACACTTGGGGTGTCCTGAAATGTTCGCAAAATAAACAAAATGGGGGCGTCCTGAGGACGCTGTCCAAATTGTTCTCTGTCAAGTTGAATGTGTTCTAAGAACACTTGCGGTGTCCTGAAATGTTTGCAAATAAACAAGATGGTGGTGTTCTGAAGACGCTTCTAAGAACACTCACAGTGTCCTGAAATGTTCGGAAATAAACAAAATGGGGGTGTTCTGAGGACGCTGTCCGTATTGTTCTCTGTCACGTTGAATGTGTTCTAAGAACACTCGCAGTGTCCTGAAATGTTCGCAAATAAACAAGTTGGTGGTGTTCTGAAGACACTTCTAAGAACACTTGCGGTTTCCTGAAATGTTCGCAAATAAACAAAATGGGGGTGGTCTGAGGACGCTGTCCGTATTGTTCTCTGTCACATTGAATGTGTTCTAAGAACACTCCCGGTGTCCTGAAATGTTCGCAAATAAACAAAATGGGGGTGTTCTGAAGACTTTTCTAAGAACACTCGCGGTGTCCTGGAATGTTCGTAGGGAGTGTCCTGAAGGCGTAGTCCGTATTGTTCGCTGGCAAGTTGAATGTGTTCTAAGAGCACTCGCGGTGTCCTGAAATGTTCGCAAATAAACAAAATGGGGGTGTCCTGAGGACGCTGTCCGTATTGTTCTCTGTCAAGTTGAATGTGTTCTAAGAACTCTCGCGTTGTTCTGAAATGTTCGTAGGGGGTGTCCTGAAGATGCTGTTCATATTGTTCGATGGCAAGTTGAATGTGTTCTTAGAACACTTGCGGTGTCCTGAAATGTTCGCAAATAAACAAATTGGGGGTGTTCTGAGGACACTGTCCATATTGTTCGTTGTGAAGTTGAAACTGTTCTAAGAACTATTGCGTTGTTCTGAAATGTTCGTAGGGGGTGTCCTGAAAACGCTGTGCGTATTGTTCACTGGCAAGTTGAAAGTGTTCTAAGAACACTCATAATGTCCGCGGACATAAAAAGTTTCCATGGACCATAGTTGAAATGTTTGACTCTATGGATGTGATATGCTGCGGTGGTTGTGGCCAGGGCATAGAGTCTTGCGTGCATGGCCATTTCGCTTTATACTTTGGCTTGTTGCATTTTTTTGGAGCAGTAACATATTATTTATTTGTTTGGATATTATAAAATTTTGGAGCAGTTAGATACCAATTGGTGTATTCTACCTTTCTATTTTTTTTATATATTTTAGTGGTATTGATTTATCTATTTAGATATTTTTAAATTTTGGGACAGTTAGATACCAATTGGCGTATTCTAACTGTGTATTTTTTGGTCTAATTTAGTGGTATTCATTTATCTGATTAGTTGTTGTAGAATCTTTGAGCAGTTAGATAGCTTTTGGAGTATTCTAACAGTTTATATTTTTTAACACAAGTTTACTTAGGGTTTAAATACAGTTTAGTTATCAAATTTTGGTTTTAAGAACATCAAATAAGCGTTCGTAAGATTTGCTGGTAATCTCTGCTTTAGAGTAATGATACTATCATTACATTCAAGCCATCCACATTTCTTTTTTATATATCCAGTGTAGTGCCCTGAATTGGTTGTGGCTCCTGCGTGGTAGATTATACCTATTGTTGTGAAGGTTTTCTTACCAAGTGATATTTGACCATGTGTGAATCCAGTCAGCTTGCAGTTGTTTTTGGTACCATCTGCATTGTAACGTAGAAGCATAAGTATTATGTATTTACTATGTGTTTGTATTACTAACGTGGAGCGATTATCTGAATTGCAGGTAGAGCATAATCTACCATGGTTTGCATTTTGTACAAGTTGCTGAAATGGAATAGATTCACAATTTGGTATTGATATATATGGATTTTACATAATCCGAATAAACTTGTTTGACTGACATATATATGAAACGTTCATTGGGGATTTCTTATTGTGTCACATTGTTGCAGAGAGTGCATGTATGTTTCCACATTGTATGAAATCTGAAAGATTTCATTTATAGGCATGTTTTTGTTTTCCAATAGTTGTAGTAAGTACATTAGAAATTCTTGTGGATCTTCCTGTGAGTTTATAGTGAATTTCACCATTCCAGCACAGTAGTCCAATTGTTGTGTTATTCCATAAACACTATACGTGTTGTCAGGATCGTTTGCTGCATTTATGTGAAGTACTTACATTTGCAAACACAATGGGTCTGTACTGTGTAAGTAAATGTTGTCAACAATTGGTGGTAATTGAAATAGAATATTCATTGCTACATTTGCATAGCAATTTACACCAACTATATTTGAGAATTTAAATGGTCCAAGTAGTTCTGTATCTAACTGCTTTTTTTGGAGTTTGTCTTCCTTCTTTAAAGAAGTACCTGGTTTACTTTCCCTAATTAATTCTTTTTTGCTTGTGGTACTTGATGAAGTATTAGTTTCTTTTACTCTCTTTGGAGGATTTGCAGTGACATCCTGTTGCATTTCTGTTTGATTTATTTTTCTTTTATAACGTTTTACTTTTTGTGGAACAGAATATGTGTTTAGGTGGGGGGTGTATAGTGAACGAAGTCTATTGTATTCTAAAATGCAATGAATATCAGCGTTTATTTTACTTGCATCAAAGTTGATTAGAAATAGACCGTCAAGTGTATGTAAGCGCGATAGTGCTATGCAGCCCATGCCTTTTTTAAAGACTGTTTTACCAATATCTATCATTGCTTTGTCTAGGGTAAGACCTTGTGATTTATGAATCGTGACTGCGTATGCAACAGTTAGAGAAAATTGTTCTCTGCGTACATAGATATCTTTGAAGAGAAGGAATCTAGCTGTTGAGCGTCCTATCCTTTTTACTTCTGAAATTTTGTCAAAGAGTATATTGACAAACTGAATTTTGTTGTTGCGTGGGTATGTTTGAAAGCCAACAACCGTACCCAGTGCTCCATTAACTAGTCCTTGGTCCACGTCAAGGTTACGTTTAAGCATTACTCTGCAATTTAAGGATAATTTTAATATCTTTTCTAAGCCTGCTGTGTTTGAGATTGATTTTTCTAAACTGTTTAGTCTTGTTGTGGCTTGGTCACACATGGGTAGTGTCATACGATGTACATCTAGTTTGTCTGTGGCGCTAATTTCCATGATTGGTTGCATTTCTTTACTTAGGATGATTTAATTGAATTTGAAACAGCTTGCAAGAGTTGACATTAAGGCCATACAATTGACATTTTTGTGGGCTAATTGTTCCATAACATCTGTAGCACATGCATTATCACTATAAAGTGCATTAATCTGGCGGGTTTTCAATATTGCTTCTGCTTCTTTAGAAAGTATACCAACTCTGATACTTTTTAAAATGTTGGCATAAGTGAGATCTGCAGATTGCCGCATGTTTTCTGTTAATTCTCTGTATTGGAAATGTTGCCAAAGGTTGACATTTCCAATGCTGCCAACAGTTTTACGGCAGAGTTTGTGTCCTAATGTTTTAAAAATAGGCTTACCTTTTACTGGTGTTAATTGAAGCAGATCTCCAAAAACAATAATGTGTTTTCCTGCAAAGAGCTCTTCATAGTCTGTTTTGAGTACGTATTGTAATCTGAGGTGAATCAAAACTAACATCAGGTTGGAGACCATGCTCACTTCATCTATTAGTAGCATTTTCATTTGTTTCAATACTCTGCGTAGTTCCATTGCAGCTTCTGCAGAAAGTTTGGAATAGTCTAATTTGTTCTGGTGTTCTACTGGTAATAGTAGTAATCGGTGTAATGTAACACCACCTATGTTGTAGGCAGCTAAACTTGTGGGGGCAGTGACAACAGCTGACAGTTTGTTGTTTGTCAAGTGTTGAAGGAACTGACTAATGATTTTGATTAGGAATGTTTTGCCAGAACCAGCTTCACCACTGACGTACAGTAGTGTAGGTTCATAATTATGGCAGGAACATTCTTTATTTTCATGTTTTACACCATGTGCAATTTGTTTTGTTACTTCTTGAAAAATGCTATGTTGCTCATTGTTTAGTTTTGATTGTAGTATAGTTAAGTATTCTTTTTCTTCATACTGACACATGGGGCCTCATCACAAGGTTGGCGCTCCGGTAAGAACGGCACCGGTAAGGCAATACCGGCATCCATTACCAGGCCGGTGAATCATGACCCTAGATGCCGTTGTTCCCGGCATCGCCAAGGACCCGCTGTGGCCGTGCACCACCGTACCGGAACGCGGGCACGCGCGCATATTGGGAGGCCTTAATACCGGCATGCCGCAAAGAAGGGGAGACCACGAGTCACACGTACAAGTACATACCGGCATCGAGATGCCTGTAAGAAGGGCCAACATGATGCCAGCAATACCGGCATCACGGACCACCCGTAAACAGCAAACTGATGTGTAAACAAGTGCCACAGGTGCACTCAATCAGCACAGGTGGAAGCAATGGAGTCAGGGTCAGCACAAAAGGAGCACACCCACACACCACACCCCCCTCCAAGGCAAAATGCTACCACTTGTACTTGCCATACTGGGCCTGGAGGACATGCCTGCACTGCTACTCCTTGAGCAGGCAGTACAACAGGAAACACAGAAGAGACGCCGGAGGAGAAGGAGGGTGTGACATGCCCAGCAAATACCACCAGTGCAGGCAGTCACTCCCCGCAGACAGCCAACAATCCAACGTATAAGGTCCAATCCATTTGACTTAACCCCAGCACAGATCCACACCCTGTACCGCCTGGACAGAGACACCATCACCAACATAGTGGAATTAATACAGGACGACTTGGTCAGCCTGATCAACATCCGCACAGACATCCCCCCTTTGCTGAATGTGGCATCTGTGCTCCACTTCCTGGCCACAGGCACTTATCAACACACAGTGGGCCAAATGCATGGCATGTCCCAATCATGCTTCTCTGTTGTGTTAAACCAAGTGCTGGATGCACTACTGAAGCACGCAAATGCCTACAAATCCTTACCAAGGACACCACAGGAGGTAAATGCCACCAAAAGAGCATTCCATGCACTGGCAGGCATGCCCAATGTAATTGGTGCCCTCGACTGTACCCATGTAGAGTTGGTAGTCCCACATGCCACGGAGGCGATCTACCGCAATCGGAAGCTATACCATTCCATCAATGTGCAGATGGTGTGTGATGCCAGCCAGATAATAACACACTGCTGTGCCAGATACCCAGGACCCACGCATGATGCCATGGTGCTGCGGAACTCCTCACTACCCCGCTACATGGAAGGAAACGTTGTACGAAGTGGCTGGCTGTTGGGTGAGTCTGCCCTCTTGGCCATGGGGGCAAATGGATTGGGGGGGAGGTACATGCATATGCTAGGGGAATGCCCTCTGGGCCATGGGGGCAGATGGATTGGGGGGAGGTACATGCATATGCTAGGGGAATGCCCTCTGGGCCATGGGGGCAGATGGATTGGGGGGGAGGTACATGCATATGCTAGGGGAATGCCCTCTGGGCCATGGGGGCAGATGTATTGGGGGGAATGGTAGTTTCTTAAGTCATCCGCAGACACACAGCCCTCACATATGCATGCAAAATGTCCCTAGCCAAGACATACATTCCCTGGTGCTTTAAAATCCTAGGACCCTAGGTCGACTATGTCACACAAGGCTCCCTCTATGGATTGGCATGCACTGTACAGGGCTGACAGTCATGTGGATGTGGCTGCCAATGACGAGATAGTGCATATGACCTTGAATGATGTACAGGCTGAGCACACCTGTCAACTGAGCCTCATCCTCACACATACCTCCTTCTGCTCCCATGTAGGTGATGCTGGATATCCCCTGAAGCCGTGGCTACTCACCCCTGTCAGGAACCCGCAGAACAGGCACGAGGATTGTTAGGCGGACACCATTGCAGTTCCCTCTGGGAGCACTGCAAAAGATTTAGGACTACAGGTGTTTGGCAGTAAACCCACTTGGTAGCAGTCTGTACCACACAGATTCACTTGGTAGCTGTGGCTGAGCAGTCAGACTTCCCTCAAGAAGAGTTAGGCAGTATGTGGAGTATACACAATAGGGCAATTTACACAGTAGGACAAGAAAACACGGAACAAGGCTTCGGTGTAAAGATATATAGTTATTTATTTATAAAAACACATCTATGGAAAACACTCTAGCGATAATACGTCAAACAACTTCAATCACAATGACTATAAGTAAATCAATCCCCCTAACAATAGTTCGACAAGTCTAGGTTCAACGGCACCACTTATTTGCAAACAGCGGTGAATGCTTTAACCTAGATGGCACTCTAGTATTCGTTAGGACGGGAGAGAAAAGGCAGGGTATGAAATCAACTCGGTACCAACACTTTTACGAACAAATGCAAAGCAAGTAAGGCAGGGTCTACTGTAGATCGCAAAGTTCAGAGGCCAGGCCCACTCGGAGAGAGGCAAGGATGCACTTCGAGTCTTTGTCGCAAATTGTTATAGAAAGATTGGACCAGTTCAGAACAGAAAGTTAAGAAAGCTTGGAGGCGACCCAAAGGAGAGCCGAGGATTCAGACACCTCACGCTAACCGACACAAGGGAGGCCAGACGGACACGGTACCTTGTTTGTGGAGAGACAGCTCCGGCGGGGGCAGTTGTTCCTGGTGGTGGATGCACGTCGGGGCTTTGCCAAGAGAAGAGATGATCGTCGTTGCAGGTCGGCTCAGCTTTACCCTCGTCGGATTCTTAGGTCCTGTGGCGACTTCTGAAGATCCAGTCCCAAAAGCCCTGCTTTTATGCAGAACACCCCCATTCATTCAGCCTAGCTGTCAATCAAAACACGCTAAGTGGTGAGCAGGGTGTCTCACCACTTGGGCCAATCACACCAGAGTGCGACTTGAGTTGGCAAGGCAACTCAGTCCAGGGTGCCTAAACCCCCTCCCACACCCCCTGTGGTACCCAGACAGAATGGCATCACTTTGGAGGACTTCTGCGTAGAAGCCCACCAAAAGTGGAACAAAGGGTTCAACGTTTGGTTTAGGAGTCACAGAGACGAACACAGACACCATTTTAAAAACCCAGTTCTGGCAGAAAATACCAACCGATAGATTTATTTAAGATAAATAAACCGGTGGTTTGTTAGAGATTAACAAGAAAAAGTATTAACCTCCAACAATGGGAAGAATCCCATAGGGTTATATTCGGGGTCGAATATAACAAGTAGTTTCCACTGCCACCAGCCAAAACTCGACGAGGGGGGACGGGACAGTGCCCCCTCGAATAACAGACCCAGGAGTAATCGAATTACCCCTACTAGTACGTCCACAATAGGATGGTTTATACTAGTTCTGTTAGTAAATTTAGGTCTAGTAAAGCCAATGGTGACTTTACATGCCCGGGGAGACAGTAGTCAGTCCCCGGGTATGGAGTCTATGGTGGGGATCCTCCAGGACGCCACGGTGTCACGGCACGGAGGGTGCGTTGTAGCAAAACATATGAGACCCTATGGCGTAAAAGACCCCATAGCCCATAGAACACATTGACATTCAAAGGAATTAACCACATTCATGTCCAAGAGTGGGAGAAAAAGAGTCTCACTCTTGGCAGGATGGAAAAAAACAAACTCCAGAAATCCAGCAAACCTGCTGGGGGACTCACTAGGTTAGGAATTTCAGCCTAAACAGAGAATTCTCACTAACACTCGCCCCCCCCCCCAGACTAAGGGACAGGAGGATTTAATCCACTCCTGGATGAATCTCATACCTCTAGTCGATGACGTACATCCTAGAGAGACCATCAGCATTTTGGTGGTGGCACCCTGACCTGTGCTAAATGGTGAAATCAAACCCTTGCAGGCAGATCGACCATCTCAGTAGATTTGGGTTTTCCCCTTTCATTTGCATTAACCATCTCAAGGGTTGGTGGTCAGTCTGAATGACAAAAGTAGAACCATACAAGTATGGCCTAAACTTCTTCAGAGCCCACACGATAGCAAAGCATTCTCTTTCGATTGTTGCCTACCTTGTTTCAGGATCCTTCAGCTTGCGGCTGATGAAGCAAACGGGGTGCTCCCTACCTTTCCCATCCAGTTGACTGAGTACGGCACCTATTCCTACATTTGAAGCATCTGTCTGCACAATGAAAGTTTGGCGGTAATCAGGAGCTCTGAGTACTGGGGCTTGGCAAAGAGCCTTTTTCAGGTTTTCAAAAGCCTGATTGCACTCCTCGTTCCATCTAACCTTTTTAGGAAATTTGGGCGAGGAGATGACATTCAGTGGAAAAGCTATGGTCCCATAGTTCTCGATGAAATTCCTGTAATACCCAGTGAGGCCTAGGAAGGCTCTCACTTGGATCTGAGTAGTAGGTGTTGTCCAATTTTGCACCGCTTCAATCTTACTGAGCAAAGGCCTTATTTCTCCACCTCCTACCTCATGTCCAAGGTAGACTACCTTACTCTGTCCAATTTGGCATTTACTAACCGTTATGGTCAGATTGGCTCGTCCAAGAGCCTGCAAAACATCTCTCAGGTGGGTTACATGTTCTTCCCAGGAATTGCTGAACACTGCTATGTCATCCAAGTATGCCATGCAGAAGTCCTCCATCCCATTCAGAACCTGGTTTACCATCCATTGAAATGTAGCAGGTGCATTCTTCAATCCGAAAGGCATTACCTTAAACTGGTATAAGCCAACGGGGGTAGAAAACGCAGTTTTCTCCTTGGCATGGTCTGTCAGGGCTATTTGCCAATAGCCTGACGTCAAGTCAAATGTGCTGAGGAACTTGGCTGCGCCAAATTTCTCCACCAACTCATCTGTTTTTGGCAAAGGGTGGGCATCAGTCTTGGTGACTGCATTAAGAGCTCTATAATCCAGGCAGAATCTAAGTTCTTTAGATCCGGCCTTTGGTACTAACACAACTGGGCTAGAACATGGACTAGTAGAGGGCTCTATTATCCCGAGATCAAGCATCTTGCTGACCTCACCTTTGATGTGGGTTTGTACGTTTTCTGACATTCGGTATCCTCTGCTTTTGACTGGCAGACAGTCACCAGTGAGTATGTCATGCTGGCCCCAAGGTGTCAAGCCTGTTGAAAGCGGGAACAGAGAGGCAAACTGATTCAACATAGATTTGCACTCTTCTTGTGGCTTGGGTGTCAGATTGGAAGATAGATTTACTCCTTCAATTTTTTCGTCTAAAGGTAAGCCCCTGAGGAGATCCGGAAGAGCTTCACTCTCCTCTTCTTCCTCGCATGATGCTAGAAGCAACGCTCCTACATCAGGTCTTGAGACATACGCTTTGAGTCGGTTGGTGTGGAAGACTGTCGGAGCCTCCTTGGGATTGCCCAAGTCCACCAGATAGTTGACCTCTCCGAGTTTACCCACAACTCTGAAGGGTCCCATCCATTTGTCTTGCAAGGCCCTATGCCTTGTTGGTATCATAACGAGAACGAGCTGGTCTTGAGCGAACTCAACCATGATAGCCTTTTGATCATGCCAGTGCTTGACCAATGCTTGTCCAGCTTTCAAGTTATCGCTTGCTTCTATCATCATGTGCGACATTCTCCTCCGGAGACCTATCACGTAGTCAGTCACTCTGACTGGCTTGGGGGAAGGAGCACTCTCCAACCCCTCCTTAATCAGGGCCAATGGACCTCTGACGGGATGACCATAGAGAAGCTCAAAGTGAGAGTAACCTACTCCCTCCTGAGGGACCTCTCTATAAGCAAATCGAAGGCATGGCAGTAGAAGGTCCCACTTACGCTTAAGGGGTTCCTCTAAAGCACCTATCATGCTCTTCATGATTCGGTTGAACCGTTCTACCAACCCATTGGTTTGTGGGTGGTACGCCGTTGAGAACTTCTAAGTAACTCCACAGGTTTTCCACATGGCTTTCATGTAGTGGGACATAAAGTTTGACCCCCTGTCAGAGATTACTTCCTTAGGAAACCCGACCCTGGTAAAAATACCAAGGAGGGCCTTAGCCACAGCCGGAGCTGTAACAGTCCTCATAGGAATTGCCTCAGGATACCTAGTAGCATGGTCTACTACAACAAGTATAAACCTGTTGCCTGAGGAGGTTGGAGGATCAAGGGGACCAACAATGTCAATCCCTACTCTCTCAAATGGGACTCCCACAACTGGGAGAGGCACTAAAGGTGCCACATTCTTGGAGCCAACCTTACCAGAGGTCTGGCAGGTGTGGCAGCTCCTGCAGTGTTTTTCTACTTCGGCCCCCATCTTTGGCCAATAAAAGTAGAGAGAGAGCCTTTCCTTAGTCTTCTTGAAACTCAAGTGACCAGCCAAAGGAATCTCGTGGGCTAACTGCAAGAACTGTGGTCTGTTCTCTTGGGGTACTACAAGCAGTTTGTAGTCTCCAGGCTCAGACTCGGTCGGTTCACTGTAGAAGAGGCCATCTTCCCAGTGCAACCTGTATTTCCCAGGCTCTTGCCCTTCAGCCTGAGCTTCTGCCTGGTGGCAAAGACCTTCTAGAGTTGGACATTCTCTCTGTCCCTTACTGAAGTCTGCCCTGCTGGGTCCACCTTCTGCCAGTAAAGACTGCAGCTCAGAATGGTCAACAGGATCCAGATCTCCAATGAGTTCTTGGCCTTCCATTAGCTCCTCTTCAGAGTCTAATTCTACCACACAGGGTTGTACCTCCCTTTCAGCCTCAGCTGGAGGTGGAGTTACGGGTGTATCTTTGGACAACAGCGGGGAAGTCCTTGTTGGCTGCACTGAAATGCTGGCTGCTGGTTTCGGGGTAGAAGTCTTAGGTTTCCCTTTCGCTTCTGATCTCTTTGAGTCAGCAGCGGACAATTCCATTGGAGCAGGAGTGATTTCTTTCTTCATCATCTCCTGGGGAGTACCGCGCATGGTTCTCTCCCTTGCAGGTCTGGTTAGCTCCTGTAACCGTTTACTAGGAGGTCTGGGGGTATGCGATACAACTCCGAGAGTTTTCAAATCATTACCCAACAGAACGCATCCTGGTACCTCACTCTGTATGCTGACAGATATCTTCACATTCATGTCGTTACACTGGATGAGAACTGGTAATTGGGGAAGCATCTGCACAGGCCCTCCAGCTAACTTTGTGAGGCGTTTGGGTGCCTTAGCAACATCCTCGGCCTGAAAAAATGATTTATCCACCACAGTTATGCTGGCCCCAGTGTCCCTAATGGCAGAAGTCTCCTGAACATTCACCTGGACACTGTCCCTATAATACTCTTTAGTATTATCGGAGATAGAATTATAGACATCTAAATTCTGTTGCTCCCACAACCCCAGAGACACTAAAGAAACGCTGGCTGAGACTCCAATGGGTTCATCAGCCAGCAATAGAAAGTTTCCACTTGCCATTTGGACGTCCTCCTCTGGAGCGAAGGCTAAGGAGACAAACTGGACCCCTGAAGGTTTACCCTTACATCTGGGATCTCCTTTCACGTGGTCAGTCGAGCCACAAACAAAGCATTTACTGAATGCTTTCTGGAATGGTGGCTTGTTCTGGCCTCCTTCCGGTATGGCACCAGAAGACACACTATTCTGCTGCGGTTTTCCTTGTGGCTTACCCTTCTGGTTTTGTTTGGGGCCCTCTTTGGAATTTTGAGTTATTTGAATTCTCTTTTGAGTCTTTCTTGGGCTGTTTTCCCTCATCCTTTTTCTGAGTTGCCCCAGAATCCTTATGAGTAGCCCTGTTGGCAACCCACAAGTCAGCAGCCTCAGCTAGCTTCCTGGAATCCAATTCCTTCGAATCAGCCAAGTGCTGTCTGAGCTCAGGAGAACAGGCATCATAAATAGACTCCAACATAAAAAGATTCTTCATGCCCTCATAAGTGTTCACTTTGTGACACTTAATCCATCCCTCTAAGTTTTTCAACCCTTCACTCACCCAGGTAGCCCAAGGGGTACCATCATGCTTTTTGAGGGTTCTAAACCGCTTAAGATACTGGGAAGGGGTCTTCCCGAATCTAGCTATCAAAGCTAGTTTCACATTTTCGTAATCCTTCTTATCCGCCTCCCCCAACTCCATTACCACATCAGTCGCAACAGGGGGGAGCCTAGAGAACAACCAGGGAAATAAATCATTCCCGGTGATGTCCTGGAGCCCATGATTGTACTCAAACAGTTTTAACCAATCCAAAACATCCAATCTCGGTTCATACATACCCACTAATTCCTTCGGCATCCGGGGTCTTTTGGGACTGGAGCTTCTAGAGGAACCAGAGGAGAGAGAAGCATTTTCCACAGACAACTTTTTCATCTCTAACTCGTGATTAAGTTCTATTTCTCTGAGTCTTAACTCAGCTTGCGTCTGCTCAGCCTGGGCATTCATCCGTCTGAACTCGAGCTCTTGGTTTCTTTCAGATTGAGCCAAGAACCGTTTGTATTCTAATTCGAGCTTCATTTTTTCAAGTTCAAAATAAGCAGGGTTACATGTGGGACCTGGTATGGGCCCCGTAGGTACAGTAGGTAAGGCAGACAGAGGCTCAGAGTGGCTAACTTCATTAGGTTCACTTTCCTCTTCTGACCCGTTATCAAGACTTTGATTTAGATCAATACCATTACTGTTTTCGACATTCGCTGGAGACGTTGGTTCCTCTGAACCAGTACCCAGACTTTGGTTTTCCAGCAATCTCGCTATCAGTTCTACTTTCTTGCCTCTTACAGAAAGATTCTATTGTCTACAGAGGGCTCGTAAACTCTCAGTATTTTCACCTGACGAGGATTCTTGACTGTAAACTTCCATAGTAGACATGTTTTTGAAAGTTGCTTTTAGTGCTAAGCTTTGTGGTTAGTTATCCTAAAGTGTTGAAAAGCACTCTAAACTGTATACTCGATACAAATCCCACCGCTGTACACCACTGTTAGGCGGAAACCTGTGCAGTTCCCTCTGGGACCACTGCAAAAGATTTAGGACTACAGGTGTTTGGCAGTAAACCCACTTGGAGCAGTCTGTACCACACAGATTCACTTTGTAGCTGTGGCTGAGCAGTCAGACTTCCCTCAAGAAGAGTTAGGCAGTATGTGGAGTATACAAAATAGGGCAATTTACACAGTAGGACAAGCAAACACGGAACAAGGCTTCGGTGTAAAGATATATAGTTATTTATTTATAAAAACACACCTATGGAAAACACTCTAGCAATAATACGGCAAACAACTTCAATCACAATTACTATAAGTAAATCAATCCCCCTAACAATAGTTCGACAAGTCTACGTTCAACGGCACCACTTATTTGCAGACAGAGGTGAATGCTTTAATCTAGATGGCACTCTAGTATTCGTTAGGACGGGAGAGAAAAGGCAGGGTATGAAATCAACTTGGTACCAACACTTTTACGAACAAATGCAAGGCAAGTAAGGCAGGGTCTACTGTAGATCGCAAAGTTCAGAGGCCAGGCCCACTCGGAGAGAGGCAAGGCGATATGTCCAAAAAGTTTCACAGTGGAAATGCACTTCGAGTCTTTGTCGCAAATTGTTATAGAAAGATTGGACAAGTTCAGAACAGAAAGTTAAGAAGGCTTGGAGGCGACCCAATGGAGAGGAGAGGATTCAGACACCTCACGCTAACCGACACAAGGGAGGCCAGGCGGACACGGTACCTTGTTTGTGGAGAGACAGCTCCGGCGGGGGCAGTTGTTCCTGGTGGTGGATGCACGTCAGGGCTTTGCCAAGAGAAGAGATGATCACCAGGGAAGAGACCAGCCGCGGAGTGCTCCGTCACAAGGCACCACCTTTTGTCGCAGTACAGGGGTTAGTGGCTATCCAGTTGCCGGGGTGCTCTGCACGGGCAAGTCGACCACTGCGTCCTGGAACGAAGAAAAAGCAAAGGGGACTGGTTGTTCCCACCAGTCAGGGAAAGAGACTCTCCGGCGGGGAGATCTCCTCTGTCGTCGGGAAGTGGTGAGTCGGTTCAGCAGGGCTCCACCGGAGGTGTCGTCGTTGCATGTCGGCTGAGCTTTACCCTCGTAGGATTCTTAGGTCCTGTGGCGACTTCTGAAGATCCAGTCCCAAAAGCCCTGCTTTTATGCAGAACACCCCCATTCATTCAGCCTAGCTGTCAATCAAAACACGCTAAGTGGTGAGCGGGGTGGCTCACCACTTGGGCCAATCACACCAGAGTGCGACTTGAGTTGGCAAGGCAACTCAGTCCAGGGTGCCTAAACCCCCTCCCACACCCCCTGTGGTACCCAGACAGAATGGCACCACTTTGGAGGACTTCTGCGTAGAAGCCCGCCAAAGTGGAACAGAGGGCTCAACCTTTGGTTTAGGAGTCACAGAGACGAACACAGACGCCATTTTAAAAACCGAGTTCTGGCAGAAAATACCAACCGATAGATTTATTTAAGATAAATAAACCGGTGGTATGTTAGAGATTAACGAGTAAAAGTATTAACTTCCAACAATGGGAAGAATCCCATAGGGTTATATTCGGGGCGAATATAACAAGTAGTTTCCACTGCCACCAGCCAAAACTCGACGAGGGGGGACGGGACAGTGCCCCCTCGAATAACAGATCCAGGAGTAATCGAATTACCCCTACTAGTACGTCCACAATAGGATGGTTTATACTAGTTCTGTTAGTAAATTTAGGTCTAGTAAAGCCAATGGTGACTTTACATGCCCGGGGAGACAGTAGTCAGTCCCCGGGTATGGACCTAAGGTGGGGATCCTCCAGGACACCCCGGTGTCACGGCACGGAGGGTGCGTTGTAACACACATAGCAAAACATATGAAACCCTATGGAGTAAAAGACCCCATAGCCCATAGAACACATTGAATTCAAAGGAATTAACCACATTCATGTCCAAGAGTGGGAGAAAAAGAGTCTCACTCTTGGCAAAATGGAAAAAACAAACTCCAGAAATCCAGCAAAGCTGCTGGGGGACTCACTAGGTTAGGAAATTCAGCCTAAACAGAGAATTCTCCCTAACAAGGAGGACTTCAATCGTGCACATACACGTACACATGTGGTCATTGAGCAGACGTTTGGCCTTTTGAAGGCACGGTTTCGCTGCATCAGCAGGTCGGGAGGGGCACTCATATACGGGCCTGAGAAGGTGGTCAAGATCATCACGGCATGTGTAATGCTACATAACATGTGCATCCGGCGGAACATACCCCTGCCACCTGACATGGAGCTGCCACCACCTGGTGAATTAGAAGGAAAGGAAGGAGTAGAAGTAGGACATAGGCGCAGTACGCCAAATGGTCATAGGACAATCATTCTGATGTACTTTGATGCAGAGGGTGCCATGTGTTGTGAACTGTGGGCACTGGGTGTGTGGGCACATGTGCACGAATCACCATGAAGCAATAAATCAGCAATGTCCACTCATGTGATGTTTGTTACACAACTGGTGTATTCGTGAGGAATTAAGTACAACATGATACAACAATCCACGCTCCCACCACCCCTCCACCCACCCCCAACCTACTCCCATTCCCCCAAACACCACAGTACTACACATTACACCCACCACCACCCCTCCACCCACCCCCAACCTACTCCCATTCCCCCAAACACCCCAGTACTACACACTACACCCACCACCACCCCTCCGCCCACCCCCAACCTACTCCCATTCCCCCAAACACCCCAGTACTACACACTACACCCACCACCACCCCTCCACCCACCCCTAACCTACTCCCAATCCCCCAAACACCCCAGTACTACACACTACACCCACCACCACCCCTCCACCCACCCCCTAACACCCAAAGTCAACTATGGCACGACATGTGTCTGCATGTATGCCCAAAGGGATTATGCAGGGTGGCCCTGCTACTGTTGAGCCCCCTTGGGAGTTGGGGGTTGGATCTCTGTGCGGCACAAACTCCGCAGGGACATGCGCACAGGGTTGGTCTGCCTCAAGCCCGATGGCGTGGATGATGCGGGTGACCCGGATGGTTGTGATCCAAGGGGCCGGGTTTGCCGTTGGTCCATGCGGTCAGCAATCCTGGTGAGGATCTGAGCCAAGGCATTGAAGCCATCATGCACTTGCTGTACATTTGAGTTAATGGCCTGGATAACAGACGTGGTGCTGTCCTGGATAATACGGCGTGTTGTCTGCCCTTCAGCAAGGTACTGCTGCACATAGCCTTGTATCACCTCCTGCCGGGCCTCCATCCTGGAGAGACGTCCCTCAAGGTCCCGTATGGCAGTGTGGGTTGTGGTTGGTGGGTGATGTGGTGGCACAGCATGGATCATGGGGCTTTGCATGGCCGGAGACCACTGTCCATGGCTGCCCTGGTTGGATGTGTCCCGCTGAGGTGTGTCATGTGGGGTGGCCTGCGGGCTTGGTGTGTGCACTACAGGCTCTGAGTGGACAAGTCCTGCATCGCCATCATTGTCCAGCCCAGCTACCTCATCAACACTATGATCAGCCGATGCAGCCATCTCCCCATTTGTGCTGGCAGCAGCAGAATGTGTGCATCCTCCATGCCGGCTGTGTCCTCAGCCAGTGTGGATGGTGTGACCACGGATGCAGGTGCAGGTGTCAGTTCTTCCTGTGTACTTGTCTGTGGCGCTTTTTTTGCACCGGTTCTTGGCCCGCTTCCCACATGGCCCATCCTTGATCCACTTGAGGTTGATGGACCTGTGCCATCAGATTGCCTCCTAGGCATTTTGGCTGGTGTTGTGCATTGTGCACTCCCTTGCGCTTCATCACTGTCAGCATCCGTACCTGTGGGGGACAGAGAGTAGCAGGATATCAGTGATTGTTCCGCTTGCATTGTGCATGCATTAGTCATTGGACATGTGGCGCCATCTCATCAGTTGCATTTGTGCATTTGTAGGGGACTGTGTACATGCAATGTTGAAGAGTGGATTCTGATAGCATAATCGTGTACACATTGTTGGGTGCAGTTGCACATTGATGTGTTTTGGGAGGGTCGTCCTGGGTGGCATATGCCCATGATATGTGTCTTGTGGGTGTATTCGTGTATGACCGCAACATGCATTGGGATGGGATGGTGGTAGACACAGAATGCGTACATGGATATGTGTAGGTGTGCATGTTGGCCCATTTGTTGGCTTGTGTAGCAGCCACAATTGGGGGAGGGTGATTATGATTATTTTTACTGTTTCAGTAGGGACACTCACCTTCATCTGCCGATGTTGGCACGCCAAACTCTGCTTCACCGACTCCTTCGATGGACTCCACGTCTATGATGGAGCTGCAGGTCTCCTCCCATCTGGCCAATTTCAGTGGGGAGTGTGGTCCTCCTCCTGTTGCCAGCCCCTGGCTCTGATTAGCTGACAATATGTGCCGGACTCTCAGCCTGAGGTCGTCCCAACGTTTTTTGCAATCACGCACTGTGCGTGCGGTGGTGCCGACTCCACTTACTTTCTGTGCAACTTCTTCCCAGATGGCCTTTTTCCTGAGCTGGGCTGGACGCCTGAGGTCGTTGCAGAACACCACTTCTGCATTTGCCACAAGGATGTCGGCCAACATGTTCAGCTCATCGTCTGTAAAACGTGGTTTGCGCAGGCGGGCCGTGCCTCTCCGGGTGGTCTTCGACATGTTGTCAGTGGTGGCCTGGGAGTAGGGGTGTAGAGGGTCCTGTAGGCGGAGGATGGCAATGGATTGTGTTTTTAAAGATGGCCGCCATGGCATTTCCCGTTCCAGCGCGATGACGTTACTTCCGGGTCCGGTATTGACGCACTCGTTTGTTAATAATGGTAACGGCATTTAGGGGTTGCCGAGGGCGGAGCCGTTCTGTGTGTATTGGTCAATGCCGCTGTGTGAGGGTTTGGGGGTCATTACCGGCATGCCGGTACGGCCATAACCGGCATGCAGGGATGCACCCACCCGCGCACTCCATGCAGGGATGCGCCCACCCGCGCACTCTTGATCGTCCGCTATGTGCGGGTTGGTGCCATGCCGGACATGTTATTACCGCCATGCCGGTTCGGCAAGATTTTTAGCGCCAATCTTCTGATGAGGCCCATGGTGTTTTCTACTTCTATCATAGCTTATTCTGCCTCATTTATTATTAGTAGTTCTCCCAGTGGTTCTTGGCTTCCTGTTACAGAAGGTTGACTACTGTCAGGAGTGTCCTTATCTAGTTGGGCTTGGAGTTCTTCTTCGTGTTGCTGTTCATTGTGCAACATTGTTTTGTACTGTGTAAAGTTTACATCAGTTATAGTGCTTTCATTTGCTTTGAAAGAATCCTCATATGAATTATAGTTATCTAGTATTTGTTCTTCTTTGCTCCATGGTTTGAAAAGTTGTAGCAGGGACATGTAATATACTTCTTTATGTCGAGGAGTCTTTAATGACAATTTGATATGATTAATTAAATTTGGTTTAGTGAGTTTAACTAAGCTGCCTTCACAGTTTGTCACTCTATATTTACCTTTTTTTTCAGCAGGTTTCATATTATTTTTGTATGTGTAGTTTTGGGCTATGTGGCATAGACACATGTTTTCCAAAGTATTACTTCTGTTTGGGTAGTATGTGTCCAATAAATTGTTTTTTAAAATGTCTTGGCTATTGGGATCACGTTTGGCTATTGTTTCTATATCTTCATATGATTTTAGAACTCTTTTTCTAGATTTAGCTGGACCAAGACTTAGCCATACTATATTTTCAGATTTACCATACAATGCAGTACCAGTTAAACGATCAGCTGCTTCATATGATCCACATTCTCTATGGGTGAGCATTTTTATGCCCAAGCTGTATAATTTCTGAGACACTGTTTTATCTGATGACAGGTCATTCCAGAGGTCTTGGAGCTCTGTCTTTTCTGCTTTAGTTAAGTATGCTGTGACATATCGTGCAACTGTAGTAGAATTGTCTGCAATGTACTGCACATATATGTTTGCATTCCATAAGTGGGCAATGATTGCATTATAATCATTGATATATTTTTCTTCTTCTTTTCTTTTTATGTAATATGTATTTTTAGGTGACTTACCTTTAACACTATGTCTAACTGAAGACATGAGGTTGTTCACTTGACCTGTATTTGTAACTGGTCTAGGGAAACCAAGTCGGCATTTGGTGTAGTATTTCCCTTTGTTTTTGTATTTGCGACGACAATATTTTCCACATTTGTGTCTTTGAAATTGTAAAATTTGTGCATGAAGATCACTATTTGTGGCTTCTGATGGAATTTCACAAGTGACATATTTTTCAATAAACTGTAAAACACTGGCATCACTGTCTTGACCAAATTTAGGAGCATCTTTAATCCATAAAAGCATGTGGATATGTGGTGCTCCTCTGGCTTGGTATTCTTTTCTCCAAAAGAAGTGTTGCACTTCTCCAAGGGGAGGAACAGTTTTATTACAAATAAAATGTAGCATAGCAATGAAGCGATGGTGAAAATATCTTGAAACATTAACAGGATCCAAAGAACAAAGTTCTCCAGGTGTTAGTATATCTATGTTTGTTTTGTTTTTATTTGATGTGCGTAGGAAATCATGTAAATCTTCCCATGCATATTCTGCAAAACTTAATGTAACAAACCAAGTGGGTGGGCCAAGGTTTCTGATCATACAACGTACATCTCCATGACATCGAAACCACTCTTTAGTACCACGCATATTTGCTAATAGATTTGTAATATTTGATTGTAAAACCTCATCCTTTTGTTGCACTTTTTCTAATAATTGTGTAGCTGTCATATTTTGAAAGTGTGATCCTGATTTTAATATGTGTGCAACTCCGTAACATAAAGTTGCTAGTTCACTTTCAAAGAGTAGGTGGAATATGTATTCCACATTTTGTCTAAATCAGGGATCTTCAGAATACATCCGTAATGAGCGGCATTCTGAAGCTGATATTTGAATAGGTCTATCATCATACTTTCCTCCTTTGCCAGTAGGAAAGAGTAGAGGAAAATCACATGCTTCTATACTTTTTTCCCATATGCTGATTGGCGATCCTTTTGTTTGACACATTTGGTACGTTTCCAGTACATCTTCTATGGTGTCATTAGAGTGCAAAGGATGAATTGCATAATGGTCTAAAGTATTTGATATTGTAGCAGGATCTAGTAGCTCAAATTGACCAGCTTCTTGTGTTTCTTGAATTATTTCAGTTGTATCTTTCAAGTTTTCTTCAATATTAATTTCTTTGTAATATTCATTATTATCTTTAAGATATTGGAAGGCTTGTTTAACTTTATGTAAATCTACAAGCTGTTGCCATATTTTTTTGTCTTTTGTAGGTACTCCATTTACTAAGATAATTAAAGATTGCTGCATTGGACGCTGCACTCCTAGAGTATGCACATTTTCTTTTAGATCTAATGGTAAATAAACTACTTTTCCACAAATGCCTTTTACCAATTCAGAGGGAGGTAATTTCACTGTTTTTGGTTGAAGGCGTATTAATGCTTGAAATGGGTGTACTGTTTGAATTATGATGAGTTTGGTTGTTGTCAAGTTTTGTAGTGCAGTAACTGCAAAGTATTAAGGGGTTAGTTATTTCGTATTTGTTTTCTGCTACAAGGTAGAGAGCTAATTCAAACCATTTAGAATCTTCATTGTCTTCTATTTTGTATGATAGGTCTACAGTTTTTGTGTTACTTTTATAAAAAGTTCTATGGCAACATACACATACATGGTTTGGTACTTCAGCTGATGTACTTTTAGATTTTAGTATTTCTTTTTTGTATGTGTTTAGCAAAAGGTTGCCATGTGTAGAATTGTTGCTTAATTGCTTTACAGCTATTTCATTCTGTAAATGGCTTTCACTTCCAAAATATTTTTTCTGGATATAGTCAATTTCTTCAAGTAGGTCTTTTGCTGTACCATGTAGAAGGATGTTATTTAAATTTGCTAGGACTTTTAGCATAGTACAGTTTATAGACTAGATTTCTTATAGTTGAATGATGTGTTGATATCCTTTTGATATCATGGAGAGTGGTTTTACAAGTAGGTCCTGTAATGCAGGCCAATGAATGTCCTTGAAGTCCTGTGTACTTGCGCACTGGACAGGTATCCATATTTTGCAGTAATTTAATTTTGATTTTGTCTTTGCTTGTTACATATTTATTGAGGAATTGGCGTAAAGATTTGAAACATTGTTTGGGAATGTTACACATTGACGTGCATGGCCATTTGTACACTAGACGTTCTGATTCAGTTGAATGGAGGGGTAATTCTAAGTTTTCCGGGCATATTTTTGTAAGGAGTTCTTCTTGTTCCATTATGGTATTATTCACTTTTTCATAACCTCGTCCACTGCTATGTATGGCAATTGTATTTGTTTGCTTTTGTTTGTACGGTTCTTCATTAAAATATGGTTCTGTGCTCGTAGTGTGATTCCATTCACCTCTGCAGATACTTAAGAAGTTCTTTCTGTTGACATTTCGCTTATTGAGAAGTCTTTTTTGTAATTTAGTTATTAGTTTTGTTAGTGGTTTCAATTTGTTTAACAGTAAAATAAATAACTTTCTTTTGAGAAGAATTGCACTGTCCATCAACGCTTCTAAGATTAATTTCCTACGATAGGTTTTAAGCATTGAGCCTGATTTCTCTCCTGTTTTTATAAGATTTTGAAGGACTTTTTGACGGTACATTTTGGCTAAAATATTTTTCTTGGTATGCTTACTTTGCACTATATTAAAATTTAAAGAAGTAGTTTTATATGTAGTGATAGCAGATTTTCTGTTAATTGTTTTTTGGTTTGTTTTACATTTTGAAAGAGGAGGCAAAGTTTTTGTACTTGAAACTTCTTGTGTTTCACTAAATGACTGTATTAGCTGTTTTGTTTCAACTTTTTTTTACAAATTCTGCTGGAGATGGCTGCTTATGTTGGACACTTTTATTTTCATTTGCTCTACTTCTGCGTTGCTTTCTACGGACTTGTCTTTTGGTAGGCATTCTTTAGGGTCTGTTGAAAAAATAAAGAAGGTATGGGTTGGGGTGTTTTGCAATGTATGTGTGCTGTGTGCTTGAGTGTTTGAGTAAGATGATAAAGATGTATGTAATGGTGTGTGATTGTGCATTGGAACTACAACTAGTAGAGATAGGTATTCTTGAATTTATGTGTTACTAAACTGGGGTTCAGATGACAAAAAAAAAGTAAGCTAGTGGTGTAGAAAAGTACAAATAGTAAATCTAATGTATACAATTAAAACAGTTGTTTGTTCTATAATATGAACATTGTAGCAGTTCAGTTGGGTAATTTGTGTGTCCAAAAATAGGAATTTGTGGCCCATTCTGGCTGTAAATCGCTGTTTAAGACATGGAGATTTTTGGACAAAATGGTACACAATCTCTATTTTTAGGAACAGAAATAGCTTGTATTAACTTTACAGTATGTTTGAGTAATAATACAAATATTATGGAGATATTCTACTTACTTTTTTTCTTAAATTAACAGGTAACTTCTTAGTTCTTCTTTGTTCTTCGAATTCGGGTGCTTTTTTTCAGGAGACTGGTCTTCACTGCAAATGTAAAAGATTCAAATTAATAATTTTGTTTGTATATAGCGCTGTTTTTAATTTAGATATTGATTTTTTTAATTGAAATCCTCAGCGCCTTCTTCAAAACCATTAAACTAATTTATTTACATAAGATACATTGCATCAGTTCAGTACATATGATATGTTCTTAATGAACAAATTGTATTGACTTACTAACTGTAGCAACAAAAATACTTTACTATGTCTTGTGAAATTTATAATATACCAGTGAATACCACTATTTCTGTAACTAAGCTGTTCTAGGTAATAGCGCCTCAATGTCATGTCTAAATTAAAGTAATTAAGTAAATAAATAAATAAAAACAAAAAAATATGAAATTGTATTAGTATTTTTTTAAAAGATTTAAACATAGATTGTGCTTGCATGCAATTTTGTTTGAATATATGTAGTCTATATATTTCATTTAAAAAATGTTAGTTCAACATGATTTGAGTGTGTGTGTATAAAGAAAGTAAATAGTATAAAGGTTTATAAGTGATAGTTGATTTTAGGAAATTGAAAAAAATACAGTAAATTCATTTTACAGATTACACACGCTAAAAGTCTGTTTGAAAATGTGTTCATCTACTGTACAGAAAATATGCATACCTGAAGTTTGTGTTCATGCATATGGATATGCATGGAGCTGCAAGTAGAAATCTTGGAGACGTGTACAGTATTTCTGGTAGATGGTGCTTGCCAATGATATGACACTTGTACTCAGAGAGATTCACAGTACATTTGCAGTGCTGATCTATGATGATGCAGTTAGATGTAGAGGTCTTGAATGTGATTGGTGCATGGTCATGTGACTTCTTAGCTACATCTAATGAGGGAATGGCAGAGAGAGTGAAGTGGAAATGGTAGAAGGGCTCTTCATGTTACGATATGTCCACGGACACGGCGGTAGTTCGCAGACATCGGAAGTTACATCTGGGGATTTTTGGGTTCAGAAGTCATGCAAATGAGAATGAGTACTGAAAGGGATTGGTCAGGAAAGTTTAGTGGGTGTGTTGTGCCAGAAGAGAGTTTCTCATATACTGTTTTTGCTGAGAGAACAACAGATAGCTATGTCGGTGTGTTGTAGGAAAAAGATTGTATGGATTTTGGGAGATTCATGGATATATTGGTTGAAGGTGCATGCAGAAAGCTGTGGAGTAGCTGTAGATCTTGGATTCCCACATGTGGAAGTACACTGCCATGGAGTATGTGGAATGAAGTGGTTGGACTTGCTACCTCTCTGTGCTACTTTGGAGACAGAGCAACATCCAGACATAATTGTAATTCATTGTGGAGGTAACAGTTTAGGACATGTGACTGGAATTTTTTTGCAATTTGCTATGAAAGAAGGACTTGGGAAGGTTATGGACATGTTTCCCAGTTCTCAAGTGGCATTTTCACGGATTGTGCAGAGACAAATGTGGCTTCGTTCTTCTTCATGTGGTCCATAAATGGAAAAAGCAAGGCACAATGTTAATAAAGCTGTTTGTGTCTTTCTAAACGATTTTGGCATGTCTTCTTTTCACAATGAAAATATTCTGTTTCGTAGTACAAACATTTTTCACAGAGATGGAGTCCATCTTACTTTTGGTGGCAATCAGATTTTTCTGAGAAATGTACAAAATGCATTGCAACTTTTTTTGGAATTACAACATCCATTTTGAAGTAGGTGTTAAGCATTTATAATTTTTGACTTACAAACACCTCCCAAAGGCTCTTTTCAGAGCCACCACTTCCTCCCAGAGAAAATTGCAATGTTTGTGATAGGGTAGCAACCCAATGTTTTAAATGTTCGCAAACTGTCCGCGGACTTCTAAAAAATACAAAGGGCCCTGCTTCATTTATTTTCACTTCTATTTTTTAACTGTGAAAGGCGGCTCTGAAAAGAGCCTTATTTTTTTTTTTGATTTTTGATCTTTTGTATTTTTTTTGGTTTTTTATACACGACACACTAGGAGAGGAGGGGAAAGGAAGGTAAAGGGGTGGACACCAACCACAGGGATAAGAAAGGGTGAGCTGATAGAGGAATATGTAGAGTGGGTTTTATTTGGGTAGTGAGCAGATCTTCTCGTGCTCTGAGACGATAGTCTCAAAAGCACTACGAAGTCGCTCCCCCCTGCAGAGTACTGTGTCACAGTACATACATACAACTGTGACCCTCGAAAGGTAATGGTCATCAGCATTCTGTATGGCCTGAGAGGCAGCTTGAGGAGGACGCTGTCCCACAGAGGTGGTCCTTGTGGTGACAGGATCAGAAACAGAGGATGAAGTAGAGGAAATCAACCTGCTACGTTCTTCGCAAGGTACAACCCTGCGAATAGCCCCGGACTGAAATGACCTCAGGTGTCGCTTCATAGTAGTGGTCCCAAAGCTGTACTTACCATGCTTCCCGCGACTGAGTATCATTTTGCACTCATTGCAGGTAACACGGTTCGCACGAGCCTTAGGACCATTCCCATGAATGGTAAATAACCGCCACACCCAAGACTCACACCTAGTGCGGGTAGTAGGGATTTCCTCTACCTCATTCTCATCATCCTCTTCTTCCTCCTCTGCATCCTCACTCCTGTTCCCCTCTTCAGGCCATTAGGGAGGTGGTGGTGGTGGAGGGGGTGGGGGTGGTGCTGAAGCAGGTGCAGCACCAGGTGGCAGTAGTTCAGCCATGGATGCCATCTCAATGATAGTGTAATCTGCAGGTGGCAGCAAAAATCGCTGTGTTCTGAAGAATAGCCAGAAACACAATGAGAATAAGCTCTAGGGCGTGGTCTTTTATAGGGGTGCTTGTGCACGGTCCGCAGGCATGCGCGCTGTCCGCGGACAGATCGAACACAAAAAAAAGTTTGAAAAGTTTCAAAAGGTATGTAGAAACCCAGGATTACTATGTGGGACTTGTGCCATGGTGAGATTTTATTGAAAAATATTATGGATTAATTGAAAATGTACTTTTAAATTGTTCGGGGACATGAACAGTGTCCGCATTCAGAATACGAGATCAGCGTGGGCGCGGTCATATGATCCGTTCGTGAACAAGTCCACGAAGGAAGCGCATGTCTGCAGGACACCAAATGCACGGAGATTGGCTAGCGCATGCGCGTTGATGTTCTACGACACCTTTCGGGTCCTGACGTAATTAAAAATGCGTCACACGTGAAACGAACATTTCAGGACACTGCGTGTGTTCTTAGAACAGTTTAAACTTGCTAGCGAATAGTAAGGACAGACAGAGTGTTCTTCAGGACACGTCCAATTTCGTTTATGTACGAACATGTCAGGACACCAATTGTGTTCTTAGAACAGTTTCAACTTGCTGGCGAACAGTACGGACAGGTATAGTGTTCTTTAAGACACCTCCATTTCCGTTTAATTACGAACAATTGAGGACACCGCGTGTGTTCTTAGAACAGTTTGAACTTGCTAGCGAACACTACGAACAGGTATAGTGTTCTTCAGGACACATCCATTTTCGTTTACGTACGAACATTTCAGGACACCAATTGTGTTCCTAGAACAGTTTAAACTTGATAGCAAACACTACAGACAGATATGGTCTACTTTAGGACACTTTAATTTGTTTTTTTTACAAACATTTCAGGACACCGCATGTGTTCTTAGAATAGTTTCATCTTGCTAGCGAACACTACGAACAGGTATAGTGTTCTTCAGGACACCTCCATTTTAGTTTACATACGAATATTTCAGGACACCAATTGTGTTCTTAGAACAGTTTAAACTTGATAGCGAACACTACGGACAGATGTAGTGTTCTTTAGGACACTTTAATTTATTTTTTTTTACAAACATTTCAGGACACCGTGTGTGTTCTTAGAACAGTTTGAACTTGCTAGCGAACAGTACGAACAGGTATAGTGTTCTTCAGGACATCTCCATTTTCGTTTATTTACGAACATTTCAGAACACCTGCACTGTCCGCAGAAACCTACATTGTTTAAAAAAAAAAAAAAAAAATATTTACAACACCATATAAAAATTAAACTTTATTTAACATATATTAATAATTTATGACAGAGAAGGTGAGGCAGAAACAGAAACAAAAACAGGAGAATTAGGGGTTTCAACATGATTGTCATTAGGTGAAGAAGGGATGGAAGTCTCATCAAAACGTTTTGGGTTATGGAGAGAGTTTGGGGATCATTGACTGGAATATGGTGAGGAGGGACAAGTACATGTGGGGCAATAGTACAAGGTTTTTGGTTTAAAATGATCTTCCACAAAAGTTTTCAATTTATTAAAATTAGTCAACAATAAATCAATTTTTTCTTCTATACTGTGAAAAGTGTTATCCATAACAGGTTTTCTGAAGTATTTTCTATTTTGGTATGCTCTGTACAAAATATATATATATATATATGTTAAATGTATACAAAATAATAATAATTAAATGGTTTATATTATAAAGTGTTTACCATTAGATTCACTATCTTGTGACATTTCTTCATGTGGGAAATGCTCCTCTAGCCATTACAGAGTACTAGACATTTCTGTGAGAAAAAAAAAAGATAATATTTTTTTTATCTAATACAGAAAGTTTATAAATATATGAATAAAATTAAGTACACTTACTATTTCAGGTAAGATATGTCCTATGTACTCAGTGGGTCTGCTCTTGTTCTCAGTTCTGTCGTGCTTGTGAGGTAATTATGTTGGAAGCCAATTTATCTTCTTGTGGTATATTCCATTTTAGAACATAGTGCATTTAAATGAATGGTTAGTGTGTTGTATATATGGGTTACATTTCTTATGTATTAGTACATATAATGTGTTTGTGTGCTCCTTTTTGAATTTGTTAAATGTTCCTATGTTATGATATAACAATCAAACATACCCCCCCAGAGTTTTTAGGTAGTGGTACTGTTCTTCGAACATGTCCGCGAACATTAAATGAGTTTGCAGACATCAAGTTAAGTAGAAGAGATTCAGTCAGTTCCATATGACATGTATATAAAGTCAAAGTCATTATTGTTAAGTTGCACTACTAAAAACCAATGAAATTCAGTGAAAAACTGTGTTAAATGGACGTTATGGTTAAGTTGCACTACTAAAAACCTAAGAAATTCAGTGAAAAAACTTTGTTCAAGGGACGTTATGGTTAAGTTGCGCTGCTAAAAACCTTTCAAATTCAGTGAAAAAACTTTGTTAAAGGGACGTTATGGTTCCAAGTAAAACCGAAAAACCCTTGAAATTCACCAGTTATAGTAAACTAAGCAACCATAACTCGCGCCACCACCGTGCACTGCTAAGCCTAACACCCAGGACATCAAAGATGACATCACAAATGTCATTGATGACATCACTGATGACATCACATGTGCATTTACCTTTCATGAAAAGTCTGTACAAGGGATTCTTAGTGTAATGTTAATAAAAAAAGTGTCAAAGATTATCAAGTACTATCAAGTGCTAATCAGTGTATTAAGCAATGCATTGATATAAATAGCATTCTATTATGAGGTTCCATCCAGTATACTAAGGTACTCATGTAGAAACATAGGTATTGTGTGCAGCATACACGATGGAGGTGCAATATTCATAAGCTTGCCATGTTGAATAGTGAAATGATAACTGTTTTCATATTACAGTTTTGCGTACAGTGAAACTTGTGATAAGTAGGTAATAAAACCCACTTACTACATAATTGCATTATTATAGACAAATCACAAAGAGACAACACCACATACAAATATGAATATACACAAGGGAATTGAAGTAAGAAAAAAAAACAGCAATAGTAGCAGAAAGTGTTCATAACCTAACTGATTACCTTTATGCAGAGAAATGATTGCTCTGTTTCAAAGCTGTTACTTACCCTATCTATATATATCACATGATGTGTCTGGACCCTAAGGAAAATAGTGTGAGTACAACATATAAAAATATGAGTATATACAGGGAAAGTACAGTAATAAGAAAACATCAAAACTAACAGAAAGTGCTGATAAATCTACTGATAATTTTAATGCACAAAAAGGATTGCTGTCTTTCAAGGTTGTGTCTTCCCCTATGTATATGTTTCATATGATATGACTGGACCATAAGGGAATTATTGTAAGAACATACTTGAAGGATAAGTCTACGAATATAGTACATTTGCAATTTTTAGTTCCTGACTGTTACTGAAGAAAATCATGTGGCCTAGATATGTCAGGAAAGGAAAAAAGGGGGAGTCAGACATGTGATGTCATCAGTGATGTCATCAATGACATTTGTGATGTCATCTTTGATGTCCTCGGTGTCAGGCTTAGCAGTGCACGGTGGTGGCGCGAGTTATGGTTGCTTAGCTTACCATAACTGGTGAATTTCAAGGGTTTTTCGGTTTTACTTGGAACCATAACGTCCCTTTAACAAAGTTTTTTCACTGAATTTGAAAGGTTTTTAGCGGCGCAACTTAACCATAACGTCCCTTTAGCAAAGTTTTTTCACTGAATTTGAAAGGTTTTTAGCAACGCAACTTAACCATAACGTCCCTTTAACAATGTTTTTTCACTGAATTTCTTAGGTTTTTAGTAGTGCAACTTAACCATAACATCCATTTAACAAAGTTTTTTCACTGAATATATATATATATATAATGTTCATGCATCTCTCTCTCTCTTTCTCCCTCTCTCTGTTTATCAGCTACTTATATCCCTATCCCTATCTCTCTACCTTTTAATATAAAAAGAAAAGGTATGTTTTGCATAATTGAAAAATGCACTTAACTGTTTGTATTTGACTTTATAGGTAAAAACATGCAGAAACCAGGGCCCTCAATAACAATGCTACAAATGTAGATAGCAATAGGGGACATGTTTCGCTACTAGATCCTATTCTTATGAGTGTGGGCTCTACTTTGTGGCTATAGTGTTCTAAACTATATTATTGTGTTTAGGAATGTATTGGTCAATTTATTTTATTGTAGAAGGAATAAAAAAAGGGGGAGGGGGCAAAACTGGTCTACAATGAAAGCCCCACTGAATGAACTATCAATGATGGATACTGATGCAAATGTATTTAGTGATTACAATGTCGACAATCTAATTTCTGATGTACTAATGTTGCTGCATGCTCACTCACAAATGACTGTTGAACCTACCTTACACAGTGATTACATGCACTTTAGCCCTCAAAAAACCACGCCACGCACTCATCTCACCACACAGCATGGACAATATGAGTATGGTCAAAATGAGAAAACAAACGTAGGAATTCTTTCACTCTAGTATCAAAGCCTGATGAAGTTACATAATGGCCTGGGGAGAGTAACATACGGAAAAGGGGGTGGAACAGAAGAGGTATGATGCATAGCACTGCCTGGGGTTGGATGCAGTGGAAGACCCTAGTCATCCAGATCAGTTTAACAAGTGGCACTCTGACATGAGCACCATGGGTAAACAAGCAACAAATGAGAGTTGCAATGTGTGTTCATTGATGCCTCAAACATCAGGAATACCTAAGGTTTTAACACCTCAGGAGACCCCCATAGCGGACACCCAATGTCTCATTCATCTTGCACTTTGTAGTATTCAAAGTACCTTCCAGGCACACACAGTAGTATTACAACTGCTCCAGAACGAGAAAACCTGCCACAGCAATCCTCAAAGAGTGATGTGCATTAAAGAGCCGTTTTATGTGATAAAGGGGACAATGTTCACAGAAAACAAATGGCAAGAGGTAACAGTGATGTGCAATGCAGAAACACTGTGGGGACTGTCAGAAGAAAAATTCCAAAGGGTCATGGAAAAATGCATTCAGGTCTGGTCTCAGCGCATTGCCAAACTGACATGGGTAACAGCGCTTGAAAAATCAATCAAGATCCAACGTGAAGTACAATATGAACTTTGTTTCCTTGAAGAAGGGAAGGTGCCGATGGGGGCAAACAAACACTGCAACAAAACACTTATCCTTCTCGACATGAAGAAAGGAACCACTGCTTTAATGGACAATTACTATGTCCAATTATGTACAATTATATGCGGCAAACAGGCATGCTGCCACCCATCTTCCACCGTCATGGAGAGATACTAGTGCCCTGGCCATGCTGCATTCAGCCCTGACAGTGATTCCAGAGAGTCATGTCCAGGGGGAGAGGGTGCCCACCAGAATGTTTCCAGCACGCCAGCCAACAAACAAAGAACCCCCCCACATATGATGTGCTGTCGGGGGATAAGCTGCAGGACAGAGTGTTGTGCAAAAGAAGGGCATCGAATTAAATTTCTAATGACTCTTCTGAACTTTTTGCACAGATACTGGACCAGTTTAAGCAAATGCCAAGTGGTTGCAGATTTTGCGCTGGGAGCTGATGAATCTAGCCAACAAGACTGAAGAAGGCTTCAACGTCATCAAGGTGGAACTCAGGGCCCTGTGGTTGATGACCATGCAGAATAGATATGTGCTAGACCTATTCACAGCAATGGAAGGAAGTGTTTGCCGAAAAATCGAGAGTGCAAGTTGCACATTTGTGCCTTCTTCAGATGCTGACAATGGGACACTATCACACGTGATAGCTGCAGTACACAACCTCAGAGAAAGGATTAAGTAGGAAGATAGGGTGCAGTCATGTGACTGGTTTGACACATTTTTTGACTGGGTACCATCGTGGTTCGGGACTGCAATGAAGTTACTGGTACCCATTATAGTATTTTTGCTGTAATTTCTTGTGTGTGCCAGGTAGAGGTTTGATGTTGTGCAAAATCTATGCCTAATAGTGAAATGATGAAGGTTACAATGGGCAGTCCAACAAAAGTGCCTCATGGTGTAAAAGACGTGCAAGTGCAGGGGACAATCAGGAGCCTAAGTACCGCATGACAGCAGTGTACAAAACCGGGGACAGAGTGGATAATTTGTGGCACACAACTATCAAAGAGCCCCGTGAACTAGAATGGTATAAGGAAGTGTGGGTGGAGGTAGCTGGAGATAGTGGGTGCATCTACATGACCTGTACCCCTGATGAATGTGCAAGAAGAGGTGAAAGCCTGAGATCTGTATGAAGGGCTTGGATGGCAATAAAGCGAACTCCAGCTTGGGAGGAAGCAGAAATGGAAGCAGAAGAAAGTAGGTGTACTAACAACCAAGGTTATTCGTTACCTTAGGCGTAACGAAAGGGGGGAATGTAAGGGAGGGAGGGTCAGTATGCGCCCCCTGTACATTCTGCATGAAATAAGTCTATTTGCTCATCCCATCGTGGGGAGACGTCCCCCTTGTCTTTCCCTGACGACAGTGGAAGGAAGCCATGGGACGATACACTAAGATTCCATTTTGTGCCACATCAGACTCTGTTTTTGTACTAGGCCTCACAATGATCTCTAAAAGGCCTCCTATCCCCTCACCCAACACCACGCACAGCCAGCTCCAACAGCCCCCTCCATCTCCTCCACTGTCTGGGTGGTGCCAACTCTTTTCTCACGGAAGCCCAGGCGTGAATTGTTGCAAAATGAAAACTGTATTCTTTCTCTTCCCATGAGCTCACTGCCCTATATGTGACCGGGGAAAATCTTGACTTGTGTATTCATCGTCTCCACAAACCTGCTCCTGCCCCTTCTACCCCACCTTTAGGTATGATTGCCTGCACAACCTTTTGTCCCAGTATTCTCCTTTCATGTAGCAGTTGTGAGACTCCTACCTACTGACCACCCTAGAATGCCCCCATATAACAAATCTCTTGTGATCATATATTCTCAACGGGTTAACACCTATCAATCCATTTGATTGAACCATGAGGCACCAGGGCAAATAAATCTCAGACCGAAACCCTTGATTAGCCACATGGCAAAAAGGATCACTGCACCACTGCCCCACAAAGGCCCCGGTTAAGAATGTGTATATGTTTGCTCACAATTTATAGGCGAACATGCATTCTGTTATAGGTTTTATGTGTTACATTATTTTTAACAAGTCAAAGATTACTGTGTAGTTTAGATTAGTTAGGACAATCACACCTTGTGGATCGAGCCTGACCTCCACCCCTCCCAGATGAGGCCAACTGACCCACGTGCCGCAAGAAGCAACAGCTCCAAAACAACCAATCGAAATGCAACACCCAAATATGGCACATACTGCAACACTGTAGTACACCAGTGGGCTTGCAATATGCATCCCCTATACTGTTCATTACCAATGACAACATTTTTGTATAAAGATATGTTGTTTCTGTATTGTTGGCAGAGCGCTGCCGGAGCAACAGAGTCCAATGCCTGCATCATTTACCTTATAAACCTTTGCTTAACTTGCAATCTTTCTCCTGTTCTCATTCCCTACTGGGGTGTGTCAGTTTATTCTGAGTTAGGATTTGTATTTTGGGGAATGACCACCTTCAGTATGCTCCGCCGCTATTATCTGCCTGAACGTTCGTTGGTAGCATCGCTTGTGGGTACGTAAGTGCAGCAGGATTCCTGGCACTAAAAGAGAATCAAAACATGTCTCTTCCTTGTTGTACAGTCGATTTTGATCAGGTATTTTGTGAAACAATTGAATTGAGTTTTGTGAAAGATAGATCTCTTTTTTCTCTTCAAAAGTATGTTCTCCTTTTTAACTGGCAGGATCTGGAAAAGTGGGTGCTGTAGTGGTGATGCAGGGGCAGTAGCTCCTGGTAGTGGCATGGGGGTAACCAAGCTCCCTGGTCTCATGATTAGGTGTGCTTTATGGATCTCGGGATGAGCCGAGTGCAATGTGGTCAGCAAGCATACGCCCCTCCATGATGGTGGGAGGTGCAGAAACGCCTGCTGGCCACAGATACAGTACATAAACATCCCTGCTGCTGTTTCTATTGTGAGGTTTGGAAGGTTTATGGTCATATGGCATTTGTCATTGGTACCCACAGAGACATTGCATTTACCCAATGGATTACTAATTTTATTTAGCTTACAAGTCCTCCTGCCATGCAGCTTATCACCATCTCTTCCCACTGATTGGCCACAAACCTCACTCCTTCTAGCTTGCATGTATGGATCTTGTAAGCACTGTGGGGTTCTGGTATTGTGGGCACATTGTTGTTTATCTGGATCAATAATAGCAACCTACATAGTGCTAGATGGACAAGACATTGATCATCCAAGAATTAAACCTTTTGCAGTATTAGTACATTGAGGGCTCTCGATGCATGTGGTATTGAGGCGCAATTATAACAACTCCCATGTATGCTCTGTTTCCCCACCAAGGTCATGTTCACTTACCAACTGTTACCCATTACTGGATGGTGCACATCCTCTATCATGTCAAAGCCTAAACCTCTATATTCATCACATTTCTTCCTAGTTTGTCTTTTAAAATGCTGTAATAATCTTGCATATGGCACATATGACGGTGCATTTTATAATACATTTATATTCATTTTCTGTGTCATCACATTCTCATTTAATGGTGTATTAGTGTGAATACCCAATATTTTGTTATTATCACCATTCTGATATGCACACCCTCCCCTGGTACACCTCCCTCGTGTAACCCCCTTGTATACGTTCTAACCATATAATATTACATACTAGATATAATGCTAACCCAAACATAAAAATACTGAATGCTTTCAGTGTGAAGTGCATCACACACGTACATGGACAAAAAAGTGTCAGCATGAGATAGTTATTCTGCTTCATATTGCACAGTAGAAATAGGCTCGTCAATAAGCTATTTCGCTGACATGTTGAGAAAAGTAAACCAAAATAAATAAATAAAACTAAATAAAAAAGAACAATTTACTCATTTTTTTACCCCTTTATGAAACTATATATGCAATTTAGAAACATATATAAAAGCTGTAAATCACTCTGCTAATGTAAGTCCAGTCTTAATCGACACCACTCACTGTTGTGCTTGTTAGTGGGGTTGCAGCATCAGGAGCCCTTCAGACAGCAAAAAGGTGTACCCAATATCGCAGCTCCTGGACCTTCACCGCAAGTGGAGTGGCATAGGCAATGGAAAAAAGGCCCTTGTATCCTGGTTCACTCCACTGCGCATGAAGTTCATCACAAAATCGCGATTGCCCATTGACAATTGAAGAGGCTATGAAGGCGTTGAAGTAGATGCAGCACTGGTTGGTTCTTCAGATCACTGTGGTGCTATCTGTTGAGAAATAAATGTAATTGATCAAGTGAAAACAGTTAGATAATCTATAAATTCCTCACCCAAAATGGACGCTGCCCTGTGAGCATCAGAGACCTCCCTTAACAGGAGATAGAAGCGTATGCATTCACCTGCCTGTTACCACCTGATGTGGTGATAAATGATGACCCATGCAGGGCTGCATGCGCAAACTGAATAAAGCAAAGGGGAGAAACAGTGCACCCAGTTTCTCTGGAACATGATACGCAACTCAGAAAGTTTTGCTTTAAGCAATCCATTGATCCTTTCTCCAAATTCTGTTGACCTGGGAATGGTAAATTGTGCACACCTGATGCTTGATGCCCAGCAACAGGGTCACTTCCTTAAAGAGTTGATTAAAGAAATGGGTGCCATTATCTGACCACAGCACATCACAGACACCCCAACGAGCAAAAACCTCTATTGCAAATATTTTAGCAGCTCGTTTACCACCTGAATGCGTGCAAGGACCTGCCTCAACTAACCGGGAAAAGGGACATGCCACAATGATCAAATACCTACACCCATTACACCACTCTCCCATGTCTTCACAATCAATGTGTGGCTCCCAAAAAGGCCCAGTGGGGTGAGGTCATGCACCTCATGGTGTTCTCTGGGTGCGACCAGTGCTGTACGTTTGGCATGTAATGCAATTTATTACCTTATTAGTAAGAACTTCCTGGAGATTGGGATTTAACTTGACCTCCTGTATGTCTGCAGCAATATGTTGTTTTGACAAATGAGATGGATGATGTAACTGATGGAAGGTGATCAGCAGCAGTTTGCTTGACATAACAACTTTACCTGTGCTATCTTGCTGCCATAACAAATCTATAGGGGACAGTGTACACCCTCTCTTCTGCCACAACTCTTTCTCCTCCTGTGGGGCTTGTTCTTGTAGTTCAATAATCTTGTAAGCTTCCCTTGTGAGAAGGGAAGCTTAAAAGGTTGGCAACTGTTCCTGTCTCTGCGCTACTGGATACTCTTAGATGTAGGACACTGGAAGATACATAGCCTGTTTGGCTGCAGTGTTGCCGAGTGAAACTGCATCTGTGTCATTGGTATGGAAGGTGCACTTAACCACCACTGTCACAGAGGGCTCGGAGAGGGCATCAATAAAATTATCCATTAAGGCTGCATGTTGAACTGGGGACCCATCAGCCCTTCTGACCCCTCTCCTTTTCCACCTTTCAAGCCCCGAGTGCACCGCTGTGGTGACGTGGGCTGAGTCAGAATAAATAGTCAGCCACCTGGGACACTAAAAGTGTTTCAAAAAGCACTATATGTTTTGCTGCTTATGTTGGATAATGCATGGGCAGTCTTTTTTGCACACACACCTCTTACTCCCCATCCACTAGGATGCCACAACAGTATGTCTCAATTCTGTCCCCTGGTCAATAGTTGCTGACCCAGAAACGTAAAGCACTCTACCCACCTTCGAATGGGATGTCTTTCACTTTTGGTATGTCCTCATCTTCGTCCACAAATGTTACAAAGTCATGTCTAACAATGTCTTCCTTTGTACACAGTTCTGTCAGGAAAGTAGCAGGGTTTACTGTCTTGCATCGCACTATGTGGATGTCTGAGCTGGATATACTAGCTTCATATGCAGATGCCCGCTGTGTGGTCAAAGCGATTTAGATCATTCAAGAATGGCAAATACTGGCTGCTCCACATACAATGTTAAAAAACACCCCATGGGGACTGTGGAGCTTATCTCAATCACAAATGCAGCAGTAGCAAGCACCTGCTCACAAGGGAACTGTCCCTGCATTACTGAGTCTAGCACCCTGCTGTAATAGGCAAATGGATTGTGGCCATAGTGCTTTTTCCGGTCAATACTGCTGTCATCATCTGCTCAGAAGCACGTCCTCTATCTATGTTATTTTATTGCCTGTCTTCTGTGCCTCTTTAAGGTTTTGCAACAAGGGCCAAGTGCCTAATCTAGGATACACACCCTACAATAATTACACAGTTCAAGAAACCTCTGCATTTCTTTCACATTTTTGGGCTGACTGGGGGGCACAGCGCACTGATGCGGCGCGTTCTTGTACTATCTTCTTTCCATGGACAAATATTAATTGTCTTGATTAAAGGACTTCCTGGAGGCAGAATTGTAACTTGGCTTTGTCTACCTTATACCATGTATATGCTAACAGCTGCAAGAGTGTGACAGAGTGCCCCCCACATTGTTGCTCATTGTCACTACATACTAGCAAGTCATCCACGTAATGCATGATAGTGCTGGGTACCTGTATGTTTCTTACATCTGCATGAAGTATTCTGTTAAAGATACTTCGGGATTTGCAGTACCCCTGTGGCAGTCTGGTGTGCTCCTACCACTTTCCACCATGTGTAACTGAAGTGAGGTATTGATAGTCTTGGTGCAGGGGTATGGAAAACAAAGCATTTTTCAAATCCACTAAAGTAAAATGTGTAGCTTGTTTTGGAATGCTACACAAATGGCTGCAGGATTAGGAACTACCAGAAATTCTGCCTGTACAATGTCGTTCAAGGGGTTGAAATCCTGGATCATTCGCCAACTTGCCACTTTCTGTTTTTTGTCGGGTATATGACTGTTTTGTATGGGGAGCTAGAGGGCACAATAATCCCTTGATTTAAGCGTGCAGAACTGTTATCTTGTATCACTGCCTCTGCTTCTTTGGATAGCAGGTACGTTTTCATTCTGGGTAACACTGCACCATGATTGAGTTTGATTCAAACGGATATCACTCGCTGTAAGTGTCCTACATCGTGGGCACTGGTTGTTCATAACCTCTCATGAGCCTGTTCTAAATCGCTTTCAGTGAAAGAGAGTGCTGTTACAAGGGCCATCAGCGAACATGGTATTTAACAATACTGCACCAATATTTTGCAGGGTATGCAAATAGCCAACACTATCTCTCCATCATTACCCGATCCTCAAACAATTCTGCATTGGTTACTTCTTTTAGGGGTACTGTTGGCTCAATACACAGTACGGTGCACCACTCGCATCTGTCTGAATCAGTCCCAACTGTAAGGTAGTCATGGTGGCAACAGTAAAGACAGCACAAGTAATCACAGTTCAAGGGTGTTTATTTAACTGTATAAATGGGTAAGAAAAACTTCAAATCTAAACCTAAATCTAAGATGGGAGCAAGATACGACCATCAAAAATAATAAGACAGTCATAGTGAGGTCTTGTCAAGTAGAAAGGGCCTATACTAAAAAGAAACTATTGCCAATCCGTACCGCTAAGTTACAAATTAGTGTGGGATAATGTTCACTAGGAAAGAAAGAAGTTTTCAGAAACTGATAAGTCAGGATGGTAGAGCTGGGGTCTCTCTTCCCCATGTGTTTAGCACTGGACAAGGCAGACTCCTGAGCACCACACACAACTGGGCTTCTACAGCATGAGGTTACAGTTCTTTTGAGTGATATCAGGACCTTCTGTGGCTAAGTCTTTCATACAAAGTCTCTTGCCTCCGAGGGCCTTATATGTCAACAATAGCAAAAACAGAAAGTTCCTTTCGGTAATCTTTTATGGTGGGTGATGACTTCACTGCTGCATTCTCAACCTGCCTGCATTCTCAATTAGCCTCCCTCCATCAGGTTCACTATGGTCTTTCACTCAAAATATTTTCACCTGTAGTGTTGATGAGTCTCAATGTCTTTTTAAACATTCTTTCACTGTGGACATCCCTCACCCGGGTTCACTCTTGTCAACACAATGTTCACATGGTTATTATGCTCCACCCCGACTTGCAGGCATCCCTCAGCCGGGTTCACATTTGCCATATACACAATTCACTTTGCTTTGTCACAAATGCGAGATTCACTTCCTCAGCTTTACCCTTGGCATCCCTCCATCGGGTTCACATAGCATTCTAACACAGTTCATCAGAAAGCAAGGTTTCCTTCCCCTAGATTTCTCTTGGCATCCCTCCGTCCGGTTCACACTTGTCACGTTCACAACAAAGTCACTCTTCGAGACACCTTAGTTTCTCTAATTAAATAAGCCAAGGTCTGAGCCCCTAGTCAGGCTTTACACAACTTGATTAATACAATGTTCTCGAGTTTGTTACTGGTCACTTAAATTTGTAGACATCCCTCAGTTGGGTTCACATTTGTCACAAACACAATTCACCTGGCATCCACAATGTGTCAAGGACTTTCAACTGTACAAGGGCTTTTCACTCGACCCTTGTATGACCAGTTTCACCTCTTACGTCGGGCTCTCCTAGGGCCTTCTGGTATCAGTAGTTTCAAGAAAAGGGAAACAGTCAGTGTCTTTCGAAAGAGTGCCCACCTGGTGCTGGACAGCTCTGCAGCTGGTCTTTCCCTGGACTTTAAATTTCAATAACACATAAATTATTTGTACATATGTTCTCTCAATTCATATGATATTGCCGTTTTCAACCTTTCGCTGAACACAGTTCGGTTTAATATCGGTTCTCCCTCCGACTCACCGGCTGTGTTGAACTGATTAGTATTTCTTGTCTTTGGAGTCAAGGACAGTACCATGGTAGCAAGGACCTCTCCCACCTTGGTTATCAGTGTGGGAGGGTCCAGTTCACTGTTAACATCTGTTACACCACACGTTAGCTGTTGTTCCCGGTCTTAGGATTACTTTCATGGAGGCTTCGCGGGTCCAGGTTGAAAAGGGCAAGGGCATTTCCCTCCTTGTCATCGTTTCAGTTCACACCACCTTTCTCCTTCTTTTGAACTGCCATCCTGGAATAGCTGCTTCCTCATGCACTTTGCCTTGTTCAAAGTGTAGTCTCAGGTGTGTGTAGTTTTTGTCAGTTGCCTGCCTCTCTCTGACCCTTGTGTTGGGACATGTCACGTAAATGGATCTGGTTTTAGTCTGCTGTCTTTCACAGTGTAAGAAAGTATTCATGCCAGAAAGGGGGCGTGGGGTCAGAGCTTCTGAATATCCTGCTGAGCAGGATGGGGAAAAGGTGCCATAAGAAATTATATGCCTCATCCTAGGGATTTTGGTAAGCTCGGATGGGTGAGTTTGGTAGGGTTTGTGAAATGAATAGGGAGAATGAGGGAACAGTAGTGTTTTGTCAAAGTAGACTGGGAGTTTGATAAAAAATAATCAGAGGGACATGGAGAAGAATGACTAGGACTACTTTGGTAGGGAACAGGAAGACACAGATTCTGGAAGATGTAGATTACAGGGTTTGAGTTTCTAAAAGTATTACCAGATGCAGAGGGGTGGTTGGATTCTGATGAGGGGGATTCATGGGATGGAGGGAAGGTTCATTTGGAATAGCCTACAAAAGCCTCAAGGACTTTCTCCTTCTAGTCTGTTTCCCCATGTAATACTGCGCCTCACCGGGGGCATTCCCCAGAACATAACCCAGGGCTCACCTATCCAGGTTATCCTCCCTTGCTCGTCCACCCCCATGTTTGGGATATGAGAGTGCCAGCCCTTCTCTGGCCACCTGAATAAGGGATTCTAGGGGTCTACCTGAGAGAATATCCTCAGGTTTCTCACATAACTACAACAATCCTTTTCTCTGCCACCACCAACCTTTGCCAGTCAAGTGAGAATATTTTCCCTGCCACAAGCTCCAACAGCTGTGAAGATAAAATCAGATGGTATCCGCCAACACGCTTTTCCAATTTGGGGCACTGTATCAAGTAAGACTGTAATCCCATAAACAAAGATATCAGGATCACCAGCAATGGTGCAAATCACTGCCTCCCCTCCTCTGATATGTATTATCACCATTGCTCTCAAAGCACGCATTCCTGGGTAGCGCATATTATTCAATGATCTTTTAAAAAAGGAACGGTTGCCACAGCCCCAGAGAAGCCCTGCATGTCAAGAGTTTCACTTGATAACGGGATGTTTCCTTCACTAATGCATTATTTTGTGGCACCCATGTCAACCATACAGATGAATTGTTTATTTCCTATCTCACTGCCCACCAATGGTTCCTTGTCTGGGTGGGTAGTCATGGGCAGGACTGGGCATGCAAGAGCTTTCTGTGGGCTGTCCTGGTCAGGATGTGTATTTGTACCTGGGAATGAGAAAGGATTACCCCTCGGGACACTCACTCCCTATAATGTGTTACTGTGACATTAGGAATGGTATTGCCTCCGGGCATTGGGGTGCCGTATGACTGGCTTAGTGGGCAGCTTGTTTTGGGGTCCCGGCAGAGTAGGCAACTATGTCTAAGGGTGGTGTGCCAGCAGCTGTGTAAATTCTTCATGTATTTCATATGGTATTGACAATGGCATCAGGGGCGCACAGAAGTGGTGCTTCTGTGGTATCGGGCAAGCTGTAGCATATGAATTGAATCCCACTCCCATCCTACTTCTGCACTCCCTCGCACAATGACCCATTCTTTCACAACCCTAACACTTAACTGGTCCCGCTCCACCTCTCGTCTCCATCCCTCCGAATCCACCTCTGCCACTGCTTCCCCCTTGAAAATGCCCTTGTCCACACAGCTGACCTGCTTGGTACCACTCAGGTTATTGCTTTTGAGATCCACTGTACCACTGCCCTCTGCTTGGCCAAAACACTGCTCTTCTTGCAACCGTTTGTGCTTCTATCTGCTCTGCTGAATCTGTTTGTGTAACTGACACTACCACCCCTCGAACTGCTATTTTTGCAGATTTTTTGGGAACCAGTTTTGCTTCCTCAGCCTACACCCTCTGTGCCATTTCTTTTCTCTTTCTTTAATTCACTTACAGTAATGTATAATAATAGTCCGTATTTTGGCCCATCCTTCCGCCTCTATACCCACAATCTTATTGAGAGCCTTTGGTACTTACTTGGGCAATCCCCTTTTAATAAAAAAAATAGAAAAGCAGAACGGATTGGTCCCATTGTATGGGCTGCAAATCCGGAGAATCAGGGTAATCCTTCGAAGTGCAGCCCAAACCTGCACTCTGATGTCATTGAAGTGCTCTTCATCATGGATATCATTGTCTATTTTAACTCCTTGATATCCAGCCTTAACCCAAACATCCCCAGCCTGATCCCCCACAATTACTAATAGCAAACTTTTTATATCTCCTACTGCTAAACTATTTTTCAAAAGCATATGTCTATTTCCCAGCACCTGCTGTGTGGGTCTGGAGTGCCTTAATCAAGTTGGTTTTGTCCATCTGGGCCCAAGGCACATACTGCACCCTACCTGCGGCTATATGCATTAATGGCAACTGCGTGTCCATTCCCATCCTCGCCTTCTTGCCGTCACTTGTCTTTTTCCTTGCCACTGCTGCCCGCGCAAATCTGTTGCTCATCTCTGGACTCCACAAGCTCTCTACCAGTGGGGTAATCCTGGCACCTCCTCTTCATCCTCTAATTCATCCACTGTGTCCCAATCATCCTCCTGCAGCTCCTTATTTGTGTCTCTATCCAACCTCACTGTCCCAAAATCTACTCTCCCCGCCCCTCTTTCATAACGCTACCGCATCTCCTTGTCAATATGTACATCCTTGATCGCGGTACTATCTGGTCTGAACAAAAATTTCTCCACCATTCATCTAGTCGACACCCCAATTTGCTCTCTCTGTCTCTGAGGCCCTCAACCATGCCATTTCCTTTTGTGCTGCCTTTAAAGGCTCTACTAACTCCTTCTGTGGTTTGCTATTGATTGTTATTGCAGTGTTTGTATTTGTTTGATATGGGGGTGGTACCACAGATGGGGGTCGGACTGTGGCTGACAGGGGCACATACGTTGGACTGGTATATCCGGTGGTGGGAAGGGTTGTGTAACATCCTACTGGGGTCAGAGGCAATGCTTTTTCCCCAGATAATACTACTTTTACTACACTCAGAGTTAGATCATTATCACACTGGGATTTGCTGTCATCATTCCATTTTAAATTATTATAAAACCTATTTTCTCCTTTGGAGTTGTTTACCTTTATATTTAGCAGCCACAAATGTATACATATGTTAGAATATCCCTCTAGTGTTGTGCCTTGTTCTGGCTATGGGCAGAACATTCCCCCTTACATCTCACCACCCATTGCTTAAATTTCTAAATTTTGTATTCATACAATGGCAATGCACTACACATATGCTCTAACGGTGTAAGGTCTCCATATTGAAAAACTTGATGTACAAAAATGCTATACCCAATACAAAATGCAATTCATCGTGAGCGTTCCTATTAGTCCTTCACTTCCAATCCCCTGTTGTCCCCTACCCAAACTCTGTTGTCTCCCAGTCACTCCCCACACAACACTCAAACTACTACTTCCACAGGCCCTTCATTGGCCCCCCTCCACTACACAATATGAGTTAAAACTCTAAAACAACAAGCTAAAACAACAAACTAAAATAACAACCACTACTTTAACTTATTCCTACACCCAAGATATATTGGGCACAGGAATTTGAGCACTCTAATGTCTCCCAGTCACTCCCCACACAACACTCAAACTACTACTTCCACAGGCCCTTCATTGGCCCCCCTCCACTACACAATATGAGTTAAAACTCTAAAACAACAAGCTAAAACAACAAACTAAAATAACAACCACTACTTTAACTTATTCCTACACCCAAGATATATTGGGCACAGGAATTTGAGCACTCTAATGTGGGGAGCCCCTACTTCTGTATTCTCTTATCTTATTTCAAAATGTGGTGCCATCTTCTTTCCTACCTCAGAAAGGATCCAACTTCTCTGTTTTTCTTCTCATATACTTATAATACACATAACCGCCAACTGGCCTTTACACATGACTCAATTGAATTGCACAACATTCCACAATACACCCTTTCCCCCTCTTCTTCACCGCACACAAACACACATACCCTTGTGCCCATTCCCCCAACTTCCCTCTCAGTGTTCACCCTCATTGTTTTCACTTGCAAATGGTGTCCTTACATCTGTGTGTTCACCCAAGATCCTCCGTCACAGGGTGGCATTAACGACCTGTACCATCCTAGGAGCCGCGGGCCACTCTAAAGAACAGACAGAAATTCTGTCAAAACGGCTCCTGTACACCACTACAGATTGCAAGCTTGGGACTGGTTGCTGCAGGTGGGTGCGACCCCTCCAGATGTGTGGCCTGGAATCCTCTGTCTCTGCAGAAAACCTGGGATCACGTTGTGGTCACCAAACTTGTAGAGTAACCCCTAAACGTTCACACCAGAAAAAATACAAAATTAGGGAAAAAGGGCCTGCACACCTCTTGCAAGGAGAACAAAGTTTAATCTCACAAAAATGACAGGTAGGCTGCAGAAAAGAGCTCTGGCAAAAACAGCATGAGAAATGGTTTCTAAAGGTACACAGCATCACAAGTGGCGTACATCTCACAGGTTACAAATCCCGGTAGCTGGTTGCTGTGACCCTGTACACATATAGCCTGCTCCATATGGGATGTCAGGCAATTGGTCCCAGCATCTTCTGCCCATCTTCTTCCACGTGGGGATCTTTGTCTTCCATCATCAGGCACAAAGACTCTAATTGGCAGGTTGCATAATTCAACATCCCCTAGCTTCTACAGTGCACCTGGTACCAAGGACATGAGCAAGGAGGATACTTTACAGGTTGTGATAACTTCTCAGAACTACGTTAACGCCCGCTCCAATCCCAGATACTCTGGCCCCTCCACAACTTTTCCACCCGCTGCATACATGTTTTAAAGGCTCTACTACATGTTTTACTGCATACATGTTTTACCATCTGCCTGGCACCACGCAGCACAAATCACATGAACTAATGGTGGGGGTAGATCTCTGATCTTCCTGATCGATTGGTCACTTTACAGTTTTATGGCTAAGGGTCATGGGCTGGTCAGTGTACTCAAATGTTTGTGTCTCGGGATTGGGGGTCTAGGGTCACTATAACTTATATATCTGGACAATGAATACCTAAAGCCCCCACCCCCTCATTTCTCATGGGATAAGTCTTCAAAGACCCATTCCGGCCCTCTCTTGCCCTTGCCGGGCACATTCTTTCTGGGTTGCAATCATTACTGATTAGCAACAATAAAGAACTGTGTGTATTCAAGAAATTGACCTTATGCAAAGCTACCAGGGTTGCGGACAAAGAATGCACACACACCTTTCTAACCCTCAGGACTGAATGTAAGTGCACCAGCATATCCATGGCACTAGGCCTCAATTTCAAGATGGCGTCTAACTTCTAAAAGGGAGTTTCATTAAACATGTGATAATAATGTTGAAATCCACTATGATTCCACAACAATCCAGTTTCTACAGGTGATCCTCCTCCCCCATGCCATTCTCTGGTCTTCCCCGTGGCATCTCCTCCTACAATTCCCTCATTCTGAATCATTGAGGGGGCTTGGACTTTCACCCGGGCTTGCCAGCAAAAGTAATAATGGATCATTGTTCCATCACACAATGTCCACAGAAGTGACAGACAACACAGAAGATATTCTGTAATTCTTTGCAGATCTTCTCACACAATTCACACCCTCAAAACTATTTCAATTAAAGAAATACATAATGTTCCCTGTTTCCCCAATGCATTCAGAAAATCCCAAAATATCACAGATTGAAATCACTGAAACATTTTTGGATGTGATCGACGACTATGTTCATGACCCTGACTTTACTGTTCCTAGTGTGAAGGACTTATCCATTAGCATAGAATCACAAACCATTGTAATGCAGGATGACTGGCTATTATGGGAGCCAACATACATTGTATTTAACAGGTGCATGCTAAAGATTATACAAAAGATTAGATACAACCATAGGATACGTAGGAGGATTTTTGGGGAGACCTTGGTGAAGTTTACTCGAGTAGTCAAAGGCACCAATCTGAAGATCAAGGGTAGCTGTGCCCACCAACATAACACATTTTTGTGGTTCACGCAACCCATTCTTGGAAATCTGCCTGCTGGAAATGTACTTTGTTCTTCTGCTCTGTTATTTAATGGATCATCTTTCAGTAAGATGTCAAGTTTCTGCACATTTGTCGGACTGTAGTTCCTTGTGAAAACTGATTCCTACAAATATCAGAGAAAGTTCTTGTCCCTGCTTTTAGTCAGGCCTGGAATCTCAAACAGATATCTATAGACAAGGCAAAAGAGTCAGGTTTGCTTGTGGCAGACTTGTCAGTCAAGTACTGCACTTACCACTTCCAGGACATGAACACCCAAAATATATTGAGTTCTGCCATGGCGCAAGTGTCTGAATGTACATCTTCTGTTGTCATGGAGAAATATGGTTTCATTAAATCTATTGAACTTCTGCATTCGGAATGCAAATAGAACTGATAGCCACTGACAGGCACATTACAATAGCAAAGGCCATGCAAGAGCAGTTCCTGCACATAACACATCCATTTAATGTTTGGCATGTTGCAAAATCAATATCTAAAAAAATAAAAGCTGCTGGTAAACATAATCATTCAAGAAGACATTTTAAAATGGTTACAGTCTATCAGCAACCATCTTTGGAGGAGTTAAAAAAAAGTGCAAGGGTACTGTAGATGCTCTTGTTGAAAAGTGGTGTTCAATGCTCCACCATTGTTCAAACATGCACTCAGGGAGTGTGTACATACACCTTTGAGTGAGGAGCACAAACATAAGACAAAGTGGTTGTTAGAAGGCTCCCCTCCTCACACATCCCTTAAAATGATTGTGTTCAATAAAACACTTACCAGAGATATGAAAGGCCTGGCAGAATTTTGCCACATTGGTGATTTGGGGTTTTTCCGAAATATGTGCTTAAAATACAGTCCTAAAAGGTTGCACTTCAGCATAGATGGTATAGAGGCCAGATAAGGCTGGCTGTACTTGCCAAGAATGAGAACATTGATAGATAACAAACTAAAACTGCAGGCACATTTAATATGCTTTGTTACACCATGCTGAAAAAAAACAATGGGTGACAGTTAATGTTACACTGTTACAGCAGATGGAATTTGACTTTGTGTATGATATGACATTGACTGGAAACACATGGACTGGCACCAGAATATGTTTCCCGGGGAAGTCTATGCCGCACAACATTGCTTATATTGTTTGTCCCCTAAAACCTCAACTTGTAGAAAGGTTGACTTTCAAATGAAGTGTAGTGGTCTTTACAATTTCATCCAAAAGAAGTTTCAATCATTTATTTAAGTTTAGAAACTGTATTGATAAAAATGTATTTGTATAAAACATGAATAGTAAATATTTTTGACTTTTTTTGATTTGTGAATGACTTTCTCTTTCAGTATAAAAAAAATACTGGATAGGAGGCCACCAGGGGCTGCGTGGATGCAGGGGGCCTCCACGTAACTCTCCAGCTCAACGGTCCTGGTCAGGTGGACTGAGCCCCCATTTGCCCCCCCCCAAATAAAGAGAGCACATCACGGTGATGGAAACACTCCTGCCCCACACGATGCAAACCCGATTCAAATCGGCCCGGGGAAAGTATGCCCGCATGAAAATACGGAGCAAGGAAAAGTGAAAGTCCCTGAATGGGAATTGCGTTGCGGCCGGTGAGGAAGGTGCAGCAATGGTTTGTTGGTCCAGGGGTACATCAGCGGAGTTGAGGTGGGCGTGGCTATGGCCCCAGATTACTGTAGTGGACTGCCAGCACTGGTGACTGCGCCCGGTGTCTGGGCGAGGGATAGGCATTGCGGACCTGCTTGGGGACGCAGTGTGCAGACACTGAGGCTGAGACAACATGCAGAGATATTCCGTCCCGGCTCGCGCTGTGTGGAGTGAATAATAGCAGCGGATCCCTTGAGGACTAGGGGGCCGGAGGTCTGTGGTGAGGACACGTAAGAGCCGGTAAGCAGGCTTGGGGGGAACAGAGCCGCCCCCCACCAGGGAACCATCGGAGGCCCACTGTTGGTGCAGTACCAAAGTGCGCCACCATCGTCTCCCCCACAAGGAGCTTACAGAGAGGCCCACAGTGGAGGGACCGGCAGTGGACTGCTGGAGATCCTGTGCACTGGAGCACTATCACTAGACATCGTGCCCCCACCCAGTTTCTGAGAGTGCTACCGCACACACATGAGAGCAGCAGACTGTGGATGGTGGGAGGAGTGGGAGGCATCCCTACGTTGTTTGGATCTTTCATGGACCCGTACAGCTCACCACTTGCATATAGATACACACGGCTCCCCCCTAGGGGCCCAAAAACAGGCTCATGGCACAAGTGTGGAGCGCGGATTGGGAATTAACACAGCGGCATATCCCTCTGAGTGCTCTTCATTCCTGGACACGACCCTCCCGCATCACCTTGGATAGAAGGCACCTCCCCCTGGGCCTCACCTTGTGACTGGGACTGTCAAACACTGTGGAAGAGCCTGCAAAGAGGACGACTGTCCACCCAGTGAGGGTTGGGCCCCCAGAAGTGGGGCATGTGCCCTCCTCATTGGACCAAGAAATTTCAGCACACCCTGCACCCGTGTCATTGAATCAATGTGGAGGACACACACCAAGGGGTCCCCAGAGCAATGGCAAACCAGAGGGTGGTGCCGGAGAGCTAGCAACAAACGAAGGGCAGGGGCACTGAGAACGAAAAAGGGTTACAAGGATTGACCCCCACCTGGACTCAAGCGAACATATGTTGTGACACTGAACTCTGGGGGTGCGGGTTTACTGAAGAGAAGTGCCTTTCCGACATATTGGTTGACAAAGAAGTGAAACAGAGAAACAGGTCCGTCTGGGAAGGGGAGATGACAGTGACAACAATCATTTTCTAAGAAGGTGCACAAGTCGAGGCGCAGGTCGAGGCTGCATGGGTGGCAAGGCATTTAGGACAAAGGAAGGTCCTGTATTGATGCGAAACAGAGGCCTGCGACATATACGTATATTTCAATCCGCCCCAGCCAGGACACCTCTACACAGGTTGCAATGGCAGCTACGACAGATGACGTTGCTGTGACCAAAAAAGATTTGGCCGCCCTGCTCTAGGAAATACGCAATATGAGGGCTGACATCGGAGGAAGGATCTTGAAAACTTTGAAAGACAGAATAACATAAGACTATTTGGTATTCCGGATAGAGAAGCAGAATCGGTAATGGACCTGAAGAGGTCTCTTCATGAGATCACAAACCTGGTGTTTGAAGACAATTTGATCAATGAAGCAAAGATAGACAGGATTCACAGGGCCAGTGGGACTCGAGGGGGCCGTGTTAATGAAGTACAACAACTACAGTGATATGGTGAAAATTCTGGAGAAGGCTAAACAGAAGGGCACGGTCACCCTGGGCTGTGCAAGATTAATGATCTATCAGGACGTTTCCTCATTGACCTTGGCATGGAGACGGATGTGCATACCCCTGATGAAATGGCTACAGGACAAAGGAATGCGCTACAGATGGGGCTTTCTGTTCTCCCTTACTTTCGAATTGGATGGCCAGAAGCATAAGTTGAGAACAGAACAGGAAATCAATAGGGCGCTCCGGAGAAAGAGGGAGTCTGTGGTGAAAGGTCAGAGGAGGACAGGTCATGGTGCATCCAGAGCCCGAGAAGGAGACAGATCCCCAGATCCAGGAAATATAGGAAGTTGAATGCATCAACCGCAGAGGACTCTAGAAGTGAAACTGGTATATAGCCTGGGGACAAGTTTGTGGGAATGTGTGGTACTAAGATCTGAGTTGTAGGTGGAAATGCTCTGAGAGTTTAAGGGAGCAGAGGTTTATATGGTGGTTGTATGACAAAACCTTTTGGGGTCTGAGACTGCTTTGTTCTCTGGGACCGGGGAGGTTGAAGGGGGTGGGCTCAAGGTAAGGGGATGGATAAAGGGAAGGTTTGGGTATGAGACGGTCCCTGCTGGTGGTCCGAGCGCAGCCCGGTTGATGTTAACCAGGAGGTGTCAGACGCACATTAGGGGGAGGGAAGGAAAGAGGGTGCAGGGGGGAGGGTTTGAGGTAGGAGTCAGGGTTGGGGTCTTCTCAGAGTTAAATCACTATGAAGGTGTAGAGGCAGAGGTATGGTTATGGCTGTCTGTGGTGGTGGGGACTAAGAAGGGTGTGAAACATAGAAAATTGCATTGACTCCAGGTATGCCGATGGGTTCCCTTCTCAGGGTGGGGACATTGAATGTCAAGGGGTTGAATTCCACCAAGAAAAGGTCATTTGTAACCAAGGAATTCCGCAGGGCAGGTTTAGATGTGATGTTCCTCCAGAAGACCAAGCATGCTAAAGGAGAGGAACGGAAAATGCAGGGGGAGCGTGTGGTCCAGACATACAGGGGCTCGGGGTCACTGAGTAAGGTCGCGCTGGTGATCCTCCTGGGAGGGGTTTGGGAATGGAAGTGACCAAGGTCTGGGCAGACGTAGAGGGTAGAGCCCTCCTGATTGTGGGGAACATACAGAATATATGTTATATATGTGTAATGCTTGGTGAAAAATGAAGTTGGTACTCCTGAGAGGTGCGATCCCCAGAAAAAATTGCAGTCAGTTTTGCAAGTAATTCAATTTATTCCATGTATTTGTTCCATACATTCAAATCTTATATTTCATCCTTATGGCATTAGTTAATCTCCCAACACGTGTTTTCCCATAGCTTTGGCTATAGTTCTTCAGGAGAGATTTCTAAATAAAAACAGAAAAAACACACAGTGCTTTTCCTATACAAATATTCTGAGGTGTTCTCTATTTTAGTTGGCATTTACATAAAACAGGAAAACCACATGTATCATATATATATGGAAGAGGACAACTCACACTTATTATTGTTTTCTCAATCTTGATTTGTATAGATGGTTATAGTTTTCATTCACTTTTACAGGTATATTCAACTTGTCCTTCTGAAATCTGTAAGAATGGGTGCACAGTGCTTTTTTAGTTTATTTTGTTTTGGTTCAGTTCTAGATATTATTCCCTATATGTATGGGCAATAGCTAGGGGTAATTTCATTTCAATGCACATATACAGGCCGATTCATGGAATCAAAGCGCGCCGAAAAAACGGCGCACGCGTGCGAAACGTGCGATTCGCAGTGAAATAGCGAAAATCGCAGTGCAAGTGCGATTTTCGCAGTGCAAGTGCGATTATCGCACAGAAAACATTGCACATCTATTCATGGAAGTCCGTGCACGCGCAAAATGTGGGATGTGCGCTGAAAAAGTGCACGGCGCACGCTGGCGCACGCTGGCGCACAGGTCACCGAACGCCGTGCGATAAGGCCACAGCGAATTCGCATACAGCGCGGCGCACATAACAAAAGCAGGCGTAACACGGGGCGTCACACACAGAATGGGGAACAACTCGTGAAAATGTGGGCGTCACGGGGGAAGTACAGGAGGCAAGTGCGCAGAACGCCCACACGCTCGCCTACAACACGTATTCATGGAATCGAATAGGGAAAAACAGCGCACGGCCAAAGACGCGCACAGGCCCATACATGTCCGCCACACGAAAGCAGGCGGTAGCGTCCCTGCGCAGGAAAAAAATGTGTGCCAGAGAAGGCCCAAACGCGATCGGGCCTGAGGGAGCGTGTGCGTTTATTCCAGGGGTGCGCGAGAAGTTCCACATGCGATTTGCCTGGACGCGTGTATTTCAGGGGTGCGCGAGAAGTTCCACACGCGATTTGCCTGGGCGCGTGTATTTCAGGGGTGTGCGAGAAGTTCCCCACGCGATTGGCCTGGGCGCGTGTATTTCAGGGGTGCGCGAGAAGTTCCACACGCGATCGGGCCTGGGGGAGCATGTGCGTGTATTTCTGAGGTGCGCGAGAAGTTCCACACGCGATTTGCCTGGGCGCGTGTATTTCAGAGGTGCGCGAGAAATTTCACACGCGTCTGCCCTGGGCGCGTGTATTTCAGAGGTGCGCGAGAAGTTCCACTCGCGATTGGCCTGGGCGCGTGTATTTCAGGGGTGCGCGAGAAGTTCCACACGCGATTTTCCTGGGCGCGTGTATTTCAGGGGTGCACGAGAAGTTCCACATGCGATCGGGCCTGGGGGAGCGTGTGCGTGTATTTCTGAGGTGCGCGAGAAGTTCCACACGCGATTTGCCTGGGCGCGTGTATTTCAGGGGTGCGTGAGAAGCTTCACATGCGATTGGCCTGGGCGTGTGTATTTCAGGGGTGCGCGAGAAGTTTCACACGCGATTGGCCTGGGCGTGTGTATTTCAGAGGTGCGCGAGAAGTTCCACAAGCGATTGGCCTGGGCGCGTGTATTTCAGGGGTGCGCGAGAAGTTTCACACGCGATTGGCCTGGGCGCGTGTATCCCAGGGGTGCGCGAGAAGTTAAACACACGATCGGGCCTGGGGGAGCATGTGCATGTATTTCTGAGGTGCGCGAGAAGTTCCACACGCGATTTGCCTGGGTGTGTGTATTTCAGGGGTGCGCGAGAAGTTTCACATGCGATTGGCCTGGGCGTGTGTATTTCAGGGGTGCGCGAGAAGTTCCACGCGCGATTGGCCTGGGCGCGTGTATTTCAGGGGTGCGCGAGAAGTTTCACACGCGATTGGCCTGGGCGCGTGTATTCCAGAGGTGCGCGAGAAGTTCCACACGCAATTGACCTGTGTACGCAATTCCATTGGACCAAAGGCCCTGACAGCGCAGGCGCATGTGACGTGACATGCACGGGCGTGTCCCTGTACCTGGGGGAATGTTACAAGACCAAAAACTGCATGTCCGAGTGTCAGCCCGCGTAATTGGAGGATAGTGCCTCAGTGCGTGCCCATACAAGTCCGCCACACGAAAGCAGGCGGTAGCATCCCTGCGCAGGAAAAAAATGTGCGCCAGAGAAGGCCCACACGCGATCGGGCCTGGGGGAGCATGTGTGTGTATTCCAGGGGTGTGTGAGAAGTTCCACACGCGATTTGCCTGGGTGCGTGTATTTCAGGGGTGCGCGAGAAGTTCCAAACGCGATTTGCCTGGGCGCGTGTATTTTAGGGGTGCGTGAGAAGTTCCACACGCGATTGGCCTGGGCGCGTGTATTTCAGGGGTGCGCGAGAAGTTCCACACGCGATCGGGCCTGGGGGAGCATGTGCGTGTATTTCTGAGGTGCGCAAGAAGTTCCACACGTGATTTGCCTGGGCGCGTGTATTTCAGAGGTGCGCGAGAAATTTCACACGCGATTGGCCTGGGCGCGTGTATTTCAGGGGTGCGCGAGAAGTTTCACATGCGATTGGCCTGGGCGTGTGTATTTCAGGGGTGCGCGAGAAGTTTCACATGCGATTGGCCTGGGCGTGTGTATTTCAGAGGTGCGCGAGAAGTTCCAAACGTGATTGGCCTGGGCGCGTGTATTTCTGGGGTGCGCAAGAAGTTTCACACGCGATTGGCCTGGGCGCGTGTATCCAAGGGGTGCATGAGAAGTTTCACACGCGATCGGGCCTGGGGGAGCATGTGCATATATTTCTGAGGTGCGCGAGAAGTTCCACACGCAATTTGCATGGCCATGTGTATTTCAGGGGTGCGCGAGAAGTTTCACATGCGATTGGCCTGGGCGTGTGTATTTCAGGGGTGCGCGAGAAGTTTCACACGTGATTGGCCTGGGCGTGTGTATTTCAAAGGTGTGCGAGAAGTTCCACACGCGATTGGCCTGTGTACGCAATTCCATTGGACCAAAGGCCCTGACAGCGCAGGCGCATTTGTGACGTGACACGCACGGGCGTGTCCCTGTACCCAGGGGAATGTTACAAGACCAAAAACTGCACGTCCGAGTGTCAGCCCGCGTAATTGGAGGATAGTGCCTCAGTGCGTGCCCATACATGTCCGCCACACGAAAGCAGGCAGTAGCGTCCCTGCGCAGGAAAAAAATGTGCGCCAGAGAAGGCCCACATGCGATCGGGCCTGGGGGAGCGTGTGCGTGTATTCCAGGGGTGCGTGAGAAGTTCCACACGCGATTTGCCTGGGCGCGTGTATTTCAGGGGTGCGCGAGAAGTTCCACACGCGATTTGCCTGGGCGCGTGTATTTCAGGGGTGCGCGAGAAGTTCCACACGCGATTGGCCTGGGCGCGTGTATTTCAGGGGTGCGCGAGAAGTTCCACACGCGATCGGGCCTGGGGGAGCATGTGCGTGTATTTCTGAGGTGCGCGAGAAGTTCCACACGCGATTTGCCTGGGCGCGTGTATTTCAGAGGTGCGTGAGAAATTTCACACACGATTGGCCTGGGCGCGTGTATTTCAGAGGTGTGCGAGAAGTTCCACACGCGATTGGCCTGGGCGCGTGTATTTCAGGGGTGCACAAGAAGTTCCACACGCGATTTTCCTGGGTGCATGTATTTCAGGGGTGCACGAGAAGTTCCACATGCGATCGGGCCTGGGGGAGCGTGTGCATGTATTTCTGATGTGCGCGAGAAGTTCCACACGCGATTTGCCTGGGCGCGTGTATTTCAGGGGTGCGCGAGAAGTTTCACATGCGATTGGCCTGGGCGTGTGTATTTCAGGGGTGCGCGAGAAGTTTCACACGCGATTGGCCTGGGCGTGTGTATTTCAGAGGTGCGCGAGAAGTTCCACACGTGATTGGCCTGGGCGCGTGTATTTCAGGGGTGCGCGAGAAGTTTCACACGCGATTGGCCTGGGCGCGTGTATCCCAGGGGTGCGCGAGAAGTTTCACACGCGATCGGGCCTGGGGGAGCATATGCATGTATTTCTGAGGTGCGCGAGAAGTTCCACACGCGATTTGCCTGGGCGCGTGTATTTAAGGGGTGCGCGAGAAGTTTCACATGCGATTGGCCTGGGCGTGTGTATTTCAGGGATGCGCGAGAAGTTTCACACGCGATTGGCCTGGGCGCGTGTATTTCAGAGGTGCGTGAGAAGTTCCACACGCGATTGGCCTGGGCGCGTGTATTTCAGGGGTACGCGAGAAGTTTCACACGCGATTGGCATGGGCGCGTGTATTCCAGAGGTGCGCGAGAAGTTCCACACGCGATTGGCCTGTGTACGCAATTCCATTGGACCAAAGACCCTGACAGCGCAGGCGCATTTGTGACGTGACACGCACGGGCGTGTCCCTGTACCCGGGGGAATGTTACAAGACCAAAAACTGCACGTCCGAGTGTCAGCCCGCGTAATTGGAGGATAGTGCCTCAGTGCGTGCCCATACATGTCCGCCACATGAAAGCAGGCGGTAGCGTCCCTGCGCAGGAAAAAAATGTGCGCCAGAGAAGGCCCACACGCGATCGGGCCTGGGGGAGCGTGTGCGTGTATTCCAGGGGTGCGTGAGAAGTTCCACACGCGATTTGCCTGGGCACGTGTATTTCAGGGGTGCGCGAGAAATTTCACAAGCGATTGGCCTGGGCGCGTGTATTTCAGAGGTGCGCAAGAAGTTCCACACGCGATTGGCCTGGGCGCGTGTATTTCAGGGGTGCGCGAGAAGTTCCACAAGCGATTGGCCTGGGCACGTATATTTCAGAGTTGCGCGAGAAGTTCCACACGCGATTGGCCTGGGCGCGTGTGCGTGTATTTCTGAGGTGCGCAAGAAGTCCACACACGATTTGCCTGGGCGCATGTATTTCAGGGGTGCGCGCGAAGTTTCACATGCGATTGGCCTGGGCGCGTGTATTTCAGGGGTGCGTGAGAAGTTTCACACGCGATTGGCCTGGGGGCGTGTATTTCAGAGGTGCGCGAGAAGTTCCACACGCGATTGGCCTGGGTGCGTGTATTTCAGGGGTGCGCGAGAAGTTTCACACGCGATTGGCCTGGGCACGTGTATCCCAGGGGTGCGCGAGAAGTTCCACACGCGATTGGCCTGAGCGCGTGTTTTTCAGAGGTGCGCGAGAAGTTCCACACGCGATTGGCCTGGGCGCGTGTATTTCAGGGGTGCGCGAGAAGTATCACACGCGATTGGCCAGGGCACGTGTATCCCAGGGGTGCGTGAGAAGTTCCACACGCGATCGGGCCTGGGGGAGCGTGTGTGTGTATTCCAGAGGTGCGCGAGAAGTTCCACACGCGATTGGCCTGTGTACGCGATTCCATTGGACCAAAGGCCCTGACCGCGCAGGCGCATCTGTGACGTGACACGCGCGGGCGTGTCCCTGTACCCGGGGGAATGTTACAAGACCAAAAACTGCACGTCCGAGTGTCAGCCCGCGTAATTGGAGGATAGTGCCTCAGTGCGTATACGCGAAAGTGACGTTGAACATGTGGTGCCGTTTAAAAGGTGCGTGTATTACGTCATTTCCTTGTACGTGCTTCCTGTGGAGAGCAAGTGGGTGAAATCTGTACTTCTTGTCGGTTCACACACAATTTACTTCACAGCGTTTCTAGTTCGTACTCCCTGTTCCCTCTGTCAGTATTTTTCTGATTTTCTCTTCGACCTGTTTCCTCAAACAGCGTTGACTTCTCCTTTTGTCCTGTCTCCTCAGACAGTGTACAATTCTTCTTTTGGCGGGGGTGTTGCCAACGCGCACACGCGCATATTTTTCACGCTCTTTTCCCAGGCAGACGGTGAGTCGCGCACGTATTTACCAACTGTGCTAGCCCCGTGTGTAGCGTACCCCTTCAGAGGTCATTGTAGGCTGTGTGTGACACGCATACGTTCATTTTTGTGTTTCTGGGTGCCACAGCGTAGTGCAGGTTCCTTTTCCCACGCACGTGGGCTACGAGGGGTCGCGTGCATGTCATTTTCTGTTTTAGGGGTGCCTGTGCGTTGCGTGACTCATCATCTTTCCCCAGGGGTTCCATACAGCCTTGCTAGAGCACTTGGGTACGAATTCCATCTAGGACCCTACCCCTTTGATCCCCAATTGCCCAGGACAATTGTCCACTGCAACTCCCATACGCACAACTCCATCAGTGCCATGGCTGGGAGGCGAGCAAGGGTGGCAAAGGTGGCCGAGCCTCAAGAGGTGGGCGTGGTGGGCGCGGTAGGGGACGTGGCCAGGATTTGCAGACTCCCCCTAGCCCCCACGTGTGGAGGACCAGTCAGGGACACAAATCCCCCCCCATGGTTGAGGGAAACGTGGCTGACACCATCCCTGCTCAGCCCTTGTTGGACCGGCCCGTTGTGGCACCTGACCTAGCACAGGGTGACTCTCAGGCTGACTACCAGGTCACCAAGTCTAGGCCACGGGTGGCAGCGCAAGCCAGTGTCACCAGGCCACGTGGTACAGGGGCAGCCATGTCATCTGCTGCCCCGAGTAGTCGGGGTGGGGAGGCTGCAGGGGCATCTGCAGCTCCGTCCACCCTAGCTCTGACTCCCCCAGCAAGGACTTTGTTGGTCCCGGTACATCAGACTGAGGTTCCCCCTGCCATCATCACACTTCAGCTAATGCCTGCAGAAAGTCATGTGGTCAGTGTGCCATTGCACACTACTACTACACAGTCCACCAGTGCTCCTGCCCCTAGTGTCCAGAGCGGCGTAGGGCACTCCGGATCCCCACCACCCACAAAAAGAAAGAGGAAGAGTGCTCGTCCAGTACAGGCTGATGACCCCGACACGGCTACACGGTCTGGCACACCAAGGAAGCCTAGCTTCAATGATGCCGAACTGGATGCACTTGTGCAGTATGTGTCCGAACATGACGCCGAAATGTTGGTCACTTCAGGGTGTAGGATTACACCTGCTCGACGTCAGGCACACTGGCAGTCCATCGCGGACAGCATAAGTGCCCTTGGGTTTATGAGGCGCACAGCTGTTGAGTGCTACAAGCGCTGGAACGACCTTAAGCGTAGGGCTAAGAAAAAGCTGGCCTCAAGTCATGCCGCAACTCTGGTGACTGGAGGTGGGTCTCCACAAGAGGACATAGAACTCACTCAACATGAGCATGTTGCTGGGACCTATACCACAGAGGAGCAGATCCAAGGTGTGGGAGAACTGCCAGATTACGAGGCATTGTCCGGTGAGTGCACATGCATGTGTGTGTGATCCATGTGCATGTTGTTTGTGAGAGGGGTTCTGGTTGAGTGCCAGGTCAGGGTGTGTGTGCCTGAGTGTTTTGGCCCACCCATGTGCTTCATCCAATGCATTCGGCGACCCGGAATTTGGGTATTACAGTATCCCTTCTGGCCACAGTAGGCGTTTTGCACTACATCGCGCCAGTTGCCCTTGAAGAGGCATCTTGCTACAACATTGTTCGGTATTTAGCTGTGTTCATTCAGGCTGATTGTAGGAATTCACCTGGTTCTATTGTGCATCACTATGCCCTATTGTCACATATATGACATGCCTATGGTACATGCCATCTGTGTGATGGCATGTGTCATGTATGTGTATTGGACATGCCACTCACAGGCCAATGGTTGATGGCACTGCTAGCCAGCATGCAACTGATGTGTTGCTCTCCCATCTTGGTGTCATCAGTGTCTGACATTTTCCTCCCCTTCCAACTCATGGACAGTGCATGCATGGGAGGGTTATAGTCATGTGGGACATGTGTAAATCAAGTACTGGTACTGTAGCTTGTCTGGCCTAATAGCGTGCCATGGTGCTAATGCCTGTTCCCATTTTTTGCTTTCATGTTTTTGCAGAGGATGACGCACCTGATGCTGTTGAGGGAGAGGAGATGGTGCAGGCCCAGGAGGGATCTGAAGCACGACCAGGCACCAGTGGGGGACGTGGTTTGGTGGTGGGGGAGAACCCTCTCTTGCTGCAGGCCATACTGTCCAGGGGTGTCCCTGGCTGCACCTCCCCAGAACTCTTTTCAGGTGTTGATTTGGATGAGGCCTATGTGGATTCGCAGGTATGTGTTCATGGAAGGGATACTGTTCTGTCCGACCCACCTGCACCAGGGGTAGAGCCCACTATGGGGATGTCAGTGTTGGTAGGTGCGCCTGTGGTGGTTATGGATGCAGGGCCACACTCCGCAACATCTGATCCTGTTCCTGGGCCAGCAGTTCAGAGGGGAAATGCAGTCCTGCAGCCTCAGGCAGTGCCGTCACAGCAAGGCGCAGTTCGCCTTGCCCCAGACAGGTGTGGTGCCCGCCAACGCGGTGGCCGTCCACCACCAGGCAATACCGCATGGGAGCAATCCATTTACGGTATGGCCAACCAACAGGCAGCATCATCAGAAATGATTGCTCAAGCCATGGAGAGGGTGGCCACTTCCATTATCCCCCCAGAAAGGCAGATAGAGCTACTACAGCAGGCAACAGACTCCATTTGCCAATCAGTCAGGGAGGACATGTTGGCGTCCAACAGGGACAGACAGGCGGCCCTGGACAATCTGAGGGAATCAATTTCTATAGATGCCCAGGGACAGAGGGAAGCCCTGAGGGGAGAGGTCCGGCACCTCAGGCAGACTCTTGTGGACCTTGAGGCTTCCACTGTCACCAGGACGGAACAGCTGCTGGAGCACGTCACCCGTACGCTCTCAGCAGAGATGCAGGCAACTCGGGCGGAGGTCCGGGCAACACGTCGGGTGTTGCATGGGGATCTCCGCACCATATCCCTCCAGAACGAGGCCTTCCAGACCCGCATGCTTGCTGTCATGGAGGACCAAACTAGGGCTTTGCGTGGGCTGCCTCCCATAGCACCACCACCTCCTGTGGCAGCAGCAGCAGAGGTTGAGGAGAGCGAATCCAGCAGTGAATCTCCCACTATTTAGTAGCCGTGCAGGCCATGAGCCCATGGAGGTGTTTTTTTTTTGCAACATTCACGCAGGTGGCTGTTGGTGGGCACCCTGTCCTCGGACCTCCTGGATTGCCTCCCCCACCCCCCTGGCCCACACATGACCATTTTTGATTTTTGTTTTTTGATTTTTTGTTGCAGTGTGTTGCCTTGTGTGGCTCCCGTGGGCATCCACTGTATTCCGGCTTGGCACATGCAGGCTTGTCCTGAGTTTGGGTTAGATGCTTGGGTTCATGAGACACACACCCCTCCTGCTTCCCGTTTCCATGGGCTTGCAAAGGGTGTGCCCAAGTGACAGTGAATTACACAGTGACGTTGGACTCCCATGAGCTGTGTGGGCAGTCTGAAGTCAATACTGTGTATACATTCCTAGTGCATATTGTTGTTGTATTGTGCACTGCATGGTGTATTGATGTGTGCTTGTGCATCCATGTCTCCCTCCTAATTTGCAGGTTCATTCCTCATGTCTTCACAAGGCCGTCCACTTTGGAGATGGAGCTAATGTTGTGAGCAGTGGACTCCCAGATGTGCGTGGCAACAACACTGTACAGTTGGAGGTGGTGGATGTGCTGGCATTCTCATGTTGTAAGACTACGTATCCTTTGCCTTAGTACTGTCATGTTTATGCTATGTCGATTGTATTGTGGTAAGTATTTGGTCGTGTGTGTTGTTGTTTCTACATTTATGTGGGCATATTGTGTGTGGCCAGTTTCCATTAGGGACACTGTACTTTGTGACACGTGTCATGTTTGGGGGATGACTTTGTTTGCTCTCACATGGCATGTCATGCCATGGTGTGTTGGGTGGCGGTGCTGGGGAGGGGTTGGGTGACATGGCACTGTTGTCATGTTGTGTCTTGCAAGGGGGTAATGATTTTAGCAGCATAGAAGTGTGTCTTTTGAACACAGCATTGGTGGTGTTTGTGTAGGTAGGGAAGCACACAATGGAACACTTCCAGATGTACAATCTCAGGCTGGTATGGTTGTGACAGTTGACTGTCCATTGACACATCATAATTGTCAGTTACAATCATCATTGATTGTCAGCTGGTATGTGCCAGGGCTGTGTGCACTCCACAGGGGTGTGATTTTATGTGAAGTAATTAGCCACGAGCTGCGTACGGGCTGCCTCACCCCGTGCCCTTTCCCCTCCCATGCGCAGTGGGCATGCATGTGGTTGGGGATGTGGGGGCACCACCATGTTCACCGCCAGGCCCCGGCGTGTTGCAACGTTGTGCAGGACACATGCTGCCACTATGATCCTGCACACTACTGGGGGAGCGTATAACAGCTGCCCGCCAGAACGGTCAAGGGAGCGGAAGCGTGACTTGAGCACTCCGAATGTGCGCTCCACGATGCCCCGGGTTGCAATGTGGGCTGTGTTGTATCTTACCTGGGGTGGCGTGGTGGGGTTCCGAATTGGCGTCATCATGTGGGTGCTGAGAGGGTAGGCACTGACCCCTGGGGAGGTGGTGATGGGTATCATCAGTGGGGTTGTGACATTACTCAGTATCTGACATGGATGCATGCGCAGTGGCATTTATACTCACCGAGCAGCCATGTATCGCCATGCCGCCCAGCTTCTATGTCCCGGTTTAGGGTAGACATTCTGTAGATGAAACTGTCGTGGGTGGAGCCTGGATAGTTGGCGTATACTGAGGTGATGATTCCCTTGGCATCACATACTACCTGGGCGTTGATGGAATGCCAGTGCTTGCGGTTTCTATAGATGTGCTCAGTTGCCCTGGGGGGCCGTAGAGCCACATGGGTGCAATCAATGTCACCTAGCACTTTGGGGAATTGTGCCACCCTGTAGAAATCCTGGGCAACAGCCTGCCTTTCTGCAGGTGTTCTGGGCAGGTATATGTGCCTGCGGACTGATGGGCGTGCAGTAATGATGGCCAAGACCTGGTGTAGGCAGCGTGACTCCGTGGCCTGTGACACCCCCCCCACTATGGCACTTGTCCGCTGAAATGATCCAGTGGCCAGGAAGTGCAGTACATTGAGGACCTTCTCCAGGGGGCTGAGTGCTTGGGAGCATAGGGTGGTTGATGTGAGGTCATCCTCCCACTCACTGACCAGGTCGAGTATTATGTGAGGTGGAAACCTGTACCTCCCATACACATGGTCATCAGGCATCCCAAAAAGGCTGGTTCTGGATGTAAAAATTCTGGCCCGGACTATCCTCCTCCTCCTCCTGCGGTATCCCACGGCCACTGCTGCTAGGAACAGTATGTTCATCCTGGCGTCTGAGCTTGTTTGTTGTTTGCATGCACTTTTATGCTGTGCGGGTGGACGTACGCCTCCTTCCTCCTGGCGTACGTGTTTCCGGATTGGCCACATTTGTTTCCATGAATACGTGTTGTAGGCGAGCGTGTAAAACTTCCCGCGCAGCCCTGGAATACCCGCACTCAGCCCAATAGCGTGTGGAACTTCTCACGCACCCCTGAAATACACGCACACGCTCCCCCAGGCCCGATCGTGTGTGGAACTTCTCGTGCACCTCTGAACTACGCGCGCCCAGGCCAATCGCGTGTGGAACTTCTCGCGCACCCCTGAAATACACGCACACGCTCCCCCAGGCCCGATCGCGTGTGGAACTTCTCGCGCACCTCTGAACTACACGCGCCCAGGCCAATCGCGTGTGGAACTTCTCGCGCACCTCTGAAATACACGCACACACTCCCCCAGGCCCGATCGCATGTGGAACTTCTCGCGCACCTCTGAACAACATGCGCCCAGGCCAATTGCATGTTGAACTTCTCGCGCACCTCTGAACTACATGCGCCCAGGCCAATCGCATGTGGAACTTCTTGCGCACCCCTGAAATACACGCACACGCTCCCCCAGGCCCGATCGCGTGTGGAACTTCTCGCGCACCTCTGAACTACACGCGCCCAGGCCAATCGCGTGTGGAACTTCTCGCGCACCCCTGAAATACACACACACGCTCCCCCAGGCCCGATCGCATGTGGAACTTCTCGCGCACCTCTGAACTACATGTGCCCAGGCCAATCGCATGTGGAACTTCTCGCGCACCTCTGAACTACACGCGCCCAGGCCAATCGCATGTGGAACTTCTCGCGCACCCCTGAAATACACGCACACGCTCCCCCAGGCCCGATCGCGTTCGGAACTTCTCGCACACCTCTGAACTATACGCGCCCAGGCCAATCGCGTGTGGAACTTCTCGCGCACCCCTGAAATACACGCACACGCTCCCCCAGGCCCGATCGCATGTGGAACTTCTCGCGCACCTCTGAACTACACGCGCCCTGGCCAATCGTGTGTGGAACTTCTCGCGCACCCCTGAAATACACGCACACGCTCCCCCAGGCCCGATCGCGTGTGGAACTTCTCGCACACCTCTGAACTACACGCGCCCAGGCCAATCGCGTGTGGAACTTCTCGCGCACCCCTGAAATACACGCACACGCTCCCCCAGGCCCGATCGCATGTGGAACTTCTCGCGCACCTCTGAACTACACGCGCCCAGGCCAATCGCGTGTGGAGCTTCTCGCACACCCCTGAAATACACGCACACGCTCCCCCAGGCCGATCGCGTGTGGAACTTCTCGCGCACCTCTGAAATACACGCACACGCTCCCCCAGGCCAGATCGCGTGTGAAACTTCTAGCACACACGTGTTCCCGAAACCCGTAATACGCGTTCCCCGCTTTGCGTTTGCTGTTTGCCAGTCCGGTAAACTGGTACAGGGTTGGCATGGCCCTTTGCGATGGATTTGCGATCTTGATGGCTTTTCCTTGTGCAAGGGCGTTCTTGGGGCGTAATTGGCGCTGCTGGAGGGTCGCTGCGCCACTCTGCGCCACGTCTGCTTTTGGAGGCGAGAATCCATGAATACGCTGTGCGCGGAAATTGATTTTATCGCACACGGCTGGCGCAGACATTCACCCAGGCACGCTGTGCGCCAGCCGCGTGCGACACTTTTGAGAGGTATTACATGAATCAGCCTGATAGTATGCACAGAGCTTTTTTGGTTGATTTTGTGTAGGTTCTATTCTAGCTACTATTCCCTATAATTATGGTGGAATGCATTGTTTGTTCAAACTGCCTATCACAATAGCTTTGGTTAAGTGTAAAATCAGCTTCATCAAATTGTACATGATCCTGGCTGTATTAGCCATTAGTGTTGAAATCTAGTATTTAAAACATAAGAAGTTCTAGATACAAAAAATGAAGTGGGTAAAATTACAGTCTAAATGTTACCTTATATTTTAGTTGGTGCAAGTCCCTCTACAAGGTACGATTGCCTTGATTCCTCCTCGATCTTGGATGCATCTGGTAATGGCAATTCCTTCCATTTATATGCCGTATCACGTGGAGCGTAATGACGTCATAGCGTTAGCGTGCCGCAATGACGTCATACGCGTAAAAACATGCGGCGGCCATCTTAGAGTAATAGTTCGTTCAACGGACTATGTTTGTGTACTAAATGTGCGGCGGCCATCTTAGAGTAATAGTTCATTCAACAGACTATGTTTGTGTACTTCCACTATACTTAATCTGATGAAAACGACCATTTCAAGTGTAGCTATATACTTCTATCTACTTCTATTTCAAATGAATGAATATTGATTTACTTTGTGATACTGTGTCTTTCGGCACCAAATAGTGTGTCACCGTGGTGTTGCCAACGTCAACCTCATCAGTAACGAGTGACGTCCATCTTAAAGGGGCAAATTGTATTTGAACAACCTCCATTTTTACTCGACCATTACTGGCATATGCTGAACTCAAATTTTTCTTGATTTTTCGACATCGCAATATTTGTTGAAATTATTATGACGTTCCAATAGTGGATGTAAAGAAAAATAAAAAGTAAAGTAAAAAGGAAAAATAGAAAATAAATAATTAATAAAGAATACAGAGTACATGAAAAACCTCCAGAATCGTAGCAGTCTAACCTGCAAATGGCTGCTATTGCATATTTACAAAACAAGGAGGAGAAAAATGAAAGACAATGTTATTTTTTGCATGGAACATTTTTTTTTTTCAAAAGTTATAGTAAAGTCATACAGGTTTTGTTCTTAAAGCCAATATGCCATCTCAGGTTCAGTGTTGAGTCCAGTATGGCATGTGTCCATAATACAGATCCATTTCGATTCCATTCTCCGTAATAAAAGTTCTCTATCTCCTCCTCTTTCTGGTTGATCTATTTTTTCAATTCCAAAAAATCTGATGTCCTTGGAATCTGATTGACTATGTTCTTTAGTGAAATGAGTAGCCATCTCTATTTTTGATTGCTCTAAAATGTTCTGATATACGTGTCTTGAGTTCCCTTATTGTGCTTCCTATGTATTTCTTTTCACAGATGCATTGTATTACATACATTACGTATTTGCTTCTGCAATTGATGAATTGTTTTATATTGTGCATTTTCCCAGTTGGTAGCTTGAATTGTTTGATACCGTTAAGCATTTGAGAACAGATAGTGCACTTGCTGCATTTATAGGATCCCGTTGGTGCTGGCACTTTCAAAAAGCCACTAAGGTTTTTTTTCACTGGATTCCTTAGGTGACTGGGACACAATTTTTTCTTTAAAGTTGGCGCTTTTCTGTATACCATTGTGGGTTTCTCTTCAATAAAGGTATTTCGGGTATCACCTATTTGTAAGATGTTCCAATGTCTGTTTTTTGGTTTACCGTTAAGAGGCTAGTTCTTGATACTTTTTTGTTTTCCTTATGGCATGATTTAAGCAGTCTTCATTATATCCTCTCTGTAAGAAATGTTCTTTTAACTCAGTTAGATGTCTTTGATACTCTATGTCCAGACTACAATTTCATTTGATTCTAAGTATCTCTCCATATCGTATATTCTTTATAGTGTGTTTTGCATGGTTGCTCTGTGCATGTAGCTTGTTGTTGACTGCTGCTGGTTTGACATACAGGTCCGTGAGTATCTTTTCCCCATCTGTGTATAATTGTAAGTCTAGAAATTCTATTTCTTTGGTGCTGGTTTTTTCTGTGAATTTGATGATACATTTGTAATGCTGTATTGTCCTAACCAGGGGCAGTTAAGGTTTCTGTTGAAAACCCTTCCGAAAGTAATGCTTGAGGCCTCGGGTCATATAATTCTGGGGAGCGACTTTAACTTATGGGCAGACGTGAAGCTGGACAGGCAGGGGGCGGTGTGGGAACACAGGACCCTCCAGGTAGGGGCCACACAGAGGTCATGGATTTGTTGGAGGTCTATGGGCTCAGGGACAAATGGCGGTATCATCACTCAAATGAAAGGGCATACACCTTCTATTTCGCCACACTCAGTACCTTCACTAGAATTGACTATGCTTTTGTCTCACAGGGGCTGTGTGACGTGATGAAGGGGGTTCGGCGATCATATGGTCAGACCATGACATGGTAATTGTGGACTTAAATAGAGATGATCTACCACGTAAGGGATCTAAGTGGAGAAGCAACAAGTCCATTTGGAAAGGCAAGGTGTTTCAGGCCGAAATGTCCAAAGATATAGCAGAATATTTCCATCAACGATACAGGAGAGGTCCCCAAGGAAAGGGCTCCTCATTAGGGAAGGATCTTAGAGGGGACCATGGGGAGGAGGGTCTCAGCGTGAGAGGGGTGGGGAGTACAAAACTGCGCTTTACGTGGATGGTATGTTATTGCACCTTAGGAACCCCTTAACATCGGTCCCCCGGGTGTTGCAGTTGATTGAACAGTACGGTGCATTATCTGGCTTTAAGGTTACCAAAGCAAAATCAATACTGTTCCCGTTGAAGCTTGGTGAACTGGGAGAAAAAGACAGATTTATCACACTGGGACTGCTGGTTCAATGGGACACATTGCAATATATGGGGATAAATCTCACAATTACGTAGGGGCTCTTTTTGACGCAAACCTCCCCCATTTAATAACAGGACTACATGGTGACCTGGCTAAATCGGGAAAGCTTACAATGTCCTGGCTGGGGCGATTAAACACACTCAAGATGGTCTGCCTTCCAAGCTTTTTGTATGCATTCCAGATGCTCCCGGTCCATGTACCAGAGTCGTTCTTCAGGGAAAAAAAGGGGAAAATGCTGAAATTTCTCTAGCTGGGTAAGAAAGCAAGAGTAGCTTATGCCATGCTCATATTGCCCAAGGAGAAGGGGGGCATCGAGCTCCCAAACTTGAAAGCATATTACGAAGCAGTACAATTGATGGTACTTGTACCCCACCTTAAATTGTAGAAGGAACTCCAGTGGATAATTTTGGATAATACCAACTTTGTCCCAGCCACCGTGGCAGAATGGCTGTGGGTAGCGAGACATGCGATGCTGTGCAGAATCCAGGAACACCTGATCCTGGCCACTATATGGGAAATTTGGAGGGAAGGGCGGACATTCGAGGGATTACCACCTGCCCATCTCCCTTGAGCCACAACTGGCCACCCGGCGTCCGAGAGGCAGGTTTTCTGGGGTGGGTCAAAGACTTAGAGGGGATCCCGCGTACTAAAATGCCAATGTTAATATTGTTTGGAATGGAAGAAATCGAGGGGGAATTTAGTCGACTGACAGTGGTGGCGGTGCCCCTACTGCTCGCAGCAACAACCAGCCTAGTCATGAAGTGGAAATGCGTAAGGATACCGAAAAAGAAGGATTGGATTAACATGGCAATTAATAAAAGTATAATGGAAAGAATTACGCCGGCGCTCCACGGGAAGGGGGCACCGAATGAGATGCAATGGGGAGAGTTCATGACTAGATATATGGACGTGGAAAAGGGGTTTCTCATGATGAAACAGATGTGATTGAGTGAGGAAGGAGAGAACTGAATTACTGTGTGTGAGGGGTCACCTACTCGTGGGGAGACCCATTCTAGGGTACAATTTTGAAGAAGGACTGAACCGTCCTTAGGCGGCCAGAGACACTGGTTCACACATTGGGTTAAGACTCTGCTATGTCACAAAGGATAGTTTGTATTATCATTTGAACAGGAGAGGAGGGGATGATACATTTGTTTAAGCTGGTTATGATGGGAAACCTTCTTGGAGGGTGGGGGGTGAGAGAGTTATTCATTGAAATGTACAATTTTCATGTTTCCTTGTTGTTTATTTTACAAAACTGAAATAAAAGCAAAATTAAAAAAAAATACTGGATATGTATTACTGAATGTGTTTTTTATGACCTTTTCATTATGTGTTTCCCTCAATAATATCAATTAATATTATCACAATAAATGAGAATGTCTTTATGTCAAAGCCGTTCCGATAGCATAGCGAATAGAGCGCTCGCTTTGACATCTGTGCAGAGCCTGCTGATGCAGGTTCGATTCCCGGAAGTGCCAAACTCAGCCTTTCATCCTTCTGAAGTTGATAAATGAGCACCTCACACTGTGGGTAATAATAAGCAGCGCTCAGATACCTGAAGTTTCATAGCGCAATTTAAAGGCCAAATTGTTATTTTTATTATTGTGACTGTACTTTTTTTTCAAAATCATTGCAAAGTATTTGAATTATTACAAATCTGTATACATATGGTTATTTTATTTTTTTCTAATTTGTAATAGGTCATTTTAAATTGTTGAAAATCAGAAAAAAGCCACATAGATGGAAAGGACTGCACAGTCAAAATTGAATCATTATAGTAAGACACATGACAGATGTGACTCTTACATTTTGGGATGGGGGTGGATTTGTGAATACAGGTTAACACAACATAATATTATTCTTTTACCTACATTTAAATATATATCCATACATATTTGAATTTTATACCACATAAACAAGTGATAACTTATAACGGTTTTAAACTGGGGCTATTTCAACAATATTGAATGGTAATTCTTCAGTGGCATAAGGCAGAAAATCCTACATTCCTAACCTCCTTAACAACTATACTCCATATGATACCATACACCATGATCACATTTGGATGTATCATGCAGACAGGACATGGGCAAACAGGAAAAGAAGAATTAGTTGTGTAGTTGATAGTAATTGTGCATCATGGTCTGGCCTTGCACAACACAGAGCAAAGAGGCTGATAATATCAGGCACTTTATTGTAAAATATGTGCAGATTTCTTCTTGGTCGCATTGCAAAGGCATGGAAGCATTGATGTGGTACAGACTGACTGTGCCACACATCTTCAATGTGTCTATGGTAAAAAAAAGCTTCTTCATTGTTATATATAGTGATCCCAATCCATATGTGTCCGTCTCTATATAACCACCCACCTCTTTTTCTCCATCAATATCCATTCATCTGTATATCTTGCTAAACCCATTTCTCTATGTCTGTCTTTGTCGATCAGTGTTTCTTGTCTCAGTTAAGTTGAACACCATAATTTTATCTGTGCGCCTTTCTATTGATGTTTACAGATGTATATGAATCTCTCCAACTTCCTACATCCACCTGTGCCTCTACATCGGATACATATTTCGGTCGCTATGAATCTTATTTATTTATTTTATTGGTTATTTATAATGCGCTTAATACCGAGGGGTTTCTCAGCGCGCATCGAGAGACCGAACCTGTGGTGCTACACGTCGCCTTGCTTCCAAGGTGAGCGTGTTGCCCAGGAGCTATCCTCCCTGTAAATGCACATTCATCCCAATGGCCATATGCATATTTACATTCATCTTTCATTTTGCTTCTTTGTGTATTCTGACATCGCTTCACATCTGTATATTATTTTCTATATGTTATGTATGGCTATATAAATGATGTGCAATAGTTGTCTCCATAGCGAGGACGCACGTAAGGAAACACATGAACACACCTGTCACCTGGGTGTAGGTGTTGGTGCTATATTATGAATCGTTATTACTAGGCGTCTTTTGCAAGATTTGGGGTGGCACATCACAAAACATTTGTGTTACTTTTCCCACCAAATACACCTCATACAATTAATGATAAACTTACACATAATCGTTCCTGCCCCCAAATGGTGACTTGTCTCACTACCCTCTACCCTCCCCCTGCAACATTTGGACATGGGTGGGATATGGAACTGTGTGCTCATGTTCCGCATCTAGCTCTACCCATTATTGGGACTGCTGTACAGTCGATATCCAGGAGTATGACACAAATCGTGCGCTTGATGTGCAAACCATCGTGCATGTGCTGTGCAGAGCAGGAGACAACGGCCACAATGGGGTTTGTGTCCTGCTCCAGGCCGCTGTTCTACAGGCAGCCAGGACAAGCAGGAACACATGACAACACTGCTGTCTCAGACAGGATGCCCAAAAAAGAAGCCATCAGGGTCTGTGCTGAATTGGCAGCCACAAACTGCACTCTAGCTAAACAAGAACACACACACACCATGCTTGGTATTAAACCTAGCATGGTAGGTGTTGCCACCTAGCCAAACCAGAACCTTGGGGACAGGCAGTCTAGTCCTACTCTAGCCCCCACTGCCGCATGAAGACCTCACTTCTCGGCACCTACAACAAACCTTATCATAATTGACCAGAAAAAGAGAGTCATGCCAGAGTAAGCAGGCAAGCAGGCAGCTGATCCCTGCTGGTCCTCTATAGCCACGGGGCACTGATGTGCCACACAGACTGCCCAGGCTTCAGTGGCTCTGAGCACACAGCACTGTGTGGTGTCCATGTCCTGCACCACTCCAGGCTTCAGCTGGTGCAGTGGGCAGGAGTGGGCTGGGACAGGGCACCTGGACACCATTCAAATGGCAGCAGTGTGCAGAATAAATCACAAAAACATAATATAACATGAACACCTGTTTCTGGTGTGCTCCTGTTCAGACGACAAGGTAATTGGATTTGCAGAGGGACACAAAGCAGCTCCCCAGTAGCCCTGCTCGTGACACCACTGGTTACTATTGTATCAAACTCACACAAACCAGGGATAAAAATGTCATTGTTACTGTAGAACACTGTTTGAAATGGGTTGAAAGAAGTTAGTGGTTTTAATTGTACCAAAATAAACTTGGTTTCAAAGACAATTTATAATCTATTAGCTGACCAGATGAACACTCCCATATCCGCATGTAGTCGTGCACGTTAAAATTATTAAAATTATTAAACAAGATTAAACTAGGAATATGTTTATTTGTAATAAAGAAAAAAAAGACAGTATTTGCTTCTTTCGAAGGGTAAAACAATGTTCTTATTTTCACTGCACAGTTTGCAATTCAAACTGAAGATAATATTGTTCATTTTGTCATATTTGTTCCAGAAAACAAAATCTTTCTTTGGCAATGTGACAGCACAATACAGGCTCCCTTTGTTTTTTGTCCCTGAATGCTCATACTAACATTTTCACTGACATATGTGGCGATAACCATAAAGAAATGATAAGATTCAATATAATGAAACATAAGTACGAAATTTAAGTTTCTATTAATAAGAGCATTAGACCGAGACAGCAATTCAATTTTACAATGCTAGAAAGGATAATCAGCAAATAATGTAAGGAAACCTTTACATTATATTTATGTAATTGTATGCTTGATGATTAACCATGTGCCACATTGATATTCAAGTTGACACAAATAGTGGACATTACAGATGTCAATTTTTACAAAAAAGTCCTTTTTTAATAATATGTTGATTTACTGTCTAACTTTTTTTTCAAACTGATAGATATTTTTGCCTTTACAAAATTATATAGTTATGTCATTGGGATGTACATGTGCTATGGATGCAATATTCCCGTGGATGGGATCTTTATCCAGAAGTGGAGAATAACCATTAGTAATGGAACTGTAATATCCTTATTCTGGTATAATCATGAGGCAACAGTTTGCTGATTTTCACTGGCAGTGATACGGAGCAACAACTAATGCAACACTCACCACCACTTGGGTTCAATCACACATGTTGCTCTAAAGAAAATTCCTTCAAGTGGACTAGTTCAACTCTAATAACTTCTCTTTCTCTCCTGCCACACTTTTGATTATTCACCTTCTTTTCTTTTCTGCACAACTATCTTGTACACATTGCTAAGGCAATTAAATCTAGTAAATAAAAGAAAAAAAAGACACGAAGCAACATACCAGCAGATGGCGAGGTGTAGTATTTCGACGTATAAGGAGAACTTTTGTCTCTCAAACGAAAGGCCATGTACTGTGATACTAATTGAAGATGGAACAGAATTGCATTTGACTTTACCACACAGAACTTTTACTTCACAATTCAAGTAATGATCGATGAAGGTAATCTGAAAGATTTGATGGAATCTGACAGTCGAACTAAACATTGGAACTATGCCTTGTAGTAAACAGCATCTTCTTCTAATCATTATATCCTCAAAAATTTTCAATGATTCCTTGGGTGTAACCTTCTATTTTTAACGTGAATTCATAAATAAATTGACATGGTAAATTCCTGAATTTCAGTATTTTCTTAAAAGTGTAAGTTGTTTTCTTCTTTTCCTGAATAGAAAGTACACTTTTATGCTGTGCGTGTGCGTGTTGATTTTCCTGGATCTACATTAGGTAAAGTGATGACCCAGGTAATGAAAGGGTATGCTTGACTACGCTGTCCACGAATGTCATGATAAAAGGTGGAACATATCGGTTTGGCATGTTGCTGGTAACTTGAGGGGTGGGTGATCTGATTTACTGCTGCAAGGGCACTTGAATTTAGGACGATATATGGATAAGATTAGCACAAGTTGGCGGTTTCTGACCCGTGAGTTTCACAGATGTAAATGTGAGAAAATCAAAGGTAAGATGCATTGGAAAAATGTTTCGGTTCGATTGATATCTCCTCAAAAATACATACCCGATCCATTGGGCCAATAACATTCCTGAGAGAACTTCCTCTGTAAGGGGCTCTGATTTATTACAATAACAACCATTGAAATACAGCTGGTGTGGGAAGTGATGAACATTTTAGCTCGCTGTCCCAATGTTGATGCCGAACCTTGATGCCACTTTGTATCTCATTTTGAATCACTTCTGTGATATGATGAATGTGCACAAGTTAATTCTTGGGTTACTTGCCTGAAACAGACCGTTTGCACAGTTGTTTGAATTTCCCATACATCAGTTTGCAGTGAAATTAGCCAAGGGTAAAATACCTAAATGGAATTTGATGTAAAGAGATTTCAGAAAGAATCTCTCTTTATCAACACAGTGCCGTTCCCTGTCACCCAGTGTTTAAGATATGAAGGAACATTTCCTTTATACATTTCTGAGACAGAATGCACAGAGGAAGGCCGGAACGAGCCGCAGAAGCAGAGGATCATCATTATGTGCATTTTTCTAAGGTAGTCATCATCAGTGGGTGAATAGCTGAGTGAAAAATAATTGCTGGTTGGATGGAGCTGCTAATGGGGGTTCTTTGACATTGGCTCCTATTCCTGCATATGCTGATGTATTGGGCTGTGTTAACCCTTGTGCACACTTCCACAGGATTCACCCCTGTTGGAAGTAAAGATGTCAGGGCACTTACCCGCAAATAAAGAGCGGCGTTGGAGAGCCTGAGGTGGAGAGCCAGTCTGCAGCAGTGTGCAGCCCATCCACGTTGCTTTACAGGAGGTTCCTATAAGTGCCTCAATACACCGCGGAGCGGTGAGCGGAGTTGGAGAGCCTGAGGTGGAGAGCCAGTCTGCAGCAGCGTGCAGCCCATCCACATAGTTTTGCAGGAGGTTCCTATAAGTGCCTCAATACACCGCGGAGCGGTGAGCGGAGTTGGAGAGCCTGAGGTGGAGAGCCAGTCTGCAGCAGCGTGCAGCCCATCCACGTTGTTTTGCAGGAGGTTCCTATAAGTGCCTCAATACAACGCAGAGCGGTGAGCGGAGTTGGAGAGCCTGAGGTGGAGAGCCAGTCTGCAGCAGTGTGCAGCCCATCCACGTTGTTTTACAGGAGGTTCCTACAAGTGCCTCAATACACCGCGGAGCGGTGAGCGGAGTTGGAGAGCCAGTCTGCAGCAGTCCACCACAGACGCGAAGCCGCAGCCGTATGGAGCCAGAGGTTCGATCTCTGAAAACTGTAAAACCCCTGAAATCATCGTTGAGACCACTCCTGAGAAATTCTCTGCTGATTAAACCAACAAAGCTGGAGGGGGCAATGGCCCCGGGATCAACCGACAGGAGGAGGTGTAAATCCGACTCAGCACAGAGACCGCTTCTGACACCTTTGATGGCGGACTTTCTATTTATAGCTCCGGCTCAACATGCCCGCAGGCGTTAGTAAATGGACTCGGCAAAAGAAACAGAAAAGATAACAACGCCTTACCTGAAGTACGAGGTAAAGAGTGGGAGCACGTACCATCGTTGAAGGTCATGGCGTCGGCATCGGGGGAAGAGCGAGAGGAGCAACCCGCCCGAGAGGAGGAGGCGGAGGGAGCTCGAGAAGGCGTGCACCCGCTCTCCCCAGCCGCTCTACATCCAGCGGGTAGCAGTCCGCCGTCACCGGATAAAGTGAGTGGAGTTTGTCCGGGCGCGGTCGGAGGACAGCCACCGCCCGACTCAAAGCAGCTGCCCTGCATTGGATACAAAGAAAGCGCCCACCTGGAGGTAATCGAGGAGTGGGACGGAGGTGAGATTCCAGTCAGAAATAATGTAACGCCCCGCCAGGCACGGGACCCGAGCAACAGGGATGTACGGGGGACAAAGGATTTAGAAAGAGTTTCTGAAAGACTTGTGGTATCTGAACAGTATTTGGCAGGAGAGGGGTCGACTTCTCAGCTCGGCACGAAGGGGAAGCCCAGCCTAAGCCTCTGAGTAGGCCGGAAGAAAGTGAAACAGCTCCAAACGTTTTTACCATTCAAGTAATGCTCCATGAGACACAGCGGGAAAGCGATGAATTAAACCTGGGCTGGGTAAAAATCTACCAAGGGCCTCTATGCCCTCCATAGAGATTAGTGATAAAGAGAGTGATAAAGAGATGGACGCTAAACCAAGTAATGAGGAGGAATCAGATGAAGACTGTCTTGAAAGTGAAAAACAAACAGAGGAAGAGCTGGAGGACTCGAATAAGAAGACTGACAGAGAGCAATTTAAAACTGGTTCTGTTGTGAAAAGAAAAAAGAGAAACAAAAGCAACACCCTGGCCAAAGCAAGGCAACACGGGGCTAAAAATATGGTAAACTTGAGAGTCCCCAACAAACTTTCTGTGGGGGATTTGAAAGTGAAAAAAATCATCAGAAGACGGGGGCAAACACCCAAAGGGTTGCCGAGTCCACTTTTGTCATGCCCTCTAAAGGCTTTCTTTACACAACAACATAAAAGGAAACAGAGTATAGAGACCGAAGTATTGGATGCGGAAATGCTTGAAATAGCAACTGAAATACAGCCACCTCAAAAGCAGAGAAAACCTGATACGCCAAAAGTAACAACGGACAAGCAAGGGGGGGAAGATGCCAGCCCTCTGAAAAAAAAGAGTACATCTACTAAAGATCAGTCTAAGGTTATAGAAAAGCCAACTGTGGCAGGGAACCTGACTATAACTGTGCCGATCCGAAAAAGCCTTTCAAGAAGTATGGCTCTAAATGCCAAGTCCCAAAAGGATCCAAATGGGGTTCCGTTGACCATTGAGGATATTGAGATACTGGGTGATGAACATGAGGAGGTTAGGGAAAAGTCTGAACAAATACCCCGAGAGCTGAATTGTGGGTCCCTCACTCAGCCGGAAAGAGAGTCGCGTCTGGCATGGACAAAGCCTCACCTGTCCATTGGTCAGTTGATGTCTACGCCGACCATGAAAGGAGTTGAGTTAAAAGCCAATTGGGATAGCTCCTATGTAAAAAACGTCCATTCAAGAAACCAGGCTAACCCTGACCATATTATAAGATCTCCAGTGGAACACGTGGCTCTGGACGCATCAGTACCCTCGATGCGATCTGAAAAAATACAGTTTCGCCAAAAAAGAGACGACTTAGTGACATTGCAGTTGCTATGCAAAATGAATCACCAAACAAAAAACCAGACATGATAGCTATCATGTCAGCGATGACCATCGTGCTAGCACCCTTCTGTAAATTATACGAAGCGATAAAAGAAAATGTGCATGACAACACAGCAATCCTATCAAATATAATGGGGAAATTGGCCAATGTGGAAAGCTACATAACAGCAAGTGAACACAAAGCGTTCAACCAGAAAACAGGCTGGGAAAGAAAAATTGAAGGCCTGGGAAAAAATATCGAAAATATGGAGACACAAAACAGAATTTTATTATCTGTATCACCTGCTGCAGAGGTAACGGTTCAAGAAGCCCAGGTGTGGACAAAGGGAAATGGTAAAAGTATTCCACCCTTGCCACAAGGGTCAACCGAAGGAAGTCAACCTGTGAAAACAAAGAATAACACGCAGCTCATACCGCCCCAGATCGAGAGAAAGTCCAACTCCAAGAACCTGATCGATATGTCCATTAAATCTGAAGTGAGAGCTGGTGGTCAGGGAGCGCCACTGATAAAAGTCAACCAACTTGATCAGACGATACGCCCTGAGGAAAATATTATACCCAGGTCACCAAGAACAGCGGACAAGTTCCTAGGTTGTTCGGACCTAATGAATATATCTCTACATTCAGAAATGGAGGGAAAGGAGACAAATAAGCTTCGAACAAAAGGTTTTGAAAAAATGAGGATCGAGGACCAAGATCATTATCATAGCGACATGGATAAAGTGGCTAAAGAGGGAGCTGTCCGGAGAAATAAGAGAGGTCCAGCTCAGCCGGTTTCCGACGAGATCGGTTCAATGCTAAACTACACTCGAATGTTGAGGAAAAGCAGGACAAAAGATATGAGGGCAGAGAAAGAAGGAGTCCACCGAATTTCCGATTAGAACAAAATGAGGCATATAAACAAAAAAGCTTGTGGAATTATCGAGCTGAAAGAGGTGAAGTGGACAATCATCAAAAAGAAAAAGTAAAAGACGAAACACAAATATTCAAATTGGAGCAAATGGAAATAGATAAAAATTTCCTAATATTAAATAGACCAACAGTTCTGCAAATAACACGGAAAATGAGAACTCTGAAAAAACTCAGAACAGAGGACCTCACGCTTGTGCGTATCAGAGAGAAAAGAAGGCAAAAGCGTTCCTATACCTGAAATCTGCAGGCATCAAATATATAGACGAGTCCACTTACGAAGAAATCGAACAAATGGGCTTTCGTCTCACGGAAATAAAAAGAAATTTCGACAGGAAAGATGTTGAAGATGCAAAACAAGAAAGGAAGAAACCCCAAATCCACTACCGTTCTAAAACTGAGGATCTGTACTGTCAAAATCGATCGTACAGGGCCCCATATTGGAGAGGATTAGAGCAGAAGATCGTACCAGAATGATGGGGTGGAGAAGCGTTGGTGGGAGGCGACAAAGACGGACAGCGCGAAAAACAACCAAAGGCAAAATACCAGTAACCACGAGCAGTTTGTTTCGAGACGGAGGTGTGAAGAGCACAAAGAGAGGTACAGCAGCAGTCCCCTTCTTGTATGGAATCAGATCTTAAAAACGTGGAGAATAAGAAGAACTCATATGTATACAATCAACAAAAATCAGAAGGCTCAAGACAACCCAAAGGCCCCTGGAAGTGGCTAATGTCAAATTGGAACAAAAAGACTGGCAAATAGCAACGATCAGGGGTAGCCCGACTCGACAACAACATCTGTGAGAGAGGTATCGAGCAACCCGCCAAAGAAAATGTTATTCTGGGCTCATGGAATACGAGAGGGCATTCTCATCTGACGACAGCTGGAGATGTCAATTTGAGCCTCTTCGACATAGTTTGTCTCCAAGAGACCTGGTTGTTGAACCAACCTGCTCTTGACGGTTTCACTGTGACGATATCACCAGCAGTGAAAGGCCTGCTAGGTAGACCATCATCGGGTCTGTTAACCGCAATTAAAACAGGAATGGGCCTGAGTGAACCCACAAAGTGGAAAGAGTCATATGAAATGTTGGTCATTTTGACCTCTCAGGCCCATTCAAATGATAAGAATCAAAATGGTGCGGGTAACCCCTTGGCTATAGCAAACTGCTATTGGAATCCGCAACGAATGTCGACAAAAACATACTGCTACAATATGAGCACAATGATAGACCAGCTATATGTCGAATTTGAAAAAATTGAGCTCATCATCTGCAGGGATTTCAATGCCAAATGTTCGGTTCCGGTGGTCGAATAGCAAAGACCTGCCAGATTACGGCGAGGCGTAGAATTTACCGTCGAGAGAGGCAAGGCTTTGAATGAAGTTATTGGCCCAAGAAACATTCAAAATGTCGCAATGCTGTTCCCCAATCAAACGAACATTCCGACATGGGAGCGTGACCTCTCAAAAGCAACCCTCGATTATATTTTTGTCTCTAATGGGCTGATACAAGGCATGATAGGCTTCAAGGTACAAAAATCCGTACATAGTGATCATAATCTAATGATATGCACGTGGCAACCAAGCAGAGCAAAATCAAGTGTATACGACCTAGCCATTGAAACAAATCTCCAACAGACCCGGCTACGGATGACAGAACAAGACATTGGGCCTCATTACACGGAAGGCGGTAAACCAAGGTGCTACTAGCACCTTGGTTCATGCCAGTAAATTACCGGCAGCGCCTTGGTGGAAAGGGGAATTACCGCCCTATTCCAAGGTTGGCATGGCTGTAATTCCCCCTTCCAGCATTGCCCTTCCCCATTCCCATTTTTGCCCCATAGGGGCAAATTTGCAGTGCCGTAATTAGCACCAAGGTCCCTTTGCGGGTTGGTTTTTAACGCCTGCAAAAAGCCGGCGTTAAAGTACCAACCCCCAAAGGGACCTCGTAGTAAGGCGGTAAGGGTTAACGGTCACCGGTACCATTACCGGTGACCGTTAACCCTTACCGCCTTCTGTATAATGAGGCCCATTGTGTTAATCAAATGGGCCTGGGAGCAGAGGGTAAATAGCAATGTGCTGAACGCAACGAAGGACAGACTGAATTATCTGCCGCTATTACTGTCATTTCAAGTAGCGGGCAAGAACAAACTGAAGAAACCAGAACATACTAATCACACCTATGATAAAGACTTGGTTGCAAAAATAAAAGTGGGCCGCAGACTAAAAAGAATAGCCAAGAAATCAAAGGCAACTGAGGATTGTGAAAAATGGCAACTGGAAAGGAAAAGCTATAACAACTGGCGTAAACAACACAGGGCCGTGCAATATCAAAATGATGCAGAGAGCATGCTGAGCAAATTACAAACAGAAAAGTCCAGCAAATTTTGGACCCTGGTAAAAGGAAAGACCAGCTTCCAAAGCTCAGCCCAGTGCAATGCCATGGCGGAGGAAAGGTGGATTAGCTACTTTACGACGGAATTTGAAGGCCCAAACTGTGATCCATCAATGAGTAATCAGGTTTCAAACACACCCTGGGAAGATCTGTCGAATGCAGAAAACATCCATAAGAAAACTGAAAACATCGAGAGCCTTTTTAGGTGATTATGAGTGCCCAGAAAGTAAAATAAGATCGTTTTGTCCAAAAATTGGGGAAATGGAGATTCCACGGCTTCTTTTACGCTGATGACATGATTTTAATAGATCAGACCAAAGTGGGGCTCCAAAGAAAGTTGGTAAACTTGGAGGAGTATATTGCTGAAAAACACATAGAGATAAACAAAAAAAAGACTAAAATTCTGGTAATTGAAAAAGTAATCAGCAAATCAACGAAAAAACCTAACTGGTTTCTCGACAATACCAACATTGAAATTGTTAAAAACATCAAGGGGGTAATTCATAGAATTCAGCACACAAGTGGTGCATGCGGCTGGCGCACAGTGTGCGCGTGCGAATCCCTGCACCAGCCGCGTGCGCTAAAATACATTTCCGCGCACAGCGTATTCATGGATTCCAGCCACCAAAACCAGCCGTGGCGCACAGTGGTGCAGCGAGCCTGCAGCAGCGCCAGTTACGCCCCGAAGAACGCCCCTTGCACAGGGAAAAGCCATCAAAATCCCCAATCCAGCGCAAAGGGTTGTGCTAAACCTGTACCAGCACGGCAAGCGGGGTACGTGTATCACTGGGGTGCGCGGGAAGTTCCTCACGTGATTTCAGCTGGGTACGTGTATTACTGGGGTGCGCGGGAAGTTTCACACGCGATTGGCCCTGTGCGAGCGGGGTACGTGTATTACTGGGGTGCGCGCAGCAGGGTACGTGTATTTCAGGGGTGTGCGGGAAGTTTCACACGTGATTCCATCAGGGTACGTGTATTTCAGGGGTGCGCGGTAAGTTCCACACGCGATTCCATCAGTGTACTTGTATATCAGGGGTGCGCGGGAAGTTTCACACGCGATTTCAGCTGGGTACCTGTATTTCAGGGGTGCGCGGGAAGTTCCACACGCGAATGTCCTGGGTACGTGTATTTCGGGGTGCGCGGGAAGTTACACATGCAAATTCAGCAGGGTACGTGTATTTCAGGGGTGCGCGGGAAGTTCCACATGCGATTCCATCAGGGTACGTGTATATCAGGGGTGTGCGGGAAGTTTCACACACCATTCCATCAGGGTACGTGTATTTCAGGGGTGCGTGGGAAGTTCCACACGCGATTGGCCCCGTGCAAGTGGGGTACGTGTATTACTGGGGTGCACGGGAAGTTTCACACGCGATTTCAGCTGGGTATGTGTATTTCAGGGGTGCGCGGGAAGTTCCACACGCGAATGTCCTGGGTACGTGAATTTCGGGGTGCGCTGGAAGTTACACACGCAAATTCAGCAGGGTATGTGTATTTCAGGGGTGTGCGGGAAGTTCCACACGCGATTCCATCAGGGTACGTGTATATCAGGGTAGCGCCGGAAGTTCCACACGCGAATGTCCTGTGTACGTGTATTTCGGGGTGCGCGGGAAGTTCACACGCAAATTCAGCAGGGTACGTGTATTTCAGGGGTGCCCGGGAAGTACCACACGCGAATGTCCTGGGTACGTGTATTTCGGGGGTGCGCGGGAAGTTTCACACGCAATTTCAGCAGGGTACGTGTATTTCAGGGGTTCCGTGGAGTACTACACGTGAATTGGCCATGTGGGTCCTCCCAGGTGTTCGCTCTACAACCTCCACGGCCCCTGCAGGCAGCCCACACCACGGCGGACTACCCTGCACCCCTGCTCATGTCTCGCAGGCAGCCCATCCACCATGGGCATGCCCCCAGCCAAGCCACATGTCACCTTGCACTACTGATCAACAATGCATGTCTCCCAGCACCCCTACCCCCCAGCAGTGCAGGGCACCCTCCACCAGGCCCCCACACATGTCTCCCAGCACTCCCACCCCCCAGCAGTGCAGGGCACGCATCACCAGGCCCCCACTCCTGTCTCCCTGCACTCCCACCCCCCACCAGTCAAGGGCACCCTCCACCAGGCCCCCACTCCTGTCTCCCTGCACCCCCATCCCCCACCAGTCAGGGGCACCCTCCACCAGGCCCCCACTCCTGTCTCCCTGCACCCCCACCCCCCACCAGTCAGAGGCACCCTCCACCAGGCCCCCACACATGTCTTCCAGCACCCCCACCCCCCAGCATTACGAGGCACCTGCCAGCAGGCCCCCACTCCTGTCTCCCAGCACCCCCACCCCCCAGCAGTGCAGGGCACCCTCCACCAGGCCCCCACTCCTGTCTCCCTGCACCCCCACCCCCCACCAGTCAGGGGCACCCTCCACCAGGCCCCCACTCCTGTCTCCCAGAACCCCCACCTCCCACCAGTCAGGGGCACCCTCCACCAGGCCCCCACACATGTCTCCCAGCACCCCCATCCCCCATCAGTGCAGGGCACCCTCCACCAGGCCCCCACTCCTGTCTCCTGGCACCCCCGTCCCACACCAGTCAGGGGCACCCTCCACCAGGCCCCCACACATGTCTCCCAGCACCCCCACCCCCCAGCATTGTGAGGCACCTGTCAGCAGACCCCCACTCCTGTCTCCCAGCACCCCCACCCCCCAGCAGTGCAGGGCACTCTCCACCAGGCCCCCACTCCTGTCTCCCTGCACCCCCATCCCGCACCAGTCAGGGGCACCCTCCACCAGGCCCCCACTCCTGTCTCCCTGCACCCCCACCCCACACCAGTCAGGGGCACCCTCCACCATGCCCCCACACATGTCTCCCAGCACCCCCACCCCCCACCAGTCAGGGGCACCCTCCACCAGGCCCCCACTCCTGCCTACCCACACCCCCACCCCCCACCAGTCAGGGGCACCCTCCACCAGCCCCCCACTCCTGTCTCCCAGCACCCCCACCCGCCAGTAGTTCAGGGCACCATCCACCAGGCCCCCACACATGTCTCCCAGCACCCCCCAGCAGTGCAGGGCACCCTCCACCAGGCCCCCACACATGTCTCCCAGCACCCCCACCCCCAGCATTGCGAGGCACCTGCCAGCAGGCCCCCACTCATGTCCCACTCATGTCCCCCTGCACCCCCAACCCCCAGCATTGCGAGGCACCTGCCAGCAGGCCCCCACTCATGTCCCCCTGCACCCCCACCCCCCAGCATTGCGAGGCACCTGGCAGCCGGCCCCCACTCCTGTCTCCCAGCATCCCCACCCCCTAGCAGTCAGGGGCACCCTCCACCAGGCCCCCACACATGTCTCCCAGCACCCCCACCCCCAGCAGTGCATGGCACCCTCCACCAGGCCCCCACTCCTGTCTCCCAGCACCCCCACCCCCCACCAGTCAGGGGCACCCTCCACCAGGCCCCCACACATGTGTCCCAGCACCCCCACCCCCCAGAATTGCGAGGCACCTGCCAGCAGACCCCCACTCATGTCCCACTCATGTCCTCCTGCACCCCCACACCCCAGCATTGCGAGGCACCTGCCAGCAGGTCCCCACTCCTGTCTCCCAGCACCCCCACCCCCCCAGCAGTCAGGGGCACCCTCCACCAGGCCCCCACACATGTCTCCTAGCACCCCCACCCCCCAGCATTGTGAGGCACCTGCCAGCAGGCCCCCACTCCTGTCTCCCAGCACTCCCACCCACAAGCAGTGCAGGGCACCCTCCACCAGGCCCCCACACATGTCTCCCAGCATCCCCACCCCCCAGCATTGCGAGGCACCTGCCAGCAGGCCTTGACACATGTCCCCCAGCCAACACGTCATCACAATCTAGATCCCTGGCCCTTATGGGCAGCCTCCACATGCCAAACACCCACCCAAGTATTGCATCCACCCACTCAGAATTGCCAATTACATGATACATCCCCAATGGCAAGTATGTAAATGAACACATGTCCCTCACATACACACAATGGGTGTAAGTGAATGTCAAAACCCATATCATGACATGCATGAAACCAATGATATGATACTACACATTGAAGTTTGATGGAAAAAATGTATTAAAAGCAACATAAATGGGATTAAAAATAAACAAACGACAATGGGAATTAAAATCAAAAAAGCAGCATGTCCGTAAAATAATGAAAAACCACAAATCATAATCCAAAGGAAATGTGTCCGAAGTCACAGTTCAAAAAAGGACATCCAAGGGAAAAACAAAACCAAAAACCATTGCTCCTTCGGTAAATCAAAAAAAAATCCATAATCCAACAGTCAACTATATACACATAAACAATCCGGGGTCCATGATCCCAACTGAAGAAATGAAACCTATCTAAAAATACTACGTAATAAAAAAACTATATACAAAAATGTTGGCCATTGTCCAAAAGGTCCAAAATCAAGAAAAAAGCAAAGGAAACCTAACACTAACTACATAACTATTTACAAGGGCAGCAGGCTAGTCCAACGGCTCACTGGATGTTGTCATGGGCCAGGGCATCATCGAACTCCTGTTTAATGGCTTGGAGGCGGGCATGTTCCCTGGCCCCGAGGTCTCGCAGGGATAAAGCAGTGTCCAGCTCCAACTCCCTGTGAAGACCCTCGAGGCACTCAGCCTGCCTCAGCACCCTCCGCATGGAGTTCTCTGCCCTGACCATTGTGAGCCGTTCCTCCTCTGCCCGCTGCCGCTCCGCACCTATCTGCTGGCTCAACCGCTCCCACACGGAAGCCACTCCCATTCCAGGGTTCTCCTGCCCTCCGGCTGATGCCTGCACCCCTGATCTTGATGGCCCCGAGCCATGATGCCTCCCACGTCGAGCCTGCCGCTGCCTCCGACGCAACTGCCTGTGCCAGCACGACGGCATCCAGGCTGATGGAATCCACTGATGCCGTCGTGCACGTGCCCTGCCCGATGATGCCATCACATCCTCCATCTGCTGGGGTCCAGTTGCTGGTGTGTCCACCCCTGCTGGACCTCCGACTCCCGACTGTGGCAGGGATGGGATCCCCACCGAGTTGGCTGCATTGGTCGGGGCAGGTCCACAAGGGGCCCTGGTGGCATCTGGGCCGGAAGACGGCATGGAGAACGACTGGCGCATAGCCTCCACAGAGGAGGAGAGGGTCGGCAAAGTGCCTGACACATGTATGAGACCCCCGACCACGACCGCTCCCAACTGGGCCACGTTGGCACAGTGCTCTTCGTGATGACGTGCGTGCTCCCCCCGGGAAGCGCGCACCTCATCACGAATGACACCCGTGCGCAAGGCGACACCAATCAGGACCTTCTCCATACGGCCAGGGGTCCCCTCATCCGCAGGTGGAGGGGAGTCAGATGACATGGACATCCACCCTACCTGCGGACGGGCCTGGGATGGGGCATCCCTGCTGGTGCATGGGGGTGCAGTCACAGTGTCAGGGACAGTGGCATGCACAGGCACCTCCACGGCGACCTGTGCTGCCTCCTGTCCCTGCCCCTGGACTGCACCACTTGCACCAGCAGCGATGCCCCCACCAGGCCCCATGTGCGGCTCAGTAGCGGCCTCCTCCTCCTCTGTGGAAACCACCAACCTGGATGGCTCCACACCGTCTTCCGCCGTTGCAAGCCCCTGTGGGGGCTCACCCACCCCTTCTGCTGCAGCTGTGGGGGCATCCCCACCGCTTGGCTCCACAGCGCCATCTCCGCCCTCTTCTTCACTTTGCGCTGCGTAGAGTGAGACATAGAACACAAGCATCAGGGTACTGTACAATGGTCCCCTAGACAGGAAGCAATAGCATATGAGTGGCACTGTCAAAGATCACTTTCATCATGTCCCTCCACAACACATGGGTCAGTGCAGGCAAAACACATGCAGTAACAGGCATGGTGCATGCTGTGGACATAAGCAAACATGTCCAAGGGACTCTTGAAACATACAATGTTGTTTTTGAACTCACATGCATCATGGGTCATGCCTATCACATTCACACACTTCACTGTACTTTCATCCATTTGGACTCGTACACCCCAGACACAGTGAATGCAAGGATCGCTAGGCTGCATCAGTGGATCTGAACATTGTCACAGACATGTGTCATGCATCCATGGCATTCACAAGTCACAGACACGCAGGTCAGACACACAGACATGGAAACCATACATGTACGTGGCATCATCACCAATCCCTCACCCCACCCATGTCCAGGAACAGAGACTGGCATGCTCTCATGTGTCCATTCTGCATAGGGCTCCCCATGTAGCATTTAAACACATACACCAGCCGTGTGCTTCACACATTACTGGTCTCACATGCATGACCATGATGTCCCTGCACACACACATGCGTACATGGCCAATGTCACACATACAGGCAAGTATCAGACAACCAGCACACTACAACATGCCCTGTCTCACACAGCAATGCATGGCCACTTATCGTTCGACTCCAGACGGGTCTGCCTCTCAAGGACCTGGACGTGGAGCGCTGGGGCTATGCGTTCCAGGACCCTCATCTGATCTTCCGACAAGTGGCCCCATCCGCTGCCTTCAAGAGGCGCCGGGCCTTGTTGAGGGTCCTGGACCTGAAGTCCTCCCAGCGCTTCTTGACATGTTGGAAGTCGCAGACTGCCACCCCCTCCGCGTTGATGGCAGTCACGATGTCCGTCCAGATCCTGTCCCGTCCATCCTTGTCGGCGTGTGAGGATCCGAAGAGGGCATCATAATGCCCCAGGACATGCTCCACCAGGACACCAACTTCCTTCTGACTGAAGCTGGTGGCCCTCAGTCCCTCTGGCTGGGGGTCGCCAGTGGTCTTGGATGGTGTTTGCCCCGACATGGCGACCCCTGAGGCAGGCGTGGGTGGGCAACTGGGTCCTGGGGCTGGGCTGTGGAGCGATGGTATCCCAGTTGGGAGTCTTCTGTTCCAGCAGAAGTGGACACAGCAACTGGACCCCTGCAGATGGCTGATGTGCAGGCATCAAATGGCAGGGCACGGTGGCAGCAGGCAGGCAGCAGCAGATGGCTCGTGGGAGGCTGCTCGGGGTTCTGGGGGGCAGTAATTCAGCCTTTTGGGCAGGAGCATGGTCTTCCGTGTGCTTACGCGTGGCCAGCTTGATACGGAGTGATTTGGCACGTGAAAATTCTGCACGTCAGCGTGTAATTCGAGGAAAGGCCCTTAGCGCGTAAGCGCATCTGCACGCATACGCAATTTCATTGGACAGAAGGCCCTCTGTGATGTGACGCACGCAGGCGTGCATGGGCGTTTCAGCACACATGAAAAACTGCACGTCCGAGTGTAATCCGAGGAAAGGGCCCATGTGTGTAAGTGACGTGACGCACGCGGGAATTTCCCTCAGCACGGGTTAAAGGTGAGCGGGGCGAGCAGTTCGCTGTACGTGCCTTTCGTGGAGACCGACGTGTGTTGCTGCTTCCTGTTATTTCGCGCGCCATCACAACTTCACAGCTATCAAGGACGTATCTCTTCTTTTGGCGGGGGTATTGGCTACGTGTGTTTTTCTGCATCGCGCTAGTCAGACGGTGAGTCGCACACGCTATTTTTCCCACTGTGGGTGCCCCTGTCTATCGCACCCATTTTCGATGTCATAGTAGCCTGTGTGTCCCACGCGTACGCGTTATTCGTGTTACTGGGTGCCACTGCGTACTGCGGGAGGTTGATTCCATGCACGTACGTAGGCTGCAGGGTTGTGTGCACGGTTTTACTGCAGTTTTGGGGTGCCTGAGTGTTGCGTGACCCGTCACTACATCACCGGGGTCACATACAGCCTTGCAGGTGCAGGGGGGCTGTTAACATCTTGCTTCCCACCCCCTTCACCCCAATTGCCCAGGTCAATTGTGGTGTACACCTCCCATTGGCACTACTCCATCTGTGCCGGCACTACTACATCTGTGCCATGGTTGGGAGGACACCAAAGGTGAGGGGCGCCTCAGCTGGGCGTACTCCTCGTGGCGGGCATGGTCAGGGACGTGGCCGTGGTGACCAGGGAGTAGGGGGACTCCAGGGTGTCCAGGGCGGCCACAGAGGGGGAAGAGGCAGGGGTGCGCCACTTGAGCACAATATTGTGCCATGTGTCGGTGCAGTCATGCCACCACCCCCTGTGGTTCCGGGGGATGCAGCTTCTGCATCTGGCAACTGCACCCGTGTGACCAGGCAGTCCGTTCCATCGACTGCCACGGGCCCAAGGGTAGTGGTAGCTGCAGGTGCAGCTGTGGACACCGCCACCCAGGCTCATGGTCTGCCAGCGCAGTCTGCGTTGGCATTTGAGGAGCCCTTGGTAGATTTCCAACAGGCCAGGAGGGAAACCATAGGGGCAGGCAGGGCTGCTCAGACCAAGACACGTGTCCCTGGGGCAGTTATGTCATCTGCTGCCCCGAACAGCCGGGTGTTGGCAAGTGAAGGGGCAGATGCACCCAACAACACCCCGGTTGTGAGTCTGCCAACCAGGACTGTTGCGGTCAATGACCCTGCCACAGCTGATGTTGCTGCGCAGGGTCCATTAGAGGGCACCCAGCTGACACTGACACAAGTCAGGTCTTTGGTCGTCCCTCCACCTGCCACTCCCTTGGCTCAATCCACCGAACCCACTGGCCATACTGGTCAGGGCGGCATTAGCCAGCCAGGGTCTGCGCCACAGTCCAAGAGGAGGAAGGTTGCACCTGCAGCACAGGCTGGGACCCCACACACAGCCACGACCTCCTGCACGTCAAGGAAGAAGCCTTTCTGCAACCAGGAACTGGACTTCCTCATGGACTACGTGCGGGGCCACAGCCGTGACATGCTAGTGGGTGCCAATAGTCAGACTACGGCTGCACAACGTGACACCCACTGGAAGCATGTTGCGGAACATGTCAGTTCATTCGGCCATGAGGTGCGCACGGCGCAAGAGTGCAAAAAGCGTTGGAATGACATCAAACGCAGCACTATGGCTAAGCGTGCCTCTAATTACAACTTGACTCTGGTGACTGGCGGATGCCTGCACCAGAGGAGGAAGAGCTCACTCCGCATGAGGCACTCGTTGCGGAGTTGATACCACCTGAATTGGCCGATGGAGTGGGAGAGATGCTGGACTTTGATGCCCAGTCCAGTGAGTGTTGATGCGTGTTTGTTGAGGACGTGTGTGTTTCACTTGTGGGATGTGTTGTGCATGATTGCCACTACATGTGACGTGTAGATATTTCTGATGTGTAAGTAATGCAATGCTTCCGTGATGCATGTCTGCTCTGCTGGATGGTGGACATGTGGAGCAGACGGGGACTGTCCGCATCACCACTATTGCACCCTACTGACATGCTGGGTACAAGTATGCCCCTCCGGTCCATGTTCCAGCTCACTGGCCCTTCTGCATGTGGCGTGGGGTGACCTTCCTCTCAGCCCAGGCACAATGTCATTGCATGACTGATGTGCATGTCTCCTCTGCCTGCATGCGGGGACTCCATGTAGGCATGCTCCCTTGCCCCTCCTCCGCCACTCTGCACCCCAGTTCCACCTTTGCACTGGTCTGCTTCAATCTTGCCAATGTGTACTTTCCTGTTCATGCGTCCTGTGTAGATGCTAACTTCCAGCGTACAATCTGCCAGACATATGCCGTGTGGTACAGCCTAAGTAGTTGATGCAGGGTATCTCACTTGTACTGTGCATAGGTCAGATGTCCCGCAGGGACATGAGTGCCCATTCATGCTCCATGTGCATTGCACGCATGCCCCTATGTGTCCTTGACTGGATGATCACTGTAATACAAGTCCTGGGTGACATACATTGCATGGCATCTAATCAGCCTTCCCATGTCAACTGTGGGTCAGTACTGCGTTGCACACATGTTTAGGGTCTGACAATCTGTGTGGCTCACAGGCCTCAGCCTGTTCAATGGCCAATGACTCTGTCCAACTGTTGTTGTGTCTTCTTCACACGTGGGCGGCCTCCAGAGTTTTCATCATGTGTCCTGCTTACTGTCCCATCATCATTTGCAGTGTTGTCACTTGAATCACATTAAGCTGTTGATGCCAGTCAACACTGCCTGTCAATACACAGGTGTATGGTCAGCCTTTTGATACCATGCTAGGCATCCCTGCTTTTGTACTTGGGTGGAGGGGTGCTTGGCTTCTAGATATGGTACACATTGAATGCACAATGCACGTGATGCCTGAATTTGACCTTGCACTGCCTTCACATTTCCTGACACACAACATGGAGTCCTTGTACATGTAGGTAGCGAGTAGCATACACATTGTCTGCACTGCATAGACCCACTTCCATGGAAACTGCCACCTTTCAACAGGTCTGATCACAGAAGCAATTCAAAGTTTACCCAGCATGCATGCCAGGTTATATGTTGTGTGTCACATGTCTGCCTGATGCGTTTGTTGTCGGTGTGTGTGTGTGTGTTGTGTGCTTCTGACATGTGTAGTGACCTTTTTTCTCTCTATTTTTCAGGCGATCACGCAAAGGAGGCAGAGGATGGTGTTGTCATCCCAGACACAGGGTTGTTACCACTACATCAACCCGGCACAAGTGGGGGTCGTGGGGTGGTAGGCCACGAAAACCCCCAAGTGCTACAGTCCATCTTGTCTCTGGCTGCCTATGAGTCCAGCCTTGATGACGACTCTGACGTCCATGTTGAGTTGGATGAGCATCAAGTCCATGTGTCAGGGGTGAGTGATTCTGATGTGGACACTCCTCTGTCCGCGACACCTGCACTGAGGGATCAGACAGTCTTGGTTCCTCCACCCGTGGTGGATCGGGACGCAGGGTCACCCTCCACACCAGTCACTGATATGCCTGGGACATCACGTCGACGGGGGCATGTAGTCGTGCAGCCGCGGGCGGTGTCAACACAGCGAGGACCCCTGGTCCTTGGGTCCCGAAGGGGTCAAGCCCGACTACACGGTCGCCACGCGCAACCGCAGTATACTGAGTGGGAGCAAGACATGACTGCCAATTCAGAACGGCAGGGGGCAGCAATGGAGAACATCGCTGAGAGCATGTAGCGTGTAGCCAGATCTGTGCTCCCCCCTGCTAGCCAGGTGCTTCTCCAGCAGCAGGCGGCACGGTCCACGGCCCGCTCGCTCAGGCTGGGCATGGCGGCCTCAGACAGGGCACGCCAGGCTGAAATTTCGTCTCTGCGTCAAGCAATTGCTGCTCACGCAGAGGCGCACATGGATGCCCTGAGGGAGGAGTATGCTTCCCTCAAATCCACTCTGGGTGTCCTTATGATGTCCCAGAGGCAGCGGGCAGAGGAGAGGTTTGCACAGCTTGAGCGTACCATCTCGGCTGAGCTACAGGCTTGCCGGGAGGTGCAGCGGTTGTCCAGCCAGGCCTTGCAGAAGGAACTCCGTGTTACACGTGCTACCTTGCAAGAGGAAGCACGTGTATCACGTGAGGTTCTGCATGCAGACCTACGTCACATCGCCATACAGAACCAGGCTCACCCGTCCGGCAGACTTGCTGCCGACGAGGGGCAAGCTGCAGCTAGGCGTGGCCAGGCTACTGTGCCACGTCCTCCTTTCCAGGATGAGCCAAACTCGGACGACCATCTATCTCCCACATAGGTCGGGCTGTGCAGGCGTTGAGCCCATGGAGGTTTTTTTTTTGGCTCAGCATCATCACATGTGGGTGTTCAGCAGCACCCTGTACCTCTCCCCTCCTGGGTGCCTCCCCTCCCCCCGGGTCATATGTGGCCATTTTTGATTTTTCTTTTAGTTTAGTTAGTTAAGTTTCTGTTTGATAGTTAGTTTAATTAGGTAATGTAGGTTTTTCATAGTTAGTGTAATTAGTTAATATAGTTTAAAATGGCTTGTCTATTGTGCTTTCATGTGCCGGTGTGGTGCTTTGTGGCTTTTGAAGGCATCCACTGTCTGTTCCAGCTGGGCCCTTCAGGCTTGTCGTGTGTATGTGTTTGCTGCTTGGGGTCCTTGACTTACATATGCCACTCCTGCCTCCCTTATCCATGGGCTCGCAAGGATGGTTCGGTGTGACAGCCTATTACACAAGGGCTTTGGACTGTCATATCTGTGGCATGTCTGGTGCTGTGTGACTTGTGTTGACACCCATAGTGGGGATGATTGCGGTCTTATTGTCCACTGTTCAGCTTTTGCTAGATAGGGTGTTTCATGATTAATGTGTACATTCATTGCTATGCATTGTGTAGTATGTTTCTTATCTTTACTGTACACGTGCTTGTTGCAATTCATGCCGTAGATAGTGTGTTCCACATTTTGGATGTGAAAGACGGACTGATGGTGTGATTTCTGATGTAAGTCTCTGACATGGTCCAGTAATGAGATGCCTGAGGAGACACACACAGATGACTTTAAAGCATTAATCATGTGTTTCATGCCCTTTCTGCAGGGGGATGAGCCTCCAGACCACCTTTGCCAGCAGACATGGCCGATTGGACATCTGAATTCTGGACACGTTTGTTGGTGCCGGCATGCACATGTGTGCACAAGCAGAGGCACAGGGATTGCAGACCTACATCCTAGAACTGCTGACGTGTTCCAAGGAACTCCAGGCAAGGTGAGCAGCACAGAGGGGCCACAACACAGCAAAGCTTGCACCAGGCGAGTTGCACATGCAGGCTTAGTAACAACACTGAGGGTGAGCTTGGACGAATATTGGTGTTGAAGCACACAATGCAGCTCAGATGTGTTGGTGGACTGATGGCTGTTGATTGTAAGGTTGTCTGGGACACCTGCAGGGGCAGTGGCACATACCCTCCGGTACACCAAGGTCCATTGAGGCACTTGTATCAACCATGTAGCCTTCCGAGACATGGAAAGGGGCAGCTCACAGGGACATACAGCAAGGGACATATTCGGGTGCAGTGCATTTCATTTCCATGTACATTTTGATACATGCACAGCCTACTTTGTTTCGGTCATGGTGGAACACGACTTGTTCTGAAGTCATGCCTTGCTATATGGGTATTTCTGCTTACCCAGGGTACTTTGCATGTTGTGTGAATTGATACATATTGGTGTACCATTTGCCACGCACCCACCGGCGGCTGACTTACTGCATTGACTGTGTATGACCCATCACAGGGGGATTGTTACATATGGGTACAAAGCATCTACACCAGATTGTCTGTTTGTAGAGTAGTTTGTTGCTATGGGGCATGTTTGGTGGTGTGTTTTTGTGTTATGGGCACGGACAGATTATTAACTGTGGCTCTCTTTGCAGCATTGTAGTGCTCCTGTAACCGGACCTGAGAGTGCGCAGGCAGGAGGCCAGCACTCAAAACCAGAGCTAAGTGTCTTGTTGTTTTTCTTTCAAACTGCTCTGCATAGGCTTGCTGAGGGGTGCACTAATGCATGGATGAATGTGTAATTCAATTTGGTATGTTTGTTTTCCCCTAATCACCCGGAGTCCTATCCAATTTTAAAACCTGTACCCTCTACCCGGTGTTCCTGCTTCCCGTACCTATCCAAGCAATGTTCCCTAACCTTCTTTCCCCCCTGGGGTTGCGGATGCCTGTGTAAGCCCCAAACTTGCAGGCGCCAAAACCCTAGAGGGGGTGGTTGGTTCGTGCCACTCCTAAGCCTGGACTACAGAAGGCCATGACAATGATGTCCAAGTTGGTTCGGATTGTGTATGTGTTCATGCAGGTAGTACATTTTCGTGCATTCCCTACTTTCATGTGTCATTCCTCCTCCCCTCTCCTGCCACTCATTCCAGTTATCCAGTGTGCCAACACCTGTCCCGACTGCATATCCCTGACCCTCCTTCCCCAACAGGGTCTCAAAGGCCTGTGTGAGTTTGACCTTGCAGCCACCCGGGACACGGTGGGGGTGGTTGTTTCGTGCCACTCCTGCGCCTGTACACGGGACCTGTGACAGTACACATCCGTACATGGTGCAGCATTCTATGTTATGTACCACACATGGTTCACATCCTGTTGTGACATTGTTTTACTGTGCTACCTTGGTTGTTACATCATTGTGGTAGTACTTGGCCTTTGTGAGGTACTGCTATGTCAAGTCATCTACTGGAGGATGTTCTGGTTTGTTTTTCTGGCTTGGATTTTGTGATTTTGCAAATGAGGGTGGACTCAAGGTGGGAGATGGTGACGAAGGGGAAGGGTGATCCTGTGGCCAGGTGAAATTGAGGGTTGAAGGCTCCATGACCCAGGTGCAGTTGTTCAGTGGGTCATGGTCATTTGTGAGGCAGGGGGTGTTGTTGTTGATAGTTGCCTTGCCTTGCAGTGTGATGGGAACCCTGACATTGTAATTGTTGTATCCTATGTACATGTTGTGTTCTGCTGATCAATGCCTGTTCATGTGTTCTGTTTACCTTTCAGGTGTGAGGGGATAGTTGTGGTTTGACATGCTGGGGTGTACACATGGTGAATGTTCAAATGTGATGTGTAGAGGACACTGATGGTCACTTGATTGCACATGCATATGTTGAGTGCATGTCCTTACTGACCCACACACTTGCACTATGATGCACTACATGTACAACCACCCTTGGATATCCACGTGTACACTCTGTTTGCCTTCTGGTGCCCACTGTGTCCCTGCAGCACATGTTCTGTGACCAATTATGGATCCTGTACATGCCTAATTTGCTTTTTGATGTGGTTTGTCTCTTAGATGTGATGCTCAGGGTGTGCATCACACACAATAGCTGATCACTGTGCTGTGCGCTGAGCAGTGTGTTGCAGGAGTTGGACACAGCACACAGAAGCTGCAGTGTTGATTTTGCAATGCACAATGTGCATGTAGACAGGCATTCATTGTTATGTTACGTCTACAACTTTTGTAATGCATTTGGGAATGACTTATTTTGGGTGGGAGGTTGTTGGTTAGTCATTTCATCTGATTCCATGTCAGGCATCATTGTCTGATGCCACTGTACATTTTTGACATGGCAATGTGTACCTTATTGGTACTGTGTTGGTGTATGGCTATTGCTTGCCATGTCATGTTGTGGTTTGGGAGGGTTTGAGTGACATATCAGTGATGGTCATGGCCTGTTTTGCAGGTGTGTGTGATTCACACCTTCCATGTCAGGGTCATCCGCTTCTCAAAGCAACTAGCTGGGGGTAGATCTCTCTCCGCGGCAGGGGCCTCCCGCTGGAACAGCCTTTCTGCCTCACTGGAACTTGAGGAGAACCATCTCTGGTTCCGGAAGCACCTCAAGACCTTCCTCTTTGCTTCTGCTTTCTCTCTCCCTCTCCCTTGCAAAATTCTTCACTGGAACTGCACTGGATCTGCAACTGGGCCACTCTCACCAACCTCGGTCCCTGGGCCAGCCACTCTCCACTTGCACTGCCTCCCTGGCAACCCCTGAACTGCGGGACTGTCTCTCTATCCCTACAGCCCCCCCTTCCCAGCACTTGTCTGCACTTACCTTTGCAGTTGCCACCAGCTGGCCTATTAATTTGTTTTTTAGTCTACTTACCCTGTACTGCACTCCCCCCTCGCCTTCCCCTTGCACTTTTCCCTTCACCCTACCCCTGCACTTGCACAATCTAAATGACACCTGGCCTAGTAGTATCGTTGTGTGCCTTCCCTTGTTCCCCCCTCCCTGCCTCGTCGCACCTTGAAACACTTGTGTATAGGCACGTTACAAATGCCATATCATGTCATGTCATATGTGTGCCTTTTGGTCACACAGGATAGCTTGTGTTTAAGTAGCTAGGGAGGCAGACAATGTGGCACTTCCATGGCAACTATCTCAGGGTGGTAGGGTTGTGACAGTTGACTGTCTCTTTGTCATCATCGATTGTCACCAGGTATGTGCCAGGCCTGTGTGCACTCCGCAGGGGTGGGAGTTTAGGTGAAAAATGTGGCCACAAGCTGGGTCCAGGCTTCCTCGCCACGTGCCCTGTCCCCTCCCATGGGCAGCGCCTGTGCCTGTGGTTGGGGATGTGGGGGCACCACCATGTCCTCCGGTACGCCCTGCCGTGTTGCAACATTGTGCAGGACACATGCTGCCACAATGATCCTGCACACTACTGGGGGTGCATAGAGTAGCTGCCCGCCAGAGGGGTCAAGGGAGCGGAAACGTGACTTGAGCACTCCGAATGTGTGCTCCACTATGGCCCTGGTTGCAATATGGGCGGCGTTGTATCTTACCTGGGGTGGTGTGGTGGGGTTCCGGATTGGCGTCATCATGTGGTTGCTCAGAGGGTAGGCACTGTCCCCTGGGGAGGTGTAAATGGTTGTGATTATTGGGGTTTGTGTATTTGTGTGTGTGTGTGTGAGATGCATGCATGTGCAAGGGCATTTGTACTCACCTAGGAGCCAGGTGTCGCCATGCTGCCCAGCTTCCAGGGCCCGGCTCAGGGCGGACATTCTGTACATGAAACTGTCATGGGTGGAGCCAGGGTAGTTTGCATAGACAGAGGTGATGATTCCCTTTGCATCACATACCACCTGTACATTGATGGAATGCCAGTGCTTGCGGTTTCGGTAGATGTGCTCAGTGGTCCTAGGTGGACGTAGGGCCACATGGGTGCAATCTATCGACCAAGCACTTTGGGGAAGTGTGCCACCCTGAAAAAATCCAGGACAACGGCCTGCCTTTCTGCGGGTGTTCTGGGCATGTATATGTGCCTGCGGACTGAGGGGCGCGCTGTCATGATTGCCAGTACCTGGTGTAGGCAGCGTGACTGCGTGGCCTGTGAGACCCCCCCCACTATGGCAGTAGTCCGCTGAAATGACCCAGTGGCCAAGAAATGCAGGACATTGAGCACCTTCTCCAAGGGGCTCAATGCTTGGGAGCAATGGGTGGGGGATGTAAGGTCATCTTCCCACTCCCAGACCAGGTCTAGGATGATATGGGGTGGAAACCTATACCTGCCGTAGACCTGGTCGTCAGGCATTCCAAAAAGGCTTGTCCATGGTGCGAAAATGCGTGCCCTGGCTATTCTCCTCCTCCTGCGGTGTCCCACGATCAGTGCTGCGACAAATGGGGCATTCATCGTAGCTGTATGTACGTGTTTGTGCGCACTTTTATATTGTGCGCGGGAACGCTTCCGCCTGCCTTCATGTGGCGGACGCGTTGACGCCTGTGTGCGTCTTTTGCCATGCGCGGGTTTCCGTGTAGTTCCCTGCAGTACTTCCCCAGTTACGCCTTCTTTTTTCAAGCGTTATTCCCCATTCCGCTTGTTATGCCCACTTTGGTTGTGAGCGCCGCGATTTGTGCGCTTTTTGCTGTGCGCGTAGCGCACGCCGTGTGTGCCCCCGTGCGCCATGGCAGGATTTGGCGCACGGACAGCGGAAAACACGCGCAGTGTCTTCCTTGAATCGCACGCGTGCGCGTGCGCTGGGTTTCTCACGCTTGCGCCACCTTGCGCCTGCTTGCGCTGGGATTTTCAGCGCACGTTTGCTCCATGAATCGACCCCTAAATATCTGGGGGTTCAGATGGATAGTTCAAGAACAGATATGAGTGCACAACATCAACTGTGGGAAAAAGCGAGACGTATAACCGCCCAGACAAGAGCTGTTGACTCCAAGTTTGTAAAGTTTTCGTAAATACCAGCGATAACCTTCTATAAGACAAAAGTCATTCCAGTGCTGACATATGGAATGGAAGCTTCTTTGTACATCCCACGCCATCTCTGGAGTAAACTAGAGGGATATGTTTGGAAAACAATTTTGGGTCTACCGAAATCAACTGCCATGCCCGCCATAAGGAGAGAGCTAGGCGTGGTATCATTAGCATCGATGGTAGACCAAAGTGCAATGAGATTATACCGGAGAATAATCATGTCGGATACATTACCCATTTTCAACACCATGAAGGAAGAAATTGAAACAGGCAAATGTGAGGCTCTGTAGAAATGGGTAAAGGCCAGAAAGGCCGACCAAGCTCAAATAGCATGCACAGAAATAGACTTGAAGGAAAATGCAGAGCGAATTAAAAGAAAAATGGAAGAGATGGACTGGATCCTGACAATAGAGAAAGTGGTGGGAAACAGACTTCTAAGCCATTTGCCATCCACATTTAACAAATTGAGAAAACCGCTGAACTAGTGCCAAAAATTTCCAGACAAGAAGATGAGAATCGGTGCCATGAAGGCCAGACTTAACCTTCTCTTGACCCGTGAGATTATAACAATTTGAGGAACCACAACTGAAAAGAGATGTCGCCTATGTAAAAAGGAATCATCCGTTGAAACATTAAAACACCTCGTGATTGAATGTGCAAAAACCAATACAAATCCAAACATATACCTCACATCACTGGTTGAAAATCTTTGGATCTTCCAACCGGATGATCTGTGGAATAGACTGATTTCCGGTGAGAAAACTAGATGGACGATAGCACTGGTCAAACTAATTGAACTCGCATTTGGACAGATAAATTGCCTAACATCTGAGGGCACTCTTGGCCAAATCCAACCTTTGCCAAAGGTTTTTAGTTCCCTCTGCAAACAGATATATTGTTTATTTACATATCTGCACATCTAACATAAATTGTAGTCTTCTTAATATTCTAATGGTGTCATAGAAAATACACCATCAGGTCTCACCTTGTATTTGGTTGGAGCAACAAATAGACTTGATTGCTGTTTGGACAAAGGTTTCTGTGAATTCACTTGCTAGATGGGGACAGTCTCATGTACAAAATCTTGACATATTCTTCGGTGAAATATGAATAACTACAAACAGTTTGCACTGCCTTGTTTCAAGTATTTCCTTCAATTTGTGTTTTTTTTTCTGTGGTATGAGAGTTTGATACTGATATGCTGATGATAACCTCCTGCAGACTGCTGAATACTGCTTATGGCAGCTTGCATAGTGTTCACATCTTGCACTTATTGACACGTGCAATGTCCTTGATATATAGACTGGAGAGTGTTGCTAGGTCCTTGTTATGGCACTTAGCATGAATGGCTGTACTGGGGTGTGTTCTTGAAAAAAACAGTTTATATGCAGACTTGCCATGAGTGAAGAGAAGGATTAGCACAATAGCACATCTTGTGGATTTTACTAAAGTCAGCACTCAGTCAGGTATGTGGGAATAGGGGGGAAGGCATCGATGGGAGAGAGGGGTGTATGTAGGCTCAGCTCAAAAGTAATTTTGAAGAAGCTGGTACTGATAGTGTGGAGGATCAGGGTTTTATTGTCCATGACTCCCATAACATTAATCCTGGCATCCTCACATATGAGAGATAGAGAGAGAGATAGAGAGAACGAGAGAGAGAGAGAGAGAGAGAGAGAGAAAGAAAGAGAGAGAGAGAAAATGTGGGTGGGTGTATATGTGTGTTTGTGTATATGTGGTGTGTGTTGTTTGTGTGTTGGTGTGTATGTGTGGTGTGTGTGTGTGTGTGTGTGTGTATGTATGTGTGTGTGTGTGCATGTGCCTCATTGTACCTACCTTCTCGGGAATGCAGTCCTCTAAGGATAAAAACAGAAATGCATCTGCAAGAGTGTGTATCTCAAAGAACTAATACACGGCTTGGCACAAGTGGCACAAATGGCTCTCCAGCAAAAAAACTCTTCATATCTTAAAACAACTTTAAATATGTTGTCCACATTTTGTTCATCTCCCACCTGAATGGTGACCATGCCCATTTGGAAGTACTTCCAGCAACTACCCTGACGCCCCTGAAATGTGTCCTGCAAGCTGCAGCATGACTCATCAAAGGACTCTGCAGGTTCAACCACATCATCCCGACCCTCATCGAACTGCACTGGCTCCCCCTACAATCCTGTATCATCTTCAAATCCTGCTGCATCAACTACAAGGTTGTGACCTTGAAGTTCCCAAGCTACCTCACTGGGAATATCAGCATCTCTGGTGGCCTACGATCCAACAGATGTAAGGACATGTGAACACGTTTACTCCACCAGTGCAGGAAGGAAAAATCCAGAAGACAGGCCATTTCTGTCTGTGCCCCAAGACTCTGGAACCTGCTTCTCATCAAGACTTGACTCGCCCCCTCACTTCTATAGTTCAGGAAAAAGCCCAATACCCTCATCTTAAAGGAATGGCTCCTCCCTCACACCGTCCACTCTCCAACTAGCCTGAGACTGGGTAATCTAATCCCCACTCTTCCCACCCTCAGATACTTGTAGATCCATTGCTGACTATGGCCCCCCCTTGTTGTTGGATCCCCACCTTCTTGTTTCTCTGCTTCCTAACTTTATTATACCCTGTATGATTGTAAATCACTCTGTTGCTTCCCCAATCTAAGTTGTTGCTAAATAAATACTCTGATATTAATCATACTACTAATCATAATAATAATAGAAAAAGGTAACCCTAAGCACACTAATAATGTCTGCAGTTGAATTAATAAAATAAGAAAGTAACAATAAATTCAGCACATATGTTATACTCTACAGTGGCCTGATTTGACCCTCTCCTCATGTTTATTGTACAAGGTAACCAAAGAAAACATTTCATTTTTAATAACACAACCAATAATAAGCAGATACTATTTAATGAATCCATAAAAAAAAGCAAGAGTAAGGGGAATCAAATCGCAGGAACCAGTCGCTGAGCCACAGTACCCAGCAATGAAGTCTTAATTGTCCCAAAACTGCAGTTCTCTGCTGTCAGATATAAAATGAGTTGTTTTGGAGCAGTGGGGAAGACTAGCGCAGCTTCCAATGAACACCGATTTTGCAATTCTGAACGTGCCAGCTGTGTGGAAGTTCATCGAAAAGTGTAGATTGTTGCTATGTGTGTTGTATGTAATACATACTAATAATTCACATGCATCCAATTTGTACTGTAAAAAAGGAGAGGATACAAAACAGCATTAAAACATTCACAATAAATGCTGAACTCTTTTTCCAATGCCTATTTCTTGCAATCAATGCATATGCACAAAAGCAGGGGATACATTAAACAATAAAAGAATACTTAAGAAATGGTAGACATATAATATATACCATTTTCTGAATACATTAAAAATAACATTGCTTGAGCAGATCAAAACCTGGGACACAGTTGATGGAGTGGTCAGTAAGTTGATGACTCGTTCTCCAGCTGAGTAGATACACACCACGTTCAAACCCTGTTCCCCAGTCTATCACAGGTACACCAGGCAGGCATTCAACCCTGTATCCACAACTGCTAAAGAGAAAGATGGGCAATTGAAAACCTGTGTGCTTGTCAAACTCTGCTCGTCCTCACGGGGCACGTATGCACAAGTGCAGCAGATGACGGCACAGGTGCTGCAACACTTATTAATTGTCAAAAACCCCCATATTGGTGAAATGATAAACAGCCTCGCCAAAGACTGTGGGGGTCATTATAAGTTTGGTGGTGCAGGAAAAATGCCAGTGAAAGTAGCAGTAATACGGTTCCCAACACTTTTCCTGCATCAGCAAACTACAGGTTTGCTGGTGCCAGTCACCTGTTTTACCTGCAGCCTAGAGATGGAAGTAAATCAGGCCCCAACCAGCAAAAAGAAGACATTATTACCAGCAATCCCCATCATGGGTCCTATGTGAATGCATGGAAGGTGGAAGGACAGCTGTTGCTGGCACCTGGAATATCCCAGTATTACCGGAATTTCAGGTGCCAGTAATGGTAGGTCCATTTGCTATCATCTAGATGGAAATACCGGCGAGATTCTGGCAAACTGATAATGACCCCCTGTGCCTGGCATGTATGGAAGGTAAACTGGGTCCAAGATACTGTTGAGATGTGAGGATGAGGTGCCAACTCGGTTGATAAAAAAAAGAAAAAACAACTGTGTGTACACACGGCGACATTTTTGTTGCAAGGGTATGGTATTTAGGTTTATGCTTCTGAAAGAAGAGGGGGGATTGATAGTAATGTTATAAAAAAAAGAGGATGAGTGGCTGGGACCAAAAAGTATCCTGACATGGTTTTTATTTTGTTGGAGATACTGTGATTAATTTATACCGTCTGGAATTTATTGAGGTTGAATCTTCTATGTTGCAGGAATTTGCCCATTCACTAGCCTCTTGGTCATTATATGACTGATTGTGTGAAATGCCTCAGAGAGCATTCAGTGGAGTCACCTTTTTCCATGCACGGAAGTAAGACATGCTGCAGCTGCTGCAGTGGGCCAGAGTGGGGTGGCTCAGGGCACCTGGACACCATTCAAATGGCAGCAGTGTACGTGATAAATCCCAATAACAAAATATGTCAAGGACACCTTTTTCTGGTGTGCTCCTGTTCAGACGGCGAGGTAATTTTCTTTAAAGAGGGACACCAAGCAGCCCACCAGTAGCCCTCATGACACCACTGGTTACTATTGTATCAAACTCACACAAAACCAGGAAAAAATGTCATTGTTACTTTAGGACACTGTTTGAATTGGGTTGAAAGAAATTAGTCATTATTGATTGTACCAAAATAAATTTGATTTCAAAGACAATTTATAATCTATTAGATGACCAGATGAACACTCCCATGTCCGCATGTAGTCTTGCATGTAAAAATTATTAAAATAATTAAACAAGATTAGTTAGGAATATGTTTATTTATAATAAAGAAAACATGTGCTTCTCTCGACAAGTAAAACAATGCTCTTATTTTCACAGCACAGCTTGCAATTGAAACTGGAAGATAATATTGTTCATTTTTGTCATATTTGTTCCAGAAAACAAAACCTTCCTTTGGCAGTGTGACCGCACAATACAGGCTCTCTTTGTTTTTTGTCCCTGTATCCCTCCTACTAACATTTTCAAGGACACAGTGCAGCGATAACCATAAAGAGATGATAAGATTCAAAATAATCAAACATGCGTCTAAAATGTAAGTTTCTATTAATAAGAGCTTTACAGCGAGACACCCATTCACCTTTACAATGCTAGAATGGATAATTAGCAAATAAAACATAAGGAAACCTTTACATTATATTTATGTAATTGTATGCTTGATAATTAACGATGTGCCACATTTATATTCAAGTTGACGCAAATAGTGGACATCATAAATGTCAATTTACATGTTGATTTACTGTCTATTTTTTTTTTTCAACTTGGGTACTGATAGATATGTTTCCCTTTCCTAAATTACATAGTTATGTCATTGGGATGTTCGTCTGCCATGGATGCAATCTTCCTTTGGATGAGCTCTTTAACCAGAAATGGAGAATATCAATCAGTAATGGAACTGTAATATCCTTATTCTGGTATGATCATGACGTATCAGTTTGCTGATTTGCACTGCCAGCGATATGGAGCAACATGCCAGCATGTATGGTATGAAGACGTGCAGATGGCAAAGTTTTGAATTTTGACGTATAACGAGCCCTTTGGTCTCACAAACGAAATGCCATTTGCTGTGATACTAAATTGAAGATGGAACAGAACTACATTCGATTTTACTACACTGAACTTTTACTTCACAATTCAAGTACAGATCGATGAAGGCCATCTGAAAGATTTGATGGAATCTGACAGTCGAACTAAACTTTGGAAATGTGCCTTGTAGAAAACAGTGTCTTTGCAATCTTTATATTCTCATAAATGTTCAATGATTCATTGGGTGTAATCTTCTAGTTTTAACTTGAATTCTTTTGAATTTAAAAATATAAATCGACTTGGTAAACTCCTGGCTTTCAGTATTATCTTAAAAGTGTACGTGGTTTTCTTCTATTCATGAATAGAAATGTACTTTTATGGTGTGTAAGTGGGTGGTAATCTTCCTGGATTTGCATTAGGTAAAGTGATGACCCAGGTAATGACAGGATATGCATGGCTAAACTGTCCACGAATGTCATGATGAAAGGTGGAACATATTGGTTTGACATGTCGGTGGCAACTTGAGGGGTGGGTGATCTGATTTACTGCTGTGAGGGCACTTGAATTTAGGATGATAGATCAACGGATACGGTTAGCCCAAGATGGAGGTTTCTGACCCGTGAGTTTCGTAGGTGTCAATGTGAAAAAAAACAAAGGTAAGATGCATTGGAAAAATGTTTCTGCTCGGTCGATAGCTGTTCAAAAATACATGCCAAATCCATTGGGCCAATAACATTCCTGAGAGAACTTCCCCGGTAAGGTGATCTGATTAATTCCAATAAAAACCCTTGAACTACTGCTGGTATGGGAAGTTACGGGCATTTTAGCTTGTTGTCCCCAACGCTGAGGCCCCCCTTGATGCCACTTCGTATCTCATTTTGAATCACTTCTGTGATATGATGAATGTGCTCAAGTTAATTCTTGGGTTACTGGCCTGAAACAGAAAGTTTGAACAGTTGTTTTAATTGCCCGTACATCCGTTTGCAGTGAAATTAGCCAAGGATATGATACACAAATGGAATTTGATGTAAAGAGATTTCAGAAAGAATCTCTCTTTATCAACACAGTGCCGTTCCCTGTCACCCAGTGTTTAAGATATGCAGGAACATTTCCTTTATACATTTCTGAGACAGAATGCACAGAGGAATGCCGGAACGAGCCGCAGAAGCAGAGGATCATCATTATGTGCATTTTTCTAAGGTAGTCTTCATCAGTGGGTGAATAGCTGAGTGAAAGATAATTACTGGTTGGGTGGAGCTGCTAATGGGGGTTCTCTGGCATTGGCTCCTATTCCTGCATATGCTGATGTATGGGGCTGTGTTAACCCTTGAATGGCTGTACTTGGCTGTGTTCTTGAAAAAACTGTTTATATGCAGACTTCCCATGAGTGAAGGGTAGGATTAGCACAATAGAACAGCTTGTGGATTTTACTAAAGTCAGCACTCAGTCAGGTATGTGGGAATAGGTGGGGGAGGGCATGGATGGGGGAGAGGGATGTATCTAGGCTCAGCTCAAAAGTAATTTTGAAGAAGCTGGTACTGATAGTGTGGAGAGAGAGAGAGAGAGAGAGAGACTGACTATGTGGGTGTGTGTATGTGTGTGTTTGTGTATATGTGGTGTGTGTGTGTTGTGTGTATTGGTGTGTATGTGTGTTGTGTGTGTGGATGTGTATATGTGTTGTGTGTGTTTGTGTGTGTGTTTGTGTACATATGCCTCTTTGTACCTACCTTCTGGGGAATGCAGTCCTTTAATGATAAAAACAGAAATGCATCTGCAAGAGTCTGTATCTCAAAGAACTAATACACGGCTTGTCACAAGTGGCACAAATGGCTCTCCAGCAAAAACAATCTAACTCTTCATATCTTAAAACAACTTCAAATATGTTGTCCAAACATTGTTCATCTCCCACCTGAATGGTGGCAATGCCCATTTCGAAGTACTTCCAGCAACTACCCTGACTCCCCTGAAATGTCTTCTGCAAGCTGCAGCACGACTCATCAAAGCAGGTTCGACCACATCATCCCGACCCTCATAGAACTGCACTGGCTCCCTCTACAAGCCTGTATGATCTTCAAATCATGCTGCATCAACTACAAGGTTGTGACCTTGAAGTTCACAAGCTACCTCACTGAGAATATCAGCATCTGTGGTGGCCTCCGATCCAACAGATGTAAGGACATCTGCAAACGTTTACTCCACCAGTGCAGGAAGGAAAAATCCAGAAGGCAGGCCATTTCTGTCTGTGCCCCAAGACTCTGGAACCTGCTCCTCATCAAGACTCGACTCGCCTCCTCACTTCTATAGTTCAGGAAAGAGCTCAATACCCTCATTTTAAAGGAATGGCTCCTCCCTAACACCGTCCACTCTCCACCAAGCCTTTAAGATTAAGGGCCTCATTACGACCCAGGCGGTAAGGGGTTTACGGCGCCGTAAACAGCGCCGACCCTTACCGCCTGAGTACGAGGTCCCTTAGCGCCATGGCGAATTTAACACCTGCTTTTAGCAGGTGTTAAAATCCATGGCGCTAAGGGACCATGGAGTTAATTACGCCACCGTAATTTACGGTGGCGTAATTAACGCCTTCCCCACTCCCATTATGCCCTATGGGGCAAAAATGGGAATGGGGAAGGGTAAATGGGGATAGGGGACTTACCGCCCCGCCAAGGTCGGAATGGGGCGGTAAGTCCGCCAACCACCATGGCGTAAACATAGTTTACGCCATGGTGGTAAAGTCACGGCCCAGGCGGTAACTTACCGCCTGGGTCGTGATGAGGCTGTAAGTCTTAATTGTCCCAAAACTGCAGTTCTCTGCTCTCTGTCAGGTATACAATGGGTTGTTTTGGAGCAGTGGGGAAGACTAGCGCAGCTTCCAATGAAAACCGATTTTGCAATTCTGAACGAGCCAATTGTGTGGAGGTTCATCGAACAGTGGAGATTCTTGCTATGTGTGCTGTTTGTACTACATACTAATAATTCACATGCATTCAATTTGTACTGTAAAAAATGAGAGGATACAAAAAATTACTACAACATTCACAATACATGCGGAACTTTTTTTCCAATGCCTATTTCTTGCAATCAATGCTTATGCACAAAAGCAGGGGATACATTAAACAATAAAAGAATACTTAATAAATGGTAGACACATAATATATACTATTTTCTGAATACATTAAAAATAGCATTGCTTGAGCAGACTAAAACCTGGGACACAGTTGATGGATTGGTCTCTAAGTTGATGAGTCGTTCTCCAGCTGAGTAGATACACATCACGTTCAAACCCTGTTCCCCAGTCTATCACAGGAACACCAGGCAGGCACTTAACCCTGCATCTACAACTGCTAAAGAGAAAGATGGGCAATTGAAACCTGTATGCTTGTCAAACTCTGCTCGTCCTCACGGGGCACGCATGCACAAGTGCAGCACATGACGGCACAGGTGCTGCAACCCTTATTAATTGTCAAAAAGCCCCATATTGGTGAAATGATAAACAGCCTCTCCATAGACTGTGGGGGTCATTATAAGTTTGGTGGTGCAGGAATAATGCCAGTGAAAGTAGCAGTAATACGGTTCCCAACACTTTTCCCGCATCACCAAACTACAGGTTTGCTGGTGCTGGTCACCTGTTTTACCTGCAGCCTAGAGATGGAAGTAAATCAGGCCCCAACCAGCAAAAAGCAGACATTATTACCAGCAATCCCCGTCATGGGGCCCTATGTGATTGCATGGTAGGTGGAAGGACAGCTGTTGCTTGCACCTGGAATATCCCAGTATTACCGAGATTTCAGGTGCCAGTAATGGTCGGTCCATTTGCTATCATCTAGATGGAAATACCGGCGAGATTCTGGCAAACTGATAATGACCCCCTGTGTCTGGCATGTATGGAAGGTAAACTGGGTCCAAGATACTGTTGAGATGTGAGGATGAGGTGCCAACTCGGTTGATAAAAAAAAAGAAAAAACAACTGTGTGTACACAAGGCGTCATTTTTGTTGCAAGGGTATGGTATTTAGGTTTATGCTTCTGAAAGAAGAGGGGGGATTGATAGTAATGTTATAAAAAAAAGAGGATGAGTGGCTGGAATCCAAAGTATCCTGACATGGTGTTTATTTTGTTGGAGATACTGTGATTAATTTATACCGTCTGCAATTTATTGAGGTTGAATCTTCTATGTTGCAGGAATTTGCCCATTCACTAGCCTCTTGGTCATTATATGACTGATTGTGTGAAATGCCTCAGAGAAAGCTCAGTTCTACAGCACAGTACATTCAGAATAAAATGGTGATTACCAGCAAATATGACTCTTGAATTGGTTGAAATACACGACAAGGTTCATAAACCAGTGACAACCCTGTAGACATCCTGAATAAGATACACCTGTGCCAGAATCTCCAGATCAAGCTTTTACATAGAGTTTATTGGACCCCAGATAGTACAGACAGGGGCCGGGTGACTTCAATACATGTTGGGGTTGTAGACACAGGATAGGCACCCTTGAACATATGCTATGGCAGTGTAGCAACGTCTGCTGCTTCTGAAAAAAGAAAAACACAGGTGCTAAACAGAGTGCTGGGTTTAGAATTGGAATAGGACTTTCAGACATTGATTCTGTGAGACAATGAGCTGTCGGAGGACCTGTCCCACTCACAAATAATGTGGAAATTCACAGCAGCGTTAATGGCTAAACAAATGATTCCTCTATATTTGCCTGGTTTCAATAAATGTATAGATTAACACAAATTGAAAGAGGGATTTTAAAACAACAGAAGAGAATCAAGCTTTTTGACAGCATCTGGAGCAGATGCTTTTTAAATGGAATTGGAATACAATCTTGATATGTAGATTAACATTTGTTGCAAGAGGGAGGGGAAAGGTTTTATTGGGGGTGGGTAATCTACATAATTTGTATTGTGATTTGACAAAAGTGTTGTATTTATGTAATGTGATAAATTGCTAAGAAAAAAGAGAAACATGTAACATCACAATACATTTGGAGCCTGATACAGGGCTGTGCTAGCTTCAAAGATAAGCTGCCCATCTGAAATCGCTTGTGAGGTTTGTCACTTCAAGAAATATTGGACAAAACACAACCCGACTTTAAGACACAACGGAATAGAATTTCACTTCTTGCCAATCAATACAGGCCACCTGTCAGCAGCTCAATGGTGTACACGCAGGAAATAGCAAGGATGATCATGTAAGTTTCTTCATTGCTATGTGGTTACAAACCTAATTGGAAAGCAACAGAGCACTGCACGATGGATGGAATGGCACATGGAAAGTATGGAGTATGTTGGAGAGTTGTACAGTGATTCAAGCATCAACAATTTACAGAATGTTCTTTGCAGAGTAGCATCTCCATTTCCCTCCTAATTTGCAAGATGTTCCAAATCATAGGAGAGTGAACCCAGAGAATGTGTCCTTTAACACGAGGTAACAGTATCTGAGTTGAATGGGGATGCGGGTCTTACTCATGCATCAATAATCAGACCTACTCAAGAAGTTAGCAAAAGTCAAAGTTGTTTCAATAACAAGTCTTTAAAACAAGGAGTACAACGGACATCAACGGACGCCGCACGGACTTATCTCTTCACATAATTGTGAAAGCTCATAGTCTGCTGTATTTTAACTGGGCAATAAGTGAACCATGTAATTGTGAAAGCACATAGTCTGCCGTATTTTAACTGTGCAATAAGTGAACTTGTAATTGTGAAAGCACATAGTCTGCTTTATTTTAACTGTGCAATAAGTGAACCGTGTAGTTGTGAAAGCACATTATCAGGCAATTGTATTCACTCAGGCCCCAACCTCGTTAATTGAAAGTCGCAGACCTACGCAGTCTAACCTAGATACAACCTACCCTACCTCTTTGCCAAGTTACCGTATCTGATTGTGTATTTGCTCACCTTCACACCAGCTGCCCCCTGCCCTAGTTAATCTGCCATGCTCCCCAGCACGACACCAAACTTGTTCTGCTCAGATTCTACCCCAGCCACACCCTTCCTCCCTGCCCTTCTCATAGACACAACAGCCACACGTAGAATGACCACATCCTCATCTCACCAAACCTCGATTTCTCCTGATGTACTAGTAGGCGCACAGATCCTCACCCACCCCATGCCCACCTCTGTCAGGAATCAATGGCTAGGGACACGTTGTGGCCACATCTCACCCTCTCACAGAAGGTACTCAGTAAGACAAAGCCACTATCCGCCCTCATCTTCTACCAACCCTAGTTCTAAATCACCTTGCACAATCCACAAGGACACCAATGCCCTAAAAAACTCAAAAATAAGTAAGGCTACCACCATAAAAAATTCAATGTGCGCTTATCAATGCATGTTCCATATCAGCTGATGTCACTGAGATCCATGACCTGATCTCAGACCTGAATCTTGACGCCCTGGCCATCATAGAAACTTGGTTAAACAGAGCATCTGGAGCAGCCATTTGCCATGCCTTACCACCAGGCTATACCATATTACGGCAAGACAGAACTCCCAACAAGGGAGGAGGTGTCGGCCTCATTGTCAAGGATACACTCAACTCCAGACAAATAAAATCTGCCACCGCTGAAAACTTTGATGCCCTCTCAGTCAAAATATCCTTTTCTCCTAACGACACAATAACCTTCTACATAGTCTTCCTCCATCCAGGCCCTCTTCTTCACTTTCAAGAAAATCTCCTACACCTTTTAGGTGACAATCTAAATAATAACGCAAGAGCTATACTCTTAGGAGACTTTAATCTGGGATTCAACGATCCGAAAGATAAAAATGGCAAATCCTTCATCAAAGCTCTCCTAAACATGGGCTTCATTCAGAAAGTGAACAATCCGACCCACACCAAAGGTTGCATACTGAATTGGATTACAGATCACAACTGTGCAGCGGACATCAGCTCTAACACACCACAACCATGGACAGATCACTACCTCCTTCACTTCCACCTACCATCTAGAATAACAGCTAAACCAAGCCCACCTGTGCCATCTGCTATGGCTAGATCCAACCAACTACTCACTAAAGACACCATTCTACCATACCTAGAATTTGCAGCGCTAAAACCCCTGTTCTCCAACAACCCCACCGATCTAGTAGAGCTCTACAATGCCACGCTCAAAGAAGCAATAGATGCTATTGCTCTACTACAGAAAAAAAGAGCTAAGAGCATCAAACACACCAATTCATGGTTCACACAACATCTTTCAGACCTAAGAGCCCTCAAATGTGCAGCGCTCACCAAATGGCAATCCTGCCCCTCTGACTCCACACAAGAAGCTTACATGACGATTGCCAAACAATACAAAAAGGCCATCTCACTAGCCAAAGCTTCCTCATACAACCTTATAATAGACAATGCCAAATCTCCGTCCAAAGAGTTGTTTGCAATATTCAACAAACTGGTTGTACCTCCCACCTCTACACAACAAATTGAGAAAGACAAGGTGTGGTGCAACAATATTCAACAGGCCATGCTAGTCAAAATAATCACCCTTCAGAAAAAAGTTAAGTCCCACTTCAATGCCCTACCTAAGGTTGCTGCTCCTGACACCACCACGACAGGCACTGGGCCAGTACCAAGAGATCATCTACCTAATAATGGCCCAAAGCCTTTATCTTTCAAAGATATAACCGAATCAGTGGTCCAAGTGTACAAAAAGAAGTAATGGAACTAAGTTCCCTGATGGCTTGCCCCCAATACCCACAAACCCCATCACCACACCACCTCCCACACACAATACAAACCCCCAAACACTTGCACCTGTTGTTTAAGTGAACATTCAGTGCAGAGAACTGAAAGTGCACGTTTCAACTGCTTTGTATACTTACTGAACGGTTTCTTTTTAAAATAAAAGTATAGGAGCTGTAAAACGTAATTAAACAAAGTAGCGGAGCACCACTCCCGACCGCTCCCGCTCACTTCAACCACTGAACCGAATCAGAAGTCATACAGGTCATGAGACATATCAGGCCATCTCTCTGCAAGGGTGACATCTGCACAGCCAGACTAATCAAAGACTGTGCTGAGACAGTAGCACCTTTTCTCACAGCATTCATTAATGCCTCTTTTGCTTCTGGTATCGTCCCTCTCCCTCTCAAGGAAGCATGGATGGGAACACTGCTGAAAAAACCAACCAACCCTCGATCCCGACTCCCCTAATAACTACAGGCCAATCACCACTGTTCCATTTTTCTTCATGATTCTAGATAAAGCTGCATATCTACAGATCCAAGCTTATCTGGAATTGCATAACATTTTGGGGAAAAGGCAATGTGGCTTCCGTCCACTCCATGGTGCAGAGTTGGCCTTGCTAGACTTTAAGAATAAAATACTCAAAACTATGGACAATGGCAAGCCTGCGCTTCTCTTGCTTCTGGATCTGTCGGCCACGTTCGACCTTGTCGACCACAGGATCGTATGTAGCCATCTCAAGGAGACTGCTCACTTCTCAATCGAATCCACAGCTTGGGTAATATTCTTGCTGGAAGGTCAGGCCATGAGGGTTTCATCTGACCAGGCCTCTGCCACTCCATCCCCCATCGATTGCAGAGTTCCACAAGGCTCATGCACCTCCCCTACTTTCTGCAATTTCTTCACATTACCACTCTTTAATGATTTAGACAAGCAGGGCATTGCATTCACCAACTATGCCGATGATATGCAAATTCTCCTGCAACGGTCAGGCTCCTATGAGCAAGATCTGAAAACTGGACAGTCAATACAGCTCTTCCAGCATTGAGAACACTGTAATCACCGTCTCTGCTGCATTAAAAACTCTGGGAGTTTACCTTGACTCCACCCTATCAATAAACCGGCAAGTCAGTGCCATCTCATCGGCAGCAGCTCGCACAACCAAAATCATCAATGCAGTAAAACCTCATCTTTCAGCCAAAAACTGCCTCAACATGGACAGAGCCACCATTGGAGCCAAGTTGGATTACTGCAATGTCCTGCTCCTTGGCACTTCATCCAAAAACCTCTACAAACTGCAAATCAATCAAAACAATGCTCTCAGAGCGGCACCAAGTATTCCCAGGAGAGAGCATCTCTCGCAGGCCAGGAGAGATGCCCACTGGTTCCCAGTCAGGTAGTGCATATTGTTTAAGGCCCTCACCATCACACGTATATGCCTCTCTCAGTCCGCACCCTCTTATCTATCGGAACAAATTTACCATGCGCCAGCAAAAAGACCTAAATGTGGCCAAAACTCACACCAAATTTCAGCCGTCTCTTCAAAAGAGCCAAAGCCGGTGGTGCCAGATTTACGGTATTAGCACCTAAAAACTGGAACTCACTATCGCTTAATCTCAGAAAAGAATCCTCTCTCACTGTGTTTAGAAAAGCTTTGAAAACAAAGCTATTCAACAGGATTTTACTGAAGGTGTTCCCCTGTAACTTGGAACCCACTTGCTGTATTACTGTTTTAACCATGTAAAGCTATCTTCCATGTATTCCAAGTGAAACTTCTGTAACAGCGCCACAATGCCCTAGGGCCTCTGCGCTCTTAATAAATTCAAATAAATAAATAAATAAAAATAATTCATAAAACACATTCCCTTTATACAAAATATTTAGCATGAGTGACGTCAGGATAAGTGGCAAAATAATACAACCTACTCAGGATTATGGTTGGTCAACGGGGAACATCTACATATATTTTGTATGGGATAGAGGGATGCTATTGGATCTCTAAAGTCAGGTGGTCAACTAAGCCCATCCCAAGTGCAAGTCATCTTCCATGTCACGAAAATATAAGACATACTGTTGGCTTCTCAATCTATAGGGATCCTTAATACATGGCCCTCTATAATTGGTTGGCACGCATGTACCCTTTTGTTAGATTCTACTCGCTAGCAGCACGCAACTGGGATTCCAGGTGCTGGGGGGTTTGGCCTGGTCATGCCTCCCCACCCAATTAGCCCAACATCCATCATCACTCCTGTGGTCTGCCATTCAATTAATACCTTTGAACTTGGCCTTGCATTGGCACACTGTGCTTAAGAATAAAAGGGAGTGAAGCATGGTCTTATCTGCTGGACTCGGTGTAGCTCACCCAAAAGTTTATTCTCATCTGACCATGTGACTGAAGACCACGTTTAAATGAATAAATCTTGGCACCCTCAATGGTTTTCGTTACACCTCAAACAGGATTTGAGCTTGCTTCTCACGTTTTTGTATCTTCTCAAGTACATTGCAAGGCTCTAAGCGGCCCCCACTATTGACACTGGGCAGGGTAAGCCTTTCTCGAATATTCCTCCGCCACCAGCTATTATTCTGCTGCACCACACTTTCAACCCTTTCATTCACAGGGTCCAAGTTTGCTAAAGTGCGTTATGGAACATCAAGATTCTATATATTCCTATGTATATACATTGGCACATCGCTATAATCTATTCACTACATAGCCAGCTTTATGATTACTTTGTCTACTTGCGGTACTGCCTCTGTATAATTGTAAAATGGTTTTGCATTTTCTCCAGTACTTCTCCACATGTTCAATCTTTATTTTGCTCCCAAAATGTTGCATAGTTCATTAATTCATCATATAAGGTTTATATTCTTATATATTCACATGTCACAATCTCTGGTTGCCAAAATATAGGCAAAATAGGGGCAGAACTTCCTGTAGAGGTACTTGGCTCCTCCTCTACAAGAATATCAGGAAAAGGCTATTTTCTTTTTTTTACATACATATTTTATTTTCTATCATGGCCTATTAAATGTATGCTTGTTTATGTCCGCTCTTTGTGATAGGTGTGTTTTTTCTGCCAATTGGGTTAGTGCTGTGGCTGTAAATGTCTTATATACGATGTGAGCTTTACTTGGTGAGTAAAAAGTCTGCTTGTATTTGAAACAATGAGAGACAAAACAGGTTTTCAATGCCACCTCATCAACTATATCAAAAGAATGCTATGTTTAGTTAGTCTTTTTATTATTAGCATAGTCAGACCCTCGAAGTAGTCAAACACTTTAGTTTCCATGTCTGGCCTAACTTGATGGTGCATTCATGGCTTGGTTACCTGGGTTCAGAGTTCATTATTTGTGTGTGCTACGTTTGAAGGGATTACTGACAATCTTGGGTGCTTTGAAATTCTCTGATGATGCACTAGACGGCTAACAAAAATCTGGATCACATGATGGCGGCAGACATTCTGGTAATAGAGGGATTTTTTTTAGGGGTTGTCATGTGTAGCAGGGCCTACCCCAGGGTCTCCCTCGGCAACCCCTGACATGATTTTTCTGATCCCTGGTTCAGCAATGGAATGGTCACTGCTAATACAAAGCACAAACAGGCAATGTTTAGGCTCTGTTGGTCCCACCACTAGCCTTTCAGTAGAAAATAAGGGATGTAATGAAATAGGGCCTTCCAAGTGTATCCCATGTTTTCAGGATTATTTTTCTCCATTTGTGGCACTAACGTGCATGTGCAGTGGAGCTTGCCTTACTGCAAGAAATACAGACATTTGCTTTAAAAAGATTCACACTCAGCCCAGGTACAGTGTGTGCCCTGCTTATTCTCTATCTGTTTGATTCCTGGCCCCTCCCTGTACAATGAACCAGGTGGTAACGTGTGAGGGTTGGGGATGAGCTTTGGGTATAAGTTCAACATTTGGGTATTTGAAATGATGACAATGGGGTTGAGGAAAGGACCATGAAGAGGATGAGCAACTTTAAGAGGGAGCATCAGGAGAAGAGCTGCTGCGTTTGCGCACAAGAGTATTGAGGGCTTGCTGTTTGATCTCCTTGGTTGTTGTGATGTAATGCCATATACAATGTTATGAAGCTCTTAGCTAGTTTGATATTTATGAATACAATAATGTGGGTAATTCTGTTTGTGAAAGTGAGGTCTGCTAATCAGAGCCCCCTTTTATCATGATCCCTGCTAAACATATTTGCCCTCAGGTGCCTTTGCTGAGATACGGTGCTAATACCCACAGTACCAGCCCTGAAGTGGCAACAAGGCAGGATCAAAGATCACATGTGCATTCCCGACAGTTGCAGGTACAAAAGGAAGAAGTGGCTTTTTATTGGTCTTCACCTCTGATTCAAATTATTATAATTGTGTATCCTAGTGGCTTCCTTAAATTATAAATGTAAGCCATGAAGGATAGCAGCAGGGTGACTATTGGCTTTACTCACTTATACCACCACAACTTTCAGATATCATATTATCGTCAGATTGATGATCAGTGCTTCAGCAATGACAGGGCTAATGTGTGTTAGTAGTTGGACTGGATGTTTCCACAGCAGCCATGTGGGAAATTGCCCAGGAACCTGCTTCATTCTTATCCTTCCCGTTTCAATCTTCAGATCAGTCCCTTCTCTACTTTCACTTCTCTTTACCTGTTCCCCCATTTCTGAGTATTCCCCTACATTCCTTTGTTGTGACCTTTGGCAATTTGATGTTGTTCAATCTTTGACAACCATCATCCTTGCTTCTTCGGACCTGACTTTTGTACTCAAACTGTTGACTCTGCTAACTCATCTATTAACTCAGCTCTCTCCTCCAGTCATGATCCCTTTCATAATTTCTACCCCTTTTGCCCCACTCTAAAACCTCCTCAACTGTGGCCCACCTCTAATCTCTCATTGCTCAGTTTCCCTTTCCACCCGATATCTCGCTTTCACCTCCACTGCCCCCTGCCTCTTCCTCCTTCATTTCTTGCTCTCCACTTACTGACACTGATACTGCTTCTCCATTGGATCTGATTCCATCATTTCCCATTCCCAAAATCTCCCCCATTCTTTTCCATATCTCACCTCATTGTTTAACCTCTGTATATTATACTTCTTTTAAGACTGCTGTTATTCTTCCATTACTTAAGAAGTCTACTTTTGACTCCTCTGTTCTATGTAACTGCCTCCCTATTATTTTCTCCCTTATCTCTTTAAACCTCTGCTACATGCTGTTTATTCTTCTTTGGCCTTTTCAATCTGGGTTCCGCCCTCTTCACGTCACCAAATTAGTTCTGTTCCTGAGATCCTGCTTTCTGCTCATCACTCAAAACTCTCCCCTATTCTCATACTATTCAATCTTTCTACAGCTGTTGATACTGTGGATCATTCTCTTCTTCTCTCTTCCCTCTTTCTCATTGGTGTCACTGGGTCAGGTCTTAACTGGTTCACTCTTGCCCTATGGATTGTTCTTTTGCTGTCTCTTGGACTAGGCAAAATTGCCCAATCTTCAGAACAGTGTTCCACAAGCATCTTTTCTCTGCCATCTCTTATTCTCTCGCTACATTTCCCCACTCTCACATGTAATTGAACCCTTTGGTCTATGTTTTCATTTTTACACAGGTAAAAGACAGATTTGTATCTCTTTTTCGTCTTTCTCGGATTACATCCAGATCAGTATCTAAGAATGTTTTCAGGCTGTTCAAGCTAATCGTTTCCAGTCCTCTTCTATGCATGTTTGCCTTCTCACGCTTTACTTCTATTTCTTCCTTCTGACATCCCTCTGCTCTCCTCAGCTCACAATCTTGGAGTGATCTTTGATTCTAATCTAGCTCTTGATCACCATATTTTTCACTACTGCTAAATCCTATGGTTCTCTCTAGGTAATATTACTACTGTGCTCTCCTCCTTGGTCGTTTTGCTTACTGGCAGGCTCCCTTGCACTGTCTTTAATTATGCTACTCACATTTTGTGCTGTCTTCCTCCTCAGGCTTCTATCTCTGCAGCTTTACATTCTATAGCTTGGCTCTCTTTTGTATCTTACCTTCTATTTCCCTTTTTAGTAGTTGTTTTCGAAAGAAGACATGGGGCCTCATTATGAGTTTGGAGGTAGTCATGGAGCTATTAGCTCGATGGCTGCGTCTAAACCGGGCTCCATTATCGGGTTCCTGCAATGAGGAATAACCGGGTCATTCCGACATTCAAGGACCCGGTAATTCCTCCTTGCAGGAACCATTCCCCATTCCCATTTGAGCCCCCATAGGAATGGGGATGGAGGTAACAACGGGCACATTACAAGTGTCCTGTTGTTACCTCCCTCTCCCCCTCGTGGGACCCGAAAATGATGTCTGGTTTTACCAGACGTCTGATCCGGGTCACTCAAAGGGAACCTCGTAATAGGCTCTGACGGAATGAAGGGGGCCGGTCCCGTAAGCGCCAGGGTCGTTATGAGGCCCATGGTCTAGGCCCTCCTTATTTGGCTTCTCTGGTCTCATTCTATACTCCTACCCGTGCTCTCTACTCTCAATCTCTCTATCCTTTCACTGACCATGTCCCACCGACCCCCAAGTGATGCTTCATGTTTCTTTTCCTTCTCACTTTCGGCTTCTAATGCTCTTCCCATCTCTGTTTGCTCTTTCTCGCCCCTATCCTCTTTCCACTGAAATCTAATTTATTGGTGTTGTAATGTTATAATAATAATAATAATAATAATAATAATAATAATAATAATAATAATAATAATAATGACACTGTAATCCTTCATTCGAATATTATATTTTACCATATTTATATGTTCAATGTTTCGGTGAAATTAGCTTATGTATTCAATAAATGAAATGAAACACATTCCTGAAAGGCTTGTGGGCCCTTGGAATTGGTGCTTCAAAGGAAGTCCTGACATAGTAAAGTCACAAATACAACAGGGCATTGATAACTGGGGTCCTTTGGAAGACCACATACATAGGAAGGTGATGGTTCTTGAGTAGCTCAGAGGAAAGGGTAGGCAAGGAGAAGGGCTTCCCCATTTCCATTTCTTATAGTGCTCTCTGCAAGTTCCTGCCCTCCACTCCTGCAGACAAATGATTCTAGTTATGCTGTCAGAAGGCAATTTACACTTGTTACAGCAGCCCAGATTGGACCCCTGTCAACAGGTTTGCTTTGGATCAATCCCCTTTAAAATTGTGCCTTTATAAGCAAAGGAACACCTTTGCTTAGTTTATTCATCTCTGGATGCTTACATAATGAAGATGGAGTCACTGGAACAACCCAATTTTAGCATTAAAGTTGTTGAATAGATACCCGGCAATGCACTCTTCTATGTAATCCTAAAAAAGTTGAAATATCCTACATCCAATCAACAATGTGTGTATTGCTATTGTGGCACATTAATACCTAAGAGAGCATGCTCACAATTGTGACAGGGGACACGTGAAGTTATACAAACCAACCTCTGTAAACCCCATACATTGGAAATAACTCTGTTGAAATGTCATGGCTTCTGTAGACAGTTAACCTAGCAAAACCTTAAAGCAAACCTACAAAAAGATGACAACAAAGCATTTAAACATCTCTTACAATCATCCCTGTTGCTTTTCCTCTGTGCTATGAGGGACAGCACAAGCTAGATTTTGATGATGTGCCAAAACTCGTACTGCGTTAAACTCAGTGTTTCACCAGCACATGGAATGTTGAAAGGGTGACCTATCAGAAATACAGCATGGTGTCTCTTAATGATGTAACCATGGAAAAGAAAAATATATGTTGCAAAAATAGGTAAACATGGCTTTTACAGCCCACAAAATATTGCAACGATAAACAAAATATTCTTTTTGAAAAAATATTCCATCTTTTAGCATGATGAGTAGTCTGCCCACCCTGGATATATTGAGGGGTGACGCGGGTCCGCGGGATGGGACGGTGGATCCCTGGAAAATTAAGAATAGAGAAGAACTTGAAGCGATGGATCTAAATGAGGACATTCCGCTGAAAAATCTGGATAAAGTGAAAGTGCAGTTGAGAAGACTGGATTGGATTAAGACTATGATATGATATCATATGGCATTTATAACATGCCTATATGACTATGGCAAAAAGATTAACATACGACTTAACCCTTAATCTTAGTGGGGAGCAGAGGGCTATTAATCAATTGCCAACATATCTTGCAAAATTCCCTAGCAATAGACACAGGAACGTCTTTCTAAGGCTAAACTTAAACATTCTCCCCATGAAAGAGGTCCTTTGGACAAGAAGAGAGAGGGAATCTATAACGCCTGCGTGTAGATTCTGCAAGGCACAGGATTCGGTAGAAACAACAAAGCACCTCATGCTGGCCTGTGTTGACCTAGCTGAGACGAGAAGGAATGTATTAGCGACATAGTCTCTCAGCACAGGTCACTTACTAGTGAGGAATGGTGGGAATGGTCCATTTGGGAGAAAGGGTACCAGTGGTATTGGCAATATCAAAACATTTTTAAGACTAAAATGAGATATTGGATGGTTTTCAAATGGGGAGGGGGAGCTGATTATTGAAAGAAGAGGGAGGCAGATGGAACTGGTGTGGGGAATGACACTCCTATGTCATGAGGGTGACACACGTGGATGTTGGAGATGGTATGAGCACTTAATGTACTCATAAATGAGGGAAAAGTGCTTACTGTTATCCTTATCCTTATTTTCTACTTTCCATGCCCTCCTCCTCTTCGCCTTTCCTTTTAATCTTTTTATGGGTTTATAAGAAGGAAGATGGATTATTTTGTTAAACAAAGTGAATCATGAAAGGTTTGTAAAAAAAACATAACTTGCTAATAAAAAAAATAAAAAATAAAAAAGATGAGTAGTTTACTGTCTCAGGGAGAAGACAGTTTTTAGACGCATTGACTAGAATGACAGTCTTAGCCTTGTAATTATATTTTGTCCGTCATCTCTTACCCAGGCAGGCCAAGTCTTGGGGGATTAGTGTTCCTCCAGGCTCTACTCATCAGAATCTCCAATGATGTAGCTTCTTTTGGGACGTGAATGTGGCTGTCTGTAAACAGCTGATTTATAAATAATTAACCCTGCCACTTCAGCTTAGTTTGTTCAACCCCTGTTACTCTGTTAGCCAATCCAATCCTAACCGATGATTGTCATTCATGAAATCAGTAGCAAATGACTGTCAGGTTTGTTTGCTTTGTAATGAATACAAAGTTATGTTGCCTGCTGCATGCATAGAAACTGTCATGCTTGTGTGTTTGTCTTTAAACAAGGAACTGCAAGACCAATGCTTGGCATTAGCTATTGACCTTGCCAAAGAGACAAGAACGGTCACTTTATACATAACAAAAATTATGTTATTTTCGTCTGTCAGATTATCTTAATAAAGCAATTGTGATTGCATCATTTTGATTTACATTAACGTGGATGCCCATGTTTTATTTACAAAAACATTGTTGGATGCAGACTTTGCAAATCCCTATTATAATTGTAACCTATCAGCATCTTTTTCTTATAACTGCTAGTGTTTGAAAAGGCAACTAACAAACAGAGAAGAGATAGAAGCCAAAATCATGAAGCTCAAGCAGTCCAGAGCTCATGGACCTGACGGACTAACCAACACGTTACTGAAGCAATGCCCAACGCAATGGTCGGAGGAGATCAGTAAAATCTTTGAAGAGTGCGAAAGAAAAAAGGAAATTCCAGAATCCTGGCTGAAAGCGATAATTGTACCAGTATATAAAAAGGGATGCCGCGAAGATCCGGCAAATTACAGGCCCATCGCCCTTTTGAATGTCATTGGGAAAATCTACGCCTCTCTTCTTTTAGATCATTATCGAGTATGGGAGAAAAATGGCCAATACAGTGACAACCTTCAAACTGGATTTAAAAAAAAGGATCTACCTTGGTAAACATTATGATCATAAACATCTTATTGGCTAAGGTAAAGGAAGGTGCTCCAAAGATCCACTTAGCCTTCATAAATTTATCAAAGGCTTTTGATAAAATTGGCCGCAACTCTTTGTGGACAAAACTTGAAGCCAGGAACTGCCCTAAATCTGCCCTTGACCCGATCAAAGCACTCCACTCAGACAACTCAGTAAGAGTGAAACTCAGTCAAGAAGGAACTCTATCGAGATCAAGATTACACGAGGGGTTAAACAAGGCTGCCCCCTTGCACCATCCCTCTCCATCTCTTCCATAAGCGACTTTCAACACTCGGAAAACGAAACCAGGTGCTTTCCACCTACACTAGGCAAAACTACCATACCAAGGCTTCTCTACGCCGATGATATTATCTTAACCGACCAGACAAAAATCGGCCTTCAACGCAAACTTAACAACCTGGCAAAATACATCGCCAAAAATCACCTGGTCATCAATAAAACCAAAAACAAAGTTTTGACGATTGAGAAAGCGACGAACAAACGTTCGAAGCAACCAGTCTGGTTTCTGGAAAAAGAAAAGATCGAGACAGTCAAAGCAATCAGATACCTGGGAGTCGAGCTAGACAGCTCAAAGACATCTCTGGCGATGCAAAAATCTCTATGGGCCAAAGCTAATCGTCTAACATCACAAATACGACTCATTGACAAAGAATTCGGCAAATTTTCGCTGACACCAGCCTTAAACTTCTATAAGGGAAAATTAATCCCTGCTTTGACCTACGGAATGGAAGTCTCGCTTTCAATCCCAACTAATATCTGGACCAAGCTTGAAGGCCTTATTTGGAAATCAGTGTTGGGTCTTCCCAATTCGACGTCGATGGCGGCACTCAGAAGGGAGCTGGGCTTAATATCATTAGAAGCCACGGTGGCTCAGGCAGCCATGAACTTCTTCAGAAAAACCATGACGGACAAGCACTTGCCAGCCTTCTCTATCATCAAAGACGAGATGGACAATAATAAATACGAAGCTCTGGGAAAATGGAAAGAAAAAACGTGTGAGAAATTGCAGGAAATAGGGTGCTCTATCTCAGAGCTCAAAGAAAATCCCGATAAAATCAAGAATAAAACAGCAATGGTTGACTGGATACGAACTCTTGAACTGGCAGCTAAGAACAAACTGCTGTCACACCTTCCTCCAACCATTAATAGAGCAAAATCACCGATCAAGTACTGCAGTAAATTTCCAGATAAAAGAAAAAGAATATTGCTGATGAAAGCTAGACTCAACTTGTTACCAACACAAGAAATACTCAAGATCAGAGTCACCTCCGGCATGACAGAATGTCGTCTATGCAAAAAGACAGCAACAAAAGAAACTTTAAGGCATTTAGTTTTAAATTGAGTAAAAAATGAACAAAACAGAACTACCTGCTTAATACCGTTGATGGAAAACCCGTGGATGTTCCAAGAAGACGAAATATGGTCCAGATTGATATCAGGCGAATCCACAAGATGGTCGATGGCTACAGCAAACCTGATTGAGGCAACCTTCAAAGAGATAAACAAACAAGAGCACTCCGCGCCTCACAACGGAAATCCCTGCTGAGCCTTAAAAGAAGTAGTTTACTCACTACTGTTTGCTCTAGAAATCTTTAAACGACAAACTTGCGACGAAAGAAGTCGGTGGAAATGTGAATTTTTACCATATTGTATGAAGCAACGAGGAAATGAAGATTTCGTTAAATTAATCAGGGTTTCTTGTATAAAATAAAACGAAAAAAATAAATAAAAATAAAAAATAAAAAAAAGAAAAGGCATTTTCTATTTTCCGTGAGATTACATTCCAAAACTGCGGATTTCCTACTGTTTCAGTTTCAATGACTTTGAAAAATTGACTAATTTACAATTATACCAAACTGTACTAAGTGTCAGACACTAAACCACATTTCTAGTAGATCGAGTATGTTTTCAAAATGCACATGTCATGTTTAACTATTTGCAGTTCATTATGTTTTAATTGCTTCTCCCTTAATTGGTACATTATCATAATAAAGCACCCTTGTTGTGGCAGATAATGGAGCATTGTTTTGACAAATGATTTCTAAACCGTTGACAGGTATAAATGAACGCCTTGTGCAGACCATCTGTATCTGTGCTTTTCACACAGAATAAACTGTATTTTGTAATGCACCAAGATTGTGTGGTTTACAGTGAACATATGTTTAACCCTATTGTGCAATATGAAAGGTTAAAATAATATTCTGTATATTTCCAATTGTGCTTGAAAAGAGATTGTGTCAGTGCCAATAGATGTGAATGCATATTTGTGAAATTCTGTGGGAATATTCCAGTCATTCTGTGACTTCTTTGTAGTGAGAGCTGTTCAAATTATAGCCAAATTATATGATTTATGACAGTTTAGTAGTATTGTGGGTATGAGTAGGCGTTTTAGCCACTATGCATACCTTTACTCCTGCAGATCAGTAATAATTTTGTCACAGTTGCAATAGTGTGTAGCACAAGCAAACCTGGGGGGAGGGAGGAGTCCACTAAGCCATTCCCCTCTTTAGTGGCACATTGCAGCTGTCCTTTAGCATGGGCCAGGCATTGCTCTCTGGATAAGCCATGTGGGTGGAAAGGCCTGGACGCCATGCATTCAGTTATTAAATCAGGACAATGTGTTTGGCAGCTTTGATCTTGCCCTCACCATGATTACTACAAAGTCTTAGCATTGCCCCATACCAGCAGCCAACACGTGTCCATACGCTAAAACTAGTACCAACCCCACCCATTAGTGAAAAGCCATCTGTTCCCTGGGACTCTCCAAAGACATAGGGCCTCATTACGACCCTGGCGGTAAGGGGTTAACGCCAGCGTTAGCTGCGCCGACCCCTTACCGCCAATTACGAGTTCCCCTAGCGCCATGGAGGTTTTAACACCCGATTTTAGCGGGTGTTAAAATCCATGGCGCTAAGGGACCATGGAGTTAATTACGCCACCGTAATTTACGGTGGCGTAATTAACGCCTTCCCCACTCCCATTATGCCCTATGGGGCAAAAATGGGAATGGGGAAGGGTAAATGGGGATTGGGGACTTACCGCCCCGCCAAGGTCGGAATGGGGCGGTAAGTCCGCCAACCACCATGGTGTAAACGTAGTTTACACCATGGTGGTAAAGTCACGGCCCAGGCGGTAACTTACCGCCTGGGTCGTAATGAGGCCCATAGTTAGTGATTTTGGGGAAAAAGGGTAATCTGCACACTTGCCCTCTCTCCCAATCAACAAAGTGTTGGTATCCATAATTTCTGGCCATGGCCCCTCATCACGATCACAACCAACACAAAGCTTGATATGCTGCCTAGGAATCATTCAAAATAAGCACAAGTTTTCCTTTTGTCATATAATCAGATTAATAAACAGGAGGAATTTCTAGGGCAACATTAGCCATCCAGAAAGAGGGTACTTGTGATCAGGCATATATGCAGCACACCTTTTAAAAATAACAGCCACAAGCAAGTTGTACATACTGTAACATAGATGATACACACTGGTCAGAAGCTGTATACATTTATTTTCAAATAGCACAGCATAATTACATAAAACAGATTAGCATCTTGACAGAATGCAAACAGGTTCGACCATGGATTCGGAAGGCAGATTAGAAGCAAAAGAAAGATACCAGGAAGGTGAACACATCCAAACAGATTGAGATTACAAGAGGACCATGCTTTTCAAGATGTGTTGCATTGAGTGAGAAAAGAAATACGCTACTTTCTGATGTGCATTACAACAACGGACACTATTGTTATAAATGAAACAACTTTATAGCTAGATCAACAAAGAGTGAAGCTTTTTTGAATCACAAACCCTGAAAACGAAATCAGCCTGAGGGGCTACCAAACATGAAACAGTTAATGACTGATATTTTTAATATGGTGTAAGGGGTCGGAAATACAAGGAAGATAACTGTTTGTTGATTGTTCAACATATGCCATTTTATTAAAATAAAATTAATAATACATGCCTCACTATCCCTACTCTGCTTATTTCCCTGCCTAACCAAAGCTAAGGAGAAAACCTCTAACACAAACTATCTGGCCCTCACACTGAACATTAAATGCAAAGAATCTTATAAGACAATGCAAATAGCAACAGCATGTATAGTTATCTGGATAGATTCTCAATAACCTGAGTGAGTTCCTTTCCCCATGATTCAAAGTAAATTCTTTACCAATGTTCAGCAAAGCAAAAAGATAGTGGACCCCTTCATAGGTACGATAGTTTCAAATCAGTTCTTGATGGGTCAATGTCAAAGTAAAGTTTTGTTAACCCAAGGCGCAACAATGGCAATTCTTCTCTCCTTGGTGCAGTGTACTTTCCACTTCCTCAGAACAGCAGCAATGGCGTTCCCAGCCACAATGTGTTGCCACCACTTCCAATAGTTGAAGGAGTTTGCCACAGCTCAAAAGACAGAATAGTTGTACAAAAGTTTGTGAAACACAGCTCTTGGTTAACAATGCATATGTCGTCAATCACAAGATTAGGATTTACAATAGGTATATTTGTCAGGACGACTTCACAATGCTGCTGATTCCACCTCTACAGCTTCACTTCTACTCAGATTTAACATGAGAGTATTCATCTTTATCTCATAGAACTTTACTTCATGTGTGCTTGGTAAATGTTGCATCTACTGTCACTTAAACATACCATCACTGTCTCGGTGTTTTGGAATACCATCACAGCTTCAGTACTTGTACTGCACAAAAGGTTTTCAACTCTGACAAGATTTAGGCTAAGGCAATTCAACACCCTCCACCAGGAAAGGCACCCTTCCTCTGAATATCTCTTCGAAAGGGGTAGCCTCTTTGCCTCTCTTGTTTGTCTAAACTTCAAATAATATTTGTCAGCAAGTAATATAGATCGGGTCATCTTCAGATGAACATCAAGTTTCCCTTCCCCAACTTTGCCTTCATATCTCTGCCAACTGTTAGCCAAAATAATTACCCTGAAGCCTTGCTGCCTCTCTCTTGCCTCCATGTAATACTTGAACACTTGTACCTTAAGCAATGTTAAACATTCGGTAGGCTCAATGTCTTAGTTAGATGGTTTTCTGGCTGTAAGACAACCTGCTTTCAGGCTTAATAGGGGAATACTCTTAGATTGGGCAATGCTTGCTCTATCTTCTAAAGTAGATAAAAAGTGTAAATGCTTTACTTCTTTATTAAGTATTTAAGGTTCACGTGAATAAAGATGTAAAAGGCAACTCTTTCTTTGGATTTGAAATTAGGCACATGTAACCACTTCTTCATATAGTTTATGACTTTTAATGTGTTCGACAATGATGTTTAGTAGCTTTTGCTCTTCACGCGAGTGAACAGAGGACTTACTGAACATACGTGAATGCTATTTTTGCATTGTCCCATTGTCAAAGATATAACAAACGACTTCAGCTCACTTTTACATACACCCGAGTAAAGATAGGACTGCATACTGTTGCCGGCAGTGCTTGCGCAAGAGAACAGAATGCCAGGTTTGGCTCACCTGCTTGTGCAATCCTGTTCTGCGTATTGCACAGCTTCCACGACTTCGGGTTCAATATCTGCTGCTTCTGGCTCCACAGGGACCCACACTCTTCCTCGTAGAAGGTGTCTCCGGTCTAGCCACTCACCAAAGGAGCTTTTCTCACTCATGAGACCCATGGCGTGCCTGAAGCACCTCACCTCGGTCTCCGACACACTGCTCGTATGGACAGCTTCACGATCAGGCAGCCCTACTGCACACCATCCACTGCACAGCCTCTGCAACTCAGTGTTTGGGGGAACAGGACCCACTCAGAACAAGCAGGTGAAATCTGCTGTAACAGCGCTCCAGCATCCCTTCGCTTCTCCCACTTCTGTATAGATTGCCAACACTGTATCTTCTTATTTCTGCCTTTGCTACTACAGCTCACACTCCATTCACAGTTCCAGCTCCTTTTCATTGCCTGCACCTGAGGAGGCCTTTTATGCCTCCCAGGTTCCCTCAGGTGTGGGCTGTTATGCTTAATTGCCTGACTAATGCTTCTGCGTGCCTCTTTGGCCCTCTTTCTGTGCGGTGCCTCCAGCGCCTCTGGGGGATTTCTGGAGCCATTTGAGCCACATAAAAAGGTGTTTAGTGATGCAGAGGTGCAGCTACACACTTTTTCCCAGTTTTACTGCTGGATAGACTTCTTCTGTGCTTTCTGGCGAGGGAACTACTTCCACCATACTTCTGTGTGGTGCCAATGGGGCTACAAACTTGTGTGTGCGTCGTATGTGAAGCGTGCTAAGTGTGTCACTGTCACACCATCGTCTGAGAGAATGGCAGAAATGCAAGGGACACAGGAGTCGGTGTGAGGAGTTGTGTGCTATGGAGGAGCAACACAGATATGGAATACAACTTGACTCCCCTGGAGTGAATGATACTACTCTGGTAGGGGGGCCACTTCGGTCAATATCCATACTCATGACGTAAGTAATATAAAGAAAGGACCTGTTTCCTCTTAGCCACCCAGGGTTGATAGTCTAATTTACAACTGCCATTCCCAGAAAAACTCGAAGTTGTTTACGAACAATATGCAGCGTGGGATGGGAATACATGTTGGTGAACAACTGAGTGCTTCTTTGGCCTGCCTGGGTACTAAAGTGACTGAATCAATTATCCTAGCCCTTAATGTTGTCTCTGAGGACACGGTCAGCGTCATGCTGTAGATAACCCAATACCGTTTATGGGGCAAGGTGCAAATGAACAGCATCAACTTAGTGCCATGGTCCCCAATGAGGACGAAGTATAACTGCCTGGTAATCTGTCAGTATTTCCCAAAACTACCAAAATGAACTCGACATTCTTAGAGGACAGAATAGAGATTGTACTTGCCTAGCAGGAGATCCACTCGTTGTCTCTTATTATGGAATAGTACAATAGGGAAGCTGATGCTTGCAGTGACTGTTTCCTTGCTAATAACTCCCTCTCTTCCACCATTAAATTGCAGGCATTAGACTTTTCCCTTACCTCTTTGGTCAATCATAATTACAGGGCATTTAAGAATTGAATGAACATGCAAATGTGTTGCAGGCGCTCTGCAGATATTTGGGAATTAAGTCTGTTATCTCAAATGTAGTGTGTAATATAAACAACTCAATTATGGCCAGATGTTGAGGAGGTGAGTTTGAATGTTGTACAAATCGAGAGAAGTGAACCACATGTGATATTAATTCAGAGAAAATTGGCATCTATTGCTACTAGGGAAAGTGATAATGTTAATGCTAAAGAGAATATGTCTAAGGGCCAGGAAGTATGTTGGTTAACAGAGTGCAATAAGCGCACGAAGGAGAACAAAATTGATACAAAAAAGTTTAAAAGGGAAAAAACTAAAAAACATAGATGCAGCGCTCAAGTACCTAAATTGTCTAAGGACAAGGGTATCGGAGAGGACGAGGGTGTCCCCATAAGAACGGTGTCACAGAAGAATCAAAAGGTAAATGGAAGAAAATCAGCCAATCTTGCGCGATCTGAATGACACTTGGCCTAGTAAGATCATTGTCTGTCTTCCCCTGTTCCCCCTCCCTTGACTCGTTGTGCCTTGAAACACTTGTGTATAGGCGCGTTACAAATGCCATATCATATCATATAAATACGCCTAGTTTGAATTTCGTTAGCTGTGTACCCTTGCGGACAACCTCTCAATCATTGCATTGTGAATGGGCCCCACTTATGGGGGGGGTAATATCAAAAAAGGAGGGGAGCCGCATTTGTTGATTTGAATCTGAAGATTCAACATGACCAGATATTATGACTTCTAGAGACTATGGTGACTCTAGAAAGAAATCCGGTGCTATGTCTGTAGTTATTGAGCTTGAAGATTCTATTGATTTGAAAAGTATTGACTTACATTTTGTGGAGCCTGAATGCACAACAAAAGATAGCCTTGTGGCCCTAAACTAATAGAACTGACAACATAGGCATTGTGACCGATGAGTATAATGGTAGAGGGACGCATGTAGAACCATTGGAGATCATGGAGGGCTCTCCGGTAATGCCAACGTCTTACACACACTGGAGGGGGTTAACAAAATGGGAAGGACAATTTGAATAGAAAGCCTTTTCCGCTCTCCTTCACAGTGTATGTTATATAGGCATGCTTTTTTAGACATCCTCCATTTAATTGTAGTGCTCCGCCTAATAGTATCGGTAGACCTATGGATTGTGGAGCAACTTGAGGATGTCGCAAGGTCTACAGCTAATGTTCATTGTCAGAATGAGACTGTTCCGTCTATGATGATGAGTCATCAGAACAGTTTCATGAGGCTTGGTTATGAAATTTCCAGGTGCCTGGTGTATGATTGTAATGTATTTAATCATATACAAAGACCAGGGTGGCAAGATCGAGATAAAAAGAGTCCTTCAGACGAATGATTGATTACAGCAATTTCCCAGGAAGGCACACAGAATGTTTACCTGAAGAGGAATGAGGATAATATAAGAGCTAAGATTCATGAGGAGGATTTGTCTTGGTTGGCCTGCACACCCCAACCTCATATTCTCCATAGACCGTAACTGTTGGCCCATTGGTATAGCCTGGAATACTAGAGGCCACTCTCATTTTGGGGAGGAAAATGGTTTGGTGCAATGATGGAGGGCTCTGCTGTTGTGGTATAACAGGAAACATGGGCAACAGAACCCATTATATTTGATGGAAGAACAACTATCTACAATTTAGCTATCACAGGCAATAGAGGGAAGCCAAAGACTGGGCTAATTCTCAGTGTTGTCAATTCCTTAGACAGTGAAAAAATAGAGGTAGGATCTGAACATTTACTAGTTGGTCTGATTACTGGTAATATTTTTGGTAATTTGAAAAATATACTGTGCGTGAATCTTTATGATCCTGGTCAGGGAAACATGTGAGAATTTATGAATGCCATGAATGTAATATATAACACAGAATTTATTGATTTGGACACACAAATCCTTGTTATGGGTGATTTTAACACAAAGAGACTGAATATGGAACCTAATGAACTAGAAGGTTATTGGGGCATCCCACTGGGAGCACTAAAGCAAATGGCACATAATGACAAAGGATGTAATTGGCTCAAGTTTCTACATAATTTACAACTCACCATGCTCAGCGACATGCCATGGGCTTTTACCAGGCTAAGCACAATGAGTTGTTCCACTTTGGACTACTGATTTCTGTCATCCTAATGCTATCGTTATTTTACAAGCCTAGTAGTTGAACCATGTGTAGAAAGTGTTCACTATCCTATGATCTTAAGTAGTGCAACCTATGCTGTAAGAGAAGCAAGAGATGACCTTAATACATCTGGCAACCACCAAAGTGGAGACCGTTAGTCATGACAAAAGCAGATGATGTTGTCTCAGTGAAAGGAATGGAATTCTTAAGAGATGAAGAGGGACATAAGATGGTGATTTGTATGTCTCATTCTAATATGGAAGAGGATTATAATGAAAGTAAAGACGGCGGCCTGATTGCTCAATTTGAAAAAGTCTTAGTGCAAGATAAGGCACTGTTTCCAAGAAAAAAGGTTGCGAGCGGTAGGTGGAATAAATAAATGCAGTATGGAATTAAAAAGCATAGGCATATGACCAGAGGAAATAGGATAGAAAAAGGTCCTTGAGGAGAGAAATTAAGAATAATAGTATAAAGCTGTTACATCTTTGGAGGCCGCTGTGTGCATTAAGGGTCCCAAGATGAGGTATAGAGATTGACTTCATAAATTGTGAGGCACTCAGTGTACTGAAAGATGGCAGGCATTTGAATGCGGGATTTTGGCACAATATAAATAAATAAACATACAATAAATTCATAAACACCTGCAGAACAAACAATTCACTGACCTTTTGGCAATGTGTGCATGGTCCTTCTGTTCAGGGACGTGTGGTGGGAGGCCTCTGGATTTAACCTATAAAAGCAGCCTTGGGGAAACCACCTAATACCGAGGTATGGCAGGGTGACTGGTCTGCTTTTTGGGCAGGGAACTTCACTGAAGTAAAACTGGACAATCTGATTCAAGTCAGCAAAGGATCCCGAGCACCTGGTCCAGATGGATTGTGCAATACACTCCTGAAATTTTATCCAACCATCTGGTGCACAGTTATTATGCCTGTAATTAAATGTATTAGCTTGACGAATAGGATAGGGCTACCTAGCAAAATAGCATCCTAGTTGCTATTTACAAACGTGATGAATTACAGGATCCTAAGAACTACCTCATCCTTGTATTGTTGGATGTCTCATCAAAACTGTTTTGCAGACTACTTTTATGTGATCTGACTGATTGGGCCAGGCAGAAATCGATCTTGCCATTCAATCAAACTGGATTGCTAAAGACGTTTTCCACCGTAGACAATCTCAATGCAATGATCACGGTGGTGAAGGGTTCCTGGTCTCTGTATAGGCAGGCTGCCTATGTAACCTTTATAAACATCTGTGTCACTTTGACACTGTGACAGACATTTCCTGTGGAAAAAGCTCTATGATTGGGGAATTTAAGCTGGCCTTCTAACTATGACTTTACTCCTGTACCAGACTGCAACCATTAGATTTAGACTCGACAAGGCCATCTCCACATTTATAGGGTTGAAGCAGGGGTGCATTCTTGGGAGGATAGAGCAGGGGAAAAGTGCTCGCCTTGGAAGCAAGACTAGACGGAGCAACACAGGTTTGATCCCCAGGTCCACGCTTAGAAACCTCAGGGTATTAAGCACGTTATAAATAACCTATCATATCATATCATAACCTATATCTTGTGGATTTGTCTGACTACCATCAAGAAGTAGACATCTACCCACTGAAATGGGTCCTTGGCTGGTTTATGCATACACCCTTCTGCTGATAGACAAAACTCATCTGGGATTGTAGGCACACATTGATAAATTGGACATATTTGCAAATTTACATAATTTAAAGATAAATATTGGCAAATCTAAGATTATGGTTTTTGGAAAAATTTGCAATAAGGTGGGAAAAATATATGTGGAGATTACATTGTAACACGATGGAGGGTGTTACAGAATACAAATACCTGGGAGTGCTGATCGATCAACATCTCTCCTGGAGACCCCATCTAGAATATCTGGAAACTGTGGCCACAAAGCAGTTGGGGCCTTAAACTATTCGCAATGCTTTATGTGGTTTACTCAGTTGAGGCTGTGATTAAGGCCTTTAAGGCAAAAACGTGTCAAGTTTGTTGTATTGTGCTGACATTTGGGCCAACTCTAAGGTGGAGGACCATAACAACTATTGCCTATTGTAGCACCTGTCTAGTATTAATTAAAAGCTAAAGCTAATATAAAGCGACGACGACCGTGAATGTGTCCCTCGACTATTCATGAACAAATTACTGTGACTATTTAAGAACTAATGGGCTTCAATATTTTAGAGCCCCTAGGAGTCATTATCATTCTTCTTTGGGAAGCCATGAATAAATGGGCATGAACACACTGCCTATTGACTTAGGAGCCACCTCCCCTTAGAAGCCCAGGCCTGTAGGGTCACCTAGGATAGACACACATTCTGACCTAAGAGGCCGTATTTACATTGAGTGCTTTAGCACAATTTGAAATTAATTGTGTTTTTCACATTGTCTTCTTGTTCACATTTCGAGTACTTTGTTTATCAATACTTCTGAAATTGTTTTTGTTGTCATATGGTGTTATTGTATACATATCGAGTATGTTGTTTACATTAGAAGAAAGTGCACAAGACAAACTATCATTGGACTTAAAAAAAAAATAATGAACACTAGAAAAATAACCAGAGAGAGCAAATGTTCCAATAAATATGCTTTCAAACTATAAAAGGTGCTCATCTTTTAAACCCAGCCACCTATCGTGAAATGTTGGCTCATAAAACAAATCCCATTACGAAATAAGTGCTTTTGGTATTGTGGGTAATCGTCTGCACTGGCAAGATGACAACCAGAGTAAAATCCCGGTAGCCAAATACTTGAGCAATCTTGTCAACCTCAAAAAACCCATGTGTTGCTTCCGCCTTCTGCATAAATGCTGTGCTCTTCACCCACATGTGTCCTTTACTTGTACCCTGAAAAGCAGCCACAATCAGGGGATAATAACTGCACCAGTGTCCAGGATTACAAACTCTCTTGTCACATCGTCGGCAAATACTCATGACTTACTTGCCCTCTCATCATTTCCCCTCCTCACCCACATGCCTGGCTTTCATTAGTACTCTGCTTTATAAAGCTAACTTGAAAAGTACACATACCATAGTGTCAATCAAATATATAAATCCTTATAGGAATATGTTAGGCAAAAAGTATACAATTGTGGCAGTATTCACCCCATCTTGACTGTCGGACTCCAAATATGATATGATATGATGTGGCAAGACAAGAGGGGGGTGACAAAAAAGCAGTTCAAAACAACAATCTTACTAGGTCTTTTGTCATTCAGATCACACAAGAGCAGGGAACTGGGGAGGGGAGAAATGCAGAGGGGTACGGAAGGACGGAGAAGTGGGGGACAAAGGAGAAAAAACAAGAGTGCAGCCAGCCCGTGGCAAGTGTGAACATTCATAAGTGCAGCCAGTGGGTGGCAATACGTGCAAGGTAGGGGACTGTAGGGTTACTGATACAGATCACAAGTGCAGGGGATCCAGGCAGCAGTGCAGGATTGCAGCTGAACAGGCAGGGACCTAGGCCCGAATTCAGAGGGTGATCAGGTGACCAGTGCATGGATGGATCGGGAAGGTGATCAGCAGGGGAGAGGAAGAAAGAAGGCAGAAGCAAAGAAAAATGTCTTGAGTTGCTTCTGGAACCGGAGATGGTTCTGCTCAAGTTTCAGAGAGGCAGGAAGGCTGTTCCAGAGGGATGCCCCAGCCGAAGAAAGAGATCTGCCCCAAAAGCATTGCTTGGAGAAGCGCCTGACCCTCAGAGAGTTGGAGGTGGAAGAGCACAGAGCTTGAGAAGGCAGATATTTAGGAAGAGAGACTTGGTGGTAGTGCAGTCCCCATCCACAGAAAGCCTTGTGCAAAAGGTCTTGAAGTTGATCCTTGCTGCTACTGGTAGCCAGTGAAGGGATTTCAGAGCTGGAGAGATACGATCCCTGGGCTTGAGGCCAAAAAAAGTCTGTTCTGGATGAGTTGAAGAGGACAGAGAGTAGAGGCAGGAAGATTTAGAAAAAGGCTGTTGCAGCAGACCAGCCTAGAGAGAATCAGAGCTATGGAGACAGGGAGCTTCTGGGGGAAGGGAGGAAGGGAAGAATAACTCTGAGGAGGTGCAGCTGGTCATTTGACTTTATGGAGATGTCAGAGATGTGAGGAGAGAACAAGAGTGTGGAGTCGAAGATGACCCAGAGTTTCTTAGCCTCACAGGTAGGAGAGGGAAGAGGGCCCTGGGAGGGGGGCCAGAAAGTGAGAGAAAGGAGGGAGATAGTGTTCCGATGAGGAGGATCTCAGTCTTACTGGCATTAAGGCAGAAATCATTGGCGGCACACCACTCCTGGATTGCAGAGAGACAGTATGGATTTACGGAAGGAGTAGAGACGGATGAAGGGAGCCTGAAGGAGAGCTCAGTGTCATCCGCATAGCACTTGAAGTTGGAACAGAGTGCGGCTATGCTGTGGGCAAGAAGTGCCAGGTATTGGTTGAACAGCCAGGGAGCGAGATTATACCACTGGGGAACAGCACACGTAGAGAGAGAGATAGAGGAGAGGAGGGGCCCAAGTTGGACCTGGGAGGTTCAATCGGTGAGGGGCCTTATCAATGATACCCAGGTTATCATGTAGCCGGTTGAGCAGTATGTCATGGTTGACTATATCAAAGCAGAGGACAGATCAAGCAGAATGAGGACAGAAGGAAGGTTAGAATAGAGGTTTGAGAGAAGGTCTTCATGGATGTTGAGGAGAGCAGTTTCTGTGTGTCTGCCGGCTGTGAAGCCAGACTGCTGGTAATGAAGACAACCAACAGATTCAGTGTGAAAAGTAAGCTGGGAGATAGCCAACTTTTCCAGGAGTTTGCCCAGGAAAGGAGTAATGAAGATTGGGTGGTAATTGTCAGGACTGGAGGGATCAGTAGAAGGTTTCTTAGAAAGGGGAGGGGAAGATTCCAGTGGTGAAAGAGTGATTGCAGAAATCGGCCAGGGCTGGAGCGAGGGTGTCAATGTGGTCCTTGGTGGTTTTGGAAGAACAGGGAAGAACCTGCTTTGATGAGACTTTCATAGAATGGATTTGTCTAGAAACATTATCAGGGGTGAACAAAGAAAAGGAAGAGAAGGGAGGAGGAAGGGCGGCTGCAGGAGGGCATGGAGAGGGGTAGAAGGATGGAGAGGAGGAGAGGGTGGACAGGATGTCCTGAGTTTTAGTGATGAAATGAGAAGCCAGGGCTGTGCAGATGGCCTGGGAGGGGACATGAGAAGAAGACAATGCAGCATGATTGGCCAGTTCCTTGCTGATTTTAAAGAGTTCGGCTGAGGTATTTGACGCCGCAGAGATGAAAACTTGGATGCACACTCTCTTTTTGGCAAAGACTGAGAGTCTGTATTGCCTTTGGAGAAGGTGGCAGGCCAGTATGTCAGAGGGTGAACCTGTTGCCCTCCACTTCCTCTTAGCCCACCTACACTTTTGTTTACGGGTGACGAGGTCTGTGTCATACCAAGAGTTGCACTAAGATGTGGGTTTTAGGCAGATCCTCATTACAGGGGCAAGCACATCAAGAGTGTCAGAGATTGAGTAGTAAAGGTTAAAGAGGTCTGTGTCCGGGTGTGAGTCAGCCAAAGGTGCAGAGGGAGTAGAGAAAGTGGTGGTGAAAGCCTCAACTGACACTCGCTTCATCGGTCGAATGACCGAGAAGGTTGGTGGCAGAGCTGGAGTAAGCTTGGCCTGAGGGGTAGAGAGAGAGAGATGAGAGGGAAGGAGAAAATGATCACTTCAGGAGAGAGGGTCGTGAGAGGGTTGGAGAGAGGGAGGTCTGAGGAGATCAGAACATCCAAGCAGTTCCCTGAGTCGGGCCAGAGGGGTGAATAGAGAGAGGGAGAGAATCACAGAAGTTGCAAAAGAGTCCAGAAGAAGGAGATGAATCATCCAGCTGGATGTTGCGGTCTCTGAGTAGTAGAAGTTGAGAGGTAGAGGCAAGGAAAGAGGAGGCGAGGTCCGCCCACTCAGAGAGGAAGGAGGTTACCTGGCCAGGCAGCCGATAGACAGTGGCGACATTGGGAGAGAGGCCAGGAGAGGGAGAGAGCCAGCAGAGCAGGCATTCAAAGCAAGAGTAGTCCTGGAAATGAATGATAGAGGCAGGGATCCAAAGAGGGAAGATGAAAGCAATAACCACCACCGGGATGGATCGATATGGGCGCAGAGAGGATAGTGTAGCCATCAGGGAGGAGAGTGTCAAAACTCATGACAGAACTGGCCGTGAAACATGACTCAGTCAGACGGAGAACATCCAGGTAGAGTTCTTCAAGGAGACGACAGATGTCAGAGGATTGTTTGACAGCTGAGCAAGAGTTAAGAGTGGCAATGTGCAGCAGGTTGCCATCTTTGAAGGACTTCCGTGGTGGGGTACAGGTCTGAGATACGCCCTGAGGAAGTGTAGAAAGAGCCCGGGAATGGGCAGAGGAGGAAGGAGGAGAGGACATGGTAGCCAAGGAGGAGGAGGATGCCAGAAGGGTGGCAGAAGAGGGAGGCAACAGGGCAGCCAGAGAAGCCATAGAGGGTGCTGAAGAGGAGGCAGAGGATGGAGGAGGCAGAAGAGCCAGATAAGAGAAAGAGGGACAGCAGGTGAAGAAAGGAAGTTGATAAGGCGTGGGAAGCGTCTATCAAACAGGATGAGGTTGCCCGAGGGCCTTGGACCAAGACGGTGCCATTTAGATAACCATTTATGATGGTCCTGGAGGAGTGGAATGGGGCGTGGAGGGCCTCCCTCCGGGTGCCATCATTAATGGGTGAAGATGAAAAAGGAGAGAGCACAGAGACCATATGGAGGGTCCATAGGCCTGGAGCGGGAAAGACAAAGAGGATGTCAGTGAGGGTCTGTCTGGACGAAGTGCTGGAGTAGGTATCAGCAACGGGGAGGCCTGGTATGGAGACCAGAATATCCCTTTTGAACTTCCTCCTCCCAGTCTTAGTGAGACGGGCAGCATAGTCAATGGAAAATCAGTTGGAGAAGATAGGTGAGACACAGAGCACCATAGAGGATGCGAGAGAGGGTGGGTGGAAGGGTGGTGAGAAGAGTGGGGGAGAACACTTGGGTTGGGACACAAGGAGGAAGGGGTCAAGCAGACTGAGAGTGACGATTCAGAAGAGACAATAGACAACAGACAATAAAGCTGACGTGGGACTTAGATTAGGGAAGACACAGGAGGAGAAAAAGTGACTCATAATGGGAAAGAGGCCTAGTATTCAAACAGAGCAGCAATGCAAAATGCTCAGATTCAACTTTCCTAAAAGCGGGAAAGGGTCTAGTTTTCAAACACAGCAGCAATGCAAAACACCAAGCTTCGACTTTCCTAAAAGGGGGAAAAAAGCTTAGTTTTCAGACACACCAGCAGTGCAAAACACCAAGCTCTAACTTTCCTAAAAGGGGGAAAAGGCCTAGTTTTCAAATACAGCAGCAATGCAAAAACACCCAGATTCAACTTTCCAAATTTGTCAAAGCTGTTTTACAGCAGCAGGTTTCTAGCTTCCCCGGTCTACGACGGTAGACACTATCAAGAGCTGCTTCAGGGGCGCCCTTGTCCTTAAGGCCCTTCGCCGCAGGGGGTTGCAACGGGCAGGGGCTGCCCTGGATGCCAGAAAATGTAGGGACCAGCAGCCAATGAGTATTGGGGGCACGCCAGTGGGAGGAAAAGACATGCAACACTAACAGGGACAACAAGGGAAGCTGGACAATGAGGGAGGCACAGAAAAAAGGAGACAAAGAAAGAAAGAAATGAGCCCAGAAGGTGGTTGGGGGTCCTCACCTCAGCAGCCACAGATTGGAAATGGCGCGGTGAGGGTACAAGCTAAGGACTAGAACCTTGATCCAGACACAGTGGAATCAGCCAATGGGTGTTGGGGGCTGCCCAGCAGGAGGAAAACACACACATCACTAACGGGGACAAGGGAAGCATGGACAATGAGGGAGTCACAGCAAAAAGGAGTCAAAGGAAGAAAGAATTTAGCCCAGTAGGATGTTGGTAGTCCTCACCTCAGCACCCATGGATTTGAAAACCAGAATGCAATTCAGCGAAAGGCAACAAAAAAAGATGGTCTCTGAGTGCAAGATTTTAAGGACGAACAGTAGCATGGTTTAAAAAAAATCATAATGCAGATGCCGTGTGTTATGAGATATTTAAAACTAAGAAAACACACAGCATTATGGGACTGTGGACTGACTCTCATCCATGCAGTAACCTGGACCGACACTGTTTAGTAGCGAAGCCAGAAAGGATCAAGACGCGTCGGCCATGTTTCTCTAAGTGACCTTCTAATCTCCCCACCCATATTCGATTGGAAACCATCTACATGAGTTTCCGCAAGCAAGTGAAAACTCTGTTTGAAATAATCTACCTGTTGAAACTACTTTTAGGCCCTCTGCTCACTTGTTTGTCTGTCCCGTCTCCCAAAGCACCGTCCATTTGTAACGTGTCCTTATTTCTGTGCCCCGTGGCCTGCGGGCTACCGGCACATTATAAATTAAAAATAAATAGCCAGTTTTCTGCCATCCAGGCTTGGATTGTACAGTAGAGAGTTAAGGGTGTCCCTGATGGCCTCATAATCAGCTGAGAGGGGAATGAGCACCTGGGAGTCATAAGCATAGTTAGTGTATGAGATGCCCAGTGCGTCCAGAATGTTGAAGAGAGGCATGGTGAACAGGTTGTAGAGGATAGGCGTAATGCAGGAGCACTGGGGGACTCCACATTTGATGTGACTAGGAGTAGCGCATGCAGAGTCAGAGAAGACTTTCATGGCCCTTTCCTTTAGAAACGAGGTGATCCATGCACACGCCTTGGGGGAGAAATTTGCCTCTGTGGAGAGATGGTGGCAGAGTGTGTTGTGATCCACCAGGTCAAATGAAGCCGATAACTCAAGGAAGTTTCTTAAGGAGCGGGCGTACCCAGGCTTCCTTAAGGCCAGTTGGGACATGGCCAGACTGGAAGGAAGCATTAATAAAAGCCGTCAGAAAGGGAGCAAGGGTAGGGGCACAGTCTTTAATGAGCTGAGCCAGACATACGTCGCCTTTGCAGTTGGATGGTTTGATGGTTTTTAGGAGTGTAATTGGTCTTCGGCTTTGCTGATATCCCTGAAGTCGAAAAGTGGAGATGCATTGACTTTAGTAGCCATGAGTTGGTTACTGTGCTGGTTGGCTATTAGGAGGGTCAGAGCCTTCTGGTGGGCTGAGATTTTCATTTGCAAGGTGTTCAGTTTATCGAGCATGGCTGATTGAATGTTATTGCACCAGTTTTCATCCTTCAAGAGACTGGGAGGTGGGGCGGAAGGATTTTCCAACTCCCCGAGAATGCTGAACATTTCTTTGGTCGCAGATTTGGCACGAGCTATCCTAGTATTGAAGGAGGGGGCTTTGGCCTGGATTTTACCTGATTTATAGTCTTTGGAGATAGCCTTAAAGGTCGCCTTGGATGAGTCATTGGGGTTGGTTTTCCAGGCTGAGAGGGTAGCTCGTTTCTTGCAACGTAGTTCAAGCAACTCCTGAGAGAACTACGCGTTAGTATGCTTAACTTTCTTAGCTTTCCTGAGAGTGAGCGGAGCGTTGGCATCAACTGCTTGGATGATGGTCAGTTTAAAGGCACTAGTGAGAGTGTAAGGGTCATTAGAAAAAGGGGGCTGGAGATCAAGCACGTTCAGGAACGGCGTGATCTTTTCAGCTGTGAATTGATGTGAGCTTCTTGTGAGTGCCGCTGGAAGTGGGATGGTAGGCTTGGGTGTCTCTTTGTGGGTATTAAGGTCAAATTGAATGTATTGGTGGTCAGACCCTGGGATAGGAGTGTTTTCAGTCATTAGCACTGAGCAGTTATGGTGTGTGACCCGGTCCAACGAACAACCTTTAATGTGTGTTGGGTCAGAGATGGCTTGTGAGAACCCTAGAGTAACTAGGGCTTTGTTTAAGGCAGCAGCATGTGTACCATTAGGGTCGTTGAGGCCTAGATTAAGATCACCCAGGAGCATAAATTTAGATGTCTTTTTCAAATTGTCAGAGAGCAAGTGAATTAGGGACTCATGGAATTCAGCAGTAGGACCCGGGGGTCGATAGACGATGTGAAGAGCAAAGGTGACGTCAGGGGAAAGATTGATTTTGAGTAGAAGAAAGTCACAGTTATGGCCGAGTTCACCTTCAATCCTCCTAATAGCGATGGATTCTTTGGCAATGAGAGCTACTCCACCGCCTCTTTAAAGGAGATGGTCTTGCCTATAAATGGCGTACCCATCTGGGATAGCAAGGGAGAGGGCTGGCCCAGAGGTTTCATTCAACCAAGTTTTGGTAATTATAAGGAGGTCAATGTTATTATTGTGGATGAGGTCATGGATGATCTGAGCTTGTGCTGGGACTGAGCGAGCCTTGACAAGGGCACATTTAAGAACGAAGGTGTGTGCAGTAGTATGAGTGAGGCTCTTAGTCACAGCCGGGGATGACATGTCCAGCGAGGCAAGGCTGGCTTGAATAGAGATGGGTGTATTAGTCGAGGAGGCATGGGGAAGCAAAATTGTAGTAGGGCAGTAGCCACTAGTAAGATATCAGCATTAGAGACATGTGGCAGCATAGAAACTTAATGAGCAACAGGCATAGGCACGATATCAACATTAAAGACATGTGGCAGCATAGAAACATCATGAGCAACAGGCATAGGCATGAGATCAGCATTAGAGACAAGGGACAGCAGAGGTGCGGCATGGGAAACATGCATAGGCAAGATGTCAACATTAGAGACATGGGGCAGCAGAGGTGCGTCATGGGCAACAGGTAATGGCAGGCTAACAGTAGTGGAAACATGTGGCCACAGATGGGTGTCATGGCCATCAGGCATGTGCAGGATAGTAGCATTAGAGACGCATGGTAGCAAAGGCACGTCCAGGGCAGCAGGCAATGTAACAATATCGGCATTAGCAGCAAGTTGATGTAAATGCACATCAGCATTAGAGGCAAGGTTAACAATTATGGGGGTAATGGAGTCTGTGTACATACAGTGTGTCAATATCATGGCTGAGATTAGATCAGAAGGTGGCGTAAAGTCTGAGATGAGCTGCTGTGGAAGCTGCGCCTCTGGGAGTTTTCTGGCAATGTGCCCAGACATGGCAAGGTTGGCGGTGAGCACCCTGGCTTTGGAACAAATGATCGCAGTAGGTTTCTGTACGGCGGCAGTTGCTGAAGCCATATCTGAGGAGTCGGGCATGTTGCCAACTGACTTACGAAAAATCGACTCTCTCAGTCTTTTTTAGAAAAAGGCTAAAAACATACTTTCCACGTGACATGCGCTATACAAGTAGAAAGTTAAATCAAATCAAATCAAACAGTGAGGACGTACAACTGTGTTATACCTAAAGAGAAAGATAAATAGACTGAAAGATAAAGAGAAAGTAATTAAAAGACCTGGTGAAAGAGGTGCACCATTCAGTGAGCCTTTGGGGGAAAGATGCCTGACAATAGAGTACACCAGGGAATCTACAAAACCCAGAGTATGATTCCTGATAGGAGAGTGCACCAGGTAATCCATCTCGACTATGTGAAAAGAAAATATATTTTGAAAAGGTTCCTGGCTGGAGAGTATTCCAGGAACCCAACTTTTATAATTGCCTTGCAGAAGAGACACTTTGGCCATCCTCTTAAACACCGTTATTGGAAAGAGACACACTTTCATAATTCTTAAGAGAGTATTGTGCAAAAGAGACATTTCTACTTCTCTTAAGGAATCATTGGGCCTCATTAGGAGGCTGGCGATAGCCGTGTCTGTAATACAGGCACAGCTGCCGCCGGTATTTTATTTTTCTGGCGCCCAGGAATGGGCAATTACCGGGTCATTACGAACTTGCCAGACCCGTTGTTTGCCCATTCCTGGGCGCCGGAAATAATTAATCCCCATTCCAATTTGCATTTGTATTTGTATTTATTAAGTTTTATATAGCGCTTTACGCCAAAGCGCTTTACATAAGAACAAAAGAGAATACATAACAAGCATTACATAACAACATTTGAATCAAGAACCAGAAAACAGTATATGGAACAATTTACATGAGCAATATGGTATAACATGAGAGGTGTAGAACCATAGTGGGAGAGGCATCAATGTATTAGGATATGATGTAGGAATGTATTGAGAGACAGCACGATGGTGATAAGATGGTCATTGGAGGAGATGAGATTTTAGAGCAGTGTGGAAGGAGGAATAGGAGGTGATGGAACAGATAGGCAGAGGGAGACGGCCCCAGTGGAAAAGGGGCAAGAAGTGGGAAGGAACACAAGCATGATGGGACACAGGGAGGAGGTAGAGGAGTGAGCAGGAAAAGATCTGCAGAACGGAGTGGGCGAGAAGGAGTGTAGAAAGAGAGGATGAAGGAGAGGAATGGTGGAGTAAGACCATAGAGGGATTTGAAGACGAGACAGAGGAAATCGAATTTGAGAAGGGAGTGAAAGGAAAACCAACCTAGAGAGGAGAGAGAAGAGGAGATGGAATTGTGGGGAGAGAGAAGGCAGAGAGAATGGATGGCAGAGTGGTAAATGGATTTAAGTGGGGTTAAAAGTGTGGAGGGGAGACCAAAGAAGAGAGTGGAGCAGTACTAGAGTCTAGAGAAGATGAGGGAGGAAATTAGGAATTTGGTAGTGTGGAAGGTTCGGAGGGGTCAAATTTTACTGATGTCATAGAGGTGGAAACAGCAAGAGTGGGCAGTAAGAGAAATATGATGGGAAAGGGAGAGGTTAAAGTCAATGTGAAGGCCAAGATTACGGGCGTGGGGAGAAATGGTGAGTTGAGAAAGGTAGAAGAGAATTGAAGGAGGGGTGAGGGGGAAGAGAGTGTATTAGCAGGGAATGTTTTGTCAGTATTTTAGGGTTAGAAAGTGGGAAGACATCCAGGATTTAATAGCAGAAAGGCAGGAAGAGAGTTTACAATGGATGTCAGAGGTAGAGGATGAGAAGGAAGGGAAGAGCTGGGTGTCATCTGCATAGAAATGGTGAGATACACCAAAGGAGATAACAGGAGCTAGGAAGGAAGTGTAGAGTGAGAAGAGAAAGGGGCCAAGGGTGGATCCCTGGGGGACGCCGTGGTTGAGAGGATAGGTAGGGGAGGTTCTACCACCCCAAGAGACTGCAAACAAAATTGAGGACAGAATCTTTGAACTCAAAGGATGAGAGAGTGTTAAGGAGTAGAGGATGATCGACAGCGTCAAAGGCTGCTGAGAGGCCGAGAAGAACGAGAATGGAGGAGTGTTTAGAGTAGTGGGCAGAAAGGAGAGAGTTGAGGACAGAGCTAAGAGGTAAGAGCAGTTTCCTTAGAGTGGTGAGGGTGGAAACCGGATTGAGTGGGGGGGAGAAGAGAGAGGGTAGAGACAAAGGAGGAGAGTTGAGAATAGACAATACGTTCAAGGAGTTTATATAGGATGGGCAATTGGGAGAGGGAATGGGGAAGCCGGATACACTGGCACCGTTATAAATGGTGCCAGGCATCTAACATGCTCTGCTCGCGGGTGCTGGTACAGCCGCCAAGTCAGACCTGACGGCCGCAATGGCACCCGTGAGCAGAACTCGTAGTTTGCCGGTCTGGGAACTACGGTACGGCATGCTTACTGGTACCGTAGTTCCCAGGCCGGGAACCTTATAATGAGGCCCATTGTTTGGAAAATACATTGTTCTCATCATCCTTAAGAAACTGTTAAAACACCATCACTTGAGTTGCAGCATAGAAAAGACACTGTCTCCAACCTTACGAATACCATTGCTTGGAAAAGACACTTTACATCATCCCCATGAAAATGTTACGTGAAAGAGGCATTTCCACTAACCTTTAGCAAAGGAACATTGTTTGAACAAGAACACTTTCCCCATTCTACCTGAGGCAGTTAGAGGGAAGGGAATCAACCCCTGTATACAAGGGTTGTTTTGTTGGATTTACATACTTGTTTTTTGCACACTTTTTAATTAATTTAAAGCAGAGACATTGACCTTGCATCTTTTGATTATTTGATTATTTGTTTAGTGTGAGGGTCAGATACATATTGGACACAGGGTCAGCTTGCTTTAGTTTTGGTTTTCTAGTCAGGGAAACTCTCATTAGGATAGGGAAAGAAAGGCCTTTATCCATACCCTTAAAAAAAAAAATCACTAATGTTTAAACATTACAACTTTGTGTCCGCCTCTCATTTCCAACCCCTCACAGGTGGTAGTCGTGGCGGACAACGAGTCAGAGGAAACCTGTGATGACATTTTATTTACCCTATTATGTGCATCTATTTTCACTCTCCCTGCAAAGTGTGCGCTGTTCATTTGTTCAATTTATTCATGCTTCCTTTGCCCACTTGGTCCTCTGACACACTCTGTGGATGTCACCTTCATTCTCTGTTTCATTTATTTGCACTCGCCCTCTCATTTATGTATTCTCTGGCCATTTTCTTGCGCAACCTTTCCATTATTGTTTTCATAAAAGTGATGCACTTTGCAATACAGTTTTTCATGTGCCATCCATGACTTTTGTGCACTTTATTCCTATGTAGGTGTTGAGACGTTTTCGCATGTGGTCAAGGCACTTGTGTACTTTGGCATGGCATTGTAAGGCCTTCCCACTTGTGCCATGTATGCTCATTACAAAACGTGTGCACGTTGTATTGCTTATCATTGTGAGTGTGTCATGATGCACATGTGTATCAGGCAAGTAGTCCTGTGATGGATGCAGTTTGTCCACTGCATCAATGATGTGCAGGGCAATGCAGCTGCTGGAAGTGTAATTTGCAGGCATGCAGGTGATCTGCCCATGAATCAATATATTTAGTCCACTTCATATTCCATTGTGTACAAACATGAATGAGACAGTACATGCTGCACCAACACATTTTCACATGGGTGGGTAATGCGCATTGTTTTCCTGGAAGGTGGGTGAGGAGGGGTGGGCAGGAGGGTGTTACATGCCATTCATTTCTGTATGCAGCTGCCATGGCCTGCCTACGTCCTGGAACAACACACAGTCCTTGGACTTTCCGGCTATGTTGATAAGGTGATTGCGGCCTTGTTTCCAGCAAGCTAGTGGATTGTGGATTGAAAGGATCATATGCAACAGTGAAGGACACACTGGGCCTCATTAGGAGTTTGGCGGTAGCCTTGCCAGTAAAACCAGCAGGCTGCCGCCAAAATTCCGAAAATATCCGGTACCAGCGAATGGACAAAAACCGGGGTAATCCGGCCCCGTCGGACTGGGTAATTGCCCTTTCATCGGTGCCAGAATCGGGTAATCCCCATTCCCATTTGAGCCCGTGAGGGGGTCTGGATGGGTTGTTCCTTGGAGATCTGGCTGCTCATCTTCCAGATACTATTAGACAACAGGTGGGATTGTTGTGGTTATGCATGTACCAGTGTGTCCCATGATGGGCGACTGTGTGCAGAGCTGTGTGTATGCATTGTAAGCCCTTGCATGAGCATTTGCCTGTATGTTGTCCTTGTCCATAGATGCATTGTTGGTGTTTGCAGAAGGTGTGGCATATTTCTCTCTGAAAAATGGACAACCATTCACCTGCCATTTGGTGTATCACTGTTGATTATGTACAGTGACATATATGGACTGATGTGCCCGCATGCTGTGCTATGCATGATGACTGAGACATGTTTGCTACCTCTGTGATGCTATTAGTGCCCTTTTTAATAATGTGTACTTTCGCCCCAGGCACCATGAGCATGTTTGTGTGTTGTACATGATGATTGCGGCTCATCAAAGTGCTCTTGCTCAAATGTGGGAATGTACAGCTTCTCTCACGTGCATGGAGAGTGGCTATGCAGGGGGGGTGGGTGCAATGACCATTGTGGGGAGATGTGAAATTCCTTGTGGATCATGCAGGAGTCCTGCTGTTGTCTGCTGATCATTATGTTGTGATGGCTTCCATCTGGTCAACCGTGGCTGTGTTTTACATCAGGGAGTCATGGTTCACTCATGTTCACATGTGTTCACGGTTGGATATGGGCTGTCATGTGGGTGGTGGGATGTGGGAAGCTCACGTTTAGGGAGTGGTGTTGTCCACAGTTGGTGCTGTACTTCCTTGTGTGCGCAAAGTGGAGTGGTAGCCACTGTGTGGTTGAACCTTACAGGCGTGTCAACATTGTTCCACACAGTGCACTCTCACCCTAATTACTCATGCCAGTCAATGCAGGTATGCAGTGTGCAACAGCATTTTCAACTCACCACTGCAGAGCACTTGATGCCAGTGATGTGTCATCATGAGTTGATTGACATGTGTTTTTGAATGTGTTGAAACTTACTGAAGTTCTGCTTGTTGGAGTCTGCATTTACAGGGCGTTTTGTCATCAGTGCATCCCCAGGATTATTGTATTGTTTCATGTCCTGCCTGGTGATGGTCCTGTCAGTGGGCCAGGTGATGTTCACACACACTCTCTATTGTTGTCAATGGTGCTGTACATCATATTGTGTACAGGCGCATTGCCACTTCATTTTCCATGTTCACCAATGTGACATCACTATCTGTACTTTCCTTGGTAACTTCACTTTGGGATCCACATTGGGCCCAACCGTTTGCACACCAGTGCCTAGATGAAGATGTTTTTTCCTTGTGATTTCGTACTTGTTGGCACTAGTGCATCTCATTCAATGCTTGGTGTCACATCAAGAGGCCAGGGTCTATCTTGTGTGCGCTATACTGTCCAGACGCTCCCACTGTTTCAGTCGTACCTGGGGCAGTTTTGAGTGATGGGATGTTTGCTTTGGTCACTCCATGGGAGCACTCCTGCTCCTATTGAACATGGTTTCCTGTCCATTCAGATCCCATGAGTCTGCCAATAGTTGGCCAGGTGTGCATGTGACATGATTGTGGGTCAGGCTCTGCCCATTTTTAATGGCACCACAGCCATGTAACCTGTGAATGTGTATTGTCCCCAAGTGTCCCATTATACATCTGCATCTGCAGTGCAAGTGCCATGTGCTGTGTGTGGTGTAGTTCTTTTTTGTCATTGCCTGATTGGTGCCAAAGGAAGGTTTTTGGATGTTCTCTTGGCAGATGGCATAATCTTTGCATGACTACCAGCATACCAGGCCAGCCAATGTTGATTTATTAGCCAACAAGTGTGTCATCTTTGTTAAGGTGCAGGTGAGTGTTTGGGATGCACTGATATTGTGTCATGATGTATCATGCACTACTGATCTTTGTTGTGAATACTGCATTTTGCCCATTTGTAATGTGTGACCTATCCTGTGCCCCGCATGTGTGGTTGTGTGGGTGTATGTGTGGACAATAATGCATATTATGATTGTGTGGAGGGTTATATTGCTGTTTGAGTATTTTTATGTGCAATGGCTCTGCTGTTGTTTCCTACTTCCTCCATACTCATCGTGAATATAATGTTATTGATGTGTTGTTGATTGGGATGGCGGTATGGTTGTGTGTATTTATCCATTGCTTTTTCGTGCTTTGTGAGGCTGTGGAGGCATGCATGTGTCCTATGTGTTGTCAGGAAAATATGTGTGCTTAGATGGGTTTCTTAGGCAAGATAGGTGATGGTGTGCAGGCCGCGCCTGGCATTTGTCCTCCTGTCATCATGGACACTGTCTCTTGTGTAGTCACTGTTCCTGTCAAGCTGCATGTATGCTCATGTGAATAAGCTTTTGAGCGGCTGCACCTTCACTCACGCTGCAGTCACACTGTGCTATTCCAGGGACTGTGGCCTGAGGTTAGGTACTAGTTCAGCATGTACACCTTTATTCACTGCAAAGTTACACAGGATGCAACAGGCATGTATGATGTTGCACAAGATGGCTGGTCTCTACAGGAGCACCCCACCTGGGCGGTCTAGACATCTGAATCATGGCATGAGGAATCCTATCGTGTGCTCGATGATGCCCCTGCTGGCCCTGTGTGCCATAGTGCAAATCTTCTGTTGTGTAATAGGAGCCCGCCTGCAGGGAATCATGAGGTATTGGGCTCAATGGGTAGCCAGCATCACCTGAATGAGAAAGCACATGAATGTTGTCAGTGCCCATTGTGTGTTCCTTCATGGGTAGTGGTGGATGTGTGCTAGTTGTCTTTGTGTGGAACAAGTGATGGCGTGCATGTGTTGCAATGGTCATATGTCTGTGCGCCTGAGTGTGAATGTGAGGCTGTTTGGTGGGAGTTACTGTACTTACCTAGCAGCCAGATGTCCCTGTAGGCTCCGGCTCCAACTGCACAAACAAGCGGGGGACCCAGAAGATGTGGCTGTTATGGACAGAGCCCGGGAAGTTGGCGTACACATCCATGAAGAGACTGCTGACATTGCATTCCATTGTTTGTTTATGAGGGAGCCAGCAGTGCTGGTTACGGTACATGTACACATCGCCCCCTGGGCAGGGCATAGCATGACATGGGTGTAGGCCTTGGCACCCATGACCCTGGGGAATCGGGCGCTGAATCAAATCCTTGTGACAAATGTTTTTGTTCCTCCTGGGTTGAGGGCATGTTGACATGGCGTTGGCTGTGTGATATGATGCATGCCACTACCTGGTGCAGGGTGTGTGACTGTGTAGCCTGGGAGTTGCCAGCAGTGAAGCCATTGGTCCTCTAGAATGAGCCAGTGGTGAAGAAATGTAGGACAGCCAAGTGCTTCACATGAGCCCTGATGGTATGTGAATGAGTGGTGGTAGGGTACAAACCACTCTCCCACTCCTGCAATATGTCCATGATGACAGCGGATGGACGCAATACCTTCTGTAAACCTCTGTGTTGGTAATGCTGAAGAGGAAGACCCTGTAGCGGATGGTTCACTACCTCTATCTATTCCCCAGCTGGGATACGGCAGCTGCAGCAGTATTGTGCCATGCCTGCATGTAGAGAGCTCGCACCAGGGAGCAGGGACACATTTTCTGTGCTAGAAGGCATGGAGTGGTGCTGTGTGCCATGATGTGTGCACTGGTGTATTTCATCGCTTTATGGGTTGGTTTGTCCTTGTTTGTGTGGGATGTTCTGCTGCTGTGTGTATACATGTTTTCTTGTTTGGTGGCATTTTCGGTATGTTTTGCATGGGATTGTTGTTCCGTTTTTCAGGATAGTTGTATTTGTTCCATGTATTATGTAGCAGTATGTGTGTTTGATGTGCTCTTTAGTGTTGTGTGGGATGTATCTTAACTTGTGACCCTGATACTGACGTAGGCTCTTTTTCCTCACTTCTGTCATTCTGTCTGTCTGTCTTCTGTCTTTCTGTCTGTCTTTCTTTGTTTTTGTATTAATCCCGTTAGACTTGTATTCCTTAGTAAATGTGGAAATATATTTTCGATTTGAAAAAGATGTTGCACTTTGTTTTAAGAAATGTTGGTAGATTGTATTTACTTTTTGATATTTGTGCATATTTTAAAATTACTTTTCATTCTACATCTGATTTTATGATATTTTAAAATATTGTAGATTTAAACATTTTGGTGACTTAAGGTTACTGTTATATTTCATTGTTATATAATTATTTTGTATAAATGTATTGACAATATTTATTTAAATTATGTTGTTACTTTATCGTTTTTTATTTCAGAAGTTTGTAGACTTTATGTTTGTGTTGGTTTAACCTTAACTCTTTTGTAAAAAATCTTTCTTCAAATAATAGCCTATTTTTTTAAGATTGTTCAATGTTTTTTGTAAAATATTCTTAAGTACTATTTAATTCTATTGTTATATATTATATTTTTAATAAAAAATATATTAATGTTTGTTGGAACTGTGTTATATTGATGTCGCTGCGTAAAATTGACATTATTTATTTTTGTGGAAATGGAAGTAAACGTTTTGTGACAGTCTCTACATTACCCATTAAAGCAGTGCCATACCTACATGTTGTACCTTTGAAAAAGAATCCAATTGAAAATACCACATTTTAAAATTTAAAAGATCCAATTACAGTTTATTTATGTTTTTTAGCCTTTAGAAAAATACCAAATAAAGGATTTTCTTCCTGTAATAGGAACACTGTTATGTACTTGTTCAATGTGTTATGGGTATCATCAGGAAAACCATCAGAAATTGTGGAGACATGTAAAAGTAGACTTACAAGTTATTGATATTAAAACATATAGCTGTTTTACTTTTATTTGTTTTATTTATGTTGGCATTTTTAAATGTTTTTAATTGGTCTAAACAGTAGTGTTAATATGTTTTCTATATCATAAGTCACAATTAAAAACTAGAGTATGTGCTGTGTGCATTTTTACTATTGCTGGATTCATTATTTTAAGTTGGTACACAATGTATACTACTTTGTAAGAAAGATTTACAGGCTGATTCATGGAATTATTTGTGCTGAAAAAAGGGGATTTGTGCGCCATCCTGCCTCCAAATCCCTGTTTAACAAATGGGGATTTGCAGGCAGAACGGCGCACAAATCCTCGTTTTTTTTGGCGCAAATAATTCCATGAATCAGCCCCTTGGTTTTAATGCATAATTATTTTTTTAAATCATGTCTGTATTGATGATGTTTTAATTTATGCAAACAAGTAGTTTGATTTCTTTCTCTTACAGTAATTATTGTTCCACATTTTAAGCAGCATAAAAAAGAATAAGCATACTCAGGATCAATACTTAGTAAATTTGGAAGTGACACAAAATAACCTACTTCATATATTTTAGTAACATTAGAAGGTAGAGTTTAATTTCCTTTTTCCCACAGTTACAATTTCTAAATGTTTATTTTATTTTATTGTTGTTGTGTTGATAATAACCAGAGTGGAACAGTTTTTTTATTTAATTGACCTGTTCCGTGCTTTGCTTTTAAAAACGTGTCTAAAACATATTTGCTCATGTTTATTTCACATTTGTGCTAATATTGCTGAATTTTTAAATGTATATTTCTGAGGGTAACCCCTTTTTAATTCTGATTTGCAGATTGCAAATTACTTCAGTACATTTCTGCACATCATCTGGTGAAGGAGTTTCAAAGTAGTCCCAAACCCAAGATCTCAATTTGCTAAATGGAATTGTTACAGAGGTAGTTATATTTTGGGGATTTTCTTTTTTATGGATGCACTAGAGCTGGAAATGCTTTGACTACTCTCAGTATTAAAAACATTGAGTCATGATATTTGTTCAGATATTGAAGTTTTTGATGTAGAAGTTAAAGGAGTATTAGTAATTACATTGATAATTATAATTATGTGGACATCAATATTGATTCTGAATGTATACATGCTGAATGTATAATTAATAAGAAAAGGAATGCAGCACTGTTAACTTAGGCCATATCAAAGTTCGGTAGACAGACAGCGGTCTTTACTTTAGATGGATTCCTCCACTTATATAGACAATGCAACAACCCTGCAGTTTTGTATGGTGTTGAAGGGTTACCAGTCAATTGGTCGAAAACATTTGGTCGACAGGACAACTGGTCGACACCATTTGGTCGAATGCCAAATGGTCGAATTTTTTTTTTTTACCCTTTTTTTGGATTTTTTTGGGGGGTCCCCCCCCAACCCCTTTTTTTTCTTTTTTTTTTTCCCCCACACGAAAACCCACAAAACACATATATAAAAAAAAAAAAAAAAAAATGCGACCATTTGGCATTCGACCAAATGGTGTCGACCAAATTGCAGTCGACCAGTTTGCTGTCGACCAATTGACTGGACACCGTGTTGAAGTGCTAACTTTGCAGGAATTTAATTGATTAAGTGTTCTCGAGGGTAGACTGTGGAGGAAAATCCTCGGACTGGCTGTCTGTATCCCAATGGCATCTTGGGGTTAGAACTCAGCCTGATCTCATTAAAAAAGCAATGTGATGATAAAGCACAGTATATTATTTTTAAGTCTAAGTCTAATACAAAATGGCTTCTGCTCTCATTGCTTGGTGATGCTATGAATAAAAATAATGACAAAGGATATGTTACTATTATGACAAATTTCCTTGATAGAATTGGTTGGCATCCAAATTGGAACAGGGATTTTTGCACATTGAAACATTCTTTTTGATGAAGGCTGATTAGAGTGAATTGGCTTCAAAGCTATGAGCACTTGACACAGCTGAAGAATTACACACCCCTATTAATAGATAGATTGTACGAGTTTAGGTCACTCAAAAATATTTGCTCCTGTGTCCTTCTCCGGGCATGCCTAGATGTCTGTTCTTAATCATCTGCCAGTTCTCTCTGTACTAGGAGCCAAATGAAAATTACCCAAAGATAAGAGATCCTGCGATATCTGAAAGTTACAAAATGTGACTGAAAGAGGCAAACACATTCTAAATGAATGTAAAGAGTTTGGACCATTTTTATATGCAATCTAGGAACATATGTTCATGAGCTAGAAACCATTCCGAGTGAGTCCTTCTGGAGGTACTGCATAAACAATAATAATAAGGGATCACAGATCACACTTTATAGAGTTTGGAAAGTGGTAGCCAATGGTGAATGTGAAATTAAATGTGAATTAATTTTATTTTATTTTGTCTTATGAAATTTTAAATCATGAATGTTAGGATATTGTCATGATATATTGTATGATATCTGGTTTTGTAGGAAATTCAGAAATATGAAATCTATTGTATTGTACATTATTATGTTGTATATTGTGTGTTTTGTGTTATAAATTTGTATTTTAATTGTATGTGAAAAGTTTATATGTAAACTAAATCACATTAAATTAAATAAATTAGTAGTGATAGGTACATGATATTTGTTGTTTTGTGGGCTAAGCTAGTTTTAATTTTAAAATAACATGGCTTAAAAGTGAAGTAGTTTTAAGTTGCTTTTTTGCTGATGTTATAAGAGTGAAATTTGACATAGTAGTTATTTGACGTTTACTTCTATCAGATGTTTTATTTGTAGATACAGAAGTAGTATAAGTGCTAAGATATATTTTTCCAGGGTTCAACAAAAGTAGTGTGAACTGTTGTAATAGTAGTAGTAGTAGTAGTAGTAGTAGTAATAGTAGTAGTAGTAGTAGAAATACTAATAGCAGCAACGGAATGCATTTTTCTTATTGTTGGGGATTTCTGAACTTTCAACTGTTGCAATAGTAGTATGTTTCTTATTAGGTGAAGTATGTTTTGTTTTTATAGTGTAACATCACTTTAAATTACTTTCAATTACCAAAGCAAATCTAGAGCTAGTAATGGGCACTGAGGGTTGTATTTTTATTTGTATAGGCGAGGTTTGTAGTGTAGAAACACATTTTAAGACATTTTGAGTGTGTTTCAGTGATGTTCATTTGTGATCTACAGCTGTTTCGCATAGTGATTTTAATTCATGAGATGGTGAGATTTGAAACAGTGCCATGAATGCTGTTGTTTGTGTTGTAAATTGTCCTTTTACAGATACATTTTTGACTACTTCTTGTTTTAGTAACATTAGAAGGTAGAGGTGACTTTCCTTTTTTCTACAGTTAGAGTTTCTAAATGTTTTCTTTTAGTATATTGTTGTTGTGCTGTACTAACAACAGTGGCACTGTTTTATTGTTTTAATTGGCATGTGTTCAGTAGTTTGTTTTTTAAAAGCATGACTAAAATATTATTGCTCATGTTTATTTCACATGCTTGCCAACAATGCTGAATTTCTAAAATTATATATTTGAAGGTAATCTATTTTTAATGTTGATTTACAGATGGTGTAACACAATATACATACAATGATATCATTACTCCATATTACATATACTGTATACTCCCCCTACAGTACCTATAATTACTATGCACATATTAGTATGATGTGTCTTGCCAGTGGCCAGATTCTTGGCCTCCATGCCCCCAAGAATCTGGCCACTGTCAACAACAACCACAATGGAATTAAACCACACAACAAGTACATACAATACACCTTCAAATAACAAGACCCACACAGAACCTCGCCATCTCCATCACGTTTGTGAACAGTAAAAATGACTGCCGACTCTGTGGCTGCTGCACAGCTTTGTTACATCTATGAAAACAGCCCCATATCAACTTCTTCCTCTCCACAATCTTTCCAGGCCCTCTTTCGGCCACAAAATAGCCCCAAATGCACTTTCCAGACATTTTTCTCACTTCGCTGTCTGCAAACTATGGGCGCAGTCCGCAAATCCAATATGGCGACCATTTTAAAAATGATGACGCACCTCACATTTTTGAACATCCAATCAGCATGTGTGTTTGGTGTCCACGAACACCAAGCCACCCCCTTATTGGTCCAGGGATGTCAGTGGACTGCGAAACAGGAAATTAATCTGTGCATTGGACCCAGATATCACTAATTTTGTATGACCTACTTTTTGGCCATTTTTTAAACCTACTGGACAGATTTACACCAAATTTACAAAAGCACGCTTTTGGGACCAAGCCGCCACTCCTCACGCAAGTTTGGTGAAAATCCATACAGCGGTTTGGGATGTAGGCACGAGCAAAACCATGTTTCCATTGTGTCTATGAGGATTCAAAAAATGTTGCGTCTCCCCCTATAACATTGCAAGTTTAGTGAGTATTTGTTGAACAGTGCCAAAGTTATAAGCCTCCCAGAAAGTGCTATTTCTATGATTGAGCGACTTACCCATAACTACAGGGCCACTACCGCAGGCCCTGTAATACAGTGCGAGAGAAAACAGTGCACGGGAGAATAGAAAAAGCACTAGAAACACTAGACTGGAGTATGATATGCCATGTACTGCTAGCATTAGAACAATATTATATAAAATCAAATAAACAAGACAAATGAAAACAACTGAAATCAAATAAATTAAGTGAATAACAAATATGTTTCCCAATGTTTGATCAAGATTGAGCCAACAAGTACTCTTATCAAGTTGAGCAGCTCATAATGATTTTGAATCATCTGAAATTATTGAACCTCAGTGTATTGTCCCATCCATATGCTATGCCTTGTGTTGTTAACATTCTAATACAGCACCTATCACTGAAATGTATACTGAGTGCAAGAAAAACGCTAAAATGCAGATCTGAAAAATGCAGGATAACAAGTGATAGACCTGCCTGCGTCTAGGGAACAGTAACATTTCAAATGTAAAGCAGGCTTGAATTGAGGCATAATAGAAATGATAGGGATTGATGTGTGCTAGAGATTTAATAAATTATGCAGGAATGGAACAATTTATCAGAAAAATACAGTATTCAGCATTTTGGTCTACAAGTTATCTAGTGTACACATGTACCAGAATAAAGGCTTTATCAACAAATCCAGGGGGACTTTTGTGGAAGTTGAGCGATAAAATGAAAGAAAGCTGGCTCCTTTTTCACAGCTATACACTAGGGATAGAAAACATTCAGAGAAAAAACAGTCTCCAATCTTGCTCGTGTATAAATGTGTTCTTTTAAGGAGAGCCAGGTAATCACAGACACCTTTCCAGTTATGCGACCTAGACACCGTTTTTTTATAGTTATACCCACACTACTGAAACATCTGTGGAACAAGGTGCTTTGGGCAATATTTATGGTAACCAAAATGATTATTAGATGCTTTTGAACACCTTTATTTAAATGGGATTCCAAGCGACATTCAAATAGAAGTGAAAGCGTGAAATAGTTTGTAGCATTCTGTTTGCAGAGAGCAAACTATTTAAAGAAGGAGACCGTACCACTAACAGTAGTTCATAGACATAGGGCCTCATTACGAGGTGGGCGGAATGGGTTTAACGGCGCCGGTAATGGTGCCGGTGCTGGTAAACCCATTCCGCCCTATTACAAGGGTCCCTTGCAGGACCCGCTCTGAACATCTGGTCAGACCAGACGTCCTTTGCGGGTGCCGCAAGGGGACCAGGGAGCTAATAACGGGCCCGTTATTAACGGGCCCGTTATTAGCTCCATCCCCATTCCCATTGAGCCCTATGGGGGCTCGAATGGGAATGGGGATACATTTTTGAATGAGGAATTACCGGGACCTCCAAGGTTGGAATGACCCGGTAATTCCTCATTCAAGGAACTCGGACCCGGACCCGAGTTTGGAGGCAGCCATGGGGCTAATAACACCATGGCTACCTCCAAACTCGTAAGGAGGCCCATAGTCACACCCAGATTCATAACCCGAGAATACCTTCAGCACATCTACAAATCATTGCTGAACCGTTTCTTTTTCAGCATTTTTTAACATATATGGGTCTCATTACAAGTGAGGCGGTAAAGGGATAACGGCGCCAGTAAAGGTGCCGGCGCCGTTAACCCTGTACTGCCTCATTAGGAGGTTCCCTCGCAGGATCCGCTCTGGACGTCTGGTCAGACCAGACGTCCTTTGCGGGTCCTGCGAGGGGACCAGCATGCTAACAACGGTCCCGTCATTAACGGGCCCGTTGTTAGCATGCTCCCCATTCCCATTGAGCCCTATGGGGGCTCAAATGGGAATGGGAATGGGGATGGTCCCGGTCCGGGTTCCCTGAATGGGGAAATACTGGGCCCTTCAAAGTCGGAATGGCCCGGTATTTCACCATTCAGGGACCACAGACCCAAACCCGCCTTTGGAGGCAGCCATGCCTTTATTAAGGGCATGGCTGGCACCAAACTCGTAATCAGGCCCATAATATACTCCAGAGAAATCATTGGGAATGGTGTGGATAAAATGGCAGACAGACATTGTACATGCTGGAGCTCTGTCATGGACTATTGGAATTTTCTTCAGAAACAGCTTCTGAGTTCAGCAAGGATACACTGCAAAATAGTCCAATCTTAAAATGAATAGAAACACAGCTAATGATTTTAACAAAAGTTATTATTTTTGTACCTGAATCTAGGGCATTAATATCATGCAGATGCTAGCACAACCCATTTGAAAATCATGAGGGTGGCATAGAGCCTCATTGGTAAGCAGCACCTAACTTGTGGCCTCATCGTGAGTTGGGCGGTATCCTGGGTGGGGATACCGCCCACCTTTATTTGCGTTAGCGTCAAACCCATCTGGGGGTATTACAGCCGGATCATGGGATGGGATCTAACCCGTTACTCCCCAATTTTGGGTGAAATTACCACGCAGGAATACCGCTGGCAATAATTCTGCTGTAAATTTGCATTTTTGCAACGCGTTTACCCACAGCTCTGAGCTGGGTGTAAACACGCCAGAGTCGAAATTAGGGGGACCCTTAAATGCGGCGGTAACACTGTTAGCGCTGCATTTGAGTGCTAACGCCCAACTCGTGCTGAGGCCCTTGGTCTTGGATTGGTCTTTCTGAGAGATGTGCTTTTGGCCTCCTTTACTTGCATTACTGATTACAAAAGTATGTTCACTCTGCAAGGAGCTACACTGGCAGGGAGTCCACCATGTTCCACCACAAATAATAATGTGATCCGTGGCAAATCATTTAATCTGGTGAGTTCTCAAAGCCTACCATCTTCTATACATTACAATACCAGTGTCAAAACAGTTCAAAATCAGGCCTGTGAATGTTGGATGTCTTTGAGCGATGGGTTGCAAGAGTTTTAAAATATAGAGTGGGCATGGCCAAAGGCTGTGGGCAAAGGCCAATGCTAGTGGTCTGGTTGCGTTTTAAAATGGACAGTCAGTCGTGCCATGGCTAGCCGACTGGTAGTGTTTCAAATGAACAGTTTTCAAAGCCTGCCATCTTTTGCATATAACAATACCACTGCCAAATCAGGTCAAGATCAGTCTATGATTAATGAATGTCCTTGAGCATTGAGTTGCAAGTGTTTTAAAATATAGAGTGGGCTTGGCTGAAGTCCATGATTAGTGGTCTGGAAGTGTTTTAAAATAGAGGGGGCACAGGTGAAGGCTGTAGCCACTGGCCAGGGCCAGAGGCCATGGCAAGTGGTCTTGCAGTGTTTTAAAATGGACAGTTCTCAAAGCTTGCCATCTTTTATATATAACAATGCCACTGCCAATACAGGTCAAAATCAGACTGTGATTGATGAACTTCATTGAGCAATGGGTTTTAAGTGTTCTATAGAGTGGGCATGGCTAGTGGTCTGGTAGTGTTTTAAAATCGACAGCAGGCATGGCCAAAGGTCATCCCCACGGGCCATGGCCAAGCCCAGACTAGTGGTCTGGTAGTGTTTTAAAATGGACAATGGCCACATCTGAAGGCCATGGCTAGTGGTCTGGTAGTGTTCTAAAATATACAGAGTCCATGGCCATGGCCAGTGGTGCGGAAAACAATCTATGGAATACCAAAACCCTTGATATTCAAGGAAAAAACGTTAGTTGCAGGGACGTTGAGGTGAGAACCTAATACAATAAAAACCCTGCAATTCAGCTAAAGCCATCTTAACTGTGCACCCCTGTTGTGCAGCCTATGACCACAATGATAACATCACAGATGGTATCCCAAATGATATCACTGATGACATTGACAGTAAGATTGCTTATTACATTGTCTATGACATCACTGATCGAATCTTTGATTACCTGACAACACTAATCCGCTATGGCCATTGCCCACAACCTTTGGCCATGCCCACTGTATAGTTTAACACATCAAGGAGCCATTAGCCATGGCCTTTGTCCATGGTCAGAGGCCATGGCATTCTGCTATGACCATTGTATATTTTACCACATTTAAAGGCCAATAGCAATGGCCTTTGGCCATGTCCACTGTATGTTTTACCACATTAAGGGCCACTAGCTAGGCCTTCATCCATAGACAGTGGCAATGGCCTTCGTCCGTGCTGACTGTATATTTCTTTAAACTAACCAGCTACTAGCCATGGCCTTTGGATATCATGAGTGGCCATGCCCATCGGCCATCCCCCTTGTATAATAAAACCAATGAAGAGGTAGCAACCATGGCCTATGGCCATGGCCAGTGGCCACGGCCTATATTTTACAAGACTCACTGGCCAACAGCCATGGCCTTCAGCCACAAGCATTTGTCCAGCCTTTGGCCATGCCCACTGTTTATTGTTCAACACTAACAAGCCACTCCAGCCATGCACAGTGTCCACAGCCTAAATTGTTATTTAGTTAGGCAAAGCTTTTATTTGCTAATTCATACACTATATTATGTCTGATGCCATCACATGTGTATGCCACCTTTTCCCCTGCACTTTTGCATTGCACCATGCCAGGCAGCTATTACCATTAATTGTGTCCACCTTGTCATGATCGCAAGGCAATGTAAGGAAGGCATGGTATCAAGACAGGCACAAATGATCACAGTCCAATAGTGTTTATTGAACGTCAGTTGGGTTTGAAAAACACCTACCTAAACTTAAATCTAAAGATGGGAGCAAGCTCCGACCATCAAATAATAATAAGGGAGTCCTAGTGGTGTCTTTTCAAGATAAAAGGGCCTATACTAATAAACCTATTGCCAATCCATACCTCTAAATACAAATAGTGTGGAAAACAATTTTATGCAAAATAAAAGTGTTCAAGAAATGATATGTCAGGATATTCAAGCTGTTGGCTTCCCTTCCCTGTGTTTTCAGCACGTGACAAGGTTGGTACACTCGAACTAAGCATGAACTAAGCACAGTCTCTGGCTTCACTGGGAAGAGGGTGCAGTTCAACTCTTCAACATGATGGCCTTCTGTGCCAGTCTCTTTGCCATTCAGAGTTTCTTTTTTAGAGGGCCTGATGTAATAAGACAAACGTCAAAGTTGCTTCCTTTTTAGGATTTCACACGTACAAATTCTCAGGTGACTTTCTGTTCACCTGGGCCCCCCTCCGCCGGGCTCAGACCCACTTTAAAACAAAACCTTCTGGAGTGTTTTTCGATTCATGCAGGGTCCCCCTCCGCTGGTCTCATACCCACTTTAATACAAAGCTTTCAAATGATCGCCCTCTGGCGGGCTCGGATCAACTTTATGAACTTTTCCACAAGCTTTCATTATTGAATCAACATTGAAGACTTTCAATTGTGCACAGGATGCTGCTTGACCTGTTGCAAGACCACTTCGATTCACAATTCTCTACAACTCTTTCACTTTTCAGATAGATACCTCACAGAGGTGTTCGATGGAGCACCCACATCATGCTGGACCACTCTTTCAAAGGTATTGGGCCTCATTAAGAGTACGGCGGTAAGGGGTTAACGGCACCAGTAAGGATGCCGGTGCCGTTAACCCCCTACCGCCACATTCCGAGGTCCCTTAGTGGGTCCCACTAAGACCGGTTGGTTTTACCAGCTGCCCTTAACGGGAGCTGCTAAGGGACCAGGGAGCTAATAATAGGCCCGCTCACTGGCTGTGTTGTTTTCACAGATGCTGCTTGTTCTTGGTGCCAAGGACATTACTACAGTGGCTTGTAATTCTCCCCACCTTGGTTATTGTCACGGGAGGGCCCGGGGTATCTCCGACACACAATTCAGGATTCTTCAGCCTGTTTTCCTGGTCTTATGCATTCCAATCTCGGACTCATGAAAGCAACGGTTCCTTGTCGAAAAGGTCATGGGAACTTCCCTGCTTGTAACCGCTTCTGTTTCGCCTTCTTTCTCCTCTTGTTAAACTGCCATCTTGGAACTTCTGTTTCTTCATGTGCTTTGCCTCGCTCAGAGTGTGCGTTCATGCTCTGCCTTTTATCCATGTGGGGAAGCTTAATGCAAGTCAGGTGTGTGTGATGGTCAGTAATTGCCTGACCTTGCCTGACCATTCTATTGCTACACATCAAGTCATACTCCCACTCCCCGAAGACCTCTCACCCAGGTAATACTCCCGTAATGGTCCACCCCCAGGAACTGGATACAAAAGAGATGGGCGTGTCCCGGCCACCTGGGTGACAAATTTTCCGGGGGATTAGTGGTGACAAACCTTCTGGTTTCTCACAGCAAGCAGTGCTCACAATTACAATTAAACCCTCCCGACATGCTGACACATCGGACAGGGTTTAATATCAATTGTGAACAATGCTTAACATGCGCTTAGTAAGCAGTGTTCACAATTACAATGAAATCCTGCTTGACATGTGAGCATGACGTGTGAACAATGGATCCCTATGGGTTCTCCTGCTTGTTGGCGGTGCATAAAGCTGGCTGACCGGATAGGGATCTCCAGCGTTTGCGCCGGCATGAAAATCCCCGCCAGCACAAATACTGGAGCATTTGTATGGCAGAGAGGAAGGGAGGTGGCGGACATGCAAGTTGCGTTAAGCCCTTACTCTCTGCCATGCAAATCAATGAACATGAGGCATAACGTGAATGAATGCCGTATAAGCCTAAAGCAAGACCCATTCTGCCCTATTACAAGGGTCCCGCAAGGGGACTAGGGAGCTGATAACGGGCCCATTATTAACGGGCCCATTATTAGCTCCAACCCCATTCCCATTGAGCCCTATGGGGGCTCGAATGGGAATGGGGATACATTTTTGAATGAGGAATTACCGGGACCTCCAAGGTTGGAATGACCCGGTAATTCCTCATTCAAGGAACTCGGACCCGGACCCGAGTTTGGAGGCAGCCATGGGGCTAATAACACCATGGCTACCTCCAAACTCGTAAGGAGGCCCATAGTCACACCCAGATTCATAACCCGAGAATACCTTCAGCACATCTACAAATCATTGCTGAACCGTTTCTTTTTCAGCATTTTTTAACATATATGGGTCTCATTACAAGTGAGGCGGTAAAGGGATAACGGCGCCAGTAAAGGTGCCGGCGCCGTTAACCCTGTACTGCCTCATTACGAGGTTCCCTCGCAGGATCCGCTCTGGACGTCTGGTCAGACCAGACGTCCTTTGCGGGTCCTGCGAGGGGACCAGCATGCTAACAACGGTCCCGTCATTAACGGGCCCGTTGTTAGCATGCTCCCCATTCCCATTGAGCCCTATGGGGGCTCAAATGGGAATGGGGATGGTCCCGGTCCGGGTTCCCTGAATGGGGAAATACTGGGCCCTTCAAAGTCGGAATGGCCCGGTATTTCACCATTCAGGGACCACAGACCCAAACCCGCCTTTGGAGGCAGCCATGCCTTTATTAAGGGCATGGCTGGCTCCAAACTCGTAATCAGGCCCATAATATACTCCAGAGAAATCATTGGGAATGGTGTGGATAAAATGGCAGACAGACATTGTACATGCTGGAGCTCTGTCATGGACTATTGGAATTTTCTTCAGAAGCAGAAACAGCTTCTGAGTTCAGCAAGGATGCACTGCAAAATAGTCCAACCTTAAAATGAATAGAAACACAGCTAATGATTTTAACAAAAGTTATTATTTTTGTACCTGAATCTAGGGCATTAATTTCATGCAGATGCTAGCACAACCCATTTGAAAATCATGAGGGCGGCATAGAGCCTCATTGGTAAGTAGCACCTAACTTGTGGCCTCATCGTGAGTTGGGCGGTAGCCTGGGTGGGGATACCGCCCAACTTTATTTGCGTTAGCGTCAAACCCATCTGGGGGTATTACAGCCAGATCATGGGATGGGATCTAACCCGTTACTCCCCAATTTTGGGTGAAATTACCACGCAGGAATACCGCTGGCAATAATTCTGCTGAAAATTTGCATTTTTGCAACGTGTTTACCCACAGCTCTGAGCTGGGTGTAAACAGGCCAGAGTCGAGATTGGGGGGACCCTTAAATGCGGCGGTAACACTGTTAGCGCTGCATTTGAGTGCTAACGCCCAACTCGTGCTGAGGCCCTTGGTCTTTGATTGGTCTTTCTGAGAGATGTGCTTTTGGCCTCCTTTACTTGCATTACTGATTACAAAAGTATGCTCACTCTGCAAGGAGCTACACTGGCAGGGAGTCCACCATGTTCCACCACAAATAATAATGTGATCCGTGGCAAATCATTTAATCTGGTGAGTTCTCAAAGCCTACCATCTTCTATACATTACAATACCAGTGTCAAAACAGTTCAAAATCAGGCCTGTGAATGTTGGATGTCTTTGAGCGATGGGTTGCAAGAGTTTTAAAATATAGAGTGGGCATGGCCAAAGGCTGTGGGCAAAGGCCAATGCTAGTGGTCTGGTTGCGTTTTAAAATGGACAGTCAGTCGTGCCATGGCTATCCGACTGGTAGTGTTTCAAATGAACAGTTTTCAAAGCCTGCCATCTTTTGCATATAACAATACCACTGCCAAATCAGGTCAAGATCAGTCTATGATTAATGAATGTCCTTGAGCATTGAGTTGCAAGTGTTTTAAAATATAGAGTGGGCTTGGCTGAAGTCCATGATTAGTGGTCTGGAAGTGTTTTAAAATAGAGGGGGCACAGGTGAAGGCTGTAGCCACTGGCCAGGGCCAGAGGCCATGGCAAGTGGTCTTGCAGTGTTTTAAAATGGACAGTTCTCAAAGCTTGCCATCTTTTATATATAACAATGCCACTGCCAATACAGGTCAAAATCAGACTGTGATTGATGAACTTCATTGAGCAATGGGTTTTAAGTGTTTTATAGAGTGGGCATGGCTAGTGGTCTGGTAGTGTTTTAAAATGGACAGCAGGCATGGCCAAAGGTCATCCCCACGGGCCATGGCCAAGCCCAGACTAGTGGTCTGGTAGTGTTTTAAAATGGGCAATGGCCACATCTGAAGGCCATGGCTAGTGGTCTGGTAGTGTTCTAAAATATACAGAGTCCATGGCCATGGCCAGTGGTGCGGAAAACAATCTATGGAATACCAAAACCCTTGATATTCAAGGAAAAAACATTAGTTGCAGGGACGTTGAGGTGAGAACCTAATACAACAAAAACCCTGCAATTCAGCTAAAGCCATCTTAACTGTGCACCCCTGTTGTGCAGCCTATGACCACAATGATAACATCACAGATGGTATCCCAAATGATATCACTGATGACATTGACAGTAAGATTGCTTATTACATTGTCTATGACATCACTGATCGAATCTTTGATTACCTGACAACACTAATCCGCTATGGCCATTGCCCACAGCCTTTGGACATGCCCATTGTATAGTTTAACACATCAAGGAGCCATTAGCCATGACCTTTGTCCATGGTCAGAGGCCATGGCATTCTGCTTTGACCATTGTATATTTTACCACATTTAAAGGCCAATAGCAATGGCCTTTGGCCATGTCCACTGTATGTTTTACCACATTAAGGGCCACTAGCTATGGCCTTCATCCATAGACAGTGGCAATGGCCTTTGTCCGTGCTGACTGTATATTTCTTTAAACTAACCAGCTACTAGCCATGGCCTTTGGATATCATGAGTGGCCATGCCCATCGGCCATCCCCCCTGTATAATAAAACCAATGAAGAGGTAGCAACCATGGCCTATGGCCATGGCCAGTGGCCACGGCCTATATTTTCCAACACTCACTGGCCAATAGCCATGGCCTTCAGCCACAAGCATTTGTCCAGCCTTTGGCCATGCCCACTGTTTATTGTTCAACACTAACAAGCCACTCCAGCCATGCACAGTGTCCACAGCCTAAATTGTTATTTAGTTAGGCAAAGCTTTTATTTGCTAAGTCATACACTATATTATGTCTGATGCCATCACATGTGTATGCCACCTTTTCCCCTGCACTTTTGCATTGCACCATGCCAGGCAGCTATTACTTTTAATTGTGTCCACCTTGTCATGATCACAAGGCAATGTAAGGAAGGCATGGTATCAAGACAGGCACAAATGATCACAGTCCAATAGTGTTTATTGAACGCCAGTTGGGTTTGAAAAACACCTACCTAAACTTAAATCTAAAGATGGGAGCAAGCTCCGACCATCAAATAATAATAAGGGAGTCCTAGTGGTGTCTTTTCAAGATGAAAGGGCCTATACTAATAAACCTATTGCCAATCCATACCTCTAAATACAAATAGTGTGGAAAACAATTTTATGCAAAATAAAAGTGTTCAAGAAATGATATGTCAGGATATTCAAGCTGTTGGCTTCCCTTCCCTGTGTTTTCAGCACGTGACAAGGTTGGTACACTCGAACTAAGCACAGTCTCTGGCTTCACTGGGAAGAGGGTGCAGTTCAACTCTTCAACATGATGGCCTTCTGTGCCAGTCTCTTTGCCATTCAGAGTTTCTTTTTTAGAGGGCCTGATGTAATAAGACAAACGTCAAAGTTGCTTCCTTTTTAGGATTTCACACGTACAAATTCTCAGGTGACTTTCTGTTCACCTGGGCCCCCCTCCGCCGGGCTCAGACCCACTTTAAAACAAAACCTTCTGGAGTGTTTTTCGATTCATGCAGGGTCCCCCTCCGCTGGTCTCATACCCACTTTAATACAAAGCTTTCAAATGATCGCCCTCTGGCGGGCTCGGATCAACTTTATGAACTTTTCCACAAGCTTTCATTATTGTATCAACATTGAAGACTTTCAATTGTGCACAGGATGCTGCTTGACCTGTTGCAGGACCACTTCGATTCACAATTCTCTACAACTCTTTCACTTTTCAGATGGATACCTCACAGAGGTGTTTGATGGAGCAATCACATCATGCTGGACCACTCTTTCAAAGGTATTGGGCCTCATTAAGAGTATGGCGGTAAGGGGTTAACGGCACCAGTAAGGATGCCGGTGCCGTTAACCCCCTACCGCCACATTCCGAGGTCCCTTAGTGGGTCCCACTAAGACCGGTTGGTTTTACCAGCTGCCCTTAACGGGAGCCGCTAAGGGACCAGGGAGCGAATAACGGGCCCGCTCACTGGCTGTGTTGTTTTCACAGATGCTGCTTGTTCTTGGTGCCAAGGACATTACTACAGTGGCTTGTAATTCTCCCCACCTTGGTTATTGTCACAGGAGGGCCCGGGGTATCTCCGACACACAATTCAGGATTCTTCAGCCTGTTTTCCTGGTCTTATGCATTCCAATCTCGGACTCATGAAAGCAACGGTTCCTTGTCGAAAAGGTCATGGGAACTTCCCTGCTTGTAACCGCTTCTGTTTCGCCTTCTTTCTCCTCTTGTTAAACTGCCATCTTGGAACTTCTGTTTCTTCATGTGCTTTGCCTCGCTCAGAGTGTGCGTTCATGCTCTGCCTTTTATCCATGTGGGGAAGCTTAATGCAAGTCAGGTGTGTGTGATGGTCAGTAATTGCCTGACCTTGCCTGACCATTCTATTGCTACACATCAAGTCATACTCCCACTCCCCGAAGACCTCTCACCCAGGTAATACTCCCGTAATGGTCCACCCCCAGGAACTGGATACAAAAGAGATGGGCGTGTCCCGGCCACCTGGGTGACAAATTTTCCGGGGGATTAGTGGTGACAAACCTTCTGGTTTCTCACAGCAAGCAGTGCTCACAATTACAATTAAACCCTCCCGACATGCTGACACATCGGACAGGGTTTAATATCAATTGTGAACAATGCTTAACATGCGCTTAGTAAGCAGTGTTCACAATTACAATGAAATCCTGCTTGACATGTGAGCATGACGTGTGAACAATAGATCCCTATGGGTTCTCCTGCTTGTTGGCGGTGCATAAAGCTGGCTGACCGGATAGGGATCTCCAGCGTTTGCGCCGGCATGAAAATCCCCGCCAGCACAAATACTGGAGCATTTGTATGGCAGAGAGGAAGGGAGGTGGCGGACATGCAAGTTGCGTTAAGCCCTTACTCTCTGCCATGCAAATGAATGAACATGAGGCATAACGTGAATGAATGCCGTATAAGCCTAAAGCAAGACTTTTACGTCATTCATTTAGGATATGTGCTCATTGAACATGAGCTCCATAGAGGTGTAAATCCAAGTGCTTTAGGAAAGCAACACAGTGGTGCATCTCTGCTAACATCTAACGCCTTGGAAAGGCACAACAATGATCTGGAACGGAAATATTGAAGCTTAAAAGCAGTACTCCTTGCTTTTATGCTTTCCTTTTCCACTTTGCCTATTTTAAAATGATCCTCATTGATGTATTGAGCACATTTGATGCCATAACATAATAGATTTCAAGCAAGCGTTCTAAAGAGTACAAAATCCAATTTACATTTTCCAGGTTCACAAGAACTCCTGCTTCATCTGTCGGAAGCACTACTTAATGTTTACCTTGTACTCTGTGGAATGTGGCTGTGCTGGCACAGGTTTACAATAGAGGGCATACATGCTATTTCAATAAATAAAGTCTTTCGGTTACTATGCAAATTGAACTGTTAATGCACAAAAACATGTTAGCAAAACTACACATAGTAAAACGAATACACATTCAAATGTTCTTCCGATTCGTGAAACAAAGACCAAAATAGTGCTAGAAAAAAAAAGTTGAGCAATACGGCCTGGTTACATTAGGTACATTTTCTAGCTGAGCATGAAAGTAAGAATGATTATGCAGCTCAGGTTCAGTCGTGTGCACACATGCATCTGGCTTGGTATTTACCAAGACAGGGTGATCATGGCAGTCCATGGACAAGTACCGTGCTCCGTGACAAGGTCTGAGTCCTTTTACAATTGATCGTCCAACACCTCAGTCATTTAGTACACATCAATCTACACCCATACATAGGGGTGGAGTAGAGGCTGTCAACAACGGTATAAAGGGCTCCTCTGGATGGAACTAGGCCTCAAATTAAATAGGATGCACTATAACTCCTCAGTCATATGGATGGCTGTGGCTCATCAGTCATGTGTATGGATGTTGCTCCTCAGTAATATGGATGACTCCTGAGTCAAATGGATGGATGTGGCTCCTTGGCCATATGTATGGCTGTTGCTCCTCAGTCATATGTATGGCTGTTGCTCTTCAGTCAAATGGATGGTTGTGGTTCCTCAGTCATATGCATGGCTGTTGCTCCTCATTAATATGGATGGCTGTGGCTCCTCCCTCATATGTATGGCTGTTTCTCCTCAGTAATATGGATGGCTGTGGCTCCTCTGTCATATGTATGGCTGTTGCTCCTCAGTAATATGGATGGCTGTTGCTCCTCAATAATATGGATGGCTGTTGCTCCTCAATAATATGGATGATTGTGGTTCCTCAGTCATATGCATGGCTGTTGCTCCTCAGTAATATGGATGGCTGTGGCTCCTCTGTCATATGTATGGCTGTTGCTCCTCAGTAATATGGATGGCTGTTGCTCCTCAATAATATGGATGGCTCCTCAGTCAAATGGATGCTTGTGGTTCCTCAGTCATATGCATGGCTGTTGCTCCTCAGTAATATGGATGGCTGTGGCTCCTCAGTCAAATGGATGGCTGTTGCTCCTCAGTAATATGGATGGCTCCTCAGTCAAATGGATGGTTGTGGTTCCTCAGTCATATGCATGGCTGTTGCTCCTCAGTAATATGGATGGCTGTTGCTCCTCAGCCATATGGATGGCTGTGCCACACACAATCTTCAGCGGCTACATTGAGTCCAGGAAACAGTGCTTTCTTCACCACCAGGACGGCATTCAATACAGCTCAATCCGAAAGGACCAGGATTTAGGCAGCAGCAAACGAGAGAGAAGCTCACCTCAAAGGACTGCAAAGAGGGATTGCTCACAGAGAAGTCATCACCACGGATAGCAGGTTCACAGTCTCATTGTTCTTAAAAGGGGGTCTCACAGGTGGGGGTGTCAGCAGGCAAATCACGTTTTCCATGACGTATTCTCAAAGCAGGACATTATCCATTGATAATAGAGACTGGTCTAGACTTTAACAAGCAGACAGCAGAAGCCCTGTGGTACAGTGCTATGACTAGAGTAAATGCCCTGAAACTATATTCACAATGTTGGAGACGATGAACTCATCCACACGTGTTCAAAGGAGAGGTGGGAAGCTCCATGTTGCTGGCAAAACAGGATACTCCGTTTAGATGGTATCTATTGTACACTCTGGAGGACTACAGCATACTGGCTGGTGTCAAATCGCTACACACTACATCACACTATGGATTTCCCAGTGTGAGGGATCCCCACAACAGTCCCAATGTCATCTAATTCTTGCCATTTTAGAATGACCTATCACAACTGAACAGAATCCTGTCATTGCTGACACTCTCCATTGCAAGGTCAAACAGGGCTTTCGTGTTCCTTTTGTAAATTGCATTCCCCTGACACATTCTGTTCACACACAACTCAATAGGCAAAAGGAGGGTTTCCTACGTTTTGCGAAGTAAAGTAAAAATGCTCATTCTTTCTAAAAGAACCAGTTACACAGTTCTGACAAAGACTCAGTAACACTTTCAGAACATATTCGTACTGCATAAAATGAATGCATGCGGGTCTAAAATCGATTGGCATGAAATAATTATTAAAGCACGACAAAGCCAGTGCCACCATTTAATTTAAACTATCGAAACACGGAATAAATCTAGGCAAATTCTGCCGCCCTCACAAATGATCAAATAAGTTGCTTACTGAAGGATTCCACCAGGAACATGATAGACCGGAGCAAGGCCTTGTTATGGTCCATTTCATTCCTGAGTAAGGGTCACCTTCAGCGTGAAAAGAGCACCTCATGAAGCAACCAGGAATACTGCTTGTATGCCCGGAAGACATGGAAGATGGCTACGCGTGTTTTGTCTCGCTCATGTCTTTAAACAATCCCTGAACTAAATTTTCAATGTTTGCCCTCTATGTTTATTTATTTGCTCTCACCTTTGCCACTGCACTATGTGTCTGCTACACATGCATAAATATGATTTACATTGGCAATGATCCCCTGATGTAGGTTCAAGTCCAGATCCACACATTATTTCACTTATATAGGTATGGTGGATTATGTTTAAGCCTAATAGGCATGTTCCAGAAGTTAGGAGTACTGGCATCTGGTATCTTAAACACCCTTCCAATCCCCTCACAGATATAGGCCCCACGCGTCATAAACTGCCCTTTTATTGGAGTCACAGTGCTGTACCCAGGAGAGAGGAGCATGCCTTGTTTACATGTAGGACATCGAGCTGCTTCATTACTTTGCCACACCATCACAGTCCTGACCACCCTCCGAAAGGGCATCTCAGTAAATCAGGCCTTGGCGGCTTCATGACCACTGATGGGAGTATGTGGCCTCCTTACTGCAATCATTTGCTCATGCTTTACCATTGTTATTTATTTTATTTTATTTTTGTATTTGTAAAGCGCCTAGCAGCCTGGAGGCATGGAGGCTCTGTTTCAAGAAGGTGTCTTAGTTACAAGTTGTAAGAGGCAGTGCATGGGTTACAAGTGGCAGTGCCTTACAGGGTGGACATGCAATCATGGATGACATACAAGAGATACTTGATATAATGTACAGTACAGTGGTAATTTAGACATGAGAGACAGATGAGGTGCTGGTATCATGGCACCTTAGAAGTTATACAAACAGCATTGTTTTGATTGCTTTTCTGAAGGCTGCATGGGACTCAATGCTTCTGATTATGGGAGGGAGCAGGTTCCAGTTAGTGGCTGCTATAACTGGGAAGCTTGAGCCGCCTGCCCGGATCTTGAGGCTTTTGGGGATGGTTAGACGGTTAGTGTAGCCTGATCGAGTGTGTCTGTTCAGGGGGGGGGGGCGCAGAGAATCTTTGAGAGAGGTAACGCGGTGCTGTGTCGTGGAGACATTTGTATGTAAGTGCCAAGGACTTAAAGAGGATATGTTCCTTAACGGGTAGCCAATGTACATATTTCCTTGTGGCTGAGATGTGGTCTCTCCTGGAGATGCCTGTGGCTGCTCTGAGGGCATTGTTTTACAACATTTGAAGTTTCCTGATGTTCTTTACTGAGGTGCCTAATAGGAGTGCGATGCAATAGACTAGCCGAGAACCGATAATTGCTCTGGCGATGGTGAGGGAGTTTTGTTGTGTTAAGAATAGCCTGGCAGCCGTGATAAGTTTTGAGTGGTAGGCTTCTGCTGAGAATATTGAATTCACCTCTCTGGCCATCGTGAGATTAGAATGTAGATATACTCCCAGGGTTTTGACTGACTGAGATACAGCGATGTGAGTGTTGTCGATGAGAAAGGAGTCATATTGTGATCCCATTTTTCTGATTGTATCTGTGGATCCGATGATTAGGAGTTCTGTCTTTTCACTGTTAAGACAGAGCCAATTTTCAGCCATCCAGGTCCGGATGGCGGTGTAGATGGAGTTGAGGGTTTTCTGGTCAGCCTCGTAGTCTCCCGTGAGAGGGATGAGGACCTGCGTATCATCAGCATAATTGGTGTATGTGATGCCCATAGAGTCTAGGTAGTTGAATAGTGACCTTGTGAAAAGGTTGTACAGGGTGGGCGAGATGCAGGATCCTTGTGGAACTCCACATTTAATTAGGTGGGGTTGGGCGCAGGCTTGGTCTGAGAAGACCTTCATTGCTCTATCACTAAGGAAGGAGGAGATCCACGAGTGGCATTGGGTGAGGAGTTGCCTGAAGTTGAGAGGTGGTGGAATAAGGTGTCATGGTCGACCAGGTCGAAGGCCATGGATAAGTCAAGGAGTTTTGCTTCTTGAGGTCCAGTAGGGCGGTCTCTTTTCCATGGTTGGGGCGAAAGCCTGACTGTCGGAGACCTAGTAGGTGATGAGTTTCTAAGTATTTCTGGACTTGAAGGTATGCTGCTTTATCCAAGAACTTCAGTAGGAAGGGTACCGTGGTGATGGGCCTCTAGTTCCCTGGTGTGTTTGGATCCAGTGTAGGTATTTTCAGCAGTGGACGCACCAAGGCTTCTTTGAGGCATGAGGGCACTTGGTTGGACTTGAAGGAGGTGTTGATGAAAGCGGTGAAGAAGGGTGCCAGTTCAGGGGTGCTGTCCTTGATGAGCTGGGCCGGACATTAATCACCCTTACAGTTGGATGGCTTAATAGAGTTAAGTATAGCTAGGACGTCCTGTTCTTTAATTTCTTGGAATGAGAATGCTGGAATTTCAGCTAGTGCGTTCAGGTGTAGGTCAGATAGTTGTTGCTTTAATGCTTTTTGATGGCTGATGATTTTGTCTTGTAGGGTGTTCAGTTTGTTGAGCATGGCTTCTTGAATTTTGTTACGTAGGGGAGTTTGGTGGGTAGGGAGTTTGGTGGGTAGGGTGGGCGTTTCCAGCTCTCTGAAGATGGCAAAGATTTTGCGGGGTCCAGACTTGGCATTGACTACACTGGAGTTGAAGGAGTTGGCTTTGGCTGAGATGATGGCGGTTTTGTATTGTTTTGCGATATTTTTGAATGCAAGTTTGTTGGTGTCACTGGGATTAGTTTAGCATGCTGTGAGGGCTGACCTTCTTTTGCGCACAGCTTGAGAAGTTCCGGTGTGAACCAGGAGTTGGTTTGTTTGGTGGTTTTACCTTTTCTTTGAGTAAGTGGGGCAATAGTGTCCATGGCTTGAGAGATGAGAGAGTTGTAGGTGGCAGTGACAGAGTCTGGGTTGTTGGTGAATGGAGGCTTGAGTTCAGGAACCTGGAGATGTGGTAGTAGTCTTTCATTTGTGAGTTGCTTGGCGATTCTGGTGAGGGCGGGCAACAGCGTTTTGCGGGTGGTGGAGGAAGCTCTGGCGCAGTTGAGGTCGAAATGGATGGTGGAGTGATCTGACCATGTAATGGGGGTGATGGCTGAGATAGAGAGAGGGCAATTGTGTTGGGAGATCCAGTCTAATGAGCGTCCTTTGTTATGGGTGGGTTCTGTCAATGCTTGTTTGAAGCCCATTATGGAGAGGTCATTGTTGAGGGAGTCTGCATTCCCATCTGCGGGGTCGTTGAGGCTGAGATTCATGTCTCCCAGGAGGATGGACATGGTGGATTTCTTTAGGTTGACCCCAGGGGCTTGGAGGAGTGCTTCTTGGAATTCTGTGACCAGCCCCGGTGAGTGATAAGTGACGTGGGCTGTCATAGTGCAGTTGAGTGAGGGGTTGATTTTAAAGAGTCACAGTTATGAGATAGGTCTGCAAAGTTCGGACTGGGCTATAAAATTGTCTCGGGCACCAATGAAAAAGTGGGCCGCAGTTGCAAATGCCAATTCATTCCTTTTGGGATACTGTTTGAACAGTACCCAAGGGGGAGTTTTTTGATAAAGTGTTATGCAAATTGTGCATTTGAAAGAATATCGATTCAGCAACACTGGTCAAAAGTAGAAGAAGTAACTCATCAAACTGGCCCATACTGGCCAAAAATGTGGCCCACTTTGACAAAGAAAAATGGCCCACACCAGCATTTTGTGTTTTAGCTTTGCCCATGGGCCTATTGCCCTATAGGTCAGCCAAAGTCTGTGTTCTATCTATTGTACACGATACAAAATGCATGCTTTCTAGATCAGAACACATTCCCTGGCATTTGGTCACTTTGGACACCTGTATGTGACATGAAATAACGGGTTACAACAGTCTCGCTAAAAGATTCACCATGACAACAAGTACACAATATGAGTCCTCTTTCTATGATTATAGCATAACTCGCGCGGCGCTCTTCATCATACGAGAAGCAGAGGCGCGGACGCCAGTTTCACTTGTGACTGCATCCGAGAGGAAGGTGGATTCATTCAAGACACAAGATGTGTGGAAGAGCAAGGTAAGTGGAGTGAATAGGGGTCCCCTTTGATAACAGCTGGTGGGGACCCCACATGGGGGTTACGAGTAAGAACGACAACATACATTAGCATACCAAGCAAAACGAGGGTCATATATATCTGATCTACACGTGTTATATGCCAATTGCGGATATTGACACAAAGTACTAACAGACACGCTCATGTTATTACAGAATGTTATTAGGAAAGCAGTGTGTTCACACAAACAAAAGGGACACCAGCGGATGTCAGTAAAAAGATAATGTATTCCTTCTCCATCACGAAGCTTAGACACCAAGCAAACCTCCATCAAGCAAGTCTGTGTGTGAAGAGATATATCACGTCTGCATATTACAATTAAGAGGCACTAACACAGTTTTCTCTATCCTTTTGGATAGGTAAATTGTTGGGTGGCACCTACATGACCACACCATTTGATACCGTGGCGTGTCGGTAGATGTGAATAAAGAGAGACCAGAATCTGTGGAAGCTGGAATTAGAAAACACACAATATCTAAAACCCTGAATTTGTAAGTAGCCTTCTTGATATCAACATATTTAGAACCTATAACAAACTGCTACTAAGGAAATGTAGATCAAAGAACGGGCCATTGTGTTTGTTTCTCACTCTGCAGGACAGGGCACTGTGTACTGTATAGATGAGTTAACACTGGGTGCAATCAACGTTCATCTTAACGCCATCACTACTGGAACTTTTGTCCTAGGTGAGCCTTTTTGGGTAATAATTTGATTAATTACCAATTTCTCATTGATTGCATATTATTTGAAATGGCCAGGTTACCTAAATTCATTGTAATTAGTTTGTAATTAGTTTATTATTATATTTGTATAATATTTGTAGATCATAGGGCTCACCCCATTCATCATAGAGGAAAACACCACTTATCTGTTGTCCTCCGTTCTGAGGAAGGTTGGCTGAACAATTGGGGCAAGATACTCTGCACCCACAAAAGACAACCAAAACACGTGTCGACAAACAATCATCCCCTATATGTGTATAGAGGGATGCATATGTGAAATATATGAGTAGAATTTAGGAAATGTGTCATGTATGTTAGCTGGGATTACCATAGACACCGATGCCATTACATAAATTGCTGGTATGAATATGATATGTTTGAGTTGTGAATGGAGGTTGAATGGACAAGAATTGCATGAGTTGGGTCTGTGATTGATTTGATGAACTATTATAATGAAATGAAATGAATATTTTGTATTGCTAAAAGTTTTTGACTATATACATACGGAATCCTGTCATCATTGTCTATTGGTCAATTTGTGATTATTATTGTGTATATTCACCTGGAGGACCATGGACCCATACCAGGTACCATTTGTGGATCCTTATATGTGTGTAGAGGGTGCCTACCTTGTCCTTTGGAACAGTGTAATCCTGTCTTTGCAATTTAGGATGGCACACAAAAAGAACTTGCTGACTGTCACAGACTTTGTGAGATTTGCACACCATGCGTTTATTTCTGTTAATCGGCTGATTTGTCTTCAACATCAACAGACGTCACACTGGTTTGGCCACCCACTGTTGCTAATTTTAATGGGAGCAGAAATGCACACATTTTACACCTGCAGCTTTTATTGGGTTTGTAGTTATGATTGACATTTTTGATTTAGCCCCTGTTTTTTTTTTTTTCATGTGATTTATGTAATCTATTACTATAAGGCGTATTATTTTAGTATTTTTATAGCGTAATTGTTTTATGACATCAAAACAGAAGCACCAAAATAAATAATAAAAAGTCAACTTCAAAAGGTGTTGGCCGAGGTGGGAATTAAGCACAGCTTCAAGATTGCCGCTTCACAGTTAGTGACAGGACAATAAGGCATGGTGAAGCATAAATGAGCTTCAACCTATCCACATACATCACAGTGCACTCAACTACAAAGTGCCAATCACTTTCAAGCGCTCCATGTTATGGTATAGTATAGTGTACACTTTCCAAATTTCCCCTGTGTCACACGCTCCCATCCATTCTTTTGGGTTATGCTTAATTATAGCACAGCTGAAGAGGTGACACACACGTTTTGGGTGAGTAGGGTGAGATGGTGTGGGCTGATAGAGTGGGGTGAGGTAGAGAATGTGCAGTCCTCCACTTCTAGCACAGAGCCCAGCGAAAATACCAAATCTCATATACTCTTACAATAGCACTGTGATCAGTCAACAGGATGAATTTTGCCTGCCACACTGTTTTCTTGTCATCTTATCCTAGCTGCTAGACATAGGGCCTCATTATGAGCGTGGAGATAAGCAAAAAAGGAAGGTGGAATGGTAATACCATCAAGTACCGGTCCGGGCCATTATGAGCCGCAAACCCGCCAATACCGCCACTGTCTGTACCGTGCCCCTTCTTACTGGCATGCGCTTGTAAATGCGCCCTTCTTGGCGGCAATACCGGGATGCCGCTAACAGGAGGACATCACAAGTCATGTGGCCATGCACCTACCGGCATCCCAAAAGGTGGTAAATAGGGCCTCAACGATGGCGTTATTACAGGCATCGCGGATCACCCATAAATAGCAACCTGCTGTGTACCCAACTGCCACAGGTGCACACAATCACTACAGGAAAAAAGGAGCACACTCACACACCACACCCCTTTCTACACCAAAATGATCCCACTTGCTGTTGCAATCCTGGGGCTGGAGGACATGCCTGTACTGCTACACCAGCAACAACAACAGGCAACACAGAGGAGACGCAGGAGGAGAAGGAGGGTGAGACAGGCCCAGCAAGTCCCACCAGTGCAGGCAGTGGTACCACTTAGGCAGCCACCAATCTCTCGGATCAGAGCCAGTCCATTCAACCTAACCCCTGTGCAAATCCACACCCTGTACCAGTTGGACCGGGACACCATCACCACCATAGCGAACATGATACACAACGACATTGTCAGCCTGATAGAAATCTGGACTGCCATCACCTCTCTACTGAAGGTGTGCTGCACTTCCTGGCCAAACACACCTACCAGCACACAGTGGGCCAGCTGCATGGCATATCACAACCACTCTTCTCACGCATGCTGACCCAAGTGCTGGATGCCCTCCTGAAGCACGCAAGCAACCACATATCCCTACCACGGACTGGCCAGGAGCTCGCTGACACTAAAGTTGGCTTCCATGCAGTGGCAGGCATGCCCAATTGCATCGGTGCCCTCGACTGCACTCATGTAGAATATGTGGTCCCTCATGCCATGGAGGTGGTGTACCGCAATCGTAAGCAATACCACTCCATCAATGTGCAGATGTTATGTGATTCTAGAAAGATTTCCCAGATCCACACATGATGCCATGGTGCTGCGGAACTCCTTGCTACCCCGCTACATGGAGCGACATGCTGGATGACGTGCTTGGCTGCTTGGTAAGTTGCCTGACAGGGTCATGGCAGTGCAGTGGATGGGAGCATACTCCAGCTGGGTGAGATTGGGGGGAGCATGCTCCAGCTGGGTGAGATTGGGGGGGGCATACTACAGCTGGTTGAGATTGGGGGATGAGTGGACAATGTGTTGAACGGGATATTATATTGTGCCTCCTTTATTGTATATGATGGCCTAAGCCCAGTCGCTCTGCGAAGAAATCCGCGTTGCAAGGTTCTGACCTTAGATCGATTAAGCCGCCATTTTAGGTTCATCCGCCATTTTGATTCTCGCTCCAAAGTCACCCTGTGTTCTAAAATGGTGGACAGTGTTCTTCTGTTTGTAAGAAAAAGTGGCAGAAAAGGCCAGCAGGATACAGCGCATAGCACGGTAACTTATGTGGCTGTGATAGGGCTGCGGCTGAGAGCTTGAGTAGGAGCCTGCCAAATTCCCACTGGAAATTGGAATTAGAGAAAGAAAGGGTTTGCTCTCAAACTGCGCACACACATAGAATAATAAGCAATTGCAAATTAAATGAGTGGTTTTAATCAGAATTGGTGCAGCCTGACACGTGTTTCGAGCTTCCCGCTCTTCTACTGAGGCTGCTTGTGCAAAATTATAAAACATTGATGTACAACGAAAACATTTGTTAAGCATGATTCAATAGCAAAACAAACCAGTCCCCAGACCCAGGGCAAGGAGGCAGTTAGGGTTTGCCAAACCAACACATTGAGTATATGGTTTAAAGTAACAGACAGTTGCAACGAATGCACATATCAAATCAACCCAATTCAAAGAAAGAAAATGAAAACACAAAAAGTGCGTAATTCGGTGGAAAAAACATAACACATTATAAAACAATGAAAAGAGGGAGGAGAGAGAAAAAAGACAAAAGAACAACAAAATTATTCAGTGAGAGAAGATGCTCATGGTAATCAGCCAGAAATACATGTATAAGGCCACTGACTGTTAAAATTGTACCTTAATCTTGGCTAGTGTGTATTTTGAATACTAGAGAAAAATGCAAAATTAAAAAATGTTTTATCAAGTGGCAACTTAATGAATCGAATACGATAAAAAGAGGGGTTGCAAATATGTTGCGTCATAGAAAATTGTTTTAATATTATATATATAGTTTTATCCCACTTACCAAAGGTAGAAGTTGAGTAATCTGACAAAGTTAGGCGTGGGCTCCCTATAAAGCAAAAGACGGGATGGCTATTTATGTAGGAATCTGACTAACTAGATTTCCACCTAGCAGTCATTTGAAAATAAAGAAATGACATACCATTATTTTGCAGTTGCACGAATGAATTTTCAGTAAATTATTATCTTGCTGCAGCACGGGCAGGAAACGAAGAATGCAGGTGCGGCAAGAGCCAAAGAAAACAAAGCAACAAGAGGTCAATTAGCTAATTGAGTGGTTTATCTCTGTGGACATCTGAAGCAGCAAGAATTCTTGCTGGAAGGGTCCGTGTACAAATTGTCAACGTTGACTCACCAGTACTTTCACTGCTATGTGGGGAACTGGAGCCAAACGGGAACCCTCTGTGTGCCGAGTATAACTCGGAGATGTGAGGGAAGCAACAGTGAAAACGCCCGTGCACAGGCGAGTCACCACAGAGTTAATGGGAAAACAAGAGCGCCATGATGGACTAGTGTAGATATCATGTAAAGGAAATCATTAAGGCTACTCCATATAGACAAGGATATGTTTGAGGTGTGCGTATGCCGGAAATAAATTGCGCATGGTAAATGCACAAATAGAATTGGAATTACAAAAAAATAAATAAAAAATAAATAAATAAATAAATAAATAAAAAATGTAAAAATAAAATTGCGAGACAGAAGGACATAGATCCGGAAGACATTAGTTAATTAATTGGAGTATGAAGTCACTTGAGCTGTCCACGGATGGCAGTAGTGTATTTTAAAACACCTGTGCCTGCATCTATAATAAAGAGTGTTGCATGTGCTGAAAAAGATGCTAAATAAAGGAAGTGCGCCTCGACCTGACTGGATATGCAAGGATTGTGTTAAAACGGTTGCGCCCATGCTAGCAAGTGTATTCATTAAAAAAAAAAAAAAAAAAGGGGGGGGGGGCGCTGCACCCGGGTAGATAGCATGATAGTTGAGTAATGACATGTAGATAGCGGCTGATTACCATTGACATCCATACAAATAATCGGTACCTATTGGCATGACATGTGCGAAGACCTTAAAAAACACACGTGTACCATAACTTTTAAACAACATGTAATCACAAAAAGACAGATAGTTCATGGTCTGTGTTCAGGCCAAACTCTACAGTACGGTATTGACAAATCAATCGGGCTTCCAATTGTCTAAGTTTGAGTATCTGGTTGCCTCCACGTTGTGGAAGTGACACCTTCATCATCCCAGCAAATTTGATCATTGTCTTGTTATCCATTTGATGGGATCTTTGCCAATGCAAAGCTAGGGGATATTTGGAGTCAGATTGAGTAATTGAGTAGAGATGTTCCCTGATACGAATTTTCAGCGGGCGTATTGTACTGCCAATATAGAATAGGCCGCAGACACATTTAATACAGTAAATGCAGAATTTCGAATTACAATTAATAAAAGACAAAATCTTATGTGTACCTAAGTGTCCGAAGTCGATGGAGGTAGTCTCCAGTGCATGTGAACACGTGGAGCAGCCCCCACACTTGTAAAAACCAGGGCGTGGGGGCTGGTGTAACCAAGTATGTTGCTTGGGTGGGATTGACATGAATGAAGGAGAAAGTATGTTCTTGAGGTTGTTTGCCTTAGTATAGATAAAACTTGGTGAGTTGTCCACCCAAGGAGTAATATCACGATCAAGTTGTAGGATGTGCCAATGCCGTTTGATTATATTGTAAAGCAGCGAACTATCGGAATTAAATCTAGTAATAAATTTGAGTTTCTGAGAATGAACAGTCTCGTTCCTTATTTTCGGAGTGAGTAGATCGCATCTCTTCATGGTCCGTACATCATGTTCTGCTTTTACTACTGAGCGTACGTCATAGCCTCTAGCTATAAACCTTTGGCGTATCAATGAACATTCCTGGTCGAAGTCTTTCGTAAGCAGACAATTCCGTCTTGCCCGAATGAATTCGCCTTTGGGTATATTGGAAACTACAGTTTTCCTATGACAGCTAGTAGCATGCAGAACTGCATTCACGGATGTAGATTTTCTAAAAGTTTTAGTTACAAACTGATTATCTGAGATACTGATAGTAAGGTCTAAGAAATTAACACATATGGGGCTATACGTGTGTGTAAATTGAATGCCCCAATTGTTGGAATTGAGATAAGCAACAAATTCATTTAAAAGCTCAATAGAACCATTCCAAACCAAAAGCACATCATCGATATAACGTTTCCACATGTGAATATGTGGCGTGAAAAGCTGGTTAGAGAAAACGAGTTGTTGTTCATAATTATGCATGAAAATGTTAGCTAACGCTGGGGCATAACTTGCCCCCATTGCAACTCCAATCAACTGTCTGTAGTAAGTGTTATTGAAAAGAAATACATTGTTGGTAAGGGCAACAAATAGTAAATCTTTGATCATTTCGATATGTTCAAAAAACGAGGCTGAATGAGCACGAAAGATAAAGTCTATACTGCTGATTGCTTGCTGATGATTAATGGATGTGTAAAGCGCTTTTACATCAAGTGTAACCAGGACAAGATTAGGTAACATAGGCAGTTGGTTAAGCATCTGGAGAATGTGCATTGTGTCACGAATGAAAGTAGGTATGTTGTTGACTAATGGTGAAATGCATTCATTGATGTACAGGGAGGTGGGCTCCAGGATACCACCACCTCCACTCAGTATAGGTCTCCCTTCTGGTATTTTAACAAACGGTTTGTGAATTTTTGGCAGGAAATAAGCAGTTGGCATTGTTGGCCCATCAACAATTAAGAATTGTCTTTCCACATCGGTTAACAGGCCTGCTGTAAGCCATTTGTCCACCACTAATTTGATTGTTGCACGGAGGGAGGTCGTAGGGTTACCAGGTAAAATTTCGTAACATCCAGGAGAATCAAGGTGGGCGAGGCCCATTGTGATGTAGTCTACTTTGTCCAGAATCACAACATTGCCTCCCTTATCTGCCTCCTTTATGATAATCGTATCAATTGAAGCCAGAGTGTGCAGAGCTTGTTGTTCTTTGATAGAGAGGTTAAATCTCGTGTTCTTTTGTTTGACAGAGTCTTGTAATTTGTGGATGTCATTGGTTACGACTTGGTGGAAAGTATCAATCAAGTTATCTTTGGGAAATACAGGAGTGAACTTCGATTTGTTTGATAATTCTTTTATTTTCAAAGTTTGTTGTTCAATATTGAGGTCATGCATCAAGTTCATTATATTCATGTTCGGGTCTGATCCATATTCATCAATAGACATGAGTACATGAGTGCTCAACATGGTTTGTAATGTGATGTCAGATGGTTGTGGTTCTTGGGGCTTACTTGTATAAAGCTTAACTTGTGAAGCGAAAAATTTCTTTAGTTTTAATTTACGAACAAATTTGAATAAATCAATCTGAATTTGAACATATTCATTGAGACCAGTAGGCGCAAAAGAGAGCCCTCGGTTAAGGACTGAACGTTCGTCAGAGGAGAGCGAATAACTACTCAAGTTATGAATTAAATCTATCTGATTTGATTCCTGAGAGTCTGTTGGTATGATGCCCGGGTGACTCTGCGTTGGGCGATCGGGGCGTTTGCGCCTGGTTGGTTGGCCGCCCCTTGTGCCCCTGGGCTTGGGTCTGGGGTTGAAATATTGACGGGTGGAGGTAATTGAAATCGAACCTGTTTGGCCGCAGCTAATGCGGCTTGGCGGTTGCCTTTTTTGTACCTGCGTATTTGTTCTAAAAAAGGCGTGGGTAGAATAATGGGTATTTGTTCCCCTTCTCTGGACTCGGTAGCATCAGAAAGATTAGGCTCAGAAGTAGCAATACCTGTTTCCGAATTAGTCTCAGAAGATGGTTTGTCACTGTCGCTATCGACTTCAGAGCTAGCAAGGGATGAAGCCAGACTACTCGTACGAGAGCGAGATACTTGATCATATTTAGGTTGATAAGTATATACCCTGTTATCACGGTAATCTCTATCATCTCGTGAGAATTTCCGTGATTTGCGTAGTTTGACTTCATCCTGATGTTTGCGTAAACGAGTATATAAAGTTTTATAGTTCTTGTCGATCGTAGTGCTGGGTGCATCATAGAGAGCAATTTCTTCTTTCAAACTATCGATTTGGACGACAATTCTGGCATGTTCTCTTTTAGCATGTTCAATAAGTAACTTGAGCATATTATTATCCACCAGTTCCAATAATATGCTCAAGTTACTTATTGAACATGCTAAAAGAGAACATGCCAGAATTGTCGTCCAAATCGATAGTTTGAAAGAAGAAATTGCTCTCTATGATGCACCCAGCACTACGATCGACAAGAACTATAAAACTTTATATACTCGTTTACGCAAACATCAGGATGAAGTCAAACTACGCAAATCACGGAAATTCTCACGAGATGATAGAGATTACCGTGATAACAGGGTATATACTTATCAACCTAAATATGATCAAGTATCTCGCTCTCGTACGAGTAGTCTGGCTTCATCCCTTGCTAGCTCTGAAGTCGATAGCGACAGTGACAAACCATCTTCTGAGACTAATTCGGAAACAGGTATTGCTACTTCTGAGCCTAATCTTTCTGATGCTACCGAGTCCAGAGAAGGGGAACAAATACCCATTATTCTACCCACGCCTTTTTTAGAACAAATACGCAGGTACAAAAAAGGCAACCGCCAAGCCGCATTAGCTGCGGCCAAACAGGTTCGATTTCAATTACCTCCACCCGTCAATATTTCAACCCCAGACCCAAGCCCAGGGGCACAAGGGGCGGCCAACCAACCAGGCGCAAACGCCCCGATCGCCCAACGCAGAGTCACCCGGGCATCATACCAACAGACTCTCAGGAATCAAATCAGATAGATTTAATTCATAACTTGAGTAGTTATTCGCTCTCCTCTGACGAACGTTCAGTCCTTAACCGAGGGCTCTCTTTTGCGCCTACTGGTCTCAATGAATATGTTCAAATTCAGATTGATTTATTCAAATTTGTTCGTAAATTAAAACTAAAGAAATTTTTCGCTTCACAAGTTAAGCTTTATACAAGTAAGCCCCAAGAACCACAACCATCTGACATCACATTACAAACCATGTTGAGCACTCATGTACTCATGTCTATTGATGAATATGGATCAGACCCGAACATGAATATAATGAACTTGATGCATGACCTCAATATTGAACAACAAACTTTGAAAATAAAAGAATTATCAAACAAATCGAAGTTCACTCCTGTATTTCCCAAAGATAACTTGATTGATACTTTCCACCAAGTCGTAACCAATGACATCCACAAATTACAAGACTCTGTCAAACAAAAGAACACGAGATTTAACCTCTCTATCAAAGAACAACAAGCTCTGCACACTCTGGCTTCAATTGATACGATTATCATAAAGGAGGCAGATAAGGGAGGCAATGTTGTGATTCTGGACAAAGTAGACTACATCACAATGGGCCTCGCCCACCTTGATTCTCCTGGATGTTACGAAATTTTACCTGGTAACCCTACGACCTCCCTCCGTGCAACAATCAAATTAGTGGTGGACAAATGGCTTACAGCAGGCCTGTTAACCGATGTGGAAAGACAATTCTTAATTGTTGATGGGCCAACAATGCCAACTGCTTATTTCCTGCCAAAAATTCACAAACCGTTTGTTAAAATACCAGAAGGGAGACCTATACTGAGTGGAGGTGGTGGTATCCTGGAGCCCACCTCCCTGTACATCAATGAATGCATTTCACCATTAGTCAACAACATACCTACTTTCATTCGTGACACAATGCACATTCTCCAGATGCTTAACCAACTGCCTATGTTACCTAATCTTGTCCTGGTTACACTTGATGTAAAAGCGCTTTACACATCCATTAATCATCAGCAAGCAATCAGCAGTATAGACTTTATCTTTCGTGCTCATTCAGCCTCGTTTTTTGAACATATCGCAATGATCAAAGATTTACTATTTGTTGCCCTTACCAACAATGTATTTCTTTTCAATAACACTTACTACAGACAGTTGATTGGAGTTGCAATGGGGGCAAGTTATGCCCCAGCGTTAGCTAACATTTTCATGCATAATTATGAACAACAACTCGTTTTCTCTAACCAGCTTTTCACGCCACATATTCACATGTGGAAACGTTATATCGATGATGTGCTTTTGGTTTGGAATGGTTCTATTGAGCTTTTAAATGAATTTGTTGCTTATCTCAATTCCAACAATTGGGGCATTCAATTTACACACACGTATAGCCCCATATGTGTTAATTTCTTAGACCTTACTATCAGTATCTCAGATAATCAGTTTGTAACTAAAACTTTTAGAAAATCTACATCCGTGAATGCAGTTCTGCATGCTACTAGCTGTCATAGGAAAACTGTAGTTTCCAATATACCCAAAGGCGAATTCATTCGGGCAAGACGGAATTGTCTGCTTACGAAAGACTTCGACCAGGAATGTTCATTGATACGCCAAAGGTTTATAGCTAGAGGCTATGACGTACGCTCAGTAGTAAAAGCAGAACATGATGTACGGACCATGAAGAGATGCGATCTACTCACTCCGAAAATAAGGAACGAGACTGTTCATTCTCAGAAACTCAAATTTATTACTAGATTTAATTCCGATAGTTCGCTGCTTTACAATATAATCAAACGGCATTGGCACATCCTACAACTTGATCGTGATATTACTCCTTGGGTGGACAACTCACCAAGTTTTATCTATACTAAGGCAAACAACCTCAAGAACATACTTTCTCCTTCATTCATGTCAATCCCACCCAAGCAACATACTTGGTTACACCAGCCCCCACGCCCTGGTTTTTACAAGTGTGGGGGCTGCTCCACGTGTTCACATGCACTGGAGACTACCTCCATCGACTTCGGACACTTAGGTACACATAAGATTTTGTCTTTTATTAATTGTAATTCGAAATTCTGCATTTACTGTATTAAATGTGTCTGCGGCCTATTCTATATTGGCAGTACAATACGCCCGCTGAAAATTCGTATCAGGGAACATCTCTACTCAATTACTCAATCTGACTCCAAATATCCCCTAGCTTTGCATTGGCAAAGATCCCATCAAATGGATAACAAGACAATGATCAAATTTGCTGGGATGATGAAGGTGTCACTTCCACAACGTGGAGGCAACCAGATACTCAAACTTAGACAATTGGAAGCCCGATTGATTTGTCAATACCGTACTGTAGAGTTTGGCCTGAACACAGACCATGAACTATCTGTCTTTTTGTGATTACATGTTGTTTAAAAGTTATGGTACACGTGTGTTTTTTAAGGTCTTCGCACATGTCATGCCAATAGGTACCGATTATTTGTATGGATGTCAATGGTAATCAGCCGCTATCTACATGTCATTACTCAACTATCATGCTATCTACCCGGGTGCAGCGCCCCCCCCCCTTTTTTTTTTTTTTTTTTAATGAATACACTTGCTAGCATGGGCGCAACCGTTTTAACACAATCCTTGCATATCCAGTCAGGTCGAGGCGCACTTCCTTTATTTAGCATCTTTTTCAGCACATGCAACACTCTTTATTATAGATGCAGGCACAGGTGTTTTAAAATACACTACTGCCATCCGTGGACAGCTCAAGTGACTTCATACTCCAATTAATTAACTAATGTCTTCCGGATCTATGTCCTTCTGTCTCGCAATTTTATTTTTACATTTTTTATTTATTTATTTATTTATTTATTTTTTATTTATTTTTTTGTAATTCCAATTCTATTTGTGCATTTACCATGCGCAATTTATTTCCGGCATACGCACACCTCAAACATATCCTTGTCTATATGGAGTAGCCTTAATGATTTCCTTTACATGATATCTACACTAGTCCATCATGGCGCTCTTGTTTTCCCATTAACTCTGTGGTGACTCGCCTGTGCACGGGCGTTTTCACTGTTGCTTCCCTCACATCTCCGAGTTATACTCGGCACACAGAGGGTTCCCGTTTGGCTCCAGTTCCCCACATAGCAGTGAAAGTACTGGTGAGTCAACGTTGACAATTTGTACACGGACCCTTACAGCAAGAATTCTTGCTGCTTCAGATGTCCACAGAGATAAACCACTCAATTAGCTAATTGACCTCTTGTTGCTTTGTTTTCTTTGGCTCTTGCCGCACCTGCATTCTTCGTTTCCTGCCCGTGCTGCAGCAAGATAATAATTTACTGAAAATTCATTCGTGCAACTGCAAAATAATGGTATGTCATTTCTTTATTTTCAAATGACTGCTAGGTGGAAATCTAGTTAGTCAGATTCCTACATAAATAGCCATCCCGTCTTTTGCTTTATAGGGAGCCCACGCCTAACTTTGTCAGATTACTCAACTTCTACCTTTGGTAAGTGGGATAAAACTATATATATAATATTAAAACAATTTTCTATGACGCAACATATTTGCAACCCCTCTTTTTATCGTATTCGATTCATTAAGTTGCCACTTGATAAAACATTTTTTAATTTTGCATTTTTCTCTAGTATTCAAAATACACACTAGCCAAGATTAAGGTACAATTTTAACAGTCAGTGGCCTTATACATGTATTTCTGGCTGATTACCATGAGCATCTTCTCTCACTGAATAATTTTGTTGTTCTTTTGTCTTTTTTCTCTCTCCTCCCTCTTTTCATTGTTTTATAATGTGTTATGTTTTTTCCACCGAATTACGCACTTTTTGTGTTTTCATTTTCTTTCTTTGAATTGGGTTGATTTGATATGTGCATTCGTTGCAACTGTCTGTTACTTTAAACCATATACTCAATGTGTTGGTTTGGCAAACCCTAACTGCCTCCTTGCCCTGGGTCTGGGGACTGGTTTGTTTTGCTATTGAATCATGCTTAACAAATGTTTTCGTTGTACATCAATGTTTTATAATTTTGCACAAGCAGCCTCAGTAGAAGAGCGGGAAGCTCGAAACACGTGTCAGGCTGCACCAATTCTGATTAAAACCACTCATTTAATTTGCAATTGCTTATTATTCTATGTGTGTGCGCAGTTTGAGAGCAAACCCTTTCTTTCTCTTCTTCTGTTTGTAACATGGCCGTCTTGACCTCTGTATGCAAGTTAATGCCTAAACTGCCCGTAGGCTAAATGTTAGGGTCATGTAATGAGACCTTGTCCTTCGTTGACCTGTAGATCGAGGATTACCTGTGCCAACGTATTTGATCCGTGAGCATATATCAAGCACAATGTTGTGTAAATGCTAAACGTGAACACTTGCTGGACTGCATTGTATTCAAATATGTACTAAGGCTTATGTTAGATCCGAGAATATACTGTTGCTACTGTGATTTGTTGAACATGTAAACTGAAGGTGATCCATATGCATATAGCTGGGCGAGTCAGAGGTGAACCCTAGATTGGGAATTATTTACATACAGAGGGGCTGAACATCATGTTACAGAACTGTATAAAAGAGTGAATATTCTGATGTACAGTCCCACTCACTTCTCACATTGAACGGGCTGGTATTCGCTGTGATGTACTGAGGGCCAGATAACTATCTGTTACTTAGTTCCTTTGAAAACTGTTCAGTTACTTTGAATAAAGATCTGTGTACCTTTGTAAATCCGCGTTTGCTGTATTTCCTTTTGTGGTACTCAGCCTCAATATTTCCTTTTGCTTTTACAAATGCACATACAGCAAAACACGGTGGGCCTAAATATCCCAAACAGAACATGGCACATCAATGCCAAACATAAGACCAATGCTGCACACCAAAGACAATATGCCAGACCTACAAGCAGGCCACTTCCCTCAACGCGTCCATTGCACATCAACTGAGCATACCCTCTGCGACACAATCCAGCAACATGCAGTGACTATGCGTAACGGACATGACTGCAGCAAAGCACAACACATGACATGCACCCATGAGTGGTAACAAAGAAATTCCACCGAGGGAATACTCGGATTGACACTGGCCCACCACCACAGTCGTACTGCATGCCACCATGGAAATGGCAATGGATGGATGACAAATCGTGATTACACCTGTGCCAATGCTACTAGTGGTGATACATACAGAGTACTATACATCACCAATACGTGTGCAAATACAATGTTCTGCATCCAGAGTACATCTGCAACAGCATGCAAGTGAACACCCTGCATCTTCTGGACAACGCAATCCACACCTGCAGACCATAGTACAGCACACATTGTGACAAATGAAACTGTGTGCATACATCCAGGGACATGTGCATGTCAACACAAAATAGCTGCAGCCATGACAGTGATTTATACAGGTGTCATGTCAGAAATTGACTCACACATACCTCATTGTGCTCCCATGCAGGTGATGGTGGCTATCCTTTGAAGCCGTGGCTACTTACCCCTGTACGGAAACCGCAGAACAGGCAGGAAGAGGAGTACAACCGGGTTCACACCTGTACCCGTGTCCTGATCGAGCAGACCTTTGGCCTCTTGAAGGCACGGTTCCGCTGCCTCAGCAGGTCTGGTGGAGCACTTCTTTATGGACCTGTAAAGATGTGAAAGATCACCATGGTCTGTGCCATGCTGCACAACATGCACATCCGGAGAAACGTACCATTGCCACCTGACATTGACCTGCATGCACCGGGTGAGGAACTCCACCCTTCCAACTCCCCCCTGCCCCCAACACCCCCAACACCCCTACCCCCATTGACATCCCACACATGATGCGCCAATCATGGTTTTCCTCAGGATGTAGTGAGCACGTGCAGGGTGGCCCAGCTAGTGGCGGTCTCTCTTTAGTTCTGGGGGCAGCATGTCCATGTGGCGTGCGCTGCGCCTGATCTGGTACACAGGGGTTTTGGAGCTGAGCTGGCAGGTGTGCTTGATGAGGTAGAGGTGGCTGCCTGTGCAACCATCGGCGCAGTTCGTTGCTGCTGGAGTTGCTCAACAATCCTTCCCAGGACCTGGGTCACTGCTTCCAGGCTGTCACAGATCACCATAGTGTTACTGTTCATGGCTAGGATGTTTGCTGCATTGGCCTCACGTATTTCCCGGCGGGTCAGTTCCCCCTCCGCCACATACTGGTGGGCCAACTCTATCATGCTATCCTGGCAGGCCTCAAGCCTCGTCATGCGGGCCTCCATGTTAGTGGTGGCTGTGGAGTTTACGGGGCAGTGGCAGGGCGGGCCAATGCTGTACTGCCCTCTGATGGGGACCACAGATGTGGACTTCCCAGTACTCCGACCTGTTCTTGCATGGGGCTGACTGGTATGCCCTGTGTGCAGTGTAGGGGGGTGGCCTGCGGGCTTGGGGTATGTGGACATTCCACATGGAGGTTGCCGTCCATGTCGAATTGTTCTTCGACGTGGCCTTCTACGTCGCTGAGTGGGGCTGAGGCAGCCTCCTCCCCAATTGAACTGGTGGCAGCAGACTGTGTGCCATCAACTTCAGCCTCTAGGACAGTGGACAACTTTGGTGTGGCTGTGTCATCGGGTGGTGTCTCACTTGATTTTTCCTTCTCCCGTTGCCTGCCCTGTACTGCTGGTGCCGGCTTGTGTTGCAGTCTGGGCGTTGGTGTTGCCCTGGAAGTAGATGGTCCTGTGCCTTCTTGCCTGGCCCTGGATCATTTGGAGGATGTCGTGGCCTGTCTGGCATGCTGCTGGCCTTCACTGTCAGCATCTGTGCCTGTGGGGGAACAAGAGATGCAGGGCATCAGTGACGGTGGTACGTTCAAGATGCATACATCGGTGTTGTTCAGTAGTTCACATTTCATTCATTGCATGCTTGTAGGTGTGACACAAAGGGTGCTTGCAATAGGGCAGGGGACATATTGGCATACGTCATGGACTCTCCTTTTTGAGCTGATGTGTGCTGTGTGGCATACCGTCGTGTTACGGTTTGCGTGATGTGTGACATGTGATGTTTTGCTGTGTGTTGGGTCTCTGTTGATAATGGAATTGGTACGCAGCGCGCATATCAGTGTGCCAGGGTTCGGGCCACCATCTGGACATGGATCTGTTTATGTGTGTATGATGGGCCATGCTTTGACTTGGTTCAATTTCATGTCAGTTGTGCTACATCATGCTTTGGATCTCTGTGGTTTGTGGGGACACTCACCTCCATCTGCTGATGACGGCACACCCACTTTGATAGCTGGTTGGGTCACATGGGTCTGCTCTGAGATTTTTAAGCAAAGGTCTGATGTGTGCAGATTTCAACTTAGCTGGTAATCTTCCAGTACTGACGTCATTGAGAAGGGATAGGAAAATGGTCTAAAGATTTCATAATTGATTTGTAAAGATTGGGGGGACATGGATCTTCGGGAGGTTCTGATGGGTTGCATGAGTCAATGGTAGCTTGTATGTCCTCTGCAGACAAAAAGTGGAAAAACAATAGGGAGGGGGTAGTGGGAAGTGTTGGTGGAATCTCATTGGTAGCACATAGGAGGGGGCATTCCTTATTGTCAGGGTGATCCTGTATGTCAAGGATCATTTGGTTAAAGTGTGCAGTGATCTGGTCAGAGAGCTGCAGTGCAGGGGGTAGGAGCTGTGTTGTAGGCTGTTGGAGTTTTGAATTCTCTGATGATCTTGCATATTTCCCTTTTGCTGTCATGTGCAGAATCAATGCATTTGGAGTAGTGTGCTTTCTTTGCTTTTAGAGCTTTAGCTCTGCAAATGTTTAATTGTGGATGATAGGGACATTTGCTAGTGTGTAGATTGTTTTTTCCCCAAATGTTCTCCAGTTTGCAATATTTCTTTTTAAATAATTTAGTCTGGGGGTGAACCATTATTGTGTTTTTTATTTTGAGAGTTTTTGAAAGATGTCTTTAGGGACAATACAATCGGTATTGCATTATTTTGTCTATAGTAATTACTTTGTGGTTCTTCACCACAAAGTAATTACTTTGGATTTTCGTCAAATATTTTAGGAAATTGTGGGGTAATGGGTATAAAGATGGTGTGGATGAGTTTGGGATAGGGACAGTAACAAAGGGGAAGGGTAGGCAAGGAAAGGGGGGAACCCCCCAAAATTGAAATCTGAAAAAAATAAGTAATGACACAATTGAAAGTTCAAAAATAAATACCACAAAGTTATTACTGTCAAAGAAGGAACAAGGAACATGTGACCATACAAAACAATGCAGAAATAATCCAGTTCTGGATGTGGCAAAGTTTTGAATCCAGTGCGGTAAAACTGTGGGGGTGGCAGACCTGGACATTTCCAATCTTTCTATTAGGGAGTTGATGTGTTTTTCTTTCCACTGTTTGGTCATGGTTGATTGTTTGAAGGTACAGTGAGGTATGGTGTTGCTGTTAACATTGTGAATGGGATAGATAATTGATCTCTCATGGGTGGTGAACTGGGGAGCAGACAGTGATTATGTTTTCATTTTAAAAATGTGTCTTTGTAATTGCTTTGTCTTCTTTCTCGAGCTAGATGTTGACATTTCCAAGCACAGTTAATAGTTGGGATCTACGGGCAGGATGGCAGCGGCATCAGCGAGTTTGTCAGAAAAGAGCGGGCTGTAGGGAGGAGGTTTGAAGATTAAGTGGAAGCTCCATGTAACTGTGGGAGAGAAGGAGAAGTTCAGAGTAAGTGATTCACAGTTTGTGATGATGTCATATGAGGGTGTTGAGACTATGAAGGGGTCTCTGTGAACCAGAGCTAAGCCACCTCCCCTGCGATTGTTGCGATTACCACAGATGATCTTGAAGCCAGATGGGATGCTCTCATGAATAATCCAGCATTGATAAACTGAGAGCCAAGGTTCTGTAATGATGAGCAAGTCTATCTGGTCTTCGGAGAGAAGGTTACAAATGTCAGAGGAGTGCTTGGAGACAGAACGTGAATTGAGCAGGAGACATCGTGTAACTGTAATTTCTTGTGGGTTTGGCTGCTTGAACCAGTGTAGTTGGGAGATTCAAGGTTACTTTTGTTAGTTTAGCAGGGCTCCACATTAAGGCTTTCCGATTCAAAGAGGATCAGCAGGCTCTTCTTATGGCCTTGTATTTCTCTCAGTTCCTGCTACATGGTTGAATTGGATGGTGTCAAGTGTCTAGTGATGAATGGAGTAACAGTTAATGTGTCTTGTAGGTCTCGTTTTATGGTTAGTTGGAGGAATGGGTGGGATATTATAGGCCTGTTCCAAGGATACTGTAGGTCAATTGGCTTTTAGACTATCCAGATGAGATGATTTTCCAGGGGGTCATGTTAAAGAAAGGGTTCCTTCTGAGTAGCAGCACATGCTCCAATGGTTAAAGTGATTCCAGAATGTATAAGGACGTGTTTGTGTTTGATACTTTATGTGGCAGGGGCCTAGTTTCAGTGCAATAGGACTGTAAATGACAGATTTGGGATGATAGGTATGTTGATCTATCTTGGAGCTGGTTGTTCTGGTAAATTTTGAGAGTCCAACCAGTATATTAGTTATGCACTAGGTAATTAGGCAGCAGTGATGTGTCTGCAGTTATTGTGGAGGCACACACACCAATTCAACCTCCGTAAATGCTAGGGATGCAGTCATACGATGGAGCTATGCAGTAGTTAAACAGGTGCAACATTGTGTAAATCTATGATGCAGATGTTATGAACAAAGAATTATGTGAAAGGCCCCTAATGAGTTTACTATACAGGGAAATGCAAGGTTCACTACTTTTGCACAATCTCAGATGTGCATGTTGAAGGACATACAAGGTTTCTCCCTGACTAGGGTTTATCAGAAGGTGAAGAAATAACACTTCAACTAAAATAATATTACACGAAGATATACCGAACCTGACATTGCCTTCAATGTTATTCCTCTGACCCAAAGTGGTTGCTGAACATTTTTGATCTATCAGCTAATATTTGCAAGCATAACTACATGCATAAATACACATTCAAGCACTCGGCATAGTGGAACAGCACATTGTGGCACATGGGAAGCACAATTTCCGTCTAGTGCCACACTGTGGAGAGGGTAATTTTTCTTCCTGGATATGAGCAATGAGAACATAAAGAAATAATTCAAGCAGATGGCACTTGATGAAACAAGGGTGGTTGCCAAGTGGCTAACATAACATTAATCATAAGGCGATATTTGAATAGTGAAAGCTCAGTACTGTAGTATATTAATGAATGATAAAGGTATGAATTCTCTCTTCTTTTGAATTATCTCTCAAATTTCAGGATTTCCTAAACAGAGCAAATATTGTATCAGAATTGTATCAATCTATCAAAACCGTTTTTCTATTATAGGGACCTTAACATGTAGATAAATGCAAAAATATGCAATTGATCATCGCGTGCTATGTATATGTCCACTTGTGAATGTGGCCTCACTTACATTGGTTCTACTGTTCCTACCTTAAAGATGCATGCACAGGATCGAGTCTAGAAAGCCTTAATGGGATACTGAATTCCTAGTTGCCTTGCAATGCCAAAACCTGACTGTTTATATTACAGAAAATTCCAATGCCAGTTAAATTGTGTGATTTTTGTTATTTAGTGTGGCAATGTGAATAGAAATTGATCAAATGCTGGCAGACCTGTGTCCCACTGGAATGCAATATGGCCAGTGAGCGCTAAGTATTCCTGTAGTATTCCTGCACTCAGGACTTTCATTTTGCAGATTTAGGGGGTCATTACGACCCTGGAGGTTGCCATGCCGCTATTTGCGGCATGGCTACCCCTATTCCGGGTACCGGGTGCAGGTTCCCTGAATGGGGAAATACCAGGCCATTCCGACCTTGGAGGGCCCGTTATTTCCTCATTCAGGGAACCTCGACCCTGTACATCCCCATTCCCATTCAAGCCCCCATAGGGCTCATTGGGAATGGGGAGGATGCAAACAACAGGCCCGTTAATAATGTCATCAATGACATTTGTGATGTCATCTTTGATGTCATGGGTGTTAGTCTTAGCAGTGCACGGTGGTGGCGCGAGTTATGGTTGCTTCGCTTACCATAACTGGCGAATTTCAAGGGTTTTTCGGTTTTACTTGGAACCATAACTTCCCTTTAACAAAGTTTTTTTCACTGAATTTCATATATATATATATATATATACATTCATGTGCAAACTAATTCAAACAAATAATCATTACTCCGTGTACAAATTGCATCAAGCAGTCAATTTCTCAACCAATCGCCAACTTTCTCAATAAAGAAGCTTTTTTTCTTTGTGTTCACTCCATCCCATTGCTGATTTCCTTAATGAAAACATTTTCTTTGTGATGAGCAATAAAAACATTTTCTTTGTAATCACCAACCGGTTTCAACATGTATGGCCGATTAATGCCATATATTCATCAGGGTAATTAATCTATAGCAACAATTTAATTACATGTTAATTTGATACCCTCCTGCTGTTTAAATGATTCAACACAAAATTACATTTCAAAGTCATTTGCTTACTTCAAAAAGGATGATGAATGTATTCCACCTGTTACAGGTAGGATGACAGAAATTATTTTAGGCAACCTTACCACAGACAAGTGACCACCATCCTAGTAAAGTGACCACCACCACCACATATAACATATACCCACAAGAATACTCACTTGTCTGAGGTATAACAATTAGTCAAGTGTTTGTGGCTACAAGATATATTTAATTTTCAGTTACACATAGTATCGAACTACACCATAATGTCACACTTTTACTAGTTATATTGCATTTTCACAATTCTCTAAAAGATCACAATAAACACAGAATCAATTCTTAGTTTCCACTTCTTATATGGGTTAAGGGAGAGCCGCTGGTTCCAAATGTATATATTGTTAAATGTTCCAGAGGTTTTGAAGAACCATTATTTTCACTTCACTCTATTTTGTAGGAATGCACTCTAGGAAGTTTAGTCTGGAATTAACAATATTTCTTCTGAAATGCACTTAACATCAATAAACATGGACTCCATGGAATTGGGTGTTTCCATGTATACCAGAACCTGTAATCTGCTGGTAACGGTAATTGCGTTTGCCATTATTCTGGTGTATTTACAGCCGGAATACTGGCAAACTTGTAATGAGGCCCAATATCTTTTCTTCCCTATTTACTAGTGAGACCTGTTAAGTCTGTTTCCATCTTTCTTTTTTGATGATGCTTCCTCTGTACTAACATCCAACAATACTTTACTTTTACCTGTTCCACAATGCCTCACTCTCTGTAAGCTGGTCCTGCACAGCTTCCTCATTTTCATTTTAGATTGGGTTGTGGAATAAGTGAAGGCTGCTATTAAAAAATAGACAAAATCTACCGCCTACGTAATAGCACAATTTAATGTGAAACTGGCTAATCACCAGCAGTGAGCGGGTTTGGATCCCATGCATGCAATATTTAAAAAAAGTGGTTGTAGGGGCTGACTGGGGTAATGTCAACCCTGGCTTGATCAATGTTTTGTGAGACTGCCAGGGCTCAGCCCAGGCTAGCTCCTGCCCACTTAAAAGCCCTGCATTCTCAATAATGTCACCCTTAATAATATATCGAACAAACTACATGATTTTTAAAGGTAGAATTTAGATAAACATTAAGGAAGGGCAGCAGGTAAGAAGAATACATTAAGGAAAATACAATCTTTATAAAAAACTAATTCAATAGATGTTATTGACAAACTTTTTTTCAGAAGGATGTTTTCACACAGATTAGCTCTGAGCAGAATGAAAAAAAACTGCAAATCAGAAAATGGTGGTCTTCCAAGACTGCAAACCAAAGTCACTATTTTGAGAACTCTTGAATGCAGAGCAACATAAGCCGGGAGCATCTAACTATTTTTGTTTTCATAGAAAAACTCCCCATTTCCTGTAGGAAAAATTGAGAAAGAGAAAACCTTTTGTACACGTTTCTAAATAAGGTGTGAATACCATCAAACCAAAAAGCTGCTGTATATGAATTGCTCTACCTGATGGGATCGTTATCTCTGGTTCTCTAGTAGCCATGTGTCCCCTCTACATGTTATCATGCACAGCTTGCAGACAATCTTTGTGGCTTATTTAGCATGTTAGCTGGTAACATTTGTTTCAATCCTTAAGTTAACAGAATCATGCTTACCCGCTACATGTTAACTTTGGAAATCTATTGTTGATTACATGATAAATATCACTTTACAATGATGAGCCCTGAAGAACAGCCAGGCTCGAAACACGTGTTGGCAAATTGAAGGCACTTTGCATGAATTAAAACAGCATTCATATTATGACTCAGAAGCCATGCAATCATTTAATTATGTTTGTTTTTTGGAAAAACTATTTTCAGAAGACAAGAACACCCCCCCTTTTCCCCATATCAATTGCGTCATTGAAAAATTCAATGAGCTTCCTGCGATCCTTGAATTGTGTTGATACTTGTACTCTTTTGAAGGGTGCGCTGACTCTTTAAGGACCTGTTATATAAGTAAAAAGAGATTAACAAGCAGACTCACTCAAGAACCTATACGAAAACTGATTCACTTTTAAATGTTACTGTGTCGGCGAAAAATATCAGAGATTGCTTAAATGACAAATTGAAAGTGCTAGGATGTCACTGGGGAATTTCTGTGGAATTGCTACTAAAATATGGAGGGTAACTCAAAGTTTGCAAAAGAATCTGGAGCCTAATATGGTATCATGCTTTTCTTCTGGTCAGTGCACACAATGCCCAAATCACTTCCTGAAGATCAACTCCCTCCTCATTCACAACTTCAGCAACCGTTTCCCGTTAAACAACCTCTGCCAAGTCACTCTGACCAAGTTCCTCCTGTTGTGTACCCTCCAATGCCTCATCAACTTCTCCAACCTGGCCAATGTCATACTGTTGTTTGGCATCCACTGCCTTTAATCATCTCAACACCCTCCTCTTATTGTTGAAACAACTTTCGCTTATCAACCTGACCCACCTCCTCCTGTTTATCCACCTAAACCTTATCTACCTCACAAGCAACCTCCTGATCTTTCCAATCATTGACCCCTTTACATGACTCCTTGCACTGGTGTAGGGGAAGGCCCTGCAACCACTGTGATGCGGGGGACTCCGCCGCACCTTTTTCTTGGGAGCCCCAATTAAGCTTCAGAAATAAATCCTTCAAAGTATTCTGTACTGAGCTTGACTTCAGAGGAGCGTATAATCTGGTGAGAATACAAATGATCGATGAATGGAAGATGGATTTCTGTACCAAGTGCAGCCTGTTAGAATGTTTGGTGATGCCAATCGGTCTATGTGAATGTCCCTGCAACTTTCCAACACTTTATGAAAAATGTGTTTCATGGCATCCTGGATCAATATGTTATTATATAGCATTATGATAGCCTGTTTTTTTGTATACATCATATCAACTCCAAGTGATACATATATGAATGGTCCTGAATCTACTAAGGGATCATGCCCTATACTCCAGAATAGACAAGTGCCCTTTTTATATTTCTGAGGTAGAATTGTTAGGATATGTCTTGAACCCTAAAGGAATCCACCTAAGTCTGGCTAAAATACAAACAATTCTGAAATGGATGCGTCCCACATATTTTAGGGTGGTTGTAGGCCCTCTTTGGGTTTGCTCGCTTGAACAGAAACGTCATACTCTCCTTCTTAAGGATTGTGTCTCCATTCAATTCCCTCACTCACCGACCTACTCAATTTATATGGTCTAAAGGAACACAGCATGCTTTACATATATTAAATACTACTGCACCTGACCTCCAGTATCAAAAGCCACAAGCTCCCTTTACAGTTGAAGCTGACATATCAACTGTAGGATTCCGAGCAGTTCTATTTCCAATATGCCCTTCTTTGTACAAGCTGCATCCAGTATCCTTGTTTTCCAGGAAACTGTCTCCAGCACAAAGAAACTATACCACTGCAGAGTGGGGAACTCCTGGCTATAAAGTTTGTGATTGAAGCCTGGCATGATTACCTTTTAGGAGCAAAACTCAAGTTGGTATTACATACAGACCATTTCTATTTATGAACATTAACATCCACTTGTGGATCTCATCTCGACAACCACACTGGCATCTTTTTGCTTAATGTTTTCCTCATCTATCGACCAGGTGTGATCCATGGTAAAGCTGAATCTTATCTGTGTGCACTCCTTGCTCTGTTTTGTTTATGTGGGTATACCAATAGGCAACATATCTCCCAGAAGAGTTGAAAGCATGACAGGGCAAGCTCATAGGCTAATCCCATCCTTGACATCCAATATGTTCAGGGGAGATTACTCATACCTACAGGTCAGGGAACTGCTAACTCAATGGATCTTAATTCACGTTGCACTTCTGGAGGGTACTTACAGCTAAGGTGGGAGTGGATGAATTTGACCATCTGCACGGTGGGCTTGTGCTCATTTGGTATTTTTTGATATTTTATATGAAATTGAATGATGGTAGATCAACCTCTGGAAAATGTGTGGGGCTAATCAGCACACATTTTCCTATGCTTACCACACAACATAAACATAGACACATGTCCTGTGGCTGTACACAGCCTACAGGCGCAGTTCTCCCTGTCATCTTTAGTTGTGATCTGACAGGTGGAGTACATGATGCATCTCAGAAGGGAGAGGGCCAAAACCTTCCTCCAGCAATGGCCAGTCTAATTAACTATCAATGGCTCCATGGATTCACCCTTTCCGTTTGTTTAACCTCTGCAGATGGTGGCAGCAATTAACATAAATAACATATTAATAGAGTATTCCTCAGACAGACCCACTTGGGGCCTGGGTGCAGAGGTTTAACAAAGGAGACAGAAAACTCAAACCACCATTGATATGGACTGTGTCAACCTGAAGCCAGCTCCCACATCTCAGTGTCAGGGCAGTAACCTGTCATGTCTGCGACTATGTGTTTACAGAAGGCAACCCCTGCAACGGGATTCCATTCAGAAGGTACAAGAATTCGGTTTGCAGGAAACCGAAGGTCTGTTCTCGCTGCAGCTTCAAGGAAAACCTGCTGCTTTAATCAGGAACCACAGAGATCTCAATTAACTAGAGAGACCCTTTGATCCACAACAGAGAGGATGATGGGTGGAAGTTAGTATTACATGTTTTCACTCCTTTATCTTTTCCGTTGCAAAGCACTCTGGTTATGACCTCATGCATACAAGAGATTGTTTGTGGGGACCCAGGATTAGTTCAATAAGGTAGGCTTAGCCTACAATAATCACTGTGGCCCATTTGGCTCAAAAAGAGGGCTGAGACACTCTTTTGGGCAGATCATCTGAAGATTTTGCAAGGAGTAACACGAAAAACTCATTTGGACGCTGACTGAAGGTACAGTCTGCCTTACAGCTTTTGCCAATGAAGGAAGGCCAGAATTTCCAAAGAGGGAGTCAACATCCCCCTGCCCCTTAACATCTCCCAGGGAACAGAGGGAAATACTGAATCCATAAGACCCTCCATCATCTTTAGAGCCGATAACCAGCTAGCACACATTGTGGCCTGCTATGCTCTGCAAGCAAGCTTTCCAGGTGGAAAATGACAGAGAGTCTCTGAACCAAACCAAGGACACAGACGTTGCCTGCAAAACTCTCCTCAGCTTTGGGCCGTCCACCTGAAAGGACGACACAAGCACAGTGAAGAAGCTAAGAGGGCTGCAATGCCAAGCATCAACCAGAATCCTACTTTTAAAGGACATTATTCAAGCCAGTCAAAGCCCTCAAGCTGCAACCAACTGCACTATTGACAGTTGTCACGCTGCAATCGCTAACGTCATCCAAGATGCTTCAACCAGTGCTTCTGACCCACCGACCAGCACTGATACAACAATTCCTGACCCCAAGCCACCATGTAGGCAAGCCTGCAACCATCTGTCCAGCCTTGATTGCCGAACTGCCTGCTGCCTGATACCTGCAGCTGTTTCCCATCTTGAACTCTGTTGCAGAAGCTGAAAAGCACCATGAAACTGTCTCAACCCTGTAGAGCACCAAGAACTTCTACAAGCACATGGTACATTGGGGTTCTGTCCCACTGGTCCTTCTGCGAGGGCCCCTAGTGACATTTTATGAACCATTGCTCTGTTTTTGTTGAAGACAAGTATCCTTGAGCTATTACGATTAATTACTTTACCAACCACTCTAATGTCAGTATCTAGAGTGCATCCCTTTTCATCTATGAAACTGTTTGTCCTCTGCATTCCTTTACAGGGTCGGTTGTATTTTGTAGTGTGCTAAAACTGTCTGTGGTGATAATAATAAAGTAGATATTTGTATACAAACTTGACTGGACAGCTCCTTTTTTCATTGGGTAATAATTGTATTTTTGCTATGTTGCACCTAACCAACAATCCACGACCTTGAAGAGATAAGTCTGATTGATGGTTTAGAAACTGATATCCAGGTCCATCCCTGGACCAATGCTGCCCCAGGAAGTTGATTTGACACTATGACAGTTTATCTTCTGCTTACTATCCTCAAATGAATGGTCAAACAGAGAGGGAAAATCAAATGCTAGAATAGTACCTTCATTGTATATGTCTCCTATCTGAAGAATACTGGTTGCATGTCCTTATTGCGTAAGAATTTGCATACAACAATGTCGTTTTCTCCTGTATGAGAAGTACCTGTTGTAGGCCATCTAAGGTCGGCACCCACAGTTCTTGCTATTGGCCTCTCCCCATCCAACGTACATGCCTGCAACAGAAAACTGGATCAATCATGTCCAGAGAATCCACGAGACAGTTTTACAGCACTTATTTAAATCTCCAGACCACATTAAGAGATCCATTGAAGGAATAGAGACAGGAGGCAATTGCATACGAGAAGGGAAATATGGTATGGTTATCTATTTAGCATTGTTTGACACCTGGAACCTGCAAGAACATTCCAGAGTATATAGGTCCCTATGGCATCCTCTATGTAATTAAATCAGTGGCTGTTAACCTTGACATACTTGCTGGTTGGCGGACAGACCCCATCTTTCACGTTGCCCTTCTGAATCCCTTTCCAATATACACTAAGCTGCCCATCCACCCTGCACCTATGCGGGCCAAGGGTTTACATGAAGTTCTGGCTATTCTGGTTTCCAATATGATTAGTGGAAAAGTGCATTTTCTGATCAAGAGGAAGTGTTACAGCCCAGAGAATCACTCATAAGACTCAGTGGAAATAAAAAATGTTCTGTCTCTTCTTCAACACTTTCTTCTGTTGCATCCTTGTAGCCAGCATGACTGGTGGGCTTTGTGGTGTTCTACTGTCATGAAACATTCTCACCATTCCCTGACTACCTGGTATGTTGCTTGAAGCTTCCATAGCTCCTCTGGTAACAGCACAGCTTTTAAACAAACTTCAAGCCCCAGAAAGCTCTGATATGCATGATATCATTACAACGTGAATGTGGGTGACCAATCAGTGCTGTGTTAATCACAATGGACTGAATACCCAGAAACAAGCACACAATCGGCACTCAGGGTAGTGCTCCTCAACCTTCTACCCGGCTTAGTCTGAATTGCAATTTGTATCTGGATTCTCCATTCCCCATGCTGCTTCTCACTTATATGTTTGTCCAGGAGTTCCCATCTGGACCTTGGATTACTTTAAGGCTTCTCTTGGATTTGCCTTTAGATTGTTGTACTGTGAGCTCTGCAGACTCCCTGCTTGAACTATTAAATCACTGTTCGGCCCTAGGAGGGGGCCTCCTTGAACATCCGGAATTAGTGTCTTTGTTTGACTTTCATGTACCAGGGAATCATCCTGAGTGAACTACATCCTGCCCTTCAGCACAACACTCAGGTTTGGGGATCTTGTTAAATAAGGAAACTTGGAAACATTGGCAGAAGCTATTGTAACTTAAATTCTCAGCATGCTTCCCACCTATACAAGACTTTGGTAGGTATTCCTCATGACTTTCCATTCACCTGCTTTTCTCTGCTAGTGTGCTACTCTGGGCAGGAGTTCAGTTGGAAATACAATCTTGTTGACCTTCTGGTGGGTTCAGAGTCGAGTGTCAGATGTGTGTTTGATAGAGCAACCTCAGCCATTCCTAACAAAAGTTCAATATCATTTCGCTGACAATTATTACTTTGTGGTAGTTTATCACAAAGAAATGACTGAATTTTTCCATCAACATTTGTTTTAAACAATTTGTTGCCCCATCCCCTTCATGACTGCCTCTACCCCAAACCCCCTGCGCCCTTTTTAGCACTTACTCCACAATTACCTAAATATTTCAATGAACATTCAAAGTAATTACTTCATGGTAGATTACTACGAAATAATGACAGTTTGTGACGTGAAACAACGGGATAACCTAACAACAGTACAACTAGAGAAAAATACAGTGGGGGTCATTCCAAGTTGGGCGTTAAGGGAAAAACGATGCCGATAACGGATTACCGGCATCGTTTACCTTTACGGGCCATTCTGACCCTCTGGACCGTTATTTACGGCGCCGTAAAGTACGAGGCCGTAAATAGCGGTCTTGTGGCGCGCACGACACCCCATGCCGAAATTAGCGGCATGGCGTAAACCGGAGCTGATCCCAAGTCATACGGACATGCAAAAAACGGCCTCTACAAGGCCGCAAAGTACCTCACCGGCATGGAGTAAATACCAGCATCGCCGAGAAGGTGTTAAGAACCCTGAGCAGTGTTTCCAAGAGGCACAGGTGCACTCAATCAGCACAGGTGGAGGCAATGGAGTCTGTCACAGCACAAAAGGAGCACACCCACTCACCACACCCCCTCCCGCACCAAGATGATACCAATTGTAGCAGGATTACTGGAGCTGGAGGCCCTGCTTGCAAGGCAGCAACGACAACAGCAACAACAAAAACCATAGCCCCCACCAGAGAGGATACACAGGAGGAGAAGGAGGGTGAGACAGGCCCAGCATGCCCTACCGGTGCAGCCACCATTACCACGCCGGCAGCCCCCAATCCCTCGCATCAGAACCTCCCCCTTCAACCTCACACCAGAGCAGATCCACACCCTGTACCGCTTTGACCGGGACACCATCACCACCATAGTGGACCTGACACATGACGACATAGTGAGCCTCATAGAAATCCACACTGCAATTCCCCCTCTACTCAGGGTAGTGTCTGTTCTCCACTTCCTTGCCACAGGCACGTAGCAGCATACAGTGGGGCACATGCATGGCATACCACAGGCCATATTTTCACAGATACCCAACCAAGTGCTGGATGCCCTCATCGAACACACAAGGGACTACATATCCCTACCCCGGACACCCCAGGAGATATTGGATACATAAGTTGCCTACCATGCACTTGCAGGCATGCCAAATTGCATAGGTGCCCTCAACTGCACCCACGTGGAATGGTTCTTTCCACATGCAATGGAGGTGGTGTATCGCAACCGCAAGCAATACCACTCCATTGACGTCCAGATGGTATGAAATGCCAGTAAAGCCATCACACATTGCTGTGCCCGATACCCTCGATCAACACATGACCCCCTGGTCCTTCGGAACTCCACGCTACCACCCTATATGGAGCAACATGCTGGACAACGTTCCTGGCTGCTTGGTGAGTCACCTGATTGGGCCATGGCAGCGCATTGTGGCCATGAGTAGGGTGGATGCATACCCCAACTTGGTGGGAAAGGGGGGGGTGCATACTACACCTGTGTGGGAATGTTGACGCCGGTGCATGATGTGCACCCCACAGAACACAGTGCCCCAAGGCAATCGATATGGCACATGACTGCCTAACCTCAAAGCGATGCTAGAATGTAGAAAATACAACACTACTCGTCCGACAGGTAACCTGGCCCAATACCACAACACAAGCACCACTCATCGGCGGATCTCACACACCGTAAGGGCATCCTGCACCATGCACTGCATATGCACCATCTCGCAGCCTCCTGCATCCCACCACACAAGACAGACGTCCCTGGGAGTGCATAGAAGTGAGCCCAACAGGGATACAGCAGTGTGTCACTGGTTCCACCCACCCATAGTAGTGGTGCAAGTCAACATGGTACTGATCAGTGCAGTAAGACAAGTATACTACTGACTACAGTCAACACCCCCTGCCACCAAATCTCACAGAACCCAACACATCAATGAATTCAGGCCAACACTGCTGCACGCATATATGGTGCACGTGCAACAAGATGTGAGTGCACACCATAAGCCATCTTGAAGAAGCTACCCCTCCATCATTCCATGGCACAGGACACATAGCCGGGCCAGTAATGGGGTTGATGCAACCAGGGACATGTGTGTATGGCCAGGAATCACCAGCTGCCATGCAAGACTGCTACAGTTCGCCACCATCAATGTACAAACACTTACCTTCATTCCCCTTCCATGCAGGTGATGGTGACTACCCTTCGAAGCCGTGGCTCATGGCCCCTATCCGCAACCCACAGAACAGACATGAGGAGGACTACAATCGAGCCCATACCCGTACACGGGTGGCCATAGAGCAGACATTTGGCCTGTTGAAGGCACCATTTTGTTGCCACAGCCGTTCAGGTGGAGCGCTCATCAACAGCCACGAGAAGGTGGTCAGGATCACCAAGGCATGTGTAAAGCTGCACAATATGTGCATCCGTCGGAACGTGCCACTGCCCCCTGACCTGGGACTGCTACCACCAGATGATGATGAGGGGGTGGATGACGAATTGGCAGGACAGCATCACAGTGCAGATGCACAGGAGGGATGTGCCGTGTGGCAATCATTGATTGGACAATATTTCTGACACTCAAGTCAGCTGGGGGTGTCAGGATGACAGGGCATCAGGCACTGGTTGTGGGGATACATGTACACCATGAACTGTGAGTCATTAAAAGACACATGCACATTGATCAATGTCCACTCTGATATTTTTTATGCACAACCGGTGTATTGTATTAGTAGGTTCACACGTGAACAACAAAACCTCCACCCTCACCGCCCTCCCCCCAACTCCCATACACACCCTCACCCCCCTCCCCCCAACTCCCATACACACCCTCACACCCCTCCCCCCAACTCCGCAACAGTAGTCCCGTGTGGCACATTGAGGCCACATGTGGCAGCATTCTCTATTGATCCATGCTCCCGGTGCCCGGGGGGGCATGTTCCTGCGCCGCTGAGAACGCAGCAAGCGGCGCGCTGGGCTTGCCGGGGTGGGGGGACTGGTTGAGGGGGTGTCCTCCTGCTGAGTCGCATGAATGGGAGGTGCTGCCACAAGGGCATCTGCAATGCGTCCAAGTGCCTCACACACACGGTTGGTGCTTTCCGTGAACACCTGACGCATTTGCCTGAGCTCCTCGAGTAACTCCAACCTGCCCTGGCGGTTGTCCTCATTGAAGTCAGTGATGAGGGCAGTGAGCTGTCCTGCACGTAGTGCTTCCTGGGATGGCGTATCATCCCTGCAGGGGATTGGGTCGACATGCCCTGACAGGGCCTCGAATGGGGTACTGGGCACAGGATCTGCGTCTCCCGGTGCATCGCCACGTGCATTTCGGACTGGAGTGTCACCCTCCCCAGAGTCCCTGCACAACACCTGGGGACATTTCAGGGCTCGGGGTGTATATAGTGGGGTAGGAGTCCTCCTCTGACGCCCCACAGATGGACAAGGGGCTGTCCACGATTTGCAGAGGGGCCGTGGCTGCCACCTCCCCAGAGATGCTTGCCTCCTCTGACCTTGGTGTGGTGATTGTTGCAGGCACTGATGCAGTGAGGGATGGGGGTGGTGCAACCTCAATGGGCCTTGGAGGAGCTGTGGTGGTTTTGTCCTTCCTGGCTGGTACACGGTGCTCCCTGCCTTTGGCACTGGATGTGGTTGGACGGCTTCTCTCAGGCTCATCGCCCTCATGCTCAGTGCCTGTGGGTGTAGAACAAAAGGTACAATATGAGTGGTTGTGTGAGACGCTAATGTCATTAATGGCAGCATTCACATTTCAGTCATTTTGAATTGGTGGCATTTTGGTCTTTAGTACATCACTGGTTTCTACGGATGTGTCGGATATGTACGCAGGTGTGGGAGTCACTAATCCTGGCCTGGTCATGTGCAGTCTGACTCGCACACTGCCAAGCCTGCTACAGAGTGTGCTTATTGTGATGTGCTAGTTACTGCACTGTGATTGGTGGGCATTATGTGGTAGCACTTGTGGCAGTTGTCTTGCCATTATCAGAATGGGTGGAGGGCAGTATGACAAGGTGCATTGGACGGGGCTTGGAAGTGTATTCAGCATGTATTTGCCATTGGTGGTGTTGACTTTGGACACTCACCTCCATCAGCAGACGACGGAGCCCCACACTCCATTTCACCGACGCCCTCGATTGATTCTGTGCCAATCAATGCAGCGCATGTCTCCTCCCATGGCGGTAGTTTCATTGGTGAACTTGGTCCACCTCCATTCTGCAGTGCCTGGCTGCGGTTGGCTGCGAGGATGCTCCGCACCCTCAACCACAAGTCGTCCCACCGCTTGCGGCAGTCCCTGGGGGTGCAGGGGGTGGTGCCTACTTTGCTCACCCTTTGAGCAAGTTCTGCCCACAATTTTTTTTTCGGACCACTACCTCTCTGCGCATGTCGCTGCTGAACACTACGTCTGCGTGCTCCTCCAGGTGGCCCACCATGGCCTGCAGCTCCTCGGGGCTGAAGCGCTGCTTGCGGAGGCGGTCCGCTGACTTTTTCGGTGCTTTGGGCATAGCTGGCGGTTGTGTAGGCCTTTTCCGAGGTTCAGGTTCGTCCCAAGGGTGCTGCCTGGAGAGGATGGCAATGGATTGTGTTTTTAAAGATGGCCGCCGCGCTCGTTCCCGTTCCTGTGCGATGACGTAATTTCCGTATCCGTTAATTAGCGGTGACCGTAATTTACGGTATCCGTAAATTATGGTCTCTGCTAATTACAGACGGCGAAGCTTCGATGGCGGTGTTTTTAAGAACGTCTCGCTTCATGCCGGTAAGGGGTTTAACGGGCCCTTTAGCGGTATGCCGCTAGGGGATTTACCGGCATGGCGGAAAGCTCGTGCCCGCGAGGTCGGAATAACCTGTAAATAGCGGCGTGGTACCAGATTTGACTCGCTCTTTCCGCCATGCCGGTAAAACCCAATACTTACCTCCAACCTCGGAATGACCCCCAGTATCTTGACAGGGTGGGTGAGGTGCTGATTTTTTATGGTAAAACGTATAATCAGAGCATTGACAGAGACATCCTCTAAGGTAGGGCCTGGCCTGCTAATGGGAGACATACATGTGTGTTGCACTGTCGTGATGGTGACCTACATTGTTTTTTTTTTTGTTTTTTTTGGTCAACAACAGTAATGCCACCATCAAACTGAGGGCACATTTCCCTCTGTGGGAGGTTCTCGGGTTCGAACATTCCTTGTGAGGGACCAGACGGAAAGGCTGCCAAGTCTACAATTTCAATTGTTATTCTCTATTTTAATAAATGTGTGGGTTGAGTGGGTGGCCATCACATAACGTTAAACAATGACTTGGTCCTCAGAGAAGAACAAGATAATTTGTTTCAATCTCAGTGTGACAATCAAGAAAGAAGCACATTTTGAAAGACAACATGGGATTTCTTAGCAAAATAAGTTATAAAACAGAAATGTGTTTATGCCAAGATATGTTCATTGTAGGCACGGTGTGAATATTACACTTGTCTTACTGAGCAAAGCACATTACCAACACTTTGAATAATCATGTGCATAATTGTCTGGTAGATAACATTCCAAAAAGAACAGTATCATCCATTCTTTTACTCTATCGAAATACCTCTTCTGGAAGTGTGAACAATTAGTACGAATGAGGGCTCTAGGTTTGTTTAGATGAAACCGTAGAGCATTTTGGGAGATAATATTTGCCATAGATCTTTATATTGGAAAAATAGGTCTGTGATAAGAGGGTTGTATGCTTGAGTCATTAAGTGCATAATGCACCATGGGTTTGGTGCTCATTTCAATTTTGACAACACTCATCCAAACATTAAAGTGTTTTCAACCATTAAACCTCACATACTCCTTTAGAAAGCTTCAGGATTTGAATAGGAGGATAGAAAAATCTGTGGGCCCAAATTCAGGATGGTTCTCAGAGTTTTAGAAGAAGAAAGACTGAGAGGGAAAGTCGGGTCTCGGGAGAAGGGTGCCTGCATGCATGCCCAGTCCCAAATGCACAAACATACTTAGATAATTATATAAATAGGATTAAGTGCTTCCATATAGTGAAGCAAATAATGGTTGGTCTGGTCTTAGGATCCTAAACAATTTGAACACATCAGATGTAGAGATAAGCATGTATTGTATGTGTGATCACCTATACTCACTCATGTCCATGATGACAGCTTTTAAGTGCTTTGAAAAACATTGTGTATAGGCGCTATATAAATAAACTATCATATCATATCATGCAAGATGGCTTGCATCCCTTAACGAGATTGGTGAACGTCTTCATCAAAACCCTGATGCTAGGTGACATTAACCTATGGCTAGATACTCAGAACAGCACACTCACCCAGAACTAAATCTCTGCAATGAATATGTTTGTGTTCTACCAATGGGTAAAAGAACACACAAAAAAGTGGGGACACCCTTAATAAGATATATTCTCTGTTAACTGCCATCTGAATTACCCCACCCACATTCGTGTCACCCAGTTCTGACCACCAGCTCACCGTATAGATTGAGCAGATACTGCCTAGATCACAAAGTTGATATCTAAGAGAAAGAAATACCGATCAGTCCCATGAAAAAGTTAAAGTACAAAAGTTCAACCATTACCTTAACCATGGCTTCGAAAACATTTCTATAATCCAAACAAACTCACATTTACGGTCAAACCAAAAAGTATCCAGAATCTTTGACACACTAGTTGTTAAAAAAGTCCAAGGCACAAACAAAAAGAGTAAGAAAGCTGTTATATCCACCCTACGTCCCGCAGCGCGGTGACGTAGGGCCTCTTAATAAAAGCCCCGCCCCGTCAGTGCGAGGCAGTTCCGGGCGAACCCAGCACAGCGTGTGTGTGTCCTTTGTTCGCGCTGCTGCCGATGCCGCGCCCCAGGCCACGCGGCCTCCTGGACCGGCGCCAGCCCCACGTGCGGGGCCTCCCGAGCACCGGAACGTAACAATGGCGACGAGGAAGTGAGCGAGCAACCACGCGCTCGACATCACCTCACACGCGGATGCCACACGGACGTCCCGCACTAATTTTTGGACACCCGGTGGGAGGCCACCGAGACCACGTGACGCCCACCCCAAAAAAAAAAAAAAATGTTTTTTTCTCTCGTTCATTCCCTATCCAAAAAGGGGCCGAGAATTTTTTTTCTCTTTTCGTGTGTTTTTCCTCCTGCATGGCGCACATGCTACAAGGCGCCCATCGGTCGGCGCACAAGTGCCAGGGGGCACATTCACCGCGAGAGAACACTCCTCAATGCAATGTGCGGACGAACTGATGAGGCAGGACGACATCAGGCCAGCACGACAGCATACTCCACAGACCGAGGGTACGTGACACCATGGCGGCTTGGTCATCAACTCCTGGACCTTCCACGCCGTCCAGGATCGCGGCAAACCTGTCGATGGCGTCGCCACCACCCCGCTCGCTGGGCAGTTCGTCGACATTGGTTCAACCTTTCGACCCATTCACCGACCCGTCGTCCAGTGGACCCAGATGGCAGTTATGGCTACAAAAGTTGGAGATGGCCATGGAATGCAAGGACATCACGTCATCCAGAAAGATGAAAGCTCATCTGCTCCTCAGTGTGGGCGACGAGGTACTACGCATCTTCAACTCCCTGAATGTTGATGATGGCCAAGACGCGTACCTGAGTGCGAAGGACGCCTTAACGGCACATTTCCTCCCGCAACTAAATCCAGACTATGAGACTTTCATTTTTTGCACGACTATCCAAGCCACTGATGAGACTCTAGACGCCTACCACACGAGGCTGAGGAAACTGGCCATGTCGTGTGAGTTCATGAACACTGAGAGGGAGATCAGACAACAAATCATAAATGGCATACATTCGGAGAAGCTGAGGCGTCTCGTACTCAGTGAGAAAGGCATCCCTCTACAACGCATCCTGGAACTGGGTCGACAGAGGGAGCTTGCCCACTCCAGGGCCGCCAACATGGAAGCGACACTACAGAAACTGCAGCCACCACTCTCAACAGCAATGGTCGCCCAGATCTCCGACAGACCATTTACGAGAGGTGAAAGCAGCGGCAACCGCACGCAGAACAGGTGGCAACCTCGAGTACCAGGACCCACGGAATGTGGGTGGTGTGGTGGTCAAAGACACGGAAGGCGAAACTGCCTGGCGCAAGGCACCACGTGCGGACCGTGCAGCAGGAAGGATCACTACGCGAAAGTGTGCAGATCAGCGAACACGCCACTGCAGCCCCCACAAGGCACTCAGGATAAGGGGTCCCAGAAAAAAAAGAAGCAAGCCAGCGCAAGGAGGGTCGCGGTAGTCAACTCCTCGACGGAAGAGGAAGGCGATGATCTCTCAGCCCTACGGCAAACGGCAGGCATGGAGAGCGAAGGAAAGGGCCGAAAGGTATACCTGGTATCCGCACTGAACCAGGGGCCAGTACCGCCGAAAAGAACCGCCAGGCGACGAAAATGCACGGTCTCCATCCAAGGCCAGTACGTACAGATGACCATTGATACGGGAGCCTCAGTAAACGTCATGCCAACCAGTGTCTTCCAAACTCTTACACCACCACCTGAGCTCAAATCTACAGACACTCGTCTATTTGCCTACGGCAGCCGGAGACCCCTGCCAATCATCGGGAGGTTCCGCACCATGCTTGAACATGGCGAACAGAAGGTGTGGTCAAAGATATATGTCGTGAAGGCGGGGATCGAAAGCCTACTGAGCGGAGATGCGGCTGAAGATTTGGGCGTGGTCAAATTCATCTGCCACATTGACTACGCAGCCGAAATCGAGAACTTTCTCAGGCAACACCCCAAGCTACAGAAGGGGATAGGCTGTCTCAAGGGAAAGACTATCAAACTACACATTGATCGATCAGTACAACCACGTGCGGTGAGACACCGGAGGACACCGTTCCACATGAGGGAACAGGTAGAGAAAGAGTTAAAGTCACTGGAAGCTGCCGGAATCATTGAAGAAGTCACAGGACCAACACCTTGGGTCTCCCCGATGGTGGTCACCAGGAAGCCCAAACAGCCCGGAAAAGTCCGGATCTGCATTGACATGCATTTGCCCAATGCGGCCATAAAAAGGGAACGACACATAACACCAACAATCGATGAAATCATCACTGACCTCACTGGGTCATGTGTGTTCTCGAAGGTAGACTTAAAAGCGGGGTACCACCAACTTAAGCTCCACAGAGAGTCGCGCTACATTACCACGTTCTCAACCCACCTGGGTCTGAGGAGGTACAAGCGCCTGAGCTTCGGCATCTCCTCAGCCGCGGAAGTCTTTCAACAGACCATCCAGGAGGTCATCAGAGGCATACCAGGGGTATTGAACGTGAGCGATGATATCCTAATACATGCACCTGACACCAAGGAACACATCACGAGACTGAAGACACTCCTGGGCAGGTTGGAAGAAGCCGGACTCACAATCCATCGAGAGAAGTGCGAGTTCCTAAAATCGGAAATAACCTTTTTCGGGTACAAGTTTGACCGCACTGGCATCTCACCTGATCCCCAAAAAGTGGCGGACATCCAAGCTGCTAGTCCCCCAGCGACCCCCACCGAAGTACGCAGTTTTCTGGGAATGGCCACCTACTGTGGCAGATTCATTTGAAACCTAGCGACCCTATCTGAACCGCTACGGGAACTTACAAAGGTCAGCACCAACTGGGTCTGGGGGCAGGAATGCCAGGAAGCTTTCGAGAGCATTAAAGACTCCCTGTCGACTGATACCAAGATGGCCTACTTCGACACAGACCTACCGACAGAACTATTTGTGGATGCCAGCCCAGTAGGACTTGGAGCAATCCTGATGCAGGTCACGAAAGAGCGTGAAAAAAGACTGATCGCATATGCATCCAGGGCACTCACAGCTACGGAACAAAGGTACTCCCACATAGAGAAGGAGGCCATTGCCGTACTATGGGGGTGTCGACACTTCCACATGTACCTGTATGGGCGCAAGTTCACAGCAGTCACTGACCACAAGCCCTTACTACCAATTTTCACCGGGTCATCGGCGCACCCACCAGCCAGAATCACCAAGTGGCTGCTACACCTCCAGCAATATGATTTCGAACTCGTCTATCAGCCGGGCAGTAGCAACCCGGCGGACTTCCTTTCGAGACACCCACGTCCAGCCACTCAGCAGGAAGTTCTGATCGCCGAAGAAACGGAGGAACACATTTGTCAAGTAGTTCGCACCATGAGGCCCAAAGCGGTAAACATTGAGGACATTGCAACCAAAACCCTAAATGACCCCTGTTGCGACCTGGTAAAAGATGCCATCATGTCAGGCAACTGGAAGGAATTCATGACGCACACCCGAAACAGAACCGAGGGGGCTAGGGAGTTCCTGGCCGGCATGTTCACTGTTCGACAAGACCTCTCAATCACCGAAGGAGGGCTCCTGCTGAGGGGAGATCGTATCATCCTACCCCCAAATTTGCAAGACAGGATAGTAGCCCTAGCGCATGAGGGACACCAGGGTCTCGCAAGAACAAAGGCCCGGGTCAGACACAGGGTGTGGTTCCCGCACATCGATGATCAGGTCGAAGGCTTAGTGAACACCTGTTTACCCTGCCAAATAACGGGTGGGCCCCCAGATCCAGAACCGATTCTGTCGGCCGAGCGTGGCCGGGCACGATGGGAAGCGATCAGTATTGACTTTTGCAAAATCAGAGAGGGTCTACATCTACTGGTGGCAATCGACGATCACTCACACTACCCAGAGGTCGAGATACTGGAGTCCACCGCCGCGGAAGTGGTCATCCCGGTGATAGAAAAGATGTTTGCAACTCATGGTCTGCCCACAACCATTAAGAGTGACAATGGACCCCCGTTCACAGGGGAAGAGTTCAAGCAATACTTACAGGAATTGGGCATCAAATACCACCACATCATGCCGAGGTGGCCACAAGCCAATGGGGACGTCGAGCAGTTTATGAGGACCATCAATAAGGTGCTCCGAGTGTCAAGGGCAAACGCCAGCCCGTGCAAGGTCGACCTATACCGTTTCCTGCGGAACTATCGGGTCACCCCACACAGCACCACGGGCATACCGCCTGCTGACCTCATGTTTGGAACCATCATCAAATCGTCGTCGACAATGCCCGCATGGAGATGAGGAGAACACGTGCCAATGCTCACATGAGTGCCAAACGAAGGGCAAGGCCGTCCGACCATCGGGTGGGTGACCAAGTCATCATGTTACGAAACCCCACAAAGTCCAAGCTAGATACCAGGTACGAGGAACTGCCATGGACTGTCAGTAACCGGCGCGGAACCATGATAACAGTGACCCAGGGGCGTCGGAAAGTGACAAGGCATGCCTCCTGGTTCAAGCCCGTGCCCTGCACTCTCTGGACGGACTGCGAGGGCCCTCAAGCCGATGACAACTTACAACAAGACAGCGAAGAGCTGGCGCAAGACCCAGAGGAAGAAGCCGCATGGGACCGCAGCTGGCAACCAGAGAGCCTGGCCGGCAGTGGGGACGCCTGCAGTGAAGGTGAGCAGATTCACAAGTTGAGCGGGGACAGCCCCCAGGTGAAGCGGTATAGTCTGAGAGCCAACACGAGGCCGCCCGCGAGGCTGAATGACTATGTATGTTGAGCCGACCCTGTCGCCAAGCATCCCACACAAGGGGGAGCTGGCACAGTGTGAAAAGAGAACTGTGTCAGGCGTTTGAAGTTGAGTATGTTGATTGTGTTATTGGTAAGTTTATTTGAAATAAAGGAGGAATGTTATATCCGTCCTACGTCCCGCAGCGCGGTGACGTAGGGCCTCTTAATAAAAGCCCCGCCCCCGTCAGTGCGAGGCAGTTCCGGGCGAACACAGCACAGCGTGTGTGTGTCCTTTGTTCGCGCTGCTGCCGATGCCGCGCCCCAGGCCACGCGGCCTCCTGGACCGGTGCCAGCCCCACTTGCGGGGCCTCCCGAGCACCGGAACGTAACAAAAGCCCAATATCTTTACATGAAAGGTGAGAAACTTAGAGCATACATGATGAAAATCTCAGTATCCACACAACAACCTCACCTTTAAAATCCATGCAAAAGTCTTTCAGTTCGCCCTTGTGTGGAAAAACAGATGCTTCTAACAAAATCACATAGGTTTTGCAGAACACAATTCTGGAGAGGTTTTTAAAATCTTTAAAGATTTCAGTGCCAAGTAAATCCCAAACTCAATCCCACCCATAAACGTGCAAACTAGCCTCAGCACTGAAAAACAATTGACTACATACAACAACATGTAGAATCCCAATGTACAGTTTAAAACCAACCAAAGAAGGGTGTGTCAACTAGTGTTACCTAGGATTAGGAGGCATTGCAATACGGAATCTATAATATCTCTGGCCACCTAGAATAGTGCTCAGGTGGTGCATGCTGTTCATGTTCTTGGCACCAAGCAGCTTCCATAGATTAATAGCACGCTTGCCTCATTAGCACCTTGGGAGGCACAATCTACCAATAGGAAATGGCCAGAACGCGGGCTGTATTCACTAAGGAAAGCACGCATTCTAGGCATTCTCTTGACAACTCGTGCTTCCCTACTCCACTCCCCATTCATCATTTAGCACCTGTGTAGTATATTACACGGGTGCTAATTTTGGCCTTTTTTCAAAAAGGAAAACAAACAAATGAAACTTAATTATGTGATGCGGCTCGGCTCCAGCAGTGCTGCTATTCGGGAAGTCTGTTGTCCATGATGATGACGTCACAGTCATCAACAATGGACTCCCCTGACAGCAATGCCGTAGCCCAGCTGCAGGACAAAGGTAAGTTTCTTCCTTAAAAAAAAAAATATATAGAAACAACATTACACCAGTGTAGGGAAACTACACCGGTGCTAACGGTGATATTAAATTTAGCGGTCGGCCGACCCTGACGGTAACTGAACTGCCACACTCATTTAGGGACCCTAGCTTTGACCGGGCCGATAACTTGGGCAGCGGGCTGTTACCGACAGGGTCGGCCCGCCTCCTCAGTTAATATCGCCTCAGTAGGTCGCTTTCCTTCATCTGCATGCATAAGTATGCAAATGAATGCGCCCCACAGTGGCTGCACGAAATGGGTTATCCAGAATGGATGTCTGTATGGTGGTCTGGATACAGTTCTGGGTGTCACCACTTCAATGAGAACATAAAAAATTAAATGCAAGAGCTAAACAAGAGTCGGGCTATTGAAGCACTGGTTCTACTCTTTCTATCACGCTTTGGCAGAAGAGGTTTATCATTGTTATAAAAAAAACCACCAACACCAATATCACTTATGCCTATCAAATCAAGCTTCTTTTTGGTGGCAGTAGGTAACATTCCTAGCACATGCTAGTCAACAACAACCAAACAATAGTTTGTAAGGAGAGAGGTTCGTAGAAACAGCTCTGCCATACTCTAATCTAGGAGATGATGTCCGCACATTGTGATGAAAACTCTTTTTTTTTTTTTTCTTCTTCCTTTTGCTGAGCCATCTGTTGGGAGCATTTTATGTAAGTGATTAGACGGGATGCAGGTTGTACTTGTTATGTAGTATGCAGTGAGTCTTGATACATATAATCAAAATATTATATCACAGTGAGGACTAAACACAAAGTAGGTCACAAACAGCTAGGCAGATTCGTATTTTTCCTACTCAGAACCAGGACACCTTTTCCTCTACGGTTGACTAACTCTTGAACTACACCTCAAACACATGTGGGAGGATCTACGGCTTAAAGTTTGAGGAGGGAGAATAGGAGAAAACAAGTGCTGGGTTCTGGTCATTCAAGAGAGAGGATGGAGGCAGAGGGGTGTACTGAGAACAACATGTTATCGTCATCAAGCTAATGGCTCCTGTGTACCACTTCCAAGGGGTATACAGCAATTTGGTGATGAGTCTGGCATTCATCGATCACACCACACCACCTGGGATTGTTGCCCATCCTACCCAGGGTCCTTTTATGAACACAACATTGGTGCACCATCTCAGTGCACTCAAACACTAACAACAGATGATTTCAAGGAACTGTCAGTTACTTTCTGGAAATTTGGTGTGTTCCTGGTACATAATTCATAAAATTCGTAACCTAGCAGATGACACTCTGCGGGTGTGCATGAGATGGAGCAGTTGGACTCAACGCGTCTTGCAGGTAGCTTTCTTCAAAGGAATGTACCTCCTGATGCAACATTTTGCACCCATGTAGCATCCCTTTGCCCACCAATGTGGTGCATTGAAACACAAATAAGCAACGCACAGGACTGAATTCAACACCAATAACTCCAATAACTCGATCTCTGCTGTACAGATGCACAAAGGCTGGTCTGCAAATGAAAAATAAATAAATAAAGACCAATAGAAAATGAGGAGAATTTTTTTTTTAAATAGATCACGAAACAATTTTACAAGTAAAGGCAGAGGGAATGAAACAGCAGGAACAGTAGCATCTATCATAGCTCACATAGCCAGCCACTGTGCAATGTCTAGAACCCCTACCAAAATTCATACAGAAGCTTGGTTAACCCATCCATTGGAGGGTGTTGAAAAGGGATTTTCACACTCACCCACCTAGAGGCCATGGGTGTACTGAGTCTATCAGCTGGGAGGAAGAAGGTCATTTTTATGCACTGCTTTGGCTCATAATGGCGAGAGGTTTGTGGGCAACGAGCACCCATACTAAAGGAACAGGAAGAGCAAGTCCTACATTTGTACAATGAATTGGTGGCCAAAATGGAGAACCAAAACAAGAAACAGGACAACATCATACTAGAAAAAGAAAACTTTTACACCAGGTTACCGAAACCTAGTGAAATCATAGATGAGCAGCAAATTGCAACTTTGGTCAGTTGTCAAAAAAGTATGACGTGATCACCTCATGGTTCATTGCAGCAATGATAAAGGAATTGAGATACTTTGGGAAACATCTGAACCCTCCCTTGAGGAAGTATTCAGAATAGCCGGAATATCCAAAAGCATTGAAAGGTAATGTAATGTAATGTAATGTCATGGAATTGTCATTTGTATTGCACCTTTCACCATAGGTATGGTCCCAATGCACTGTAGGTTAAACATCCTTGGGGGGCAGAAGTCCAGGTATGGGACATTCATCAGAGAATTATAGCATACATGTGTGCAATTTAGCCAATACAAAGATCGGTAAAGGTGACCAAGTAACTGATTGTCACTCATATTGAGTGGCATGTGAATGGGTACAGAGAGGTAGCATGGTGAGTATGCAAGAGCAGGAGAATCATTATGTTTGCAGCTAGTCCAAATTTCTTATCAACGGGGATAGCTGCCTTCTTATGACAGGGGTGTTGTGCAATGTGTCTTATAGTAGTGCATGTAGTGGATGGGTGCTGAGAGGTAGTCTGGGGAGTCTGCAAAAGCAGTAGAATCATTATGTGTGCAGCTAGACCAAATTTCTTATCGTGGGGATAGCTGCATTCTAATGGCAGAGGCGTTGTGCAATGTGTCTTATAGTAGTGCAGGTAGTGGATGGGTTCTGAGAGGTAGTCTGGGGAGTCTGCAAAAGCAGGAGAATCTTTATGTGTTCAGCTAGACCAAATTTCTTATCGTGGGGATAGCTGCATTCTAATGGCAGAGGTGTTGTGCAATATGTCTTAGAGTAGTGCAGGTAGTGGATGGGTGCTGAGAGATAGTCTAAAGAGTATGCGAGAGCAGGAGAATCATCATTTGTGCAGCTAAACCGAATTTTTATCATGGGGATAGCTGGATTTTATTGGTAGAGATGATGTGCAATGTGTCTTAGAGTATGGCATATAGTGAATGGTTGCTTAGGGGTAGTTTGGAGAGTATGCAAGAGCAGGAGAGAGTCATTATGTGTGCAGCTATCCCCCACATTTATATTGTGGTGATAGCTGGCATCTTATGGCAGATGTGTTGTGCAATGTGTCTTATAGTAGTGCATGTTGTGGATGGGTGCTGAGAGATTATCTCGAGAGTCTGAGCTAGTAGGAGAATAATTATGTGTGCAGCTAGACCACATTTCTTATTATGGGGGATAGCTGCATTCTAATGGCACAGGTGTTGTGCAATGTGTCTTAGTGTAGTGCATGTAGCAGATGGGTGCTGAGAGGTAGTCTGGAGAGTATGCGGGAGTAGTAGAATCATCGTGTGAAGCTAGACTGAATTTCTATCATGAGGAAAGCGGCATTCTATTGGCAGAGATGTTGTTCAAAGTGTCTTAGAATAGTGCGTGTAGTGGATGGGTGCAGAGAGGTATTCTGGAGAGTATGCGAGAGCAGAATCATTATGTGAGTAGCTAGGCTGAATTTGTATCATCGGGATAGCTGCATTCTAATGGCAGACATGTTGTGCAATTTATTTTACAGTAGTGCATGATAGCAGTTGCGTGTGCGTGGTCGGCCATGCATTCGGCAAGTATCCATAGGCATGGAGTGTGATAAGTGCCTCTGTGTCCTGGCTGGTTCTTGGTTGTGTAGATGCAGCTGGATTTTGAAGAGGGTGATTTCAAAGTGGGCTAAAATCTGGCCATTGGCTATATAAATGCACCTAGTATAATACAGTATTGCCTACCCTTAACAATTGATCTAGAGGCAAATACAATGGCTACCCTCTAAATGCAATACATTGGCTATCCTCAAAAATTCATCTAAATGCAATACATAGGCTACCCTCAGAGATTAATCTAGATTCAATTATGTTAGGTATCCTAAAGAATGCATCTAAATGCAATTATATGTAAATATTTATGAAGATGTGTTATAAATATATATATATATATATATATATATATATATATATATATATATATATATATATATATATATATATATTAATTAATGAAGTATCGGCATATCAAATACAGCATAAATGTCAGTTGGCCAAACTGTAATCGTAAGTATGTTGCAGTTAACTGTTAGGATAGAAACGTTTTGCAGGTGTACATATTCAAGCATGTATTTGTTTACCTTGTTGCTATGCATTGGGCCAGTAGCAGAACAAAATGTCACAAAGTTACCTAGGAAACATGAAATCATTTAGGGTTTCAGACAATGGGCGTCAATACGTCATTACGAGGAAGGTGACCCCGTAATGAACGGTGCAGGTAAGGGACCGGCCCCGTTCATTACGGGCCTCCACATTATGGGTTTGCTCGCGGGTGGAGGTAAGGACATCTGGTCCAGAGCAGAACAGGATGCTAACAACGGGCCCGTTATTAACAGACCGTTGTTAGCATCCTCCCCATTCCCATTGAGCCCCATGGGGGCTCAAATGGGAATGGGGATGTACCGGGTTCCCGGTCCCGAGAATAGGAATTACTGGGTCCGCCAAAGTCGGCATGGCCCAGTAATTCCCAATTTTTCGGGAACTGGACCCGGTACCCGGTACCCGGTTTGGGGGTAGCCATGCCGCTAAAAGTGGCATGGCTAACTCCAAAGGTGTAATGAGGCCCAATGTGTACATGAGGTTTGGTGATTGTTCAGGTCAGCAGATGAAGTCTGGAGAGGAGGGCCGCCTTATGTTAATAAATACTCGTTTCTTCACACTTACCTGGACTTCTGTGGATTCTTCTTCACTTCAGAATGGTGACAAGCTGTACCCTGGAGGGCCACATTATGGGCCTCATTACGAGGTTGGAGGTAACCATGGCGCTATTAGCGCCATGGCTGCCTCCAAATCCTTACCGACTCCGCCCTGGTGAATGGAGCTATTACTGCCCCATTCCAAGGTTGGTGGGGGCGGTAATTCCCCATTCACCAGGGCCCTTCCCCATTCCCATTTGAGCCCCCATAGGACTCAATGGTAATGGGGAAGGCGCTAATAACGGTACTGCAAATTGCGGTACCGTTATTAGCTCCAAAGTCCCTTTCCGGGTCCCGTCCGTAACGTCTGGCAAAACCAGGCGTTAAGGGAGGACCCGCAAAGGGAACTCGTAGTAGGGCGGTAAGGGATTACCGGCACTGGTGCCCTTACCGGTGCCGGTAATCCCTTACCGCCGACCTTGTAATGATGCCCTATGTCTTGTTTTCTGTTCCTGCTGATCTGCTTTGATGCCTCATTCCTTCTTTGTGAGTTGATCCGGCTTCCTGTGATGGTGCTCTGGCTTTTTCTGGGACTGTTTGTTGTCTGGACTCATCATTGATATGATATGATGTGGCATTTATAACCTGCCTGTACACTAGTGTTTATAGGCATGACTAGACAAAGAGGGGGAACAAAGGGAGGACAAAATAATGATCTTACTAGGCCTTGTGTCATTCAGATCGCACAAGTGCGGCAAAGCAGGAAGGGGAGAAGTGTCGAGGGGGAGGGGAAGGGGGAAGTGCAGTTAACTCACAAGTGCAGCCAGCGGATGGCTCATACGTGCAGAGAGAAGTACTGTAGGGCTGCAGATACAGACCCTTAAGTGCTGGGGTGCTCAGGGGTAGTGCAAGGACAACTGGACATGCAGGAGCCTGGGCTCGAGTTCAGAGGGTGATCAGGTGACCAGTGCGCAGAGCAGTCAGGTGCATCAGCGGTGGAGATGAAGAGAGAAAGCAGAAGCAAAAAGGAAGGTCTTGAGTTGCTTCCGGAACTTGAGGTGGTTTTGCTCAAGTTTGAGAGAGGCAGGGAGGCTGTTCCAGAGGGAGGCCCCAGCCGAGAAGATAGATCTGACCCAACTCTCTACTTGCAGAAGTGCCTGACCCTCAGAGAGTTGGAGGTGGATGAGAGGAGAGCTCGAGAAGGAAGATGTTTTGGAAGAGAAAGTTGGAAGTAGAGCAGAACCCTGCCCCAGAAAGCCTTGTGGATGATGCAGAGGGTCATGAACATGATCCTTGCAGCACAGGGAGCCAGTGAAGACATTTCAGAGCTGGAGGAATATGATCCCTGGGCTTGGGGCCAAAGACAAGTCTTGCAGTCCTGATCTGGATAAGTTGTGAAGGTGAAAGAGTAGAGGCAAGAAGATTTAGAAAGAGGCTGCTGCAATAGTTCAGCCTAGAGATGTCCAGAGCTCTGGAGACAGTGAGCTCCTGGGGGAAAATGAGAAAAGAAAGAATACCTCTGATGATGTGCAGCTGGCTGATAGTTTGACTTCTTAGAGACATCAGAGATGTGAGGAGAGAAGGAGAGGGTGGAGTTGAAGATGACACCAAGCTTCTTAGCTTTACAGGAAGGAGCAGGAAGAGGGCCCAGAGTGGGTGGCCAGAGGCATTGCTGCCTTTGGAATTTCCTCAGTTTCTTTGTGTACCCCTGTGCCACTGGGGAAGAGAGTTCTGCCTACACACAATGAAACAAATGTGGCACAAAAGGACATTTTACAAGATGCTGTCCGAATGCACATCACAAAGATTTTAAAGATATTTCTGTCAATTCTGAATTTGAATGCATGGAGGAGAGAGCGTCGGATGGTGAGGCTTATGGTGTGAGCTAGTCGGTGTGCAAAATAGGCCATACCAAGAGTTTAGACAAGAAACCACATTACATTGTACTTATAAATGGTGTAGGTGTCAGAATGGTAATAGTCTCAGGGTCAGATTATACCATCATGAACAGGGAAACATGGCAAAATTAATTGTCTAGCATTAGACTAAATCCTTCTCATGTCAAGGCAAATGTATACAGTGGTACACACTTTATCATGGAGGATTGATTTGTGGCAAATCATGGATGCAAGAAAAAGTTCACTAAAGCAAACATGTATGTATCAGATAGATGTGCATACTTGTTGAGATGGTATCAGCAAAGCAACATGCAAATTGTAATTGATCCAACGGTCCATGGCGGTGTTGCCACCATTTTCTTTTTTTATTTAAAATGATATAGTTTAAAAATTAAACATTTCATTTTTATAACATTAGCTTATTATCTTGTTCGAGTATATAGTAACATTTTAGCTGTTAGCTATGCTTTTTCTATTAAAAGATCAGTTTTATTCATGATATTGTTCCAGAATTGGACGATGGTATAGATCAATTTCTTGTCATGTCCTTGGAGCATCTGAGCCCATCTTGTTTGTGCGTCCATCTGTGTTTCCGCTACCTTAAAATAACTTCTGTAAAGATTTCTCTCTTTCTGTAGCGCAAGACATTCCATGATGATGTGTTGGATGGTTTCCGTGCATTCCGTCTGGTTACAAAATCTGCAATGTTGCAGTAAAGCCGTTATTTGTTTAATTTTTTGCTAATCTTTATCTCGTAGGCAAGATGTTTAGACATAGTTTCAGGTAAACATTCTTGATTGCTTTATCCAGAAAGGTCAGGAGATAGTTGGGTAGTTGGTTCATTGCTCTTACGTCTAAATCAAATGTTAGATTTTCATGGTACTCATCATTTTACGATACAGATCAATTTTATTCCACAGTACCATGGATGCTAGAGATTGTGCTGCACCTCAAATATGACTCTAGGTATAGGAAAAGAGGGCGGCAGCTTCTATTCTTTGCCAGATACTCGTTGGGAGTTTAGCCAGCGTTTTGCTCCCATAGATGAAACTCGGCACAACGTTGTGTCTATAGAAAGCTACGATTGGCTTCAATGAGAATTTCCCAAATTTACCATGAAGGAAGCTTCCTTGCCGGGCGAGCGATTGCGTCTTTGCCAATAGTTGAGCCACCCATTCTTTTTCAATTTTTGACTGATAAATCAGTACTTCAAGATATTTAAACGTGGGAACTGCAGCTAGCGGGGTTCTTCTTAAGAATAGTGTTGGATTCCTTGCTTTTTTTGTAGTGATCTTCGTGAGTGACATAAGCTTAGTTTTCGAAATATTGACCTTTAGCTCGTGTTTTTCCATGCCACCATGACTTCAGTAACTGAAAACAAAAGGTTGGATGTTTTCAGAGAGAAACTTGATTGTCTTACAGAGATGTGTCAAACGATTTGCTTAAAAAATGGGACTGTACTGGTAGCAGCCAAAATGAGATATATACCACTTGCCCTAAGGGAAGAAGCTACCAAAGAAATTAAAAGATTGGTTGAGGAGGATTTAATTGAGCCAGTAGAGGCTGCTGAATGGTGCTCCCCTGTTAGAGTGGTAAACAAAGAAACCACAGTAGTGCCCGTCTGTGTGTAGGCTTAAGAGCACTCAACAAGAATGTTATTGTTGACCAGTTTCCATTGCCAAATATTGGGGAACATGTCAGTCTCACATCTGGTCCCAAGGTTTTTTCCACCCTAGATCTAGCTTCAGCTCATCACAATATCAAGCTCCATCAAGACTTTAGGTATCTTAGTACATTTATTACCCATGATGCTACATTTGGTTTAAAAGGATACCATTCAGGCTTGTTTCAGCAGCTGCATTCTTTCAAAGGGCTATGAAGATTGCCTTGGGTGATATAAATGGAGTCTTATTTTACCAAGACTATATTCTAGTGATGAGATCGTCGTTAAAGGAGCATGACGGCGAATTAGATATTGCGCTGCACAGATTAAACAGTGCAGGTTTGATACTACAAAAACACAAGTGTTGTTTCAGTGTGTCTCAGATAGACTATTTGGTCAGGGTAGCCCCCAGAGGAAGACTGGTCAAGAATATAATGCAAACGGTGCCTCCACAGGACACGCAGGATGTGTTGTGTTTCTTAGGTGTCAATGAATATTATGCTAAATTCAAGTGAAATTTTGCAGATACATGTGTAAACATTAGATCTATGTGTAAAAAAGGTTGTGCTTAATGGTCACCTGAGTGTGATAAAGAGTTTGTGGACATCAAACAGGTAATCTCCAATGCCCCAGTACTGGCCGTATTTGGTATTTCCAGAGACACTTTTCTGATAAAAAATGCCAGTGGTACAGGGTTGGGGGCTGTTTTAATGCATAATATAATGATGTTGACAGGGTGATTGGCTTTGCTTCGAGAACCCTTAAAGACGCTGAGCTTATTTACTCAGTGATAAAGAAGGAGGCATTTTTGGTGGTATTCACATCAAAAGTTTTGAACAGTCTATCTATATGCATAGTGAATTGGGTGACTGCAGTACAAGGACATGAATTTGATATTAAATATATGCCTGGCAAAGACAATTTTATTGTAGATTTTCTCTACAGAAATAAGGTCTACAGTAGTGATGAAGATGTTGAAGAATCAGTACAAGATGTGTTTTTGGTATATGAGGACTCAATCTTGTGTGATGAGTGGCAAACTGTCATGATGCCTACCCCCGGGCATCAGGACCAAGCCTATCAGCTCCGGGAGCTGTTTGGGTTCAGTCCTGGCGCCTTAGGTGCCAGGCTCATCATGGAAATCAGTCCTGGCGCCATAGGCGCCAGGCTCATAGTCTTTACTTACCTGATGCAGACCATGCTGCTAGTGAGTCCAAGCCAACGTGAGGCCTGGATGGGACTATTTTTCTATAGGGACTATTTTTTACTCGGGCGTGGTTCTAGGGAACTTCTTACCTGGAACTACTTTGGAGGCTATTTAAACCACGCCCGAACAACAGCACACGCTTCACGTTATTCTGCATCCAGCAGTGTAACGCTCACCGTGCCTGCAGTCTGCATCCAGTTTTCTGCCACGCCCGCCTCGAATCTGGAGCTCCTAAAACCAAGAGGAAAGAAAAGGACAAGATTAGAAAATGAACTATTTCGAATTCCTCACCTGATTTCGGATCCATCTCGCCTCCGGACCTGGAAAGAACATCATTTCTGTATGCGTCGCATCTCCAGCTGCAGCGCCGCGCCATACTCACCAGTCCTCGCAGCATCTTTCGATTCAGCGCTGCCTCCATCATTTCTTCGCTGAACTCCGGCACCTGAGGGACAAAAGAAAACAACAAGGTGAGCCGAGAAAACCAACAAATAAAACACTTATCATCATAGACTTACCTGATTACCACCGGAGGCATTATTCTATAACTCTCCACATCTTCATGTGCCGCACCTGCAAAGGGAGAGAAAACTGCCTCAGACTATACCAGAATGCCTACCAGCTAATCTGCATTCAAACTGCCCAATGGTCACATTAATGATTTATAATCTTCACATTAATGATTTACAATTTTTGCCTGACTGCTTTCACTAGTACACCTGCTTGTAGTTTGCCACCATCGCATGTAGATAATCCCAGTCTGAGCCTGCTAATCTTTGGGAGCGCTCGGCTGCATCCACTCTAGTCTCTGCAAACTTTGTCACTTTCATAGTCAAAGCAACGTGGTGCGAAGTACCTCTCTACTGCCTACTTGCCTTTGAACTCAGGCGAACCTCCGCCCCCTTAATCATTGATGCCCCTGATATTTGAATCTAGTTGCACTGTATGTTGCACTGCATTCCCTGATGTGCCTGATATTTGAATTTAGATGCCCTGTATTTTGCACTGCATTATTCCCTGATGTGCCTGATATTTGAATTTAGATGCCCTGTATTTTGCACTGCATTCCCTGATGTGCCTGACACTTAAATCTAGATGTACAGTATTCTGCACTGCATTACCTGATGTGCCTTATATTTGAAGTTAGCTGCCCTGTACTTGGCGCTGCATTCCCTGATGTGCCTGATATTTGTAGTTAGCTGCCCTGTACTTTGCGCTGCATTCCCTGATGTGCCTGATATTTAAATCTAGATGTACCGTATTCTGCACTGCATTACCTGACATGCCTTATATTTGAAGTTAGCTGTCCTGTACTTGGCGCTGCATTGTGCACGGTTATCTAAACTGCACCGAGTCTGTTATGCGCATCAAGCCGGCTTGTATCTACCAGCTGGCATGTACTCTCCAAATCCAGGTATACAAACCATCGCTGCCCATTATAGGACAGCGAATCCACCTCCCTACACCGCCTCCATCATACTAGTAGCTTTATCATTTAGCCTGGCTACAATAGCTAACACATCGATCGACTCTACCGGGTCTCATCTTAATCACCCTTCTTGCCATACCATGTCTGTCACACAACTAATCACAGGTCCCATAGTGAATCAAGAAGCCACCATTATACATAGGCCTTGTAGTACAGCGGACAGAAACCTAAGACTTCGCATGCGACTATCCAAACTGTATGAGCCACCAGAAAAGAAAATTGTACAACTTAATCTCCTAAAAAAAAAAAACTCCCTTGAAGGTTACTGTTGAGTTTACTGGGAAATATGACAATCCCAAAAGACCTACACAAAACTGCACTAAACCTACCTCTCTAGAGAGAGTAAGTTCTACTCACCCCAACTTAGATAGCCACAAACACCATCTCAAAGACGCGCTTATAAACGCTAGGTCTCTAGTCGCACACGCAACAGAGATCGCAGATATCATTATCGCAGACAACCTTAATTTCCTGGCTATCTCAGAATCTTGGCTTCATGATGCGGCAGGCCCTACCCTATCATTAGCAATCCCCGACAATTATACCATCTTACGAGCAGACAGACACACCTCACGAGGTGGGGGTCTAGCAATCATAGCTAAAACCAGTCTAGACATGAGACTTGCCGCAACACCCACTATGAAATCTTGTGAATGCCTCACGGTCAAAATTGCCACCGCTAGCTCCCAAACATTAAACCTCTTCCTTATCTATAGACCTCCAGGCCCTATTGGTACCTTTGCTGAGGATCTCTCTACAACCATGTCCAATAATCTAAAGAACACCTCCCAAACTATAGTGCTAGGTGACTTCAACCTAGGCTATAATGACACTAAGGACATCCAGTCTACAGCCACTGCCTCGATCCTAAAAGAACTGGGATTCTCCCAGAAAGTCAACCTCCCTACGCATAACAAAGGTCGAATCCTTGACTGGATAGCGGAACATAACTGTGAAGTAACTATCACAGATACTGCATCCCAGATCTGGACTGACCACCATCTACTATCATTCACAGTAGCAACAAATTGTGTCACGGCCCAGTCCCCACTTGCCCCTCCTTTGCCCACAAGGAACAAAAAACGTATGACAGCGGAAAAACTGCTGCCCATTATACTGCCACAACTTAACGCGCTCCCAGCCAATATGGATCCGAATGGGCTAGTTGAACAACTCAATAAAACCATGAATACAGCCCTTGACCACATAGCGCCACTCAAAATACGCAATAGTAAACCAAAAAAACATCTTAACTCTGGGTTCACTCCTCACCTAAAAGATCTAAGGTTAATTAAAAGAAAACTTGAAACCATCTGGAAACTCTGTCCCTCAGCCGAAAACAAACTTAACCTCGCCAAGGCTTCTTCCCAATATAAGAAAGACATCCTACTAGCCAAACAGGAAACGTATAATACTAGAATATCTCAATCTTAATCTAGTGTCAGAGAATTATTCAGCATTCTGAAAGAATTGGAAACACCTATCACTCCCCGAGAAAATTGCACCAAGGATAAAAAATGGTGCTCTAGCATACAGTCTGCCCTAACTAATAAAGTAGCAAACCTACAAACAAAAATTGCTTTCAAAAAAGCATCCCTAATGCCTCATACCACGCAGATTATAGCACCTCCACCTATTCCCAAACAAGAATCGTGCTTCTGCTTCTCCAAGGTATCCACCATCGAGATAGAAAAGGTTATTCTGGGACTTAAACCGTCCAACTGTAAAGGTGACCAAAGCCCTGCCCAACTGATTAAGGATGCTGCAAGAGAATTATCGCCATTCATAACTAAACTCATCAATTCATCCTTTACCACAGGCACAGTACCGAACAACTTAAAAGAGTCCTAGGTACTGCCACTCTTAAAGAAGCAAACCCTTGACCCGGCCATCCCCACTAACTTCAGGCCCATCACGACCGTGCCCTTTCTCTTAAAAATTCTCGACAAAGTAGCATACATGCAAATACAAAACTTCCTCGAAACCAACCACCTATTTAGAACCCGCCAATCCGGATTCCGGCCACAACACGGGACTGAGACAGCCCTGATCGATCTCAAATCCCAAATAGATCAATGCAGAGACAACGGCCAAGCAGCCCTACTCCTCCTGCTAGACCTCTCAGCTGCATTTGATTTAGTTGACCATACAGTCCTATGCAGCCACCTTGCGCTTCAGCCCACTTCTCTAAAGAGGCCATAATATGGATCAAATCCTTTTTGAGTAACCGTACTATGAGGGTCTTCTCTCCATCAGCTTCGGCAGACCCGATTCCCATAACCTGTGGTGTACCTCAAGGGTCCTGCGTGTCACCTACCCTTTACAATGTATTCACAAAGCCATTCTTTGACGAGATGGACCATCTGGGTATCGCCTATACCAACTACGCAGACGATACCCAGATCCTCCTTCCGCTCTCAGGAGACTATGTCGTGGATCTAGCCCTAGTGAATAAAATCTACAGCATCGTTCAGGCATGGATGGCCACACGCGGCCTATGTCTAAACGATGACAAAACTGAGCTCATTATCCTAGGCACCCAGACATACATATCCAAACTTAGCCCAGATTATGCCAATTTCATCATCGATGGGAACAACATAAAAGTAGCAAAGGAAGTAAAGACCCTAGGCTTCTACTTAGATGCCACCATGAACTTCGCCAAACAAGTCAACTCTCTAGCCTCATCTACTGCATACACATGCAAATTTATCAGAGCCAGCAAACAATTCCTCTCCACAGATGGCTGCATCACGCTCGCCAGAGCCCTTATACTCTCTAAACTGGATTACTGTAATGGACTTTACATTGGGGCAAACAAACAAACCATACATAAAATCCAAGTCCTCCAGAATAATGCCTTGAGAGCAGCTCTCAAGATCAATAGAAATGAGCATATATCTTCAGTAGGAAGAGAATACAAATGGCTATCCACTTCTGATAAAATTCAACTCAAAATTGCCTCCCTTACTCACAAGTGCCTCAACAACAAAACACCACCCTACCTCAAGGATAGGCTACACCTAAGAACCTCGACCAGACCCACAAGAACAGCCAACGCTAACTGTCTACAAGTCCCGCGATTCAATTTTGCTACTATAGGAGGACAAAGCTTCCCAGTCAAGGCTGCACAGCTGTGCAACTCACTTCCCCATGACATTAGAGAACCCCAGCATTTTGTGAAATTCAGACAGAACATGACCAACTGGTTGAGAGCCAATGACACCTAACTACCCTGACCTGCGTGTGCCTGCCGACCTAAGCTTTACTTGCTCACCAGCACCAAGCTATTTGTACCCGACTCTTTCTTCATGCACTGGAATGCTCCGGGTGCTTCCTGTATATTACTACTGTATATATTATGATTTTATACTCTTCTCATGATTACATGCACAGGCAATTCTTTGTTCTGGACCTAGATCCCTTGCCCTGTATATATCTGCCCAATGTAAATTGTCTGAATCTTGTATATATCTGCCTAATGTAAATTGTCTGAAGACCATGTACTGTACTACTTACCATGTAACTTGTATATATCTGCCTAATGTAAATTGTCTGAAGACCATGTACTGTACTACTTACCATGTAACTGTAACTAAGCTGAGCATATTCTTGTCATTTTTCTTCTGCGCCCTGATGCCCCAGGGTCTGGCACGCCCTATAAATAATAAACTAAACTAAACTAAACTAAACAACACGTTAAACACCGGCAACATTTACTGGACGCTGTCAGGTAATACAGACTCTTACCTGAACGCCACCAACTGCCACGAGGGGTATGTTCTCACGATCTTAAATTCAAGACAAGGAAGGAAGGGGGGAACAAGAGTGAATCATCGGACATATTGAACTCTATGAACTTGATACTTACCGAACCTTGGCAGGAACCTCAGAGTCAATACTCTCCAGAACTCTCCCATGCCTTCAAACCAGTGAAGTAAATGGCATCAACGCGCCCCTGCAATCCACGCAGGATGGAAAGCTCATCATTTAAAAACATAAGGTGAGGTTCCTAAAAGGGGATATCGAAGGTGACAAGAAGGGAGAACGAGAACAGTGGGAGGGGGCTATCACTCATATCCACGGGTGGCTAAATCCCTTTCTCCACTTGCAGGAGAATACTTCTACGGATCAAGCAGAAGAGATTCGGCGGGCCAGTCCAGACAGTCATCTCGGCACTATGCATCACTTTGGTGGAGACCGCAGCTGTCCGGGTCCGATCGACGCCCCTGTGGGAACCAGGGGAGCGTAACAGAACGCGAAGCCTATCTACAAATCCCCACCCGGGCGTCATGGAAACCTCAGAAACCGACCAGGGGAACTTAGGGCAGAAGTGCAGTCTGCCCGCCAAGAAACTAATGCCCTCAGGAGAGAACTGATTGTGTCAAAGGAGCGCAATGATGATCTTGCTAGACAATTGCTGCAAAACCAAGCTGGGCAAACACCATTACCTGGACTAGGGGGGAATCCAACTCCTGTTTCATCGAGCAATCCTGTGCAAGTGGTTCTACCTGGGAGCATTCCTTTAGCTCCACCCGAACGTTTTGCTGGGGACCCGAAAAAGTTTGCCGTGTTTATGAACCAATGCCGGTTGCACTTTTTATGCAGACCTGGAGCTTTTCCGACCGACCAAACCAAAGTAGCCTTTGTAATATCATACCTTAGTGGCAGCGCAGCGGATTGGTCAATTCCACTAGTCAACCAGGATGACCCTCTTCTTCAGGATTTCTAAGGGTTTCAATTGAGCATGGAGAGACTATTTGCCAGACATTCACAGGGACAGGCCCTGGATAACAAACTCTTATCCTTACGACAAGGTAACTAGGATCTACTAACCTATATCACAAACTTCAATAGGTTGGTGGTGGAAACCGGATGGCCAGAGGTAAAACGAATTACATTATTTCATCGGGGACTTCGGGGTGAACTCAAAGTTGTTTTGGCCCAAGTTGTGAACCCACCTCAGGATTGTGCAGAATATATAGACTTAGTGGTCCAGTTAGACCACCGACTTCAGAATAGAAAGGCTGATCGAGCTAAGTTCGAGAATCGGGTATTGGTTAAACCCAATGTTACCCTCAAAGCAACAGATGCACCAGAACCGATGCAGATCGGGGGGGGTCAAGGGACCCTTAACTCAAAAGGAAAGAGAAAGGAGACGGCAGATGCAATTATGTCTGTACTGTGGGGCCTCAGGACTTTTTCTACGGGATTGCCCTATAAAAGCATCCAAAAAAGTAGTCGGAGTTGCTGATAAAAATCAAACAGAGTCAGATTCGGGAAACGACCACGCCTGACAAGCGTAGAGGTCCGCTTGCCGAGCTTGAAGAAGGATACTCAGACCTCGCACTTCATCATACCAATGGTCCTTGTGGATCCAAGGCAGCCATCACGCATGCACGCAGTAAGGGCATACATTGATAGCGGGGCCATAGGAAACTCTGTGGACCACGAATTGGCTACAAGAATGAATCTACCTCTCTGCAAAAAGACCACTTTGGATGTCATCACCACAGTCGATGGAACCAAAATTGCCTCTGGGCCTGTAACTCATTCCACTGCAGAGATGACATTATTGGGTCAAGATGGGCATCGAGAGACTATTGTGTTTGATTTAATCAAAGCCCCGCAGTTCCATATAATACTGGGGATACCTTGGTTGGAAACACATAATCCTTGTATTGATTGGCGAGAGAAGAGAATAACCTTCCCGGATTGTGCATATACTTGTTACCCGGAAAAACCCTTGAACCCAGGCCTGGCCACAGTTGCTACTCCAGTCGTGCAGTTACCTCAGGAATATCAAGAATTCCAGGATGTTTTCCAAAAGAACAAGCCAACACCTTACCACCTCACAGATCATACAATAGTCAAATCGATCTCATACCCGGTGCACAACCTCCATCTAGTAGGATCTATGCCCTTACGGAACCCGAAAACCTTCACCTGCGACAATACTTGGACCAATACCTTGCTAATGGCTTCATTCGTCCATCTAAGTCCCCTGCATCTTCAGCTTTGTTCTTCGTGCCTAAAAAGGAAGGTGACCTTAGAACGTGTATAGACTACCGCGCATTAAATCAGATCACGGTTAAGAACCGATACCCATTGCCTCTGATCCCCGAATTACTAGACCAAGTAAAGGACGCTTGCATCTACACTAAATTAGATCTCCGAGGGTCATATCATCTGGTACGTGTAAAGAAAGGCGACGAATGGAAGACTGCCTTTCGTACGAAGTACGGGTTATTCGAATACCAGGTGATGCCCTTCGGCTTGTGCATTGCACCAGCAGCCTTCCAGTATTTTATGAACGATGTCCTTCGTGAACTCATTGACATCTGTGTTGTTGTATACATAGATGATATTCTAGTGTACTCCTCCTCAGAATCAGACAATGTGAAGCACGTTCGTGCAGTCCTTGAGAAACTACGCCAGCACAAGTTATATGCAAAATTGGAAAAATGCGTTTTTCATGCTATGGAAGTTGAATTCTTCAGATTTATCCTGACTCTCGAAAGGTGGACGCAATTCTCAAGTGGCCATCACCCAGTTCAGTTAAAGAGGTACAAAGCATGCTCGGATTTGCTAATTTCTACTGCAGATTCATCCCGGATTTCTCACATGTTGTACATCCTATCACAGCATTTTTGTGAAAAAACAAACGCTTCTTGTGGACCGAAGAAGCTGAAAAGGCCTTCCAAGAGCTGAAAGCGAAATTCACGTCTGCACCTGTCTTAAAGTATCCACGCCCTGAACTTCCATACATAGTTGAAACGGATGCATCCAGTTTAGCCATGGTAGCAGTCCTGTCCCAGAAGGATCCTGAAACCGGTCAACTTCACCCAGTAGCATTTTGGTCCAGAAAGTTCTCGGCACCCGAATTAATCTATGTGGTTATCGATAAAGAGTTATTAGCCATCAAATTTGCCTTCAAAGCTTGGCAGAATTATCTTCTCGGTGCCAGGCATATCATTACTGTAATCACCGATCACTAAAACCTGCAGTATTTAAAAACAGCCAAGGCCCAATCGTCGCGCCAACTTCGATGGGCATTGTTCTTTGCTGAGTTTGATTTCGTGATCACTTATCGACCAGGCTGTAAAAATGGCAAGGCAGATGCCTTATCCCGAATAGGGATGGGAGAAGCATATGCGAACCCGGAACCGGTGCCTATAATTTCAGAACAAAGAATTCTTGGCATAACTACTCCACAGACACTAGAGGATATTCAGGTAAAGATCCAACAACTCTTCAATCCAACAGCCCTGCAGGACTGGGTAAAGAAAGGCCCGGAATACCCAGTCATCAATGACCTACCTTATTATCAAGGGCGACTATTTCTACCACACAAGGAACTACAAGAACTAGTCATCTCCAATTATCATGACACCCTGATGGAGGGGCACACAGGTATCGCAAAAACTGAAGCTAAAATTAAGAGACAATTCTGGTGGCCTACCTGGCGAAAAGACAAAGTCATTTGTGATGTCTTGTGGCATTTGCGCTCAAAACAAGAGTCAGAAGAAAAAACCAGCTGGCCTTTTACAACCTTTGGATATTCCACCTACACCTTGGCACACCTTATCTTTAGACTTTATTACAGATCTACCTCCATGTAATGGATTTAACACCATTCTAGTTATTGTGGATCTTTTTTCCAAGATGGCCCACTTTATTCCTTTAAAGGGATTGCCTTCTGCTTCAATTCTGGCCAAGGAGTTCCTCGAAAACATTATTCGAATACACGGATTTCCTTCCGTATTGGTCTCTGACCGAGGTAGTCAATTCATTTCACATTTTTGGAAGAATTGTTGTCAATTGGTGCAAATCGACGTGAGATTATCAACCAGTCACCATCCCCAGACCGATGGTCAGACGGAGAGGACCAACCAGACCCTTGAACAGTACCTACATTGCATGCTACTCCAGACAGAAAGTAATTGGAAAGATATTTTATGGATTTCCGAGTATGCCTACAATAACTCTGTACATTCAGGAACTGGACAAAGCCCCTTTTATACCATATATGGACATCACTCTCGAACCTCGGAACTAGATTTGCCTCAGCATTTAGAAATGCCCGCAGTTAGTCATTTGCACTCAACTATTACACAAGCCTTTAAAGAGGCAACAGAACATTTGAAACAAGCAAAAGAGAAATATAAGAAAAATGCTGATCAACATAGAAGTGAAACTCCACAATACCGGATTGGGGATCAGGTTTGGCTGGCTACACAACACATACCTCTGAATATCTAGGGTTAAAAGTCTGAAAGGAACTCAGACTTTTAACCCTAGATATTTGGGACCTTACACTATTAAGGCCATTATCAACCCGGTGGCCGTCAAATTGGAATTACCCTCTAATATGCAAATTCATCCTGTCTTTCATGTTTCACTTTTAAAACCAGTTCAACCAGGAACAAGATTAACCAAACCACCCGACCCCATCCTGATAGATGGAGAACCTGAATTCCAGGTAAAAAACACCCTGGACTCCAAGATGGTTAAATCAAAACTTTTTTATTTAATCGATTGGAAGGGCTACGCACCGCAAGAAAGGTCATGGGAGCCTAGTGACCACGTTCATGCATCTCGGTTAGTGAAGAAATTCCATCGGGACTTCCCAGACAAACCAGGGCCAAGGGGAAGAACGACTTTAGGAGGGGCCTTGGGGGGGGAGTGCTGTCATGATGCCTACCCCTGGGCATCAGGACCAAGCCCATCAGCTCCGGGAGCAGGCATCCAGATACTTATTTAAACCCCAACAGCCCCGGCTGGGGGCTGTTTGGGTTCAGTCCTGGCGCCTTAGGCGCCAGGCTCATCATGGAAATCAGTCCATAGGCGCCAGGCTCATAGACTTTACTTACCTGATGCAGACCATGCTGCGAGTGAGTCCAAGCCAACCTGAGGCCTGGATGGGACTATTTTTCTACAGGGACTATTTTTTACTCGGGCGTGGTTCTAGGGAACTTCTTACCTGGAACTACTTTGGAGGCTATTTAAACCACGCTCGAACAACAGCACACGCTTCGCGTTATTCTGCATCCAGCAGCGTAACGCTCACCGTGCCTGCAGTCTGCATCCAGTCTTCTGCCACGCCCGCCTCGCATCTGGCGCTCCTGAAACCAAGAGGAAAGATAAGGACAAGATTAGAAAACAAACTATTTCGAATTCCTCACCTGATTTCGGATCCATCTCGCCTCCGGACCTGGAAAGAACATCATTTCTGTATGCGTCGCATCTCCAGCTGCAGCGCCGCGCCATACTCACCAGTCCTCGCAGCATCTTTCGATTCAGCGCTGCCTCCATCATTTCTTCGCTGAACTCCGGCACCTGAGGGACAAAAGAAAACAACAAGGTGAGCCGAGAAAACCAACAAATAAAACACTTATCATCATAGACTTACCTGATTACCACCGGAGGCATTATTCTATAACTCTCCACATCTTCATGTGCCGCACCTGCAAAGGGAGAGAAAACTGCCTCAGACTATACCAGAATGCCTACCAGCTAATCTGCATTCAAACTGCCCAATGGTCACATTAATGATTTATAATCTTCACATTAATGATTTACAATTTTTGCCTGACTGCTTTCACTAGTACACCTGCTTGTAGTTTGCCACCATCGCATGTAGATAATCCCAGTCTGAGCCTGCTAATCTTTGGGAGCGCTCGGCTGCATCCACTCTAGTCTCTGCAAACTTTGTCACTTTCATAGTCAAAGCAACGTGGTGCGAAGTACCTCTCTACTGCCTACTTGCCTTTGAACTCAGGCGAACCTCCGCCCCCTTAATCATTGATGCCCCTGATATTTGAATCTAGTTGCACTGTATGTTGCACTGCATTCCCTGATGTGCCTGATATTTGAATTTAGATGCCCTGTATTTTGCACTGCATTATTCCCTGATGTGCCTGATATTTGAATTTAGATGCCCTGTATTTTGCACTGCATTCCCTGATGTGCCTGACACTTAAATCTAGATGTACAGTATTCTGCACTGCATTACCTGATGTGCCTTATATTTGAAGTTAGCTGCCCTGTACTTGGCGCTGCATTCCCTGATGTGCCTGATATTTGTAGTTAGCTGCCCTGTACTTTGCGCTGCATTCCCTGATGTGCCTGATATTTAAATCTAGATGTACCGTATTCTGCACTGCATTACCTGACATGCCTTATATTTGAAGTTAGCTGTCCTGTACTTGGCGCTGCATTGTGCACGGTTATCTAAACTGCACCGAGTCTGTTATGCGCATCAAGCCGGCTTGTATCTACCAGCTGGCATGTACTCTCCAAATCCAGGTATCCAAACCATCGCTGCCCATTATAGGACAGCGAATCCACCTCCCTACACCGCCTCCATCATACTAGTAGCTTTATCATTTAGCCTGGCTACAATAGCTAACACATCGATCGACTCTACCGGGTCTCATCTTAATCACCCTTCTTGCCATACCATGTCTGTCACACAACTAATCACAGGTCCCATAGTGAATCAAGAAGCCACCATTATACATAGGCCTTGTAGTACAGCGGACAGAAACCTAAGACTTCGCATGCGACTATCCAAACTGTATGAGCCACCAGAAAAGAAAATTGTACAACTTAATCTCCTAAAAAAAAAAAAACTCCCTTGAAGGTTACTGTTGAGTTTACTGGGAAATATGACAATCCCAAAAGACCTACACAAAACTGCACTAAACCTACCTCTCTAGAGAGAGTAAGTTCTACTCACCCCAACTTAGATAGCCACAAACACCATCTCAAAGACGCGCTTATAAACGCTAGGTCTCTAGTCGCACACGCAACAGAGATCGCAGATATCATTATCGCAGACAACCTTAATTTCCTGGCTATCTCAGAATCTTGGCTTCATGATGCGGCAGGCCCTACCCTATCATTAGCAATCCCCGACAATTATACCATCTTACGAGCAGACAGACACACCTCACGAGGTGGGGGTCTAGCAATCATAGCTAAAACCAGTCTAGACATGAGACTTGCCGCAACACCCACTATGAAATCTTGTGAATGCCTCACGGTCAAAATTGCCACCGCTAGCTCCCAAACATTAAACCTCTTCCTTATCTATAGACCTCCAGGCCCTATTGGTACCTTTGCTGAGGATCTCTCTACAACCATGTCCAATAATCTAAAGAACACCTCCCAAACTATAGTGCTAGGTGACTTCAACCTAGGCTATAATGACACTAAGGACATCCAGTCTACAGCCACTGCCTCGATCCTAAAAGAACTGGGATTCTCCCAGAAAGTCAACCTCCCTACGCATAACAAAGGTCGAATCCTTGACTGGATAGCGGAACATAACTGTGAAGTAACTATCACAGATACTGCATCCCAGATCTGGACTGACCACCATCTACTATCATTCACAGTAGCAACAAATTGTGTCACGGCCCAGTCCCCACTTGCCCCTCCTTTGCCCACAAGGAACAAAAAACGTATGACAGCGGAAAAACTGCTGCCCATTATACTGCCACAACTTAACGCGCTCCCAGCCAATATGGATCCGAATGGGCTAGTTGAACAACTCAATAAAACCATGAATACAGCCCTTGACCACATAGCGCCACTCAAAATACGCAATAGTAAACCAAAAAAACATCTTAACTCTGTGTTCACTCCTCACCTAAAAGATCTAAGGTTAATTAAAAGAAAACTTGAAACCATCTGGAAACTCTGTCCCTCAGCCGAAAACAAACTTAACCTCGCCAAGGCTTCTTCCCAATATAAGAAAGACATCCTACTAGCCAAACAGGAAACGTATAATACTAGAATATCTCAATCTTAATCTAGTGTCAGAGAATTATTCAGCATTCTGAAAGAATTGGAAACACCTATCACTCCCCGAGAAAATTGCACCAAGGATAAAAAATGGTGCTCTAGCATACAGTCTGCCCTAACTAATAAAGTAGCAAACCTACAAACAAAAATTGCTTTCAAAAAAGCATCCCTAATGCCTCATACCACGCAGATTATAGCACCTCCACCTATTCCCAAACAAGAATCGTGCTTCTGCTTCTCCAAGGTATCCACCATCGAGATAGAAAAGGTTATTCTGGGACTTAAACCGTCCAACTGTAAAGGTGACCAAAGCCCTGCCCAACTGATTAAGGATGCTGCAAGAGAATTATCGCCATTCATAACTAAACTCATCAATTCATCCTTTACCACAGGCACAGTACCGAACAACTTAAAAGAGTCCTAGGTACTGCCACTCTTAAAGAAGCAAACCCTTGACCCGGCCATCCCCACTAACTTCAGGCCCATCACGACCGTGCCCTTTCTCTTAAAAATTCTCGACAAAGTAGCATACATGCAAATACAAAACTTCCTCGAAACCAACCACCTATTTAGAACCCGCCAATCCGGATTCCGGCCACAACACGGGACTGAGACAGCCCTGATCGATCTCAAATCCCAAATAGATCAATGCAGAGACAACGGCCAAGCAGCCCTACTCCTCCTGCTAGACCTCTCAGCTGCATTTGATTTAGTTGACCATACAGTCCTATGCAGCCACCTTGCTCTTCAGCCCACTTCTCTAAAGAGGCCATAATATGGATCAAATCCTTTTTGAGTAACCGTACTATGAGGGTCTTCTCTCCATCAGCTTCGGCAGACCCGATTCCCATAACCTGTGGTGTACCTCAAGGGTCCTGCGTGTCACCTACCCTTTACAATGTATTCACAAAGCCATTCTTTGACGAGATGGACCATCTGGGTATCGCCTATACCAACTACGCAGACGATACCCAGATCCTCCTTCCGCTCTCAGGAGACTATGTCGTGGATCTAGCCCTAGTGAATAAAATCTACAGCATCGTTCAGGCATGGATGGCCACACGCGGCCTATGTCTAAACGATGACAAAACTGAGCTCATTATCCTAGGCACCCAGACATACATATCCAAACTTAGCCCAGATTATGCCAATTTCATCATCGATGGGAACAACATAAAAGTAGCAAAGGAAGTAAAGACCCTAGGCTTCTACTTAGATGCCACCATGAACTTCGCCAAACAAGTCAACTCTCTAGCCTCATCTACTGCATACACATGCAAATTTATCAGAGCCAGCAAACAATTCCTCTCCACAGATGGCTGCATCACGCTCGCCAGAGCCCTTATACTCTCTAAACTGGATTACTGTAATGGACTTTACATTGGGGCAAACAAACAAACCATACATAAAATCCAAGTCCTCCAGAATAATGCCTTGAGAGCAGCTCTCAAGATTAATAGAAATGAGCATATATCTTCAGTAGGAAGAGAATACAAATGGCTATCCACTTCTGATAAAATTCAACTCAAAATTGCCTCCCTTACTCACAAGTGCCTCAACAACAAAACACCACCCTACCTCAAGGATAGGCTACACCTAAGAACCTCGACCAGACCCACAAGAACAGCCAACGCTAACTGCCTACAAGTCCCGCGATTCAATTTTGCTACTATAGGAGGACAAAGCTTCCCAGTCAAGGCTGCACAGCTGTGGAACTCACTTCCCCATGACATTAGAGAACCCCAGCATTTTGTGAAATTCAGACAGAACATGACCAACTGGTTGAGAGCCAATGACACCTAACTACCCTGACCTGCGTGTGCCTGCCGACCTAAGCTTTACTTGCTCACCAGCACCAAGCTATTTGTACCCGACTCTTTCTTCATGCACTGGAATGCTCCGGGTGCTTCCTGTATATTACTACTGTATATATTATGATTTTATACTCTTCTCATGATTACATGCACAGGCAATTCTTTGTTCTGGACCTAGATCCCTTGCCCTGTATATATCTGCCCAATGTAAATTGTCTGAATCTTGTATATATCTGCCTAATGTAAATTGTCTGAAGACCATGTACTGTACTACTTACCATGTAACTTGTATATATCTGCCTAATGTAAATTGTCTGAAGACCATGTACTGTACTACTTACCATGTAACTGTAACTAAGCTGAGCATATTCTTGTCATTTTTCTTCTGCGCCCTGATGCCCCAGGGTCTGGCACGCCCTATAAATAATAAACTAAACTAAACTAAACAACACGTTAAACACCGGCAACATTTACTGGACGCTGTCAGGTAATACAGACTCTTACCTGAACGCCACCAACTGCCACGAGGGGTATGTTCTCACGATCTTAAATTCAAGACAAGGAAGGAAGGGGGGAACAAGAGTGAATCATCGGACATATTGAACTCTATGAACTTGATACTTACCGAACCTTGGCAGGAACCTCAGAGTCAATACTCTCCAGAACTCTCCCATGCCTTCAAACCAGTGAAGTAAATGGCATCAACGCGCCCCTGCAATCCACGCAGGATGGAAAGCTCATCATTTAAAAACATAAGGTGAGGTTCCTAAAAGGGGATATCGAAGGTGACAAGAAGGGAGAACGAGAACAGTGGGAGGGGGCTATCACTCATATCCACGGGTGGCTAAATCCCTTTCTCCACTTGCAGGAGAATACTTCTACGGATCAAGCAGAAGAGATTCGGCGGGCCAGTCCAGACAGTCATCTCGGCACTATGCATCACTTTGGTGGAGACCGCAGCTGTCCGGGTCCGATCGACGCCCCTGTGGGAACCAGGGGAGCGTAACAGAACGCGAAGCCTATCTACAAATCCCCACCCGGGCGTCATGGAAACCTCAGAAACCGACCAGGGGAACTTAGGGCAGAAGTGCAGTCTGCCCGCCAAGAAACTAATGCCCTCAGGAGAGAACTGATTGTGTCAAAGGAGCGCAATGATGATCTTGCTAGACAATTGCTGCAAAACCAAGCTGGGCAAACACCATTACCTGGACTAGGGGGGAATCCAACTCCTGTTTCATCGAGCAATCCTGTGCAAGTGGTTCTACCTGGGAGCATTCCTTTAGCTCCACCCGAACGTTTTGCTGGGGACCCGAAAAAGTTTGCCGTGTTTATGAACCAATGCCGGTTGCACTTTTTATGCAGACCTGGAGCTTTTCCGACCGACCAAACCAAAGTAGCCTTTGTAATATCATACCTTAGTGGCAGCGCAGCGGATTGGTCAATTCCACTAGTCAACCAGGATGACCCTCTTCTTCAGGATTTCTAAGGGTTTCAATTGAGCATGGAGAGACTATTTGCCAGACATTCACAGGGACAGGCCCTGGATAACAAACTCTTATCCTTACGACAAGGTAACTAGGATCTACTAACCTATATCACAAACTTCAATAGGTTGGTGGTGGAAACCGGATGGCCAGAGGTAAAACGAATTACATTATTTCATCGGGGACTTCGGGGTGAACTCAAAGTTGTTTTGGCCCAAGTTGTGAACCCACCTCAGGATTGTGCAGAATATATAGACTTAGTGGTCCAGTTAGACCACCGACTTCAGAATAGAAAGGCTGATCGAGCTAAGTTCGAGAATCGGGTATTGGTTAAACCCAATGTTACCCTCAAAGCAACAGATGCACCAGAACCGATGCAGATCGGGGGGGGTCAAGGGACCCTTAACTCAAAAGGAAAGAGAAAGGAGACGGCAGATGCAATTATGTCTGTACTGTGGGGCCTCAGGACTTTTTCTACGGGATTGCCCTATAAAAGCATCCAAAAAAGTAGTCGGAGTTGCTGATAAAAATCAAACAGAGTCAGATTCGGGAAACGACCACGCCTGACAAGCGTAGAGGTCCGCTTGCCGAGCTTGAAGAAGGATACTCAGACCTCGCACTTCATCATACCAATGGTCCTTGTGGATCCAAGGCAGCCATCACGCATGCACGCAGTAAGGGCATACATTGATAGCGGGGCCATAGGAAACTCTGTGGACCACGAATTGGCTACAAGAATGAATCTACCTCTCTGCAAAAAGACCACTTTGGATGTCATCACCACAGTCGATGGAACCAAAATTGCCTCTGGGCCTGTAACTCATTCCACTGCAGAGATGACATTATTGGGTCAAGATGGGCATCGAGAGACTATTGTGTTTGATTTAATCAAAGCCCCGCAGTTCCATATAATACTGGGGATACCTTGGTTGGAAACACATAATCCTTGTATTGATTGGCGAGAGAAGAGAATAACCTTCCCGGATTGTGCATATACTTGTTACCCGGAAAAACCCTTGAACCCAGGCCTGGCCACAGTTGCTACTCCAGTCGTGCAGTTACCTCAGGAATATCAAGAATTCCAGGATGTTTTCCAAAAGAACAAGCCAACACCTTACCACCTCACAGATCATACAATAGTCAAATCGATCTCATACCCGGTGCACAACCTCCATCTAGTAGGATCTATGCCCTTACGGAACCCGAAAACCTTCACCTGCGACAATACTTGGACCAATACCTTGCTAATGGCTTCATTCGTCCATCTAAGTCCCCTGCATCTTCAGCTTTGTTCTTCGTGCCTAAAAAGGAAGGTGACCTTAGAACGTGTATAGACTACCGCGCATTAAATCAGATCACGGTTAAGAACCGATACCCATTGCCTCTGATCCCCGAATTACTAGACCAAGTAAAGGACGCTTGCATCTACACTAAATTAGATCTCCGAGGGTCATATCATCTGGTACGTGTAAAGAAAGGCGACGAATGGAAGACTGCCTTTCGTACGAAGTACGGGTTATTCGAATACCAGGTGATGCCCTTCGGCTTGTGCATTGCACCAGCAGCCTTCCAGTATTTTATGAACGATGTCCTTCGTGAACTCATTGACATCTGTGTTGTTGTATACATAGATGATATTCTAGTGTACTCCTCCTCAGAATCAGACAATGTGAAGCACGTTCGTGCAGTCCTTGAGAAACTACGCCAGCACAAGTTATATGCAAAATTGGAAAAATGCGTTTTTCATGCTACGGAAGTTGAATTCTTCAGATTTATCCTGACTCTCGAAAGGTGGACGCAATTCTCAAGTGGCCATCACCCAGTTCAGTTAAAGAGGTACAAAGCATGCTCGGATTTGCTAATTTCTACTGCAGATTCATCCCGGATTTCTCACATGTTGTACATCCTATCACAGCATTTTTGTGAAAAAACAAACGCTTCTTGTGGACCGAAGAAGCTGAAAAGGCCTTCCAAGAGCTGAAAGCGAAATTCACGTCTGCACCTGTCTTAAAGTATCCACGCCCTGAACTTCCATACATAGTTGAAACGGATGCATCCAGTTTAGCCATGGTAGCAGTCCTGTCCCAGAAGGATCCTGAAACCGGTCAACTTCACCCAGTAGCATTTTGGTCCAGAAAGTTCTCGGCACCCGAATTAATCTATGTGGTTATCGATAAAGAGTTATTAGCCATCAAATTTGCCTTCAAAGCTTGGCAGAATTATCTTCTCGGTGCCAGGCATATCATTACTGTAATCACCGATCACTAAAACCTGCAGTATTTAAAAACAGCCAAGGCCCAATCGTCGCGCCAACTTCGATGGGCATTGTTCTTTGCTGAGTTTGATTTCGTGATCACTTATCGACCAGGCTGTAAAAATGGCAAGGCAGATGCCTTATCCCGAATAGGGATGGGAGAAGCATATGCGAACCCGGAACCGGTGCCTATAATTTCAGAACAAAGAATTCTTGGCATAACTACTCCACAGACACTAGAGGATATTCAGGTAAAGATCCAACAACTCTTCAATCCAACAGCCCTGCAGGACTGGGTAAAGAAAGGCCCGGAATACCCAGTCATCAATGACCTACCTTATTATCAAGGGCGACTATTTCTACCACACAAGGAACTACAAGAACTAGTCATCTCCAATTATCATGACACCCTGATGGAGGGGCACACAGGTATCGCAAAAACTGAAGCTAAAATTAAGAGACAATTCTGGTGGCCTACCTGGCGAAAAGACAAAGTCATTTGTGATGTCTTGTGGCATTTGCGCTCAAAACAAGAGTCAGAAGAAAAAACCAGCTGGCCTTTTACAACCTTTGGATATTCCACCTACACCTTGGCACACCTTATCTTTAGACTTTATTACAGATCTACCTCCATGTAATGGATTTAACACCATTCTAGTTATTGTGGATCTTTTTTCCAAGATGGCCCACTTTATTCCTTTAAAGGGATTGCCTTCTGCTTCAATTCTGGCCAAGGAGTTCCTCGAAAACATTATTCGAATACACGGATTTCCTTCCGTATTGGTCTCTGACCGAGGTAGTCAATTCATTTCACATTTTTGGAAGAATTGTTGTCAATTGGTGCAAATCGACGTGAGATTATCAACCAGTCACCATCCCCAGACCGATGGTCCGACGGAGAGGACCAACCAGACCCTTGAACAGTACCTACATTGCATGCTACTCCAGACAGAAAGTAATTGGAAAGATATTTTATGGATTTCCGAGTATGCCTACAATAACTCTGTACATTCAGGAACTGGACAAAGCCCCTTTTATACCATATATGGACATCACTCTCGAACCTCGGAACTAGATTTGCCTCAGCATTTAGAAATGCCCGCAGTTAGTCATTTGCACTCAACTATTACACAAGCCTTTAAAGAGGCAACAGAACATTTGAAACAAGCAAAAGAGAAATATAAGAAAAATGCTGATCAACATAGAAGTGAAACTCCACAATACCGGATTGGGGATCAGGTTTGGCTGGCTACACAACACATACCTCTGAATATCTAGGGTTAAAAGTCTGAAAGGAACTCAGACTTTTAACCCTAGATATTTGGGACCTTACACTATTAAGGCCATTATCAACCCGGTGGCCGTCAAATTGGAATTACCCTCTAATATGCAAATTCATCCTGTCTTTCATGTTTCACTTTTAAAACCAGTTCAACCAGGAACAAGATTAACCAAACCACCCGACCCCATCCTGATAGATGGAGAACCTGAATTCCAGGTAAAAAACACCCTGGACTCCAAGATGGTTAAATCAAAACTTTTTTATTTAATCGATTGGAAGGGCTACGAACCGCAAGAAAGGTCATGGGAGCCTAGTGACCACGTTCATGCATCTCGGTTAGTGAAGAAATTCCATCGGGACTTCCCAGACAAACCAGGGCCAAGGGGAAGAACGACTTTAGGAGGGGCCTTGGGGGGGGAGTGCTGTCATGATGCCTACCCCTGGGCATCAGGACCAAGCCCATCAGCTCCGGGAGCAGGCATCCAGATACTTATTTAAACCCCAACAGCCCCGGCTGGGGGCTGTTTGGGTTCAGTCCTGGCGCCTTAGGCGCCAGGCTCATCATGGAAATCAGTCCATAGGCGCCAGGCTCATAGACTTTACTTACCTGATGCAGACCATGCTGCGAGTGAGTCCAAGCCAACCTGAGGCCTGGATGGGACTATTTTTCTACAGGGACTATTTTTTACTCGGGCGTGGTTCTAGGGAACTTCTTACCTGGAACTACTTTGGAGGCTATTTAAACCACGCTCGAACAACAGCACACGCTTCGCGTTATTCTGCATCCAGCAGCGTAACGCTCACCGTGCCTGCAGTCTGCATCCAGTCTTCTGCCACGCCCGCCTCGCATCTGGCGCTCCTGAAACCAAGAGGAAAGATAAGGACAAGATTAGAAAACAAACTATTTCGAATTCCTCACCTGATTTCGGATCCATCTCGCCTCCGGACCTGGAAAGAACATCATTTCTGTATGCGTCGCATCTCCAGCTGCAGCGCCGCGCCATACTCACCAGTCCTCGCAGCATCTTTCGATTCAGCGCTGCCTCCATCATTTCTTCGCTGAACTCCGGCACCTGAGGGACAAAAGAAAACAACAAGGTGAGCCGAGAAAACCAACAAATAAAACACTTATCATCATAGACTTACCTGATTACCACCGGAGGCATTATTCTATAACTCTCCACATCTTCATGTGCCGCACCTGCAAAGGGAGAGAAAACTGCCTCAGACTATACCAGAATGCCTACCAGCTAATCTGCATTCAAACTGCCCAATGGTCACATTAATGATTTATAATCTTCACATTAATGATTTACAATTTTTGCCTGACTGCTTTCACTAGTACACCTGCTTGTAGTTTGCCACCATCGCATGTAGATAATCCCAGTCTGAGCCTGCTAATCTTTGGGAGCGCTCGGCTGCATCCACTCTAGTCTCTGCAAACTTTGTCACTTTCATAGTCAAAGCAACGTGGTGCGAAGTACCTCTCTACTGCCTACTTGCCTTTGAACTCAGGCGAACCTCCGCCCCCTTAATCATTGATGCCCCTGATATTTGAATCTAGTTGCACTGTATGTTGCACTGCATTCCCTGATGTGCCTGATATTTGAATTTAGATGCCCTGTATTTTGCACTGCATTATTCCCTGATGTGCCTGATATTTGAATTTAGATGCCCTGTATTTTGCACTGCATTCCCTGATGTGCCTGACACTTAAATCTAGATGTACAGTATTCTGCACTGCATTACCTGATGTGCCTTATATTTGAAGTTAGCTGCCCTGTACTTGGCGCTGCATTCCCTGATGTGCCTGATATTTGTAGTTAGCTGCCCTGTACTTTGCGCTGCATTCCCTGATGTGCCTGATATTTAAATCTAGATGTACCGTATTCTGCACTGCCTTACCTGACATGCCTTATATTTGAAGTTAGCTGTCCTGTACTTGGCGCTGCATTGTGCACGGTTATCTAAACTGCACCGAGTCTGTTATGCGCATCAAGCCGGCTTGTATCTACCAGCTGGCATGTACTCTCCAAATCCAGGTATACAAACCATCGCTGCCCATTATAGGACAGCGAATCCACCTCCCTACACCGCCTCCATCATACTAGTAGCTTTATCATTTAGCCTGGCTACAATAGCTAACACATCGATCGACTCTACCGGGTCTCATCTTAATCACCCTTCTTGCCATACCATGTCTGTCACACAACTAATCACAGGTCCCATAGTGAATCAAGAAGCCACCATTATACATAGGCCTTGTAGTACAGCGGACAGAAACCTAAGACTTCGCATGCGACTATCCAAACTGTATGAGCCACCAGAAAAGAAAATTGTACAACTTAATCTCCTAAAAAAAAAAAAACTCCCTTGAAGGTTACTGTTGAGTTTACTGGGAAATATGACAATCCCAAAAGACCTACACAAAACTGCACTAAACCTACCTCTCTAGAGAGAGTAAGTTCTACTCACCCCAACTTAGATAGCCACAAACACCATCTCAAAGACGCGCTTATAAACGCTAGGTCTCTAGTCGCACACGCAACAGAGATCGCAGATATCATTATCGCAGACAACCTTAATTTCCTGGCTATCTCAGAATCTTGGCTTCATGATGCGGCAGGCCCTACCCTATCATTAGCAATCCCCGACAATTATACCATCTTACGAGCAGACAGACACACCTCACGAGGTGGGGGTCTAGCAATCATAGCTAAAACCAGTCTAGACATGAGACTTGCCGCAACACCCACTATGAAATCTTGTGAATGCCTCACGGTCAAAATTGCCACCGCTAGCTCCCAAACATTAAACCTCTTCCTTATCTATAGACCTCCAGGCCCTATTGGTACCTTTGCTGAGGATCTCTCTACAACCATGTCCAATAATCTAAAGAACACCTCCCAAACTATAGTGCTAGGTGACTTCAACCTAGGCTATAATGACACTAAGGACATCCAGTCTACAGCCACTGCCTCGATCCTAAAAGAACTGGGATTCTCCCAGAAAGTCAACCTCCCTACGCATAACAAAGGTCGAATCCTTGACTGGATAGCGGAACATAACTGTGAAGTAACTATCACAGATACTGCATCCCAGATCTGGACTGACCACCATCTACTATCATTCACAGTAGCAACAAATTGTGTCACGGCCCAGTCCCCACTTGCCCCTCCTTTGCCCACAAGGAACAAAAAACGTATGACAGCGGAAAAACTGCTGCCCATTATACTGCCACAACTTAACGCGCTCCCAGCCAATATGGATCCGAATGGGCTAGTTGAACAACTCAATAAAACCATGAATACAGCCCTTGACCACATAGCGCCACTCAAAATACGCAATAGTAAACCAAAAAAACATCTTAACTCTGTGTTCACTCCTCACCTAAAAGATCTAAGGTTAATTAAAAGAAAACTTGAAACCATCTGGAAACTCTGTCCCTCAGCCGAAAACAAACTTAACCTCGCCAAGGCTTCTTCCCAATATAAGAAAGACATCCTACTAGCCAAACAGGAAACGTATAATACTAGAATATCTCAATCTTAATCTAGTGTCAGAGAATTATTCAGCATTCTGAAAGAATTGGAAACACCTATCACTCCCCGAGAAAATTGCACCAAGGATAAAAAATGGTGCTCTAGCATACAGTCTGCCCTAACTAATAAAGTAGCAAACCTACAAACAAAAATTGCTTTCAAAAAAGCATCCCTAATGCCTCATACCACGCAGATTATAGCACCTCCACCTATTCCCAAACAAGAATCGTGCTTCTGCTTCTCCAAGGTATCCACCATCGAGATAGAAAAGGTTATTCTGGGACTTAAACCGTCCAACTGTAAAGGTGACCAAAGCCCTGCCCAACTGATTAAGGATGCTGCAAGAGAATTATCGCCATTCATAACTAAACTCATCAATTCATCCTTTACCACAGGCACAGTACCGAACAACTTAAAAGAGTCCTAGGTACTGCCACTCTTAAAGAAGCAAACCCTTGACCCGGCCATCCCCACTAACTTCAGGCCCATCACGACCGTGCCCTTTCTCTTAAAAATTCTCGACAAAGTAGCATACATGCAAATACAAAACTTCCTCGAAACCAACCACCTATTTAGAACCCGCCAATCCGGATTCCGGCCACAACACGGGACTGAGACAGCCCTGATCGATCTCAAATCCCAAATAGATCAATGCAGAGACAACGGCCAAGCAGCCCTACTCCTCCTGCTAGACCTCTCAGCTGCATTTGATTTAGTTGACCATACAGTCCTATGCAGCCACCTTGCTCTTCAGCCCACTTCTCTAAAGAGGCCATAATATGGATCAAATCCTTTTTGAGTAACCGTACTATGAGGGTCTTCTCTCCATCAGCTTCGGCAGACCCGATTCCCATAACCTGTGGTGTACCTCAAGGGTCCTGCGTGTCACCTACCCTTTACAATGTATTCACAAAGCCATTCTTTGACGAGATGGACCATCTGGGTATCGCCTATACCAACTACGCAGACGATACCCAGATCCTCCTTCCGCTCTCAGGAGACTATGTCGTGGATCTAGCCCTAGTGAATAAAATCTACAGCATCGTTCAGGCATGGATGGCCACACGCGGCCTATGTCTAAACGATGACAAAACTGAGCTCATTATCCTAGGCACCCAGACATACATATCCAAACTTAGCCCAGATTATGCCAATTTCATCATCGATGGGAACAACATAAAAGTAGCAAAGGAAGTAAAGACCCTAGGCTTCTACTTAGATGCCACCATGAACTTCGCCAAACAAGTCAACTCTCTAGCCTCATCTACTGCATACACATGCAAATTTATCAGAGCCAGCAAACAATTCCTCTCCACAGATGGCTGCATCACGCTCGCCAGAGCCCTTATACTCTCTAAACTGGATTACTGTAATGGACTTTACATTGGGGCAAACAAACAAACCATACATAAAATCCAAGTCCTCCAGAATAATGCCTTGAGAGCAGCTCTCAAGATTAATAGAAATGAGCATATATCTTCAGTAGGAAGAGAATACAAATGGCTATCCACTTCTGATAAAATTCAACTCAAAATTGCCTCCCTTACTCACAAGTGCCTCAACAACAAAGCACCACCCTACCTCAAGGATAGGCTACACCTAAGAACCTCGACCAGACCCACAAGAACAGCCAACGCTAACTGCCTACAAGTCCCGCGATTCAATTTTGCTACTATAGGAGGACAAAGCTTCCCAGTCAAGGCTGCACAGCTGTGGAACTCACTTCCCCATGACATTAGAGAACCCCAGCATTTTGTGAAATTCAGACAGAACATGACCAACTGGTTGAGAGCCAATGACACCTAACTACCCTGACCTGCGTGTGCCTGCCGACCTAAGCTTTACTTGCTCACCAGCACCAAGCTATTTGTACCCGACTCTTTCTTCATGCACTGGAATGCTCCGGGTGCTTCCTGTACATTACTACTGTATATATTATGATTTTATACTCTTCTCATGATTACATGCACAGGCAATTCTTTGTTCTGGACCTAGATCCCTTGCCCTGTATATATCTGCCCAATGTAAATTGTCTGAATCTTGTATATATCTGCCTAATGTAAATTGTCTGAAGACCATGTACTGTACTACTTACCATGTAACTTGTATATATCTGCCTAATGTAAATTGTCTGAAGACCATGTACTGTACTACTTACCATGTAACTGTAACTAAGCTGAGCATATTCTTGTCATTTTTCTTCTGCGCCCTGATGCCCCAGGGTCTGGCACGCCCTATAAATAATAAACTAAACTAAACTAAACTAAACAACACGTTAAACACCGGCAACATTTACTGGACGCTGTCAGGTAATACAGACTCTTACCTGAACGCCACCAACTGCCACGAGGGGTATGTTCTCACGATCTTAAATTCAAGACAAGGAAGGAAGGGGGGAACAAGAGTGAATCATCGGACATATTGAACTCTATGAACTTGATACTTACCGAACCTTGGCAGGAACCTCAGAGTCAATACTCTCCAGAACTCTCCCATGCCTTCAAACCAGTGAAGTAAATGGCATCAACGCGCCCCTGCAATCCACGCAGGATGGAAAGCTCATCATTTAAAAACATAAGGTGAGGTTCCTAAAAGGGGATATCGAAGGTGACAAGAAGGGAGAACGAGAACAGTGGGAGGGGGCTATCACTCATATCCACGGGTGGCTAAATCCCTTTCTCCACTTGCAGGAGAATACTTCTACGGATCAAGCAGAAGAGATTCGGCGGGCCAGTCCAGACAGTCATCTCGGCACTATGCATCACTTTGGTGGAGACCGCAGCTGTCCGGGTCCGATCGACGCCCCTGTGGGAACCAGGGGAGCGTAACAGAACGCGAAGCCTATCTACAAATCCCCACCCGGGCGTCATGGAAACCTCAGAAACCGACCAGGGGAACTTAGGGCAGAAGTGCAGTCTGCCCGCCAAGAAACTAATGCCCTCAGGAGAGAACTGATTGTGTCAAAGGAGCGCAATGATGATCTTGCTAGACAATTGCTGCAAAACCAAGCTGGGCAAACACCATTACCTGGACTAGGGGGGAATCCAACTCCTGTTTCATCGAGCAATCCTGTGCAAGTGGTTCTACCTGGGAGCATTCCTTTAGCTCCACCCGAACGTTTTGCTGGGGACCCGAAAAAGTTTGCCGTGTTTATGAACCAATGCCGGTTGCACTTTTTATGCAGACCTGGAGCTTTTCCGACCGACCAAACCAAAGTAGCCTTTGTAATATCATACCTTAGTGGCAGCGCAGCGGATTGGTCAATTCCACTAGTCAACCAGGATGACCCTCTTCTTCAGGATTTCTAAGGGTTTCAATTGAGCATGGAGAGACTATTTGCCAGACATTCACAGGGACAGGCCCTGGATAACAAACTCTTATCCTTACGACAAGGTAACTAGGATCTACTAACCTATATCACAAACTTCAATAGGTTGGTGGTGGAAACCGGATGGCCAGAGGTAAAACGAATTACATTATTTCATCGGGGACTTCGGGGTGAACTCAAAGTTGTTTTGGCCCAAGTTGTGAACCCACCTCAGGATTGTGCAGAATATATAGACTTAGTGGTCCAGTTAGACCACCGACTTCAGAATAGAAAGGCTGATCGAGCTAAGTTCGAGAATCGGGTATTGGTTAAACCCAATGTTACCCTCAAAGCAACAGATGCACCAGAACCGATGCAGATCGGGGGGGGTCAAGGGACCCTTAACTCAAAAGGAAAGAGAAAGGAGACGGCAGATGCAATTATGTCTGTACTGTGGGGCCTCAGGACTTTTTCTACGGGATTGCCCTATAAAAGCATCCAAAAAAGTAGTCGGAGTTGCTGATAAAAATCAAACAGAGTCAGATTCGGGAAACGACCACGCCTGACAAGCGTAGAGGTCCGCTTGCCAAGCTTGAAGAAGGATACTCAGCCTCGCACTTCATCATACCAATGGTCCTTGTGGATCCAAGGCAGCCATCACGCATGCACGCAGTAAGGGCATACATTGATAGCGGGGCCATAGGAAACTCTGTGGACCACGAATTGGCTACAAGAATGAATCTACCTCTCTGCAAAAAGACCACTTTGGATGTCATCACCACAGTCGATGGAACCAAAATTGCCTCTGGGCCTGTAACTCATTCCACTGCAGAGATGACATTATTGGGTCAAGATGGGCATCGAGAGACTATTGTGTTTGATTTAATCAAAGCCCCGCAGTTCCATATAATACTGGGGATACCTTGGTTGGAAACACATAATCCTTGTATTGATTGGCGAGAGAAGAGAATAACCTTCCCGGATTGTGCATATACTTGTTACCCGGAAAAACCCTTGAACCCAGGCCTGGCCACAGTTGCTACTCCAGTCGTGCAGTTACCTCAGGAATATCAAGAATTCCAGGATGTTTTCCAAAAGAACAAGCCAACACCTTACCACCTCACAGATCATACAATAGTCAAATCGATCTCATACCCGGTGCACAACCTCCATCTAGTAGGATCTATGCCCTTACGGAACCCGAAAACCTTCACCTGCGACAATACTTGGACCAATACCTTGCTAATGGCTTCATTCGTCCATCTAAGTCCCCTGCATCTTCAGCTTTGTTCTTCGTGCCTAAAAAGGAAGGTGACCTTAGAACTTGTATAGACTACCGCGCATTAAATCAGATCACGGTTAAGAACCGATACCCATTGCCTCTGATCCCCGAATTACTAGACCAAGTAAAGGACGCTTGCATCTACACTAAATTAGATCTCCGAGGGTCATATCATCTGGTACGTGTAAAGAAAGGCGACGAATGGAAGACTGCCTTTCGTACGAAGTACGGGTTATTCGAATACCAGGTGATGCCCTTCGGCTTGTGCATTGCACCAGCAGCCTTCCAGTATTTTATGAACGATGTCCTTCGTGAACTCATTGACATCTGTGTTGTTGTATACATAGATGATATTCTAGTGTACTCCTCCTCAGAATCAGACAATGTGAAGCACGTTCGTGCAGTCCTTGAGAAACTACGCCAGCACAAGTTATATGCAAAATTGGAAAAATGCGTTTTTCATGCTACGGAAGTTGAATTCTTCAGATTTATCCTGACTCTCGAAAGGTGGACGCAATTCTCAAGTGGCCATCACCCAGTTCAGTTAAAGAGGTACAAAGCATGCTCGGATTTGCTAATTTCTACTGCAGATTCATCCCGGATTTCTCACATGTTGTACATCCTATCACAGCATTTTTGTGAAAAAACAAACGCTTCTTGTGGACCGAAGAAGCTGAAAAGGCCTTCCAAGAGCTGAAAGCGAAATTCACGTCTGCACCTGTCTTAAAGTATCCACGCCCTGAACTTCCATACATAGTTGAAACGGATGCATCCAGTTTAGCCATGGTAGCAGTCCTGTCCCAGAAGGATCCTGAAACCGGTCAACTTCACCCAGTAGCATTTTGGTCCAGAAAGTTCTCGGCACCCGAATTAATCTATGTGGTTATCGATAAAGAGTTATTAGCCATCAAATTTGCCTTCAAAGCTTGGCAGAATTATCTTCTCGGTGCCAGGCATATCATTACTGTAATCACCGATCACTAAAACCTGCAGTATTTAAAAACAGCCAAGGCCCAATCGTCGCGCCAACTTCGATGGGCATTGTTCTTTGCTGAGTTTGATTTCGTGATCACTTATCGACCAGGCTGTAAAAATGGCAAGGCAGATGCCTTATCCCGAATAGGGATGGGAGAAGCATATGCGAACCCGGAACCGGTGCCTATAATTTCAGAACAAAGAATTCTTGGCATAACTACTCCACAGACACTAGAGGATATTCAGGTAAAGATCCAACAACTCTTCAATCCAACAGCCCTGCAGGACTGGGTAAAGAAAGGCCCGGAATACCCAGTCATCAATGACCTACCTTATTATCAAGGGCGACTATTTCTACCACACAAGGAACTACAAGAACTAGTCATCTCCAATTATCATGACACCCTGATGGAGGGGCACACAGGTATCGCAAAAACTGAAGCTAAAATTAAGAGACAATTCTGGTGGCCTACCTGGCGAAAAGACAAAGTCATTTGTGATGTCTTGTGGCATTTGCGCTCAAAACAAGAGTCAGAAGAAAAAACCAGCTGGCCTTTTACAACCTTTGGATATTCCACCTACACCTTGGCACACCTTATCTTTAGACTTTATTACAGATCTACCTCCATGTAATGGATTTAACACCATTCTAGTTATTGTGGATCTTTTTTCCAAGATGGCCCACTTTATTCCTTTAAAGGGATTGCCTTCTGCTTCAATTCTGGCCAAGGAGTTCCTCGAAAACATTATTCGAATACACGGATTTCCTTCCGTATTGGTCTCTGACCGAGGTAGTCAATTCATTTCACATTTTTGGAAGAATTGTTGTCAAATGGTGCAAATCGACGTGAGATTATCAACCAGTCACCATCCCCAGACCGATGGTCAGACGGAGAGGACCAACCAGACCCTTGAACAGTACCTACATTGCATGCTACTCCAGACAGAAAGTAATTGAAAAGATATTTTATGGATTTCCGAGTATGCCTACAATAACTCTGTACATTCAGGAACTGGACAAAGCCCCTTTTATACCATATATGGACATCACTCTCGAACCTCGGAACTAGATTTGCCTCAGCATTTAGAAATGCCCGCAGTTAGTCATTTGCACTCAACTATTACACAAGCCTTTAAAGAGGCAACAGAACATTTGAAACAAGCAAAAGAGAAATATAAGAAAAATGCTGATCAACATAGAAGTGAAACTCCACAATACCGGATTGGGGATCAGGTTTGGCTGGCTACACAACACATACCTCTGAATATCTAGGGTTAAAAGTCTGAAAGGAACTCAGACTTTTAACCCTAGATATTTGGGACCTTACACTATTAAGGCCATTATCAACCCGGTGGCCGTCAAATTGGAATTACCCTCTAATATGCAAATTCATCCTGTCTTTCATGTTTCACTTTTAAAACCAGTTCAACCAGGAACAAGATTAACCAAACCACCCGACCCCATCCTGATAGATGGAGAACCTGAATTCCAGGTAAAAAACACCCTGGACTCCAAGATGGTTAAATCAAAACTTTTTTATTTAATCGATTGGAAGGGCTACGAACCGCAAGAAAGGTCATGGGAGCCTAGTGACCACGTTCATGCATCTCGGTTAGTGAAGAAATTCCATCGGGACTTCCCAGACAAACCAGGGCCAAGGGGAAGAACGACTTTAGGAGGGGCCTTGGGGGGGGAGTGCTGTCATGATGCCTACCCCTGGGCATCAGGACCAAGCCCATCAGCTCCGGGAGCAGGCATCCAGATACTTATTTAAACCCCAACAGCCCCGGCTGGGGGCTGTTTGGGTTCAGTCCTGGCGCCTTAGGCGCCAGGCTCATCATGGAAATCAGTCCATAGGCGCCAGGCTCATAGACTTTACTTACCTGATGCAGACCATGCTGCGAGTGAGTCCAAGCCAACCTGAGGCCTGGATGGGACTATTTTTCTACAGGGACTATTTTTTACTCGGGCGTGGTTCTAGGGAACTTCTTACCTGGAACTACTTTGGAGGCTATTTAAACCACGCTCGAACAACAGCACACGCTTCGCGTTATTCTGCATCCAGCAGCGTAACGCTCACCGTGCCTGCAGTCTGCATCCAGTCTTCTGCCACGCCCGCCTCGCATCTGGCGCTCCTGAAACCAAGAGGAAAGATAAGGACAAGATTAGAAAACAAACTATTTCGAATTCCTCACCTGATTTCGGATCCATCTCGCCTCCGGACCTGGAAAGAACATCATTTCTGTACGCGTCGCATCTCCAGCTGCAGCGCCGCGCCATACTCACCAGTCCTCGCAGCATCTTTCGATTCAGCGCTGCCTCCATCATTTCTTCGTCTAACTCCGGCACCTGAGGGACAAAAGAAAACAGCAAGGTGAGCCGAGAAAACCAACAAATAAAACACTTATCATCATAGACTTACCTGATTACCACCGGGGGCATTATTCTATAACTCTCCACATCTTCATGTGCCGCACCTGCAAAGGGAGAGAAAACAACACGTTAAACACTGAAAACATTTACCGGACGGCGATGGGTAATACAGACTCTTACCTGAGCGCCACCAACTGCCACGAGCGGTATCTTCTCACGATCTTAGTTGCAAGACAAGGAAGAAAGGGGGGAACAAGAGTGAATCATCGGACATATTGAACTCTATGAACTTGATACTTACCGAACCTTGCCAGGAACCTCAGAGTCAATACTCTCCGGAACTCTCCCACGCCTTCAAACCAGTGAAGTAACTGGCATCAACGCGCCCCTGCAATCCACGCAGGATGGAGAGCTCATCATTTAAAAACATAAGGTGAGGTTCCTAAAAGGGGATATCGGAGGTGACAAGAAGGGAGAACGAGAACAGTGGGAGGGGCTATCACTCATATCCACGTGTGGCTAAATCCCTTACTCCACTTGCAGGAGAATACTTCTACGGATCAAGCAGATGAGATTAGGCGGGCCAGTCCAGACAGTCATCTCGGCACCACGCATCACGTTGGTGGAGACCGCAGCTGTCCGGGTCCGATCGACGCCTTTGTGGGAACCAGGTGAGCGTAACATAAACCACCCTAAGGGATGATCAAGATTTGGTTGAGGTCAAAGATTGTATCTGCAGTAATTGATTAGGTTGATCATCTGATATGGGTTTTGGTGTATTTCACAGAATAAGACATGATTTAGGTGTAGAGTATGGGCACATTGTACATGTTGGCCGCATGGTACCTCCTGTGGGCGTGCAGAAAATGTTATTGGAATTGGCTCACACAAGGGCACCTGGGCTTTTCAAAAACCAAAGCCAGGCAGAGAGTTGGTGGCCGAGTTTGGATTCTGAGGTGGAGGATATGATTAAGGAATGTTCTATGTGTGCAGCTTCTGATACGGTTCTTAAAACATAGGTTCAACCTCTTAAACCATTTGAATGTCCCAGTCTTCCTTGGGAATATGTTCGTTAGACATTCTGGGTCCATTATAATCAAGGGGAGGTGTCAAGAAATATGTGTTAGTGTTGATGGATTTATACTCAAAATGGGGGTAAGTGAAGTGTCTAATTGAAGTGGATTTAGAAGGCTGTGGTATAGTTTGTGCATGGTATATTTCAGAGTTAAGGTTTTCCTCTCAGAATTTTAACGGATGATGTTGTTCAATTCACATCTAGGATTATGAAGAACTTTCTTGAAGGCATGGGTGTGGAATACCATAAAACACACTCTTTCATCAATCCACAATTGACACTGTTAAAAGATTTAACAGGACACTGAAGCAAAGTGTGCGTTGGGCAATCAGTTCTTGCCTGTGTTGGGAGGAATGCATAGAGAAGATGGTGCTGGGGTACAGATTAGCACCACACTCAACAACAGGTCTTACTCCTTTTGAAGTTTTGAGGAGAAGAAAAACTGACACTTCAGTGTGTCCTCCATGGTTGGGAAGGATGTGTTTTGTGGAATGGGGTGAGGCAGCCATGAGAGAGAGGATGATGGGTATAAATGATGAAATGAAAAGAAAATATGATGCTAAACATGGTGCTAGACTCACCAGAGTGGAGACTGGTGATCAGATCTGGGTGTTCTAAAAGGGGAAGTAAGTTTGTTGGTCCTTTAAAACTAGAAAAGGTTTTGGATGAAGCAGTGGTGCTAGAAGATGGTCGCACATGGTACACATCTTGGATTGCACTAACACCAATGGTGCACTAACGGAAAATGAATGTCTACTTTCATATAGAAGTAGGGAGATGTGTTATATATGTAAATATTCATGGAGATGTGTTTTATATATATATATATATATATATATATATTTATATATATATATATATATATATATATATATATATATATATATATATATATATATACATATTAATTAATAAATTACTGGCATATCAAATACAGTATGTCAGTTTGTCAAACGTTATTTACTCTCATAAATATGTTGCAGTTAACTGTCAGGATAAACATGTTTTGCAGGTGCAGCTATTCAAGCATGTATTTGGTTACCTTGTTGCTTTACATCTGACCAGTATCAGAACAACATGTTATGATGTTACCCAGGAAACATGAAATAATTTAGAGTTCCAAGAAATGTGTATATAAGGCTTGGTGATTGTTCAGGTCATGTTAATAAGTATGTGCTTCTGCACACTCGTCTGGACTTCTGTGGATTTTTCTTCACTTCAGCAATACATTGGCTACCCTCAGAAATTCATCTAAATACAATACATAGGCTAACCTCAAAGATTCATCTACATGCAAATACATTGGCTACCCTAAAACATTGATCTAAATGTAATACATTAGCTTTGGAGTGCAGCAAGATTTCAAAACAGTGGTAAAATAATGTGGTAGTGATAAGGTGATAAGTTAGTGGCAGGATTTAGAAAGTGCTGCACTGGCCATGCTCCCGATTCATACCACCTTAATTGTTTGTAGCAGTAGATGGTTTTTTGCTGTGCCCATGGCAAACCGGCAAAAAGGCAATGGAGGTGTCCTATGGAGGTGCCCTTTGCCTTTGGACCTTCCTCGACTGTTTGCCGGGCAAGGCTGTCCTGGAGCTCTCCTAAGAGTGCTTCCCAGAGATGGATGGGCCTATGAGGGATGGGGTGGGTGGGAGTGAGGCAGGGAGGTGGGCAGGGGAAAGGAAATGGAGGGTGGAGGAGGCCAAGTGAGCCTCAGCCAATTGCAATGAAGATGGAAGGAGAGGGAAACAAGGACAGAAACAGGCAAAGGACTACACCACAAAGGCAATGCCTCCTATGAGCAATCCAGCACGAAAAACGGATTGGAAATAAAAAATAAAACACAAGTAAATTCCAACAAAGGAACCGCAAACAGGCTGCAAACTCCTTGCCAAGTGCTTGGGGCACAGGGTGGCTAAGGATTACTAACAGGAAGGCAGGGCAAAACAGTAACAAAGGACGAAAAAAAGGGGACGGGGCACCTGATTGCCTCAGCCAATTGCTATGAAGATGAGAGGAGAGGGAAAAAGGACAGAAACAAACAAAAGACAGCACCACAAAGGCAGTGCCTTCTATAAGCAATCCAGCAAAAACAAACTGCCTCCAAAAGAGCCCCAACAGGCTGTACACTGTAAACCTCCTCAACTAGCTGCAAGAAAATATCCCAGGAACAAATGAGAGAAAATAGGTATCCCTCTTTGAAGGCAACACGCTGAAAGTGGAAAGGACATCAAGCCACTTGCACTGCTTCAGATGAGGGGGTTCCAAACACAACCGTGCCTCCACACTTTCTTGACTTCCTCTCTCGGGAATGACACATACAGGACATGCCATCACACATCCACATGTGATAGTCCAGAAACTGGAGACCAAGGTTACTAACAACAGATACAGTAAATGTAATTTTGTATATATGTAACCGATCAGCGAAGACCTCTTGGCATTTCCTCTAGTTCACATGAATCCAATCTTTTCCTAACTACTTTCATTTGTTGTGCATTTCTCAATTGTCCAGAATCTCTAATAGCTTGATTGATGGTGTATGATTTCACCAAGAACACAAAAGTACTGACTGCCTTCTTGGGGTCAGGACGACCAACACAGTGACTTGAAAGTGCTGAGATCTGGCTCTTTGTTGCCAGGGAAAGTCTTGACCTGGAGTCCCAATGGGTTGCTTGCCTGCAACTTGAACTCTTGGCACTGTAACAAGCTTCCAGTTCGCACTGAACTCCAGTCAGTTCTCCATCTCAGGATTTCCCAATCTCTGATAGCTAACGTGCAGACTGTATCTAGGAAGGTCAGTAAAGTCAGAGCCTTTATAGTATTGTCAGAACATAGACAACAACTCTGAGATAACATGTGCGGGAGCCTTGGTACTGCTCCCACCCTGGGTCTGCACTGAGAAACATTTCTCACTCCCTCATGCGTTATGCATGTTCTTCTATTCAATAAAGGTAGGGCTTTCCAAATAGGGTAGACTGTTGTTGATTCTCCAGTTACCTCTGGCTGGTGGGTTCCCTTGACAACGAGTGTTCCTCAGTGTCCATCCAGGACACTACCACACCACCTGAAGTGAATCATCAGTCTTCTCATTGTAGGCTCTGACCGTGGAACATAATAGTTCAGACTAGATCTTGGATCCAAGGTGAAATACTTTCTCTAAAGAAATGCAGTTTTGATGTTACACCTCAATGCAAGATGAGCAAGGTGTGCAGTTTACAGACAACGCTGAGGTGTGCTCAGCATTCATTTGCATTACTTAGTACAGTGTTAATTACCGAAATGACACGCAAAGAAAAAACCTGTGAACAAGGACTGCACTGACAGCAGGCATTAAGTGAAAGGTGCAGGTTAATTTGTTTGTTATTGTTTTGAAATTGTCAAACATGTATGCAGTGAAATGTGTGAAGCACAGGAAAATAAGTCATGTGTTAATTCAATGGTGCATATCATTTTAACTGACTTGATGGTGGCTCCTGTTGCGCAGTCTTCCTTACTGCCTAATTATCACCAGCAAGGAATAATGTATTCATGATTCATAAACACAACTATATAACACAAGGAACTGCAAAGGAAATAGTGTTGGCTCTTGTATAGACATCAGCATTTCCAGGACCTTTTACACACATGTACAAGGCACTGTCATTATAATCCCACTTACTCAGCCAGTTACTTGCTGGCTGTTGCCAGGTTATGGCAACATACTGACGTAATTTGCCAGGCATTACCATCTGGGTTTTCTGGAGAAATGGGCAGATTGCATCACCTCTGTACTTAATTGTGGGAGTAGCTGGGTACATTAAGAAACTGCATGGTAAATATGTGATTATAGTGTGGATTCTAAAGGTTTTTGTTTAAACTATACACTATATAGACAATAGAGATTTCTTTTTAATATTTATGAATTATTATTATTAGTAGTAGTATTTTCTTCAAACAAATTGTGATTTGAAAATACAGGGTGGGCTAGGGCGAGGCAGGGCCATCAATTCACCAACATGCCAGGGGTTGTGGAAGTAACACCACACACCAGATGATGTCACGGGAAGTGGTGTCATATGACCTTTGACCCTGGTGACATCACATGAAATGACATTTAACTCCAATGTCATCACCTGAAGTGATTGCCGCGTGTAAACACATAAGGAAGCTTACATTCCATAAAAAACCAAACCAACACTAAAGCAGAGATAATACCTTGTAGATACCACGCACATTTTCACTGGGGTGCTGCCTTGACATGCCGTGAAGGGGGTCATCTCATGAGAGAAGTAGACCAAGTAGAAACAACATAGCCCTGGGCCCTGCCATGAATATGCCACTATAGCGTCATATAGCCATTTGCTGACAACTTATGCCAATTATTGCTGCACATGTCAGGCCTAGTAATCATAACCCAAGTAAAGCTCAACACTCACAGGTGCTACCATAATACAGTGTGGCTATTGTAGCCTCTGAGGATGCAGCTTTATCATGTCTGTTATAGCCTTACAACCTATGTATTGTCAAAATTTGAAAGTTACAGCTTTATAAATCCAGTTGCTCATTTCATATGTCAAGTGCATCCTCAAATGTCCAGTAATGCCACCCAATGTGAGTTAATGCCCCGTACATAGTATGGGATAAAGTCAGAGGTATAGTCAACTGACACAGAAACCCAAAACCCTGTAATAAGTAACAAAGAAACCTTTATTTCACCTTTTTACCACAGAAAGACTTTCATCATAATGTCAAGTCTATCGAGGCAATATTGACTAAACAAATTTTATTCCAAAAGTTCATAACAAAATAAATTGAAATGGAACCCATAATACCCCAACGTGTTTCAATCTGTACATGGACCAAGCGGCTGACCCTACAGTATTGTCCTCTTATATGTCGCTGATTATAAATGCTGTTGACCATTGATTCCCAAGCTACATAGTGAGTGAGTGGCATATACGATTGAGTATGCCTTGCTACGATTCACACCTGTGACCTGCAGAACACACATAAATATCAGCTGTGACCACTTAACCCACTGATCTATTTTACCAGCTACTTCTTCTTAAATGTGAATACCACATCATTTGCTAATGCATTGGCTCTGATGGCTATGTGTCTTATTAACATAACACTTATATTCCTACTGCTTCAGAGTACTGCAATGATGTCATGGCCCACTAGTAAACCTGTTAACAGTAGTACTATACTGTCTTTTAAATAAAAGTAGAGGAGAGGGTGATGGCTTGAAATCCTGATAAATGTGTTTAACTGCACAATTGATTAAACAGCATTATGCGTCACAATTGGATAGCTCAGCAAGCTAAAAGCTCGTCTCTGCCAAGTGTCAGCCTGCACTTTCCATTTTCATATTTCAGCAGGGCTGAATCAGTCCTTCATCCTTCTAATGCAATTACATTTTGTACTAAGAACACCTATTTTTACAGTGCTTAAAAGAAGGAGGTATCACGAGTCAGACATGAACTGTTATACATATAAATATGACATAATACTAACAATTTTAGTTGGCAATGGGAAATCTAGGCCATAGTAACTTCAAAACATAGAGTATTTTTGCACATAATGATAGGTTTCACAAAAATAAATAAATCAAGTGGACTCTAAACAAGTACCTATTCATCTGGAGCATTCACTCTGTCTGGTTAGTTCTCTGCAGTCTTGCCTTTGCGAATATGGCACATTAGAGAAAGCCAAACTTCACAGAGTGATTTCCAAAAATAAAGTGGGTTCTAGGAACCCACTTTATGTTTGTTTTCACACTGTCAGTGGCGGCTGGAGAATGTTTTATTGGATGGGCTGTACATTTTTGCCACTGATCTGCAAGAGCGACCAAGCATAACGAGGGAGCCTGAAACAAAAGGATGTTATGGCTTCTCCCCCCGCCCCCGAGAACATGTTTAAATAATATGTTAAAAATTGTGAAAAAGGCCAGTATACAATCAGTTCTGTAGGGAAATTAATGATAAAGCCATTAGATACAGGCCACCAACAGTGCACAGGAGCATTTTCATGATGCCTTTCCCCACACTATATGCCAGTATAAAAACATGTTCACACTGACAGTGTTCCCATGTAAGTCCATGCTCATGTTGTGCATAGTTCCAGTAAGGATACCATAAGAAAACATGTCTAGCCTGGTGCTGCCAATATATGCCAGTACCCGCACATAAGAACATAATCTAGCTGTTTCTTACGGTGGCATGGCATTTGTTTACCAGGTATGTATGATAAAGTATCATAGATGCCCAGTAAAAACAAATCTCCTCATTCCTCCCTTTAACCCCCCACTCTGCCCAAAGCATAGAACACTTCCTGGTTTCTGCAATCCTTCAGTAGGCGTCAGAGAGGCAGTGGCTGGGATTGAAGGGGAACTCCTCGTAACTACCAGGGAATGCAGGGGAATCACCAGGGGTCTCAGCTGCAACCCCCGGTGACCCCCAAATGACACATGTGGGGTGGGGTAAGCTATTGTGTAGGGGATGAGAAGGGATGAGCTGGGGTGTATAGGGTGAGATAGGGTTGGTAATGTGATGGTGTTTTGCAGTCAGTGTGTATAATCATGAGGTGAGCTGTGGTGGGTGCGGTTAAGCAAACGTGCGGATATGTGGTGAGCTAGTGCTGGTGAGGGTAATCTGGAGTGAGCTCTGCATGCTAGGCTAAACTAAAGTTACTGGTTGTAGGTGATCTTCTGTTATCAAGAGTGGGCAGGGGCTATAAGAGGTGAATTAGAGTGGGTTTGGTAAATTGGTGTGAGGTATTTAAGCTTATGTAAGCAAGGGTGTGTGGATGTGGGTAAGCATAGGGGACCTATGGTTGAGCTATTTAAACAAAGGCGAGGCAGGGAAGGTCATAATCTAGTGGTGAGCTAGGGCAGATTCTTGTTTGTAAGCTGGGTGAGCTCATGTGAATGGGGTTTGCTGGTTGAGCTGTACAATAGGGTAAGATTTAAATTGGATATGCTACAGTGGGTGCAGGTAATCAGGAGCAGGGTAGGGTTGATGGATTTCTAAACTGTGGTAGGGTGGGCGGGTGCAAGCTGTAGTAAACTAGAGTGGGTGGGGTAACATAGGGGGGAAGGTGACATTACACTAGGGTGTGTGGGTTCGTTGTTCAGAGACTGGTTTAGCTAGGGTGGTGTAAAATGGGGTTGGATAGTGTGAGTTGATGAAGTTTAACTTGGAGTGTGAAGTATGGTGGTTGGGTTGGTGGGTGGGAGTGAGATGGGTTGAGCTTTTTTTGGTCAACTGGTTTCAGATTGAGCAGGTGAGTGAACTGGGTCCCACTAGGGTTGGTTGGTTACTAGAGAGCTGGATTTACCTATGGAATGTACTGGGTTGTGCTAGGGTGAGTGAAACAATGGCGGGTTGTGATGAGCTATGTTCAGTGGGTGAAGGTGGGATAGGGACAGTGGAGGGAGTGGGATGAGCTGGGTTAAGCTATGGTAATGGGTGGGTGACTGAGCTGGGGGATGGTTATCTTGTTGTATGTATGGTGAGCGGGCATAGCTAGCTGGGTTGAGCTAGATTTGGCAGGGTGAGATGTGTGAGTGAGTTTCTGAGCTGGGTTGAGGTAGGGTGTGTCTTGGTGAGCTATGACGAGTGCCTCGTTAGATAGGATGGGGAGGGTATGCTGAGTTGTACTAGAGAGGGGATGAACTATGGTGAGCTAGGGTAAACAGTGCAATGGGATAGCTGGGTTGGGTGATATAGGTGGCTGTGAGGTTGGATTAGTTAGAGCTAGGGTTGGTGCCATGGGTTCTTGTGACCTAGAGTAGGTAAACTAGGATGAGAGGCAGGGGTGATCTTGGGTGACCTAGGTGGGTGAAATGTGATAAGCTCATTTGGTAGATTGGAAGTGAACTGTGTGGACATAGAGTGGGTGGGCATGAACTGGGATGAACTCCAGTAGGGGTAGGCAGGGGTGTGATTGAGTAGGTGTGCATTAATGGGGTGTGAATGTTGAGAACTAGTGTAGCAATCAATTGAGTGTGTGACTGTGTTGGGAAGGGGTGAGACATTAAGGGTAGGTGTAGGTGAGTGTTTTTGTACAGGGTGGAGCTAGGGATGGTGTGTTGCTTGTGAGCTGAGGTTGCTTGGGGTTGGTGCAGGGGATATGGTGGAAGGTTGCAGTTTTGTATGCCGAGTTGAATGTGTGTAGGTGAGCTAGAGTGGGTGACCTACTGTTAGCTGTTGGTGAGCTTGAATGGGTGGATTGGGGTAGGTTGGGGTTGTCAGTGATGAGCTGGTTTCTAGGTGGACGGGCTCAGGCTAGGTTATTTGGTTTGGGTGGGTAAACCTGATCTTGAGTGGGGGGCATGAGTAGGGGATGTTTGGGAGAGCTGGGGTTGGTGATGGTGATTGAGTGGAGGTGTGCTACGATTGAGCTAGCGGGACCTGGCTTGGTTGCATTGTGGGTGTATGCGAGCTACAGTTGGTATGTACTACGGTGTGTTGATTATGCGTTATGGTGGACTCATGTGAATGGGTGTCATGAACCATATTTGTTGGCTGAGTGTGAGCTTGAATAATTGCTGGTGGACTTTCAATAGGTTAGGGTGAGTGATTGAGGAGGAGCAAGGTTGGACAGAGATGAGGTAGTGTTGATGGGTATATATGGATATGGGTTAAGTGGGGTGAGCTGGGGTGAACTGGGATGGGCTGACGGTATGGGTAGTCTTGCATTTGGTAAGCTAGCTGTCTGAGTGAGCAGGGGTGAGCTAAGGAAGATGATAAGGTGGGTGGGCAGGATAGATGGGAGGAGATTATTCTAGGAAGGATAGTTCATTGTGTTTTAGGGTGGGTGGCAAGGGCTGAGCTTGGGTAGGTTGATATGATCGTGACATTGGATGAACTTTAGCCAAAGTAAAGTGAGAAACACAAAACGAAAAATTAAGATCCACATTCTGCTAATAGTTTACACTGTTTTAATGTGCTGTTTTACACTGATTGTTTTATATGAATGTGTTTTTTTTTACTGTCTAACTAGGTTTATGGCATTGTGCCGAAATAAAGAACCATTGATTGATTAATTGATACATGTGTTCGATTGATGTAGATCAGTTTCTCTGGTGCCATGCAGAGGAATCAGAAATCAGATCCCTGGAGAGCGATCATCCCAATTGCTTCCATATAGGCTAACTTGTCCAAGCTGCCTCACATAAAATCCACATAAAAAGTATAAACTCGAGTGCATTGTTTTCCAGACAGAACCCGCTGAACCACAGGGAGGAGATGCAGATCCAGGCTCCACAAAGAGGAGAAGTATTATCCATGAGCAATGCCACCTGCTCTGAGGAATGTGCCATAAGACTGAAAGGTCCTGTGAAACAGGGGTTGTGCTGATAGTGTCTGTAAGTCTGATTCAGATTCACCTTGCATATGCTCCCTCAACAATGTGAGCCAAGGGTGTAGATCAGATTGATACCAGCGGACAGAAGTCTATGAAGGGATTGTATTGGGCGTGGGTGGGAGGGTATTGAGTGGGCAAAAACCACACGTATTACCATGTCTAGGTGTGTCTATGCCAGAACCTCCTTTCCAGTCCAACGCTTTCTTCCACTTTCACTCTCCATTGTTACAGTTTTCTTTCTCATTAGGTGGCATCTATTAGCCTAAAACAAATGCAGTATCCACATCCCTTCTACCATAGCGCAGTATAACCAGCTTTTTGTTTGACTAGAGGGGTTTTCACCCAAGCAAATCATACCCTTGAGCCGTTTCAAGTGTCTATGAAGCCCTTGGCCCAAAAGGGCCAGGTTAGTAAGGGCTACATGCTTTTCCCCTTAGGGGAAACATAGAAAGAATGATGCAGATACAGAGTTTAAATAAGATGCTTTATTAAATGTATTCTGTATGTGTTCTTTGTGTGTTTGTTAGGACCAATCCATTCAGCCCACCATGGGGCTGGATATGTTAGAGAAAGGGAAAGAAAATGAAAACAATGGAACGGGACTCCCTGCCCAACAATGGACTGGGAATAGGAGAAAGAATCCAAAGAGAAAAGGACAGTGGAAAAGGATAGTTAAAAAAAAAAGAAAGAAGAGACATGAGAGGAAGGAGAGTCAGAAAAGCAACTCTTGGGGGGGTTGCGACATCAAGAGAACCCACAGGGACTAAGAACATTTTGTGATCCATGCCGGAGTGCTGAGGAGCCCCCCAGTGAGATATCCATGGCTCCGGGCTGCAATACAGGAGCAACCCGGCTGCTCATTGGACCCTGGCAGCAGTTTGGTCACTCAGGGGCCACACCTGATGAGCCCACAGGAGTTCAAGGTCAGGGTAGCATGTGTGGGGCTGCCTGGGCAAATATTAGCTGCCCAGTCTGGGCCAGGTGAGCAGGACAGCCCGAACCAAGCAGCCCTACCTTGCCCCTAGCTTGAACCACCTTGTTCCAAAGGAGGCAAGCCCTGTGTGAAAGTCCTGCAGGGACGCACCTGCTTTTCCGGCCTGTGAGGTAAAGATGTGGATGCCTGTTTTGCCCTGGAGGGTGGAGCTGTACAGAGTGAGATGCCGAAAGTGCTGGGCTGCCTTGTCGTAGCAGCCCGGGTGCAGATAAGACCTGGGCTGATGCAAGGAGGCAGCCCATTTGAAGCTCCAGCAGCCTGCCGCCCCTTGCTTCTTGGTGACACAATGCTGATGGGGCAGGCTGGGAAACAGAGAAGACTGAGGGCACAGCCGTGATCAGTGGTGGCATCCCTGTTCCCATGGGGAAAGCACCTGAACTTATAATGGCACATGGGGCAATTTGGTTAGTGCAGCGGTGTCCCCATGCCAACGAGACGCTGCGTGGAGAAACTGCTCACAGGGCGTGGTGGTGATGCGGGTGGCCTCCTGGCCAATAGGGATGCCCACAAGACTTTAAGGTTGCTGCAGAGTGTGGCAGTGCCTGCAGGTGGCACCCCAGACTATGGGGACTTCCGTGAAGAACAACAAAGGCAGCAGGTTTCAGCATTTAATTGGGATACTCCCCACTCAGGCAGGCGGCCACACAAAGACAATTTACAAAATGTAGGCTGCGCGATAAGCGTGGGTGTAACCACGTGGAGGACGAAGCCACCCAGAAGAAAGAAGTGTGGCCTGCTCCATATATCATAAGGGGACAGGGCCCCATTCCGACCAAAACTACTGTGAACAGGGTGACTGGCTGCAGCAGTCACCCTCATTTTGATATAATATATTATATATATGTGATATGTTTTTGTCAGGTGTATGGTGTTGTTTATAGTTAATAGTGTGTTTTTTTTATTTATAATAGGTAATGTATAGGCTAGAACTGTTAAGTAGGGGATAGTGGAGCAGGCAAAGGAGTAGGGGAAATTTTAAGTAGGATTTTTAGTATGTGTTAGAATAATAAATAGATATCAGGAAGTAGAAGGAAGGTACCCTGGTGTGAGGTTGCGTAAGGAAGTGGCGATCTGCGTGAGACCACCTTTGGGGATGGGATCACCTACAGAGGACCTTCTCGGGCCTCACACTCCATGTGGGTGGTACCTGGAGCTAAGGAATTGGGCTGTTGTATCAGCCTCCCCCTCCCCAAGACCCCTTCAAGAAAGGGTGGACTGACGGTGCAGATCCCTGGTTGTGGGGAACTCACGTCAGGGGAACATTAGGATGGGAATTAGGGATTTAGTTTAAAAAAAAGAGAATACATGTTTTTATAAATAAAGAGAGGTCCTTGTTGGGATCCCTATACAATCAATCTTGGTGTTTGTGTATATTAGTAACGTCTGAACTCATGGTGTAGTACATCTCTTGTTAACAGCAATTGTACCTGGCAGGTGTAGCACCCCACCCTAAACGACTGGGCTGATGGGTGGTGGTTTGTAGTGGGAATGTCACTTGTCTGGGATGAGTCATGTGGACACCCTTGCTTGGACCAGGGCCGAAAACCAGGGGCTGCATTTAGGCCTGGAATGCACAGAAATCATGTGAACACATGACCATCTGAGCAATCAGGCTAAAGGAGTTAGATGTCAACAGCAGCCAGTGAGTGTTGAACGCCCATGCTGAAACCCATGGGCAATCAGATCTTAATTTTATCTAGTCTGACAACTGTTTGCACTGGCCTGGTGTTTGTACCTGACTATAATCACTGCCTGGCTAGTCATGTGATCTATGCAGTTAGAAGCTGCTGTACTGAGGCCACTACCACCAGCCAGCATTGTTGGCTTTCTATGTGGCACAGTGGCGCATGCTTGTCAATACAGCGCACTCTTCTGACAGAGCAGAATGTCCAAGTGTGTGGGAAAGAACGGAGAGCCTGGATGCTACCCGATTATAACCCGTGCGGGAGAAAATTAGTTATGATTCTCATAACCAAAATGCACTATAACTGTTATTGCCTATCACCATGAAATAAACCCATAATAATACTGCTCAGAGGACTTCAGTCATGAACAGGACGTGTCTTAGCTTAAAGGACCAATGAGTAGTGACCGCTACAGTGCACCAGAGCCCATTATGGTAATGGGTTTTGGCACCTTTGGATGATAGCATGGTCGTAGGCTTAATTGAAAATTGGGCAGTCAGTGCCATATTTTCACGCCATCCTACCTCAGAGTCCAACATCTGTCACAGCCTGTGTTACAGGACCAAAGGCTGCAGAAATGCCAAAGGCCTGGATACCTCTAGGTAAACAGCCAGGGGGGAACAAGGATGTTTCCTCTGCACATAGAACTTGCAACCAATTGATCACAAAAACTATTGCCGACTGGAACTGCCCCTCAAACAAACCCTCAGGCAGACTCTAGTGGGGAAGGAGCAGTCCATGGAACTTCTTTTTGGCAAGTTTCATGTACCATCACCAAGGAGGATGGCAGGGTCAGAACTGATATCCCTGGCCAAAGGTTGAATGCTTGGGGCTTCACCTTAGGTCAGTAAGGGTAACTCAGCAATTCACCCCTTGAACTCTGTGCCTAGAGATGTGGTATTATCAGCTGTGTTACACTGGGTGATGATAACCAACAAGCCAGAAATGCGTGCCTGAGTTTGCAGTTGACAATCTTGTTCATAAGAGAATCACCTGGCATTTCAATACCAGACTGTTACTGTGGTTGGCCCCAGACTCACATGCAAATGTGTATTTCTCCTCTGGTATGGTAAAGGAGGTTAAAATATGACTATAGACCGTTGTCAGAGGAATCATGGTATAAAAAGCTTATTTACCCCTGTTTCTTTTCAGCAGAGGGCATTTCACAGTGTTGCCATTTTTACGGTCTTGTGTACTGCATGAATGATATGAAATGATCTGGCATGTATAACGTGTATAAAACCACCTTACTGCCTACTCCGCCAAATGCCACTGCCGTGTCACCTACCCACACACAAATGGAGTATGCCGAGGTCAGAATGGAAGTACCTGAGCAATTTGTGAAACTTCAAGATCGTTGCATTCCAAATGAGGAAATACCTGGAACTGGGCAGTGAAACATGGTTTTCTACGCCGCTAAGCAGCATCAGTCTGACTGAGGAGATGGCACGACATGGACACCCACGCGAGTGTAACGAGTGAGTGAATGAGCGTCTGTGTGAGCATGTGACTGAGTGGACGTGTAGACGGAAACATTAGAAACGAATCGTCCGCTGGTTGCCGCTACAATGACCCCAATAATTATTCCTTGGATATAGTGCTTACTACGGGCGTTTAAACAGCTTCTTTGCATTCCCACTTTTCTTAGTTTTTCACATTTTACAAATCAGAGAACTGAGTCGCAGGCAGATACAGCAATTGTCATAGTATAACACACAATGTGGATAATGTGGGGTGCAGTGGTTATAAGGTATGCCCAGAGGTGGGCTGCCCTATAGGGAACTCTGGAGATTTCCCGCTAGGCATCTGCATTCTGGGCCTCTTTTGTGTGGTAATCTATTTTATTTTCAAAAGTTCTCATAGGAAAGGGGTTGGGTTTGCTGACAATGTATAATATGGGGCCACTTTGAAATTGATTTGCAGGATCTCTTTTGGTTCCTAGTCCACCCCTGGGTATGCCCCCAAAGCAGTCAGTCAGAAGCCAAATCACCAGAAAGCTCCCCTCCCTTGATCAGCAAACACGAAGAAAAGAAAGATAAATGATTGTGTACACTAACGATTCAGGCATTGGGGCATTTGAAATCAGGGGAGCAGCCGCGGTTGACATGTTGAATGGAGACACACACAACCATATGTACAGCCAGCATGTTGACAATAGCACAGGAGAGGGGTCAATTAGTGGCTGAGCTGTGCACAATCTCCTGTTGTTTGCTTCATCCCATGGTTCATTTGCTGTGATGCCATGGTTGGGGCAAATGTGGACTGCTTCGAGCTGTGCCGCAATGTCAAAATGGAGCGTGTACAGCAGGCATATATGAATCATTAAACTGTAAATAGTCCACAATAAGTGTAGCTGTGTAGTTTTTTTCTTGGGCATATACTGGCTCTACATTTTGGAACGATTCCTTAGCTCAAATAATCCTTATAATTCTCCCAAATGTACTTCCCATGTGTATAAAGTCAGATTTATGATCCCACACCTAACATCCACTTGATAAAAACAACCAACAATATGAATAAAAAATAAAAAACGCTGAAAGCAGATAGTAATGACATAGACACACATCTTTTAAATAAACCACCACAAATCTTGGAAATATGCATACTGCAAATTTTGATTATGCCAAAGGGATACGTTCTAATAATGACAAGGATAGAGGCAATAACCCCACTAGTAAACAATGCTTTAGAATCCAGGGTATGACTAAAAGAAGGTCGAGGAATCTGATACATATCATGAATGTACCTTAGCTTTCCAGCGGTCAGAGTGAAATGATAGATCTATTGTTAAACATATTACACGGCCACAGTAGTTATGGTTAAGTTGCTGTTTCCATAGGAAGAGCACTTTTTGGGCGGCTTATAACTCCGCTCCCCCTTGACGAATCCACACCAAACTTTGCAAAAAATGTATATGGGCCACTGGTTATTGTTTTGCAAAGTTTGGTGATGTTTGGTCAAGGGGGGGAAAAGTTATAGGGGGGTCCCAAAACGTTTTTGTTTTTCCCTTAGACTGAATGGGGGAAAAACTTGTGCACGCCTACAGCCCAAACCGCTGGACAGATTTTCACCAAATTTGCGGCAGGAGCTTGGTCCCAAAAGCGTGCTTTTGTAAATCTGGTACCAATCCGTCCAGTAGTTTTTTTTAAAAAACAATCAAAAAGTAGGTCTAAAAAAATGAGTGATATCTATGTCTGCTCCGTGGACACACTTCCCTGTTCGCTCCGCGGACAAGATACCGATTGGCTAATCCGTAGCGTTGCGGACATGTGATGCCTTCAATGATTGGATGTTGAACAGCATGAAGTGCATCAGATTCTTTCGCTGCGCCCGCCATCTTTCATTCGTGTTTTTGTGTACGCGGACATTGTTGCTAACACATATAAAACAACACACCATTGCACTTGTTAAACTTATGAAATACTGTTTCGGAAGGTGAGGATTAATGAGGCTGGGATGGGATGTGGCAGCAGGAAGTCAAAAAGTGGGGTTTTCTTGTCACCAAAGTCATACGGTAAATTGAAAGTTGCTGCTCAATATAGTGTCCATTAAGTACAGGCGAAGATTTACTGCGTCTGTGTTACAATGTATTTAAAATAATATTGCAGTCAGACTGGCATCCTAGAGTTTGAAATCCGAGGCAGCCACCTGCACTGTTTGATGGAAACAGCGGGTCTGCAAGTGTATGGAAGTAGCAGTTCTCATGAATGCATTCAGATATGTTGTTGCAAAGTCAGAATGTTTTTCTTTCTGAGTGAAGGTCACTTGCTTTGCTTTTTTGGTTGCGAGCTCAGTAGGCCCATGCATCCGACTGAACCCATAAGTGTCAATTGTTTTTTGACCTTGAGCGAAAGGCAAAATTCAGTAAGAATGCAGGGAGTGAAAGTTTGGAAAAAATACCATTTGATAAGGTTATGTATTCAAAAAGTCTGTAAAACACATGTAATATCATTTCAAGAAGATTCTTTGGTGCAAGTACATTGCTGTCTGAGTTTAACGAAGACAATGGAGATGCTAAATATCGTGTAAGTTTACTTTTGACGACTCTACACCGGAACAAGTTTTAATTTTTTATTACCAGAACAATAATGTTGGCAATGTAACTGAGGTACTATCTTTCTTTTTTTACTTATGGAGAGTGCAGATTCTCTGCGTTTGTAGGCTATCACTAGTTTCACCCATGTTCAACGGTAATATTTCTTTAAAATGTCATGTATGACCACATCAGTTTATGTATCAGTTTCCGTGTTTTTTTTGTCTTTTTTGAAATTGTTTGGTAAAGGTTGGGCATTGATAGGTATTTTCTGTTATGTTTTCCGAACAGCTACATTCTGCCGTACTGTGATTGCCATGGATTCCAGATGCCAAGTGATGGCTTCTTTGCACGCCAGATGCACGTACTCGTGACCGGCTGCCTAACCGTCACTGTTTTGTGGGACGACCGGCCCGGTCCCATATGTCCATATGCTGTAGTGGCCATTCGGAGTTACATAACATCTTTTATGGTGGTATAGGCCGAAGTTCATGCCAAAATCTTGGAAATCACTGTACCACCGAAGCGGTAGCTTTATTGAAAACAAATACTTGGTGTATGCGAAAAGAACAAAGTGCGTCTCACGATTAACATTTTTGATGACGACCAAAGAAACAAAGTTACTATTTGATTGAAAAATGGGAATAGAGTGATGATCTTGGACAGTTAATTGTGAAATAAAAGTACTTTACAAATTCTAAAATGTTAATGTTTTCTTTTAAAAAACTGTTTATTATTTAACAATATAACATGCTACGTTGTAGGTCGCTGTGTGCTCATTTTCAGGTTCTGCGTCAAGGCACATAGGTGCTTATGGGCGCATTTGGCTACAATGTAGAGGAACGTCATCCAAAAAAGGTGTACAATATCATTAGGGTTGGTTTGGTGACGAGATGTGGGAGTGTTTTCGTATTACACAATTGTCGTAATGTAGTTAAAAAACGTAGCGGTATACGTTTATTGACTGAGGGGTAGGCTACAGCCATGGGGGGTGGGCAGAATGTCAGGGTCATGGTATAAGGTCATGATCCACACAATGTGGCTACTGGCCATGACCAGAAGGGAGAAAAGATAGGATTACAGTGGCCATGTCCACCTGGGACTGACTTTGTGGTAAAGTTGTTCGACATTAGGATACATTTGAAAGGGAGGAAAAAAGTGCTTGTGGTAATATGTTAACAGCGTTTGCTTTTTGCAGGCTGCCATGGAAAGCGAAGAGGGGCCATGTATGGAACAACCTCCTTCCCTTTCTATGGTGGCCATCTTGGAAAAGGATTTTGTTTTCTAATCTGGGACAGTTTATTGTGAAATAAAAGTACTTTACAAATTCTAAAATGTTAATGTTTTCTTTTAAAAACCAGTTCATTATTTCAAAATGTAACGTGCTACGTTGTGATGTGGGAGAATGGAAGACCAGGCTCCCGCCCTTCCCCTCTCGCGCTTGGCCTAGAGGATCACGGGCCAGACACCCGCCACGAGAGGAGTTTGCCTATCTACCAGACGACCAAATACCCTGGTACAGGAACATACGGATGTGCCCATCTACCTGCCCAGCAGCCCGCCCTGTCCATGCCGACACCTGCGGCACGGACCAACTCGACTAAACCTACACGTCGTTAGAGATGCCATGACGACCTAGCCAACGGTCAGCACACCTGTGCAAATATACACACCGGACACTCCCGCACCAATCTACACGAAGAATATACTCAGTGCTATGACACAGGCGACAGACATACTCACGGACGTACATCTTTATTATTTTCCACATAGGCTCTCAAAATGCAGAAACGCAAGACGCATCATGAACTTATATAAAAAGGCTTGCTCACGCTTCTTCTAAGAGCCATGTACCATAATGAAGAATATAACGGGGACACGATACTGAGGATAAAGCAATATGATACCGTAACCTAAAGCGCCCTGCATCAAACGGTTCCACCTATGCACCAGGTCCAAGTAGGCCGCAGACAAAAGCTTCCATGAACATTGAATGAGCAAGAACTGGGTTGCTGACCCTGCAAAATGAGCCCGGCGAAAGCACATCGCCAAGGGCACGATGTTGCAATCTCGCACGCTGCAAGCCAACGCCAAGGTCGCACCTGCAAGATAAACTAGGCACACAGTAGGAAAAACAATATTAATTGTGTTGAATTTTGCCTCAAACACGGTCCCACCTCACGTGACAAAGCCAAACCTGACAAGATGCCAAGCCCAGGAGGAAGGAGACGCCTGAATCCCACGTTTCAAGACACAGGCAGATACAATTAAAAGACTCATTGGACATCTGCAGCAGTGGGAGTAGTCGACCTCCCAACATATGAATAAATCCTCACATTGTTTACACCTACCCATATTAAAACATTGTTGCAAATGACAGGTGCACCGCAAGCTGGGAACAGCGATAGTCCCAGACTGGGAGGCTCGCGAGCGGACCAATTAGAACATGGGGTTCTTATCACTGACGCCATTCACATTGACCAATCCTCAGAGGTCTTCATGTAACAATTTTCATGTATCAAATTGAAGGGACAGCCCAGGTATACCACCTGACTAACCCTCAACCACTAATACCGTTCTCTATATGTATGCTATACTAACCCTACCACTCGAGTAACCAATCTAGAGCGGAGATAGGTTTTTTGCTAAACTTTCCAAGTGACGCAAGTAGCGCGTCATACTAAGGTAAAAAGGGCCTGCGAGCCCCGCGATTGTGTGTGTGTCAGGACGGACGGGTACGCTCCTTGACCCATCCCTGCCGTTTTGTCTAATAAACAGCAGAGTCACCTTGCTTCTTGCGTGTGTCTCATACTCTATCTCTTTTGGGATATACGGGAGAAGTTGGGGCCTCCCTGCCCGGAGGTCTACGGACGGCCCGGCCGACCCCGGCAGAATTTCCCCCCAACAAGTTGGAGGCACTGCTCAGATCTGTTTAAGATCTGCTTTTTTATTTTTACTTTTTCCAGGTAATCGCGTTGCGAGGAGGCCCGGCGGCGCGGCCCCCTCTGCCGTTGCCCCCTTCTGAGGACTACAGGACCATCGCGGAGCTGCGAGAAGACCGGACAGCGCAATCCGGATATTGGCCTTCGGGAGCCGGTTGAGAAGTATCCCGCCCGCGGTTGGCGAGTGTCCAGACGTGGTCCAGACGAGGGGAGGTGGCGAGCCGTTTGGAGGGGTGCACGCAGTCGAGCGGCCCCGCATCAAGAGAACTTGGTGAGCATGCCACGCACAACAAGCAATGTGAAATTGTGAGGGAGGGGGGAGGAATTAAATACGGGAGGTGGGAGGTGTTGCACAGGTGCGCGGCGAAGGTTTGACAGTTTAGTGTTGGCAATGGAATGAATGGTAGCCGAACGAGTGCGAGAGCAGTCGGCTACATTGCGCGAGAGAGGTGGGTGGAGCACGAAAACATCACGTGCGGCCGCTCGTAGACACTGATTGGCCTAGGTCGCGACTACGTGTAAGGGTGTGTGTGTGTGTGGTTTCCTACGATTTGGCATTTATTGATCAATGAGTAGATGAGGATCCCTATTGTTCAAGCAAGAAACTCGATAGGTAGATGACGTTTCCCTGTAGGCGGTAGCTAGTTAGTTGCCAAATACGGAAGATAATTGGCTGGTTAAGCCCTCCTGTCGAGGGGCGTATCACATGCGAGGCGACGCAGCGTGCGCAGTCCGATTATATTATTGATTACCTTGTTCCAGGAGTGACAGGATGATAGCTGTGAGGTTAACGGGGGTAGATTGCAAGTGTATTTTGAACTTAAAGAATATATGAAGAACTTACCAGTAGCTCGAAGAGATCGGTGACGTCACCAGTAGGGCTTTCATAGGATATCCCGAGCACAAGGCATCTTTCTTTCTGAGAGTGGTTGGGAAGAGAACTGTGGTAAGGGAGTGGAAACGGAGATAAACGGTAATGAGTTGATCGGGGAAAGGTGAAACGGGGGACGTGGCTGCGCACGGAGAACGTCGGCCACGGCAAGTGTAGAAGAAGGAGGAGGAGCAAGTGAAAATAGGACGACTGTATAAGAACGTCATAAGGGGTACGCAGCCGCAGGGGGCTACGTGCGCCTCGGCCGCAGGGGGCCGTAAGTTTGTCGTGTAAAGGAAGAAAGACAGAAGAAAATATACAAATGTAAATACTATATTTTTATAATTTTCCTTAGCGGACTATCGCAAGTCCCCAAACTTACGGGGCCAGGTAACGATATAAGGCTGTATATTGTAAACTGCTAGTGAGATAACCGCTACCAGATAGGGGAAGGGTAACAAGTGGAGCGCTACTATGTCATACGGGACAGGATCGGAAGGGTGGGGGAACACCCTCACTACCCCACTACAACACATATGTACCACACTGTCACCCCATAGGGAGAAACTGATTAAGTATAGCATAGAATGGACCCAGGGGACGGACAACAAAATGATAACACCGTGGCTGCCTAATGGTAGCTTCGATCCATATGCCCAACATTCACTATTAAACCATCTGCATAATACATACAAAGGGAAGAAGTTGGCAAACCACGTGGAGGTGTTTAACTTATGGAGGATGTTCCAAGGGTCCCGACCAGGACCAAATGGAATGTTCACTGTGGGGGAAATACCGGAAGAAAAAGAGATTAAGGAGGAAGGAGAAGATGGGAAAAAGGGGAGTGAAGACCCAAAGAACACGGGGAACGGACAAGAGGGAGGAGAAAATAATAATGCATCAAATGAAATAAAAAAGGAACTGAGCAACGATATACCCCTAGCAAAGGGAGTGAAAACAGAGGGAGGGGGGTTGTACCCTTTAAGAGAATTAGGAGAGATAGGAAGAGGACAGTTAAGGGCGGCTGAGGGGTACTCGAACCCGGCATACAGCCCTCCACCATATGTGGCTCATAGGAAGATGCCAGCAGGGGAGGGGAGGACTGGAGAAGAACAAACTGTGGAAATAGGACATGATGAGTGGGTAGATGCACAGATACGATTAAAATTACGAGGTTCATTAACAGGAGAAGAGAAGGAGGTAGTAAGGAAAACAGATGAGGATAATGCCAGGGAGAGTGAAATGAGGGGGAAGAGCTGTTACGACAAAAGGAAGAGATTTTGGAGGAACGACTAGCAGAGTTACGGGATGAGCAGAATGAACTGATCAAACAGCTCGAGAGGGAGGAAAGAGAGAGAGCGAGGAAAAGGAAAGAAGGTAAGAACAAAAAAATAAGGGAACCAACTGAGGAGCAAAGGAGAGAAGCTGAAAGGGTAAAAACAGCAGCAGAAACGGTATCAAGAGCAGTGCTGCGAGAAAAGAAAAGGGAAGAAGAAGAGAAAGAAAGAGAAATGGCAATGTGGAAGAGGAGATTACTATCAGAAACGACTAAGAAATACGAAGAAGGGAGGGTGATAGAGAGTATATTAGAAAGGGAAAGGGTGAAATGGGAAAGGAAGAAAGAGGATGAAAGAATATTGGAAGAGATGAGTAGTGAAGTAATGGAGGAACTAAAAAGGAAAAGGGAGGAAAATGGTAGGGAGATGGAGGAGAGAAATGAAGGAGAAAGAGAAGATAGGAGAAGAGAGAGTGAAGTATGGGGGGATGTATATAGAGATACAGAAGTAGCAACAACATCAGCGCAAAGGGGAGCGGTTGATAAAGGAGAAAAAGGAGAACTGGACCTAATAGACTTACAAACAGTAACAATCAAGGGGAAAAAGACTGAGTGGGGGGTGCCGTTTATGACTGACTTTTGTAGTGAGGAAGAAGAAGGAGTGGAGAAGGAAGGAAGAAACAGTGAAAGGGAAAGCCTAGATAAACTATACATCACCCGGACCAACACAGACTCACCATGGATCCGTAGGAGAAAGGATGAGCTGGAGAGAAGTGAGGAGGGAGAGCAAGGAATAGCGGAAAGACAGACACATGAGGCCGCACCGTCCCCATCACGCCCTCTCCCATCGCACCCTACATGCTCAACCACCTCACGCTCGTTAGGCACAATAAAACTTGCGCCCTTCACAGACGAACTGACACCCTATGCATGTCGGCTTAGGGACCTCCGTAGACGCAGGCAGGAAAGACGAATACACATGCCCACAGTAAACACAGGAAATGATGGAAGAAGGGGAAAAGATGGAGAAGAAAGAGTTACGAGCAGGGGAAATACGGATGAAATTGACGATGTAGAAGAAAGGGAAGTAGAGGAAGGGTGTGAGGACTCGATTTTATGGAACACAAAGGGTAAAACTAGACATAACTTAATGCCACTTCTGGAGAGGGGAGGAGTTAGACCACAGTACGTCCCTTGGAAGCACACAGACAAAGAGAATATAAAGTGCAGGCTCCCATCATTAAGTGGAGGTGCGGGTAAGTGGATATATGAAATGGAAAAACACACCGCAGGACAGAAACTGGCAGTAGGAGATGTAAAGGGCCTTCTAATATCGATATTAGGGGATGCAGCGGATGACATTTGGAAGAGAGCGGGATTCCCTGGGGTAACAATAACAAACACATCGCATGATGGGGCACCATTCGCAAACTGCAGACATGCACTATGGCAGGCACTGAGGGTACAGTACCCAGACACATCAGACATAGGAGCAATTACCTCCCGCAAGATGCGTGAGAACGAAGATCCTGTTGATTATATCCAGGAAATCCAAGAGAAGTGGCGCATGGAAACTAGAGAACAATGGGACAAAACACCAGCAATATTTTATCATATACTAGTACAAGGGCTCCCAGAAGGAGTTCAGAAACAACTAAAGAAAGTAGTGGGAATGGAAGCAAAAGCATGGCCAGAAATACAACTGACTATAGTGCATCATTGCAGGACATGGCAAGGAAAAATGAAACAAAAGGAAGAGGACAGGAAAACGGAAGAGTACAGAAAATGCTTAATAAATACACAATGGAAGGAGCACTAATAACTACGCCTACAACAATGACCCAAAGCCCCACACAAGTAGTGGCTGCACAAGATTCCTCCCAAATACCACCTTCACAGACTATAACACAACAGGTGCCGCCACTCCAACCATACATGCCCAACATGGGAGGAGGATACCCAATGCCAGGAGCTGGGTATTATAATTATAACAGGGGGAGAGGAGGAATTATGAGAGGGAGAGGATACGGATATAACACCCAACAGCAGGTGGGAGGACTTAGAAATTCCTACCCCACAGGGCAACCAGTATACCAGGACAACACAGGGAGCTTTCCATGGCAGAGTAGGGAACCACCGGTGTGTTGGAGTTGTGGATTATTAGGGCACATGTCACACACGTGTAGAGTTAGACGAGGAACACCATCATGGAGTGAACAGGGACAACCAAGGCCCTTACAGGAACAGCAGGGCATACAGCAACAGCAGACGTTGCAACAGGGAAATGAACAGCAACAACTAATAACACAACAACAGCCACAGACACATTCACTGCCACAACAACAGGTAGCGATAACACAACAACCCCATCTACAACAAACACAACTGGGTAGGGTGACGGTCCTGGGACACAACCCTTACACAGGAAATGGCCAATCGTTGTACCCTCAATAGGACAGCCCACAGAGGGCCTTGGTGTGTCCCATCCTGTCAGTAACACCTAATAGTGCGGACGAACCACGCATAGAGGTAACGATAGGTGACAAAAAGTTATCATTCCTTGTTGACACCGGGGCGACCCGGTCTTGCATAAGGGAAGGTAAATTTAAGATGTCAGGCGAAGCCATGAACACCCAAGGATTCTCTGGGGCGAGAGGGTTGGTTCCTTTTACTGATAACATTCCCTTATCTATGGGAGATTATGACATGTCAGTTCCACTTTTATATCATAGTGCCTCACCAGTAAATATACTGGGGAGAGACATAATGAACAGGTTGAATATGACAATCTCCTTTACTGAGGATGGCATAATTTGCTCTACTCCAGGGATTAACATGCTCACAGCACGACAGATTATGCAAGCATACTGCGGACAGACAGCGATTAGGGCGGAGCCAGTAGATGGCGAACTCTTCCAGTACGGGACAGACATGGCATTTGCATGGATGCCAGGGATAGAAGGAAAAATCTGGAGGAGGCCAGCAGCCTATCTGTTCAGACCAGAAACACCAGTTAATGAACCAGAAGGAAAGGTGGTTCCAGTGGACATTGAGAGCATTATAGCAACAGCTAATTACATTGCTGTACATGCCCAAGACAGAGAAGGAAGAGCATGGAGGGCAGTGATAGCACTAGCAGAAGAATGTAGGCTCACCCAGGTGTCAGATGAGGAGCTGTTCTCAGAAGAAAAGGAGGAAGGTGAAATGGTGTTTATGATGAGTGTGGAAATATGGCTAAGAGTGGCGTACAAACAAGTAGCACAGAAAATTGCAATGGCACTTGAGGCACCCGCATGCACCCCAGACCCCTTATTTAAGGAGGATATGACAAAGCTACCCACATCATTGTGGACTACTAGCCCCTATGACGTGGGGTGCATAAAAAGTATAGGGGGAGTAAGAATAAAATTGAAAAAAGGTGCAATACTCCCCAGAGTGAAACAGTACCCACTATCAAAAGAGGCAGATGAGGGCATATATGAAACCATAACGGCCCTTATAAATAATGGCATATTGGTCCCCTCAGAATCACCATGTAACACGGCTGTATACCCAGTGTGCAAGGCTAAAGGGGGTTCTTGGCGCTTCATACAAGATCTCAGGCCCTTGAACAACATAGTAGAAGCAGAATATCCCATAGCAGCAAACCCGGCCACAATATTGTGTGGCATTCCAGCAGAAGCATCACGATTTACAGTGATCGACCTTAAAAATGCATTCTTCTCAATACCATTACACCCAGACTCACAAGATCTGACAAGCTTCACTTACAGAAACACAAAGTGGAAACACACCAGATTGCCACAAGGGTATTGCGAATCACCCTCAATTTTCAACAGAGTAATACAGATGGATTTGGGTAACATTGAAGTGGAAAGCACAGTGTTGCAGTATGTGGATGACATAATAATTTGCAGTACAATCGAAAGAACATGCAGAGAGGACTCATTAAAGATGTTGACAATATTGGCTGAGAAAGGTTACAAGGTAGACATGGAAAAGCTACAGTACTGTCAAGAACAGGTACTTTACATTGGTCAGCTCATATCCCAACATGGAAGAAAGATTGCACCACAAAGGGCACAGGCCATTTCAAAAACGCCAATCCCACAAACAGTGAGGGAACTGCAGCAGTTCCTGGGTCTGTGCAACTACTGTAGAGCATGGGTATTTGATTACAGCTCATACATAGGACCCCTGTTTGAGGGGTTAAAGGAAGCTAATAAAGGGGAGAAAAAGTTGGGGTGGACAATGGAAATGAGAGAGGCTTTTGATGAACTGAAAGATGCAATATCAACTGCTCCGGTACTGGCAACCCCAGACTATGAGCGACAATTTTTTATATTTTCACATTGCGACCCAGCAGTAATGAAAGCAGTGTTGGCCCAAAAAACAAGCATGGGCTACAAACCAGTAGCATTTTACAGCGGCCACTTAGATCCTGTGATGCTAGGTCATTTCCCTTGCGAACAAGGTCTCGCCGCAGCTGCTTTTGCGGTAGAGAAAGCATCAGCAATCACCATGGGGTGCCCAACTACACTGTTTGTGGAACATGCACTATTTGCCATATTGAATAAACCTAAGTCCACCCTAACCACACAAAGGGCATCAGGTTATGAGATCATCTTATCCAGAGCTGAACTATCAATTGTTAGATGTAGCACGGTCAACCCTGCAAGGTTCCTAGCAGAAGTACTTGAGGAAGGAGATTATGCCCACGATTGTAAGCAAATAACTGAAATGTACTCATGTACTAGAAAGGTTGAAGAAAACGCACTAGAGGGAGGTGAGCTCCTGTTCATTGATGGGTCATCAACTATCGACCAAAGGGATGGTATAAGGAGGACTGGGGCAGCAGTGGTAAAAATGATGGAGGTACCGGTGTGTGTGGCCATGAAATGTGTACAATTACCACAGCATTACTCCGCTCAAGCAGCGTAATTGATTGCACTGATCTTGGCGTTGAGGGAAAGCTTTGACAAACGAGTGACCATATACTCCGACAGCCCGTATGTCACATCCACTGTCCACTCAGGGCTGTCGAAATGGAGAAGAAGAGGGTTTAGGAGAGCTGATGGCACTCCAGTGCAACACGCCCTCCTATTGGCTGAACTAATTGAAGCAATAAATGACCCCCAAGAATTAGCTTTGGTCAAATGCACCGCCCACACCAATGGTGAAGACCACATCTCAAAAGGGAATGCAGCAGCAGACGCACATGCGAAGTATGCTGCATACTTTGGTGAGATATGGAACCCCCCAGAGTCACAGAGAGGGAGAGGGAGGGGAATGGCTAAGGAGATGTTGATAAGAGAAGGGTACACCCATCTCCCAGCCACACAGATTATGGAGCTACAAGAGGCTGCACCAATGGCCGAAAAGGAAATATGGGTAAAAAGAGGATGCACAATGTCACCAACCGACGCACTATGGCGCCAGGGTGACACTGGAAAGGTTGTAATACCATTGGCACTTTTGAACACCGCCCTAGGCCAACTACATTACCCAGCCCACACAGGCAAGGAAGTAATTGCAGCACGAATTAGGGAAGACTGGTTCTGCCCCGAGTTAAATTCTCATGTGTCAAATTTTATCAGCAATTGTCTCACATGTCAACAGTTTACGGCCGGCCACACTCTGAAGGTGATAAGAGGTACTATGCCCCGGCCAGAGGGACCGTTCCGGCATCTCCATATTGACTATGTTGATATGATCAACGTATGTCAAGGAAATAGGTATATGATTGTAGTACTATGCCCATTTTCAAGATGGATTGAAGCAGGGCCCTGTTCACACCCAGATGCATTTAGAGCAGCTAAATTCCTAGTGAGGGAGGTCTTCCCCAGGTGGGGAGTGTGTGAGGTATTAAGGTCAGACAATGGCCCACATTTAGCAAACGAAATGTTCCAGCACATTACATCCTTGCTGAACATCAAGCATAAATTTGCATGCACATACCACCCACAGGCCAACGGTATATGTGAACGCCTGAATGGCCTACTAGAGGAGGCAATTGCAAAGATACAGCAAACAACAAAGAAGAGTTGGTTGTATTGCCTTCCATTAGCCCTATTTGAGCTAAGGAATAGACCAGGGGCCGACCACCACCTCACCCCTCATGAGGTGGTTACCGGACGTCAAATGCGCCTTCCCCTAACGCCAACATCAAGAGCATTTACCGACCATGAGAGTACTGCGAGTGTTCTTGGTGATGAAATGTACCAATATGTGTCTTCTTTGATTACTAGTGTAGTGTTTGTGTCTCAACAGCTCGAGCGCACGTGGGGCGGGTCTAACAGCAATCAACAAGAAGACGTGGATAAAGAATTGGAAAAGGAAAGACTGTGTAAAGTTGCTAAAGGTGACCACGTACTACTTCGCAATTTCAACAGAAAGTGGAACAGTCCACGATTCACTGGCCCCCATCTGGTAGAGGAGGTATCAACGAGAGCAGTAAAGCTACAGGACAAACGTGCCTGGAACCACCTACACGACGTAAAGATCTACAAACTCCAGACCCGCCCCAGCGCCACCGACAGGGCCAGTGGAAGAACAACGACAGCGTCACCAACGGAGGAAGAGACTTCTACCACAACTAACGGCCTAAGTGTCCCCATACCCTGCCACCCCCCAGATTCCCCAGAGAAAACTATTAGGAAAGAAAGGGGTGATCACCATACCGCCCACCCCATGGTTACACGATCAAAGGGTAAAGAGACTCCGCCAGCTGAACCCCAAACCCTCTGCCCATTGACCCCCTGCCCACTGTAGTAACAATTGAACTGAAGGACACTGTTTTTGCACATATACACATGTAAACACCTGAATGTTCTCTTTCTTTTCTCTCGCACATGCAGGTAAAGCGTATTATTGTACTGTTAAGAAAGTAGATAACTAACCAACTCACTGCCCAGGAGTAGATGGTACCCTCAGACGATAATTACCTGGAAGAATTGTCACACCAATTTGTATATGAAGTAAAAAGGCCAACGTACCTGAAAAAAAGGAGTGTACGTGTCTACTACACAGCATTCCTCTTGGCCATAGAACATTCAATGCCTCACCTCCAACCATACTTGCCTGCTCTGAGAGATAGATCGCTCAGATTGGCGTGGGAACAGCTCTTCGCCTGGCACTGAATGACTACTTGATAGGGAGAGCTTAATAACAATAACTAACCTTAATAACAAGCATATTAAGAATTTTCAGGCGGGCAACTGTAACGTCGCAAGAATAAGCTGCCGGACTGCAGCAAGGTAAGAGCAAAATGCCAGTGAAATTAGCATTTGTAATAAAATTGATAGGGATTTTAATGATCACCGGGTTCTTGGCTGCCTCTGTATGGCAGTACAGCTATGCTATTGATATTATTGCTGTACCCAAACCTAATATACCCCCACCCCCTGCTGCAGCAGGTGTTATGTCAGGTGGTACTAGTAAAATCCCACACAAGGAAAATAGAGTTAAACGCAGCACATACTCAGATAATAAAGGCATTGACAACTATGTACAAGATTCAGCACACGTCTCTAACAACATGTGGTACCAACACATGACCAAAATAGGCAAGCAGACAACAGAAGACAGCTGCTACGTTTGCTCATTGATCCCATACGCCATGAGCGCTTCTCGAACATTTGTTGCTACGGAGATAGATGGAAAAATAGCATGATGTATAATATACCTGGCACTGTTCCAGACGAAAGGAAGATTTCAAGGGACAGTGGTGCATCTGGTGTGGAAAACACGAGATACATATCCATATGAAAACAACTTCCTCAAGACTTATTTGAGTTACCACAAGAGCAGTTTACATGCTGAAGGATTCAAATACATAACAAGTGGTCCTGAAAAAGGAGAAACAAAGAAGGTAACACTGCAGTATCTACCATGTGATTGGTACGCCACTGAAGTCCCTGGTAAAAACGGATGTTGGGAAAGAGCACTGATGATAATAACAGGGAAGGTGTACATGGACAACAAATGGGACATAGGAGTGGTTGGCAGCAACATGGTAACTAGAGAAAATATTTCAACTATTGATGGAAATAACCATAGATGTTGGATGACTTGGATCAAGTAAGTACCCATGCTCACGTGGATGGAGAAGGATGAAGACCCAATAACAATACTGCCGTTAACTGCGCCTAAGGTATGCCACCAACATAAAGGAGAGGTGGATGTAGGATACAATACCAACTGTGAAAGCGTGATGGAGTTACCTGAGGGGGGAGCAGGAACAGCAGTAGTAATGGACCATTACTGGGCCTGTGGAGACAAGGCGTATCACACACTGCCCCCTTTGTGGAATGGTGTATGCACTATAGTACACGTTAATGTACCATCACTAGTGGTACCCCAGAAGCATGTGAATATGGCGAATTTCCCCAAGATGGATGAAGGAAACAAAAGGAAGAAGAGATCTGCACAGCCTCGGAAAGGGCCAGAGAACAGACTGAATGGCAACAACACTGTCCTCAACAGAAGGAAAAGACAAGGAAAACCTCTGACAGGAAATTACCTGTGGGGAAGGTCGGAAACAGCACTGACCTCAATACCGCCGGAACACAGACTATTCAGCAGAGCAGCTATGTTCTTCTCCTCAATAATACATCCTGGACTGCAGGCTTACGCAAACGCAAAATGGCTCCAGATAACTAGGTGGGAACTAATGATGACAATTAACTCTACAGTAAATGGATTCAACGCAATAAAAGAGGAATTGCGAGCAGTAAGAATGGTTGCACTACAGAACAGATATGTACTGGACCTCCTCACAGCAATGGAAGGAGGCGTTTGCGCAAAGATAGGACAATCATGCTGCACATTCATTCCTGCTAACGATGCTGACAATGGTACACTCACGGAAGCTGACTCACAATTGGCCCAGATGCACTCAAAAATGATGGATGAAAGTAAAGGTGTGAAAAAAGATGAGAGCTGGTTTTCAATATTATGGTCATGGATGCCATCTTCGCTGTCAGATGGACTGAAGATTATAGTTGGATGCACTATTCTGGCTGGAGCTGCACTGATCATAATAAGATTTTGGAAAGCCCGGAAGGCACGCACCACAGACGAGATGATCGAAATGGTTGGTATACACCTCTTGATGCCAACAGATGACGGCCAACACACAGGCACAATCATAAAAGAGAGAGAGAAGATGCGCAGCCAGATCATCACCAACCACCTGGACCCACCATCTGTGAAGCTCGAGAACCCAAGAAACCCCAGGAGCTACATAGGGAAATGGGTATACTGCACTCCTGGAGGAACCTGTGAATATATGTATTGGTCATTTGAAGACCATGTTAACCATTATGGACATTTGGGAGGAATAACTAAAATATGGAGAGTAAGAGGAGATAAAGAAAAGGATATGTTTGTGGTTGACAAGTCGACCAGAGGGGGGACTGAAGTGGGGGAATGGAAGACCAGGCTCCTGCCCTTCCCCTCTCGCGCTTGGCCTAGAGGATCACGGCCCAGACACCCGCCACGAGAGGAGTTTGCCTATCTACCAGACGACCAAATACCCTGGTACAGGAACATACGGATGTGCCCATCTACCTGCCCAGCAGCCCACCCTGTCCATGCCGACACCTGCGGCACGGACCAACTCGACTAAACCTACACGTCGTTAGAGATGCCATGACGACCTAGCCAACGGTCAGCACACCTGTGCAAATATACACACCGGACACTCCCGCACCAATCTACACGAAGAATATACTCAGTGCTATGACGCAGGCGACAGATATACTCACGGACGTACATCTTTATTATTTTCCACATAGGCTCTCAAAATGCAGAAACGCAAGACGCATCATGAACTTATATAAAAAGGCTTGCTCACGCTTCTTCTAAGAGCCATGTACCATAATGAAGAATATAACGGGGACACGATACTGAGGATAAAGCAATATGATACCGTAACCTAAAGCGCCCTGCATCAAACGGTTCCACCTATGCACCAGGTCCAAGTAGGCCACAGGCAAAAGCTTCCATGAACATTGAATGAGCAAGAACTGGGTTGCTGACCCTGCAAAATGAGCCTGGCGAAAGCACACCACCAAGGGCACGATGTTGCAATCTCGCACGCTGCAAGCCAACGCCAAAGTCGCACCTGCAAGATAAACCAGGCACACAGTAGGAAAAACAATATTAATTGTGTTGAATTTTGCCTCAAACACGGTCCCACCTCACGTGACAAAGCCAAACCTGACAAGATGCCAAGCCCAGGAGGAAGGAGACGCCGGAATCCCACGTTTCAAGACACAGGCAGATACAATTAAAAGACTCATTGGACATCTGCAGCAGTGGGAGTAGTCGACCTCCCAACATATGAATAAATCCTCACGTTGTTTACACCTACCCATATTAAAACATTGTTGCAAATGACAGGTGCACCGCGAGCTGGGAACAGCGATAGTCCCAGACTGGGAGGCTCGCGAGCGGACCAATTAGAACATGGGGTTCTTATCACTGACGCCATTCACATTGACCAATCCTCGGAGGTCTTCATGTAACAATTTTCATGTATCAAATTGAAGGGACAGCCCAGGTATACCACCTGACTAACCCTCAACCACTAATACCGTTCTCTATATGTATGCTATACTAACCCTACCACTCGAGTAACCAATCCAGAGTGGAGATAGGTTTTTTGCTAAACTTTCCAAGTGACGCAAGTAGCGCGTCATACTAAGGTAAAAAGGGCCTGCGAGCCCCGCGATTGTGTGTGTGTCAGGACGGACGCGTACGCTCCTTGACCCATCCCTGCCGTTTTGTCTAATAAACAGCAGAGTCACCTTGCTTCTTGCGTGTGTCTCATACTCTATCTCTTTTGGGATATACGGGAGGAGTTGGGGCCTCCCTGCCCGGAGGTCTACGGACGGCCCGGCCGACCCCGGCAGAATTTCCCCCCGACATTTGTACGTCGCTGTGTGTTCATTTTCAGATTCTGCGTCACGGCACATAGGTGCTTATGGGTGCATTTGGCTACGATGGAGAGGAACGTCATCCAAAAAAGGTGTACAATATCATTAGGGTTGGTTATGTGACGAGATGTGGGAGTGTTTTCGTATTACACAAGTGTTGTAATGTAGTTAAAAAACATAGCGGTATACGTTTATTGACTGAAGGGTAGGCTGCAGCCATGGGGAGTAGGCAGAATGTCGGGGTCATGGTATATGGTCATGATCCGCACAATGTGGCTACTGGCCATGACCAGAAGGGAGAAAAGATAGGATTACAGTGGCCATGTCCACCTGGGACTGGCTTTGTGGTAAAGTTGTTCGACATTAGGATACATTTGAAAGGGAGGAAAAAAGTGCTTGTGGTAATATGTTAACAGGGTTTGCTTTTTGCAGGCTGCCATGGAAAGCGAAGAGGGGCCATGTATGGAACAACCACCTTCCCTTTCTATGGTGGCCATCTTGGAAAAGGATTTTGTTTTCTAATCTGGGACAGTTTATTGTGAAATAAAAGTACTTTACAAATTCTAAAATGTTAATGTTTTCTTTTAAAAAACAGTTTATTATTTCAAAATGTAACGTGCTACGTTGTACGTCGCTGTGTGTTCATTTTCAGGTTCTGCGTCACGGCACGTAGGTGCTTATGGGCACATTTGGCTATAATGGAGAGGAACGTCATCCAAAAAAGGTGTACAATATCATTAGGGTTGGTTATGTGACGAGATGGTGGAGTGTTTTCGTATTACACAAGTGTCGTAATGTAGTTAAAAAACATAGCGGTATACGTTTATTGACTGAAGGGTAGGCTGCAGCCATGGGGAGTGGGCAGAATGTCGGGGACATGGTATAAGGTCATGATCCGCACAATGTGGCTACTGGCCCTGACCAGAAGGGAGACAATATAGGATTACAGTGGCCATGTCCACCTGGGATTGGCTTTGTGGTAAAGTTGTTCGACATTAGGATACATTAAAAAGGGAGGAAAAAAGTGCTTATGGTAATATGCTAACAAGGCTTGCTTTTTGCAGGCTGCCATGGAAAGTGAAGAGAGGCCATGTATGGAACAACCGACTTCCCTTTCTATGGTGGCCACCTTGGAAAAGGATTTTCTTTTCTAATCCGGGATGCCACAGGCGTCCCGGGTTAGAACGACAAATCCTCTTTTTTAGTAGCACATGTTACTGCTTCGCAAATCTCCATTGTTAATGGCATTCATCCCCCATTGTAGGGGTGGAAGTGGGGGTAATGATCCAGAGATCTTGTTATGCACTCTCGCTTCAATTGGCCTGATAACTTGGCCTGCAGGCCCTTTATTCACCGTTCCAGTCCCTGGAACGGAGGACAAACGCTACAATATTCCCATTAGCATAACACAAACTGCAAATGGAAATGTTGAAAAATCTTATTGCGTCTATGTCCTTTACTGAGAAATATAAAGTAGATGGAGTGTATGCGATTTTTTTTTTTATTTAATATTTTTAAACTCTGAAAGGTGGTTCTTAAAGGAACATTTACCGTGTTTACGGATGGCTTTTTTTTTGGAAGGACAGCTAAGAAGGAAAGTTGCGGACGGAAATCAGCAAAGAGGCACCAAACAGTAATATGGGAAAAATCTTATTGCGTCTATGTCCTTTACTGAGAAATATAAAGTAGATGGAGTGTATGCGATATTTTTTTTAAAATATTTTTATACTGTGAAAGGTGGTTCTTAAAGGAACATTTACTTTGTTTACGGATGGCTTTTTTTTGAAAGGACAGCTAAAAAGGAAAGTTGCGGACGGAAATGAGCAAAGAGGCACCAAACAGTAATATGGGGTGGTAGGTGGATGGGGGAAAATGTTGTGCGTGTGTTATTTGTAAGGTAGGGGCAGTGTTTCTCATGCTCCTTCATTACAGCAGTGGTGCTGTTTCTTGGGGAAGAGGGATGGCCTTAGCTCATGTCGTTTTCAGAGAAATAATACTTTTGCTAACAGTATGTACTGTGTACTACATTGTTAATGACTGACTACGAATAAGTGTTGGAGCTGTGCAAGGCAAATGTTGAAGGTGGAAGTTCCTACATCAGTAAAAAATGTATTTGCACACTGTCCACGAGGCATTCATCTTATTGTTAAGTGTGTACGGATTCTCGGACATGTCACCGGGCTGTGCGCCAGCATATGGTCATGTGGAATTATCTGCGAAGTGTGTAATGAAGTCAGATGTTACTTTACATTATGGTTACGTGCCACTACTAGAAACCGATGAACTTTAGTTTAAAAAAACTGTGTTAAAGGGACGTTATGGTTAAGTTGCGCTACTAAAAACCTATCAAATTCAGTAAAAAAACGTTATTAAAGGGATGTTATGGTTAAGTTGCGCTACTAAAGACCTATGAAATTCACAAAAAAAACATTGTTAACGGGACGTTATGGTTCAAAGTAAAACCGAAAAACCCTTGAAATTCGCCAGTTATGGTAAGCTAAGCAACCATAACTCGCGCCACCACCGTGCACTGCTAAGACTAACACCCAGGACATCAAAGATGACATCACAAATGTCATTGATGACATCACTGATGACATCACATGTGCATTTACTTCTCATGAAAAGTCTACACAAGGGATTCTTATTATAATGTTGACAAAAAAGTGTCAAGGATCATTGGAATAAATTTGAGCTAATTAGTGCATTAAGCGATGCATTGATACAAATAGCATTCTATTATGAAGTTCTATTCAGTATACTAAGCTACTCATGTAGAAACATAGGCATTGTGTGCAGTATACATGATGGAGGTGCAATATTCATAAATTTGCCATGTTGAATACTGAAATGATAACTGCTTTCTTATTAGAGTTTTCCGTACTGTGAAACATGTAATAAGTAGCTAATAAAACCCACTTACTACATAATTGCATTATTACAGACAAAACACAAACAGACAACAACACATACAAATATCAGTATATACAGGGAAAGTGAACTCAGCAAAAAAGCAGCAGTAGTACCAGACAGTGTTCATAACGTGACTGATTATCTTTATGCAGAGAAGTGATTGCTCTGTTTCAAAGCTGCTACTTCCCCTATGTATATGTATCACATGATGTGACTAGACCCTAAGGAAAGTACTGTGAGTAAATATGAGCATATACAGAGAAAGTACAGTAATAAAAAAAACAACAGAACTATCAAAAAGTGCTGATAACCCTACTGATTATCTTCATGCACAGAAAGGATTGCTGTCTTTCAAGTCTGTGTCTTCTCTTATGTATATGTTTCATATGATGTGACTGGACCCTAAGGGTATTACTGTAAGAACATACTTGAAGGATTAGTGTACAAATATAGTAACTTTTCAATTTGTAGTGCCTGACTGTTACTGAAGAAAACCATGTAGCCTAGATATGCCAGTGAAGGAAAAAAGGGGGAGCCAGACATTAGATGTCATCAGTGATGTAATCAATGACATTTGTGATGTCATCTTTGATGTCCTGGGTGTTAGTCTTAGCAGTGTCCGGTGGTGGCGTGCGTTATGGTTTCTTAGTTTACCATAACTGGCGAATTTCAAGGGTTTTTTGGTTTTACTTCGAACCATAACGTTTTTTTAGTGAATTTCATAGGTTTTTAGTAGCGCAACTTAACCATAACGTCCCTTTATTAATGTTTTTTTTTACTGAATATACATATACACAGGATTCACCACAAGAGAGATGGGTGAACTGTACTTAGAGAGAATTATACTCATGTTTTGCCTTGTGGTGGTGTCCATGATTATATCCAAATGGAACGTGTCAATGAGTCTCTTGCACAAAGCCTTCTATTTCTGGAATTTAGACCGTATCCCCCCCAATTGGGCACCGATATTCAATTCAAAGCTACCCTGCCATTAGATACATATGTCCCTGATCTATACAGTGGCAACAGAGTAAAAAAGGATTAAAAAAAAGCAGATCCAATGACTTCAGTAAGAGGTCCTTTTTTGACCATTCTTCTGAAAATGGGAACCAACAAAGGGTGGGCATTAGTTCTGATCCAGTTAATACTTTTGTGAAATAGGTAGATTAACATGGTGATGGGATGGTTGACAATGATTGACATGAAAGGCCACTAGTGAATGTGGTTATTAAACCTAACAAACGTGTAGGCTGTATAATATATCAAATACATGATGGAATGTGGATAGTTTCATGAATCATAGCAGGGCTTTAAAAGAATGTCTCTGTTCCCTATTGGTGCACCATTATCAGACAGCACCAGATTATCTGATTCCAGAAGACTTTGACAACTTTACCACTGTGCATTTAGAGTTATGCTACTTATAATGTATGGGCAATAAAAGGAAAGGGAGGCAGACCAAGTGGACATCTTGCCATGTGCATAGATTCCTCCGTTAATGCTTGTATTAAGGCAAGGATTTGGGGTTGTCAGATCTGCAGGTAGGTCAGTTAGAATTTGGTTCAATGAATATAATTGTTCTTTAAAATATATGTAACTGACGAGCGTCCTCAAAGGAATACCTTTGTCATGGCAGGTTAACACCCATGCTGATGAGGCCAAAGAAAGATTAGATAGGAAATATCTAATTGAGGCAAAGTATCTTAACTTATAATAAAAACGTATAACTACCCAATTGAGGCTATCTGGAAGTGAGGACATTGCATTTGGGATCTCAGATTTGATTGCAGAAACTCCTAGGAGACAACATAAGATAGCCATGCTAACTGCTTATCTTTGGTATAAGGTGGGTCTTAAAGCATTTAACAGAGTGGTGGTGAGTAATAGACTGGCTAGGTCAACACTCTTCACTAATAAAGATATTTGTGGTTGCCTCTAAATTGTATACTGACCATTGTCCTCTTCTTTTGGAAATAAATAGTGCTAAGATGGATATGTTTACTGAAACCTCAACAAAATCTAAGATAGAACTTACTGGCCACATCAAGAAAGCAATAAAATGGGACATACTATATGTATCTTTAATGCTTCCTAGAATATGTAAAGATATTAGTTCTACACTAGAAATTGTTTTGGAACATACAAGGCTAGCAAAACAACTGTGTGTAACAAAACCTCACATGGAGGTGAACAAGGTTTTAAAGAGGATCCTTGGTATGATGAGGACTTCCTAATGGTGAAAAGAGATCTTGGGTCGACATATAAACACTGGGTCTTTAATAGAAGACAATACAGGCCACTAGGTGAAATTACAGCAATCTTTCAGAGATCAAGAAAAAGGATTTTTCACATAAAAAATGGATGGTACTTCTTAAGGCAATGAAAGAGAAAAAAACAGAAGTACGTTTTGGAAAACGTTGAAAACTGGATCACACACAGAAAATTCTTTAGTTCAGTGCAGTATTTCTGCGATTATGTGGCTGAACTATTTAATGAATCTTTATTTGAAGATAGTGTGATTTTTATTTCAAGTGGACTTTGCAACCAATATTGGGACAGGAATAACCCCGATAGAATTGTATCTGGATGATATATGCATAGATATTAACTCACATTGAAATAATAAAGCACAACAGCCTGGCAAGGACCCAGCAGATTTATTTCAGATGGGGAAATTTCTGGGCTCTTTTATTTAATGCAATATCTACTTCACCTGTGGTATCCTGATCTTGGTAAAGGGATGAAATAGTTCCTCTCTATATAAAAATGGTCATGAGAGAATCCAGCCAACCTTCCACCAAATTTGATTTTAGATGGGGTGGGCAAAATATATGCAAAAGTATTACTTACACATCTGACTACATGGATGGAGAGTGGCAATCTTCATATAACATTCCAGACCAGGGTTAAACTGTTACATCAAGGTTTAATATCATATTGTTTGCTGCAGAAATACGTGACTCTAAAAACTGTTCATTGACCTAATTTTTGTAGATTTGAAAACTGCCTTCAATGGGGTGTGATGGTCGCTTTTGTGGGGATTGTTAGTTGCCATAGATGACCTCCATCTCGTATGATGACAATCTTCAATCTTCATTAAAGAATAATGAAGCAGAAGTTAGGTGGAGTTTGGCTGGTGATCCTCCTGATTCCAAAGGTTGAAAAAATAGTGTACCAGGAGCATGTGCTTGACACTGCTCTCTTTTGTTTATATATTAATGACTTGATTCAACATATCTTAGCTTCTTCCTTTGATGTGCCTTCTTTAGCGGTGGATACAACTCCTGTTATTTTTTTGCTGACAAAGTGGTTTCAGTTTAAAAAATCACACGTGGCTTGAGTAAACAATTACATAGATTTCAGAGTTCTGTACAAGTAGAGGGATGGAAATCGACAACTCTTCAAAAAAAACAATAGTGTTTACAAATTCTAGAACTAGAATAGCTAGTCTTTCTTAAGTATTGATCTTCATGTTGAGCAAGTCCCACTGTATGAGAATCTGGGCACGAGATTTAGCAATACCTACTCATAGCATAATCAGATTACTCAAAGTTTGTGGGATCACTTTTCTGACATTTGTAGTGCATGCATTACAATGGGAAGACCATATTGTGAAGTGTCCAAGGTATGTGGCAGGAATCATGTTGTCATGAATGCAGTGTGTGCATAATAAGTATGATGTGCCATGGTCTTTTGTGCCATTTGTATTGCGCCTACATACAAGTGTGTGAAGGCGCGCCGAGGAAAGGGAGGCGGAACAGAGGCCACACAGAGGCATTGATTCCTCTAGACCAGCTGACTTTGAGAGTGTGCAAGTGAATGGGAAGGGAGAGGGCACAGTGCAGTACATGGGAACAATACAAAATAGAAACACATGCAACTACGGCCGGTGCTGGCAAGTCCAAGGATAAGTGTAGACATCAAGTGGTGGCTGGACAGTTAGGGTTCTAGAAAACAGTTCCAAAGTGCGGGGTTGGCAGAAAGCCAGTGCAGGGGTGGAACTGTAGGGAGGGAGGTGGCCTGGGGCACAGATTATAAGGTGGGTAGGAAACCAGTGCACAATACATTTTAGCCAGGAAGTGAGCAGGGAAGAGGAGGGGAAAAAGATGAAGCACATGGAAAGGTTTTCAGGTGCTTTTAGAGCCTACGATGCTTCTCCTCAAGGTGCAGGGAGACAGAGACCATGTTCCACAGGGTGGCCCCAGCAGAAGAAACACATCTACCACCATCTGGTTTCGTTTAGAAGCAACTGACCCGCAGGGAGTAGGAGGCCGATGAGGGAAGAGCTGGAGCAAGCAGATATTTAGGAAGTGAGAGTGCAAAGTTTTGAGGTCCCAGGGACCAGAAGGCCATCTGCATAATGCACAGGACTCTTATATTGTTGTTCGCAGCCACTGGGAGCTATTGCAGACATTTTAGTCCACCAGAGATACGATCACTGCCGTTCAGGTCAAGGACAAGTTGTGCACTCCTCTTATGGATAAGTTGCTGACAGCGCAGAGTGGAAGGTGGCAGATTTAAAAAGAGCAAGTGGCAACAGTGCAGCATACAAAGCGCCACAGTTGTGCAGAAACTGACCTTTTGGAAAGTGACTGTAGGTTGCTAAGATACATTCAGTATGGCTTTCGTGCCTTCTTTTTATGAGTTTTGTAGTAGGTGGGTTAGTTTGGAACAATTTTTGTATCATTGTGGCAAGGAAATAACAGAGTTACTATTTTGCTAATATAGTGTATGATATGGGTAAATGGAAACATTGCAAGCAAATAACAACAAATTGCCACATCATGGTAGGAGATGGGAAGAACATCAGTGTGCTTTTTAAACACGAAGTGGACGCTTAGAGGTAGATATTGTGCGCAGAGGCACTAATAACAGAGTTGTGAACATACTGCCAAAAAAATGTTCATACCTTTCTTTTGAGGTGATGGGTGCTTATATGAATGAATGTGGATGTATAATAACTCCTGGAATGTTTCACTGAACTTTCCACTGGACGTGTTTTCCAATAACCGCAGACGTTCAGGCTGATTTTGTAATGGTAGATATGAAGTCTTGTGGAGAACTGACATTGTAAGATGCTGGAGTCTTGGAGGGCATCGATGGATGTGTGTGAGTACTTAGCAATACCTAATAAGGGCGTAGTGGGAAGAGGATATTGGAAAAGGAAGGACTGTTCATGATTTACAGGGGCATGGCTCTCACAATACTTTGTGAGTGGCACGTGTACATGCTGGTCAATGGAAATGTGATTGTTGCAATTGTCCAATCAGGTGGTTAGAGTGTGCGTCACAGGAAAGGGCGGCCATATTTTCTTTCATTAGTTTGTGTAGTGAGGCTGGCATGCAACAAATAAAAACAATTATAAAAGCCTGAAAAAAGAGTTGTTACTATGGAATCTGTTTAAAAAAAAAAAAACTGCTTTTTTACGAGGCACCACTACAAAGGACATTCCCTACCCTGGTTGACATTTATTCCCCTACTCACACGCACGCACACCTGGAAAATTCCGCAGACATCACAACAGTTGCAGGGTTGTACGTGTAACATACGCCCCTTTTGCACATGGCCATCTTATATTAGGGACTGTGGGGAACACGGGATTGCGCAACAAGCTTTCTGGGTGTAGAGTGGACGCACAGACTCTGGTATACGGTATATTTTCTGACCTAAATGCAGAGGGTGACCTTATGGCTGTGTGCTGTACGAGCCACAGTGTATGCTTTGTGGGTGAATTGCACATACATTACTTGATAGTGAATGGAAAACAGAGTCCGGTGGGAGTTATGTGTGGAGTGTATCATGTGGGTATGTACACGTATGGAGCACCTACAATGAAGTGATTGCTTTTGGTTTGTCTGTGTGAGACATTGGTGACGCTCGGTCCCGACAATATTATTGTTGTTGATTGTGGAGGGACACCACAATTTTCATTGCCGTTGGTGCTGAGGGAGGCAGTAGGCCAGGTAATACTTCTGTTTCTGATCTCCTGCATAATTGTTTTACCCCAAATGCAGACACTCATGTAGGGGCGTTATTTTTTATTTGGTCTGGAAATGGAGAAACCATGTTACATTGTGAAGATGTGTATTTGTGTCTTTTTACAACTTGTGCTTTTCGTACTTTCCAAATGGGAATCTATTGTTTCACAGCACAAACAGTTTCCACACAAATAGCATTCTTGTTGATATTACTGCATTTCCGAATTCTGCACGCTCTACACACATTGCCTTGCTGTCCTTTTTGGAAGTATGGGAATAATGTTTGTGCTTGCTGTTGTGCACTTGCGCTCTTGAAAACCCACTGCAACACGCACAATCATCTGTTTAAACAACCATCGATTTCTACCGGTTTGCACTGCAGTGTTTTCCACAGTACCACAGTTCCTTCCATTTAGCACTCATTTGTGTGGAGGGTATACGATGTGCGTCGCAACGCCTCCCCTCTCTGCCACTTACATTGTGACACTCTGAAACAAGCTTTATATCATAATCAGCCACAAAACAAAATTCCTAAAGGGACGTTAAGGTGAAGGTGCGGTACTACAAACAGCATCATTTCTAAATGCACTATGCTAAAGCAACGTTATGTTTACAATGCCCTAATAAAAACCTATGAAATTCACTAACAAAAAATGTTGTTAAAGGGACGTTAGGTCAAGTTGCACTAGCAAAAACCTATGGAATTCAATGGGAAAACGTTGTTACAGGGATGTTATGGTTACAGGTCAAGCCGAAAACCCCCTGAAATTCGTCAGTTATGGTAGGCTAAGCAACCATAACTCGCACCACCAGTGTGCACTGCAAGGACTTACACCCATGACATCAAGGATGCCATCACAAACCTCAATGATGACATCACGACATCACATGTGCATTTAGTTTTCATGGAAAGCTTCCACAAGGGATTGTTTTTGTGATGGTGGCAGAAAACTATCAAAGGTCATTGAAGAACTATCATGAGATAAGTAGTGTATTCAGTAATGCATTGCTATACACACCATTGTATTACAGACTGCCTTGCAGTACATGAACCAACTTGTCTGCACCATTCCCCATAGAAGTGTAATCTTGAAAATCTTACCATGTTCTTTTAATTTTATTTTATTTTATTTTTTACATTTGTATAGCACACAAACAGCCCTTAGGGGTCATGGCACTGGTACTTGAGGGGAACTTAGTTACAGGGAAAGTACAAGTTGGTTATGCATTTAGATGTTGTGCATTGATACATTTGAGCACAAGTTATAAGTACATTTTGCGGGTTAAACAGGCGATGCAATAAGCAGTCATATAAGGTGACTGTGGTGTTCATCAAGCAAAGAGAGTGGTTTTCATGGTCTTACGAAAGGCCATGAGTGATACCTTAGATCAAAGAGTTGCAGAAAGGGCATTCCAGTGTAAGGAGGCATGGTAGGGGAAGCTGGCACCTCCTGCTCTAGCTCTTTTTACCATGGGCACGGTGAGAATGTTTGCGTAAGGTTTTCTTGTTGGCCTTGCGGAGGTAGAGCAGGGGATTCAGTGCTTTGAATATAACCCTATCTGTTATTGGGAGCCAATGGGCTGATTTTTGGCGGCCGTGATGTGTTCTCTTTTGGCGATGCCTTGGGCTGCATGAAGCACACTGTTATGGATGACTTGTAGTTTTTCCAAGTTTTTTATGGATGTCCCTAAGAAGAGTATATTACAGTAGTCCAGCTTTGAACCAGTGATAGCTCTGGCTATGTTGGTGCAATTCCCTTTGGAGAGAAAAGTCCTAGCCGTGTTAATGAGTTTGGCATGATATGCTGCTTAGAAGGCGATTGCATTAACTTGTCTAGTCATGGATAGTTTGGAATCCAGATAGACTTTGAGAGTTTTCACTGTGTCAGATACTGGGATTTTGATGGATTCAATGGTGAAATGGCTAAACTGAGTGTCCTGTTTTTGAGTGTGTCAGTGGATCCTACCAGAAGTTGTTCTGTCTTGTCGGAGTTGAGGCATAGTCTGGATGGTGTTATAGATGTTATTAAGTATCATGGAGTCGGTATCATAGTTGCCTGTGAGAGTGAGGAGGATCTGGGTATCGTCAGCGTAGTTGGTGTAGGAGATACCCAGGGCATCAAGGATAAGGAAGAGGGGGCGTGTAAAGATGTTGTAGAGAGTTGGGGAGAAGCAGGTTCCTTGAGGCACCCCACTTAGCATGATGGTGGGTGAGTCAGAGGATAAGTCAGAGAATACTTGCATGGTCCTACCTTGCAGGAAGGAAGTGATCCAAGCAGTGACGTCGGGGGAGAATGTTTCCGTGGATGTAAGGTGGTGGCATAGCACATTATTGTCTATGAGGTCAAATGCCACAGAGAGGTCGAGTAGCAGGAGTAGGTCTGGTTTACCTAGGTCTCTAGCATCATCCATCTTGTTTTTGAGGTCAAGTAGTGCAGTTTCTCTCCCGTGCCTTGGGCGAAAGCCAGATTGGCGTAGCCCTAGGAGCGTGTTCTCTTCAATGAAGTGCTGCACCTGCAGGTAAGCTGCTTTGTCCAATATCTTGAGTAAGAATGGGACGGTGGTGATGGGCCTGTAGTTATTAGGAGAAGTAGGGTCAAGCGTGTTTTTTTTTAAGAGGGGGCGGACCCAGGCTTCCTTGAGGCAGGAGGGGGCTTTCTCCATGGCAAAGGAGGCATTGACAAAGCCTGCCAGGAATGGTGCGAGAGTATCAGCACAGTCTTTGATAATTGTGGCAGGGCATGAGTCACCCTTGCAGTAGGATGGCTTTATAATTTTCATAAGGTTGATCACTTCATGCTCCTGTATGGCCTCACATGAAAATAAGGGAGAGGTGTCAGGAGAGGTGGAGGGGCTGGGGTGGGAATATTGGTAAACAAGTGTTTGGTGGTTTGGATTTTGGTTTGGAGTGAGTTCAGCTTGTTAGGCATGGCTGTTTGTATTTCATCACACCATGCTTTATCTTTGGTGAAGTTCTGGGGTGTGGGGGTCTCTAGTTCTCTGAAGATGGAGAAGATTTCTTTTGTGTTGGACTTAGTGCCAGAGATTCTGGCTTTGAAGGATTTGGCTTTGGCGGGGGTGATAGCTTTCTTGTACCCCTTTGAGGGAGAGTTAAAGTCAAGTTTGTCTTTGTCGGCGTGTGTGATTTGCCAATGTGCTAGGTTGGCCCATTTTTCCGTGCAGAGTTTAAGGAGGACTGGGGTGACCCAGGCATTAGAATGGCTGTTGGGTTTAGTTTTGCAAGGTTTAGGCGGGGCAATGGTGTTGACCGCTGATTTGATAGCGATGTCATAGGATTGGGTGAGGGCCACTGGGTCACTGGAGAAAGGGGGTCTAAAAGCTGGACCCTGGAGGAATGGTAGTAATATTTCTTTATTAAGTTGACAGGAGCTTCTTGCAAGGGCAGGAGGTAAGGGGTCAGAGGAGGGAGTAGAGGTTCTGGTGGTGGGGATGCCAAAAATGATAATATGATGGTCAGACCAGGGAGTGGGGTGGGGATATTGCCCGTTATGAGGATAGGACAGTTGTGCTGTGCGGTCCAGTTCAACCTAGAGTACGGGTGGGGTCCATGATAGTGTTGCTGAATCCTAGAGTTTCGAGGGCTGAGTTGAGCGATTTAGCTGATGGATCATTGGTCATTAAGGCCTAGGTTGATGTCACCGAGTAAGATGACTTTGGGGGGTTTCTTTAAATTGTCTTCCAAGAGGAGAGTGAGGGAAGCCTGAAAATCACCTGCAGGGCCTGGAGGGCAGTAGACAAGGTGTATGGTGATGGTAAAGTGATGAGAGAGGCTGAGGTTCAGTTGGAGGTAGTCACTGTTATTGCTCATGGTTTTGTCAATCTTCCTGATGGAGAGGGAGTCTTTGGCTATTAGAGCAATGCCTAGACCTTTGGAGGGGCGGTCTTGTATGGTGACAGCATAGTCTGGTGGGAGTGCTAGAGATAATGCAGGGCAAGAAGCTTCATGCAGCCATGTTTCGGTGACCATGAGAAAGTCTAGGTTATGGGTGGTGATGAGGTCATGTATGTCTAATGCACGTGTGTTAATGGAGCAGGCATTGACCAAGGCACACCTGAGATGGTGTTCTAGGGTGACTGGGGACGGATGTATCGGTGAGGTGGACGTGGTGGGAAGGGTGGTGGAAGCATCATTGGCAGTGGGTACGGCCTTTTTAACATTAGGGGTCCCATTTTCAGGGGTCATAGACACAGGTACAGTGGCATTCAGATCAGTACAATGCAAAATGGGGGTAGATGAATGTGGCATCTCAGCATTTCCAGTGGTGGCAGTAGGGGTCCCATTCCAGGGGTCATAGACACAGGTACAGTGGCATTTAGATCAGTACAATGCAAAATGGGGGTAGATAAATGTGGCGTCACAGTATTTCCAGTGGTAGCATTAGGGGTCCCCTTTTCAGGGGTCAGAGACACAGGTACAGTGGCATTCAGATCAGTACAATGCAAAATGGGGGTAGATAAATGTGCCATCACAGTATTTCCAGTGGTAGCATTAGGGATCCCATTTTCAGGGTTTAGACACAGGTACAGTGGCATTCAGATCAGTACAATGCAAAATGGGGGTAGTTAAATGTGGCAGCATGTTCTTTGTGACATGGGCAGTGGGGCAGAGCTTTAGGGCTTCATTAGCGGAAGTAGCAGAGTTAGTAAATATATCATGGTAATTGGTTCGTATCGTGTATTTATTAAACATACTCAGAGTTTTTGGCTGGTGGCCGTGGCGGGTTGCAGTGTTTTGAATGCAGGGCATCATAAGGTGTCTTTACAGAGCCGTCATGGACGATGGAGCGCTGCTGACATGAGCTTGATCCTGGTATCTAGCTTGCAGACGTGCATTCCGAGTGCGTGTGGGTGGTGGCTAGGAGGTGAGTGGGGCCACGTATGTGCAGGCACATAATCTCTCTAGTGTGCAGGCGAGGATTAGGCTCTGAGGATTCAAGCTCATGGAGGGCTGCTAACCTTGTAGCAGGGACAGCGGTTTAGGGCAGATGGCAGACTGCAAGCAGCGAAGAGCTGCTAAGAGCACAGGTGGCCTTTTCCAACGGCCTTCTCCTCTCGGCTTTGCCTCTCAGCCCTCTCCCCCTCCATTTAAAGCAGGAGGGGAGGGGCAGGCAGGTCGGGAGAATGAACGGGCATGTGGGCATTCAGTGGAGATTTTTCTGGCCTTCTTTATTAATGTGACCGGCATGGCAACCTGGGCAGCCATTTTAGGAGCTGCAGAACACGCGGTAAATGCAAATTCAATTATGGAACATTCGGTTGTTCTGAACGAAAGCAAATCAGCTGATCTGGTTCCCAGCTGATCGGAACGTAGATGTGCTCACAGTGGAGCTGCTGAGCACACCGATGGCCTTTTCCAACGGCCTTCTCCTCTCGGCTTCGCCTCACAGGCCTCTTTCCCTCCATTTAAAGCAGGAGGGGAGGGGCAGGCAGGTCAGGGCAACATATGGGAAGGCAGGCCTGCGGCTGTGATTTCTCCGCCTTCTGTATTGATGTGGTTGGCATGGCAACCTGAGCAGCCATTTTAGGAGCCGCAGAACACGGGGCAAGCACAAATTCAATTATCGAACACTTGGTTGTTCCGAAGGAAAGTAAATCAGCTGATCTGGCTCCCAGCTGATCGGAACGTAGATGTGTTTGCAGCGGAGCTGCTAAGAGCACCGGTGGCATTTTCCAATGGCTTCTCCTCTTGGCTTTGCCTTATGGCCCGCTCCCCCTCCATTTAAAGCAGGAGGAGAGGGGCAGGCAGGTTGGGGCAACGAATGGGGATGCGGGCCTGCTGCTGTGATTTCTCTGGCCTTCTTTGTTGATGTGGTTGGCATGGCAACCTGGGTAGCCATTTTAGGAGCCGCAGAACGGGGGCAAGCGCAACTTCAGAGTGAGATCATGAATGCTTTTGTTTTATAGTTTTGGGTACTGTGAAACCTGTAAAATATAGGTCTCATTGCCTAACTAACTACATAATTGCACTACTGCACAGAAAACATAAAGACACTGCAATGCATACAAATATGAGCATGTACAGGGAAATTACAATAGGCAAACAAGGAACAGTATTACAGGAAAGTGTTCATAACATAACTGATTACCTTCATGCACAGAAATAATTGCTGTGTTTTATGCATTCTTCTTCCCCTATATGTATATGTATCATATGATGTGAGTGAACCCTGAGGAAAGTAGTGCAAGAACATATGAGAAGGGTGCTGTACACAAAGATAGAACCTTTTGATTTGTTACTTCCTGACTGGTAGTGCAGAAAAGCACCTGGCCTACTTATGTCAGTGAACAAAAAAGGGACAGCCACACATGTGATGTCATCTGTGATGTCATCAATGAGATTTCTGATGGCATCTTTGATGTCATGAATGTTAGTCCCTGCAGTGCACACTGTTGGCGCGAGGTGACTGCTTAGGCTACCATAACTGTCGAATTTTTAGATTTTTTCGGTTTTACCTGTAACTATAAAGTCCCTGTAACAACGTTTTTCCATTGAATTTCATAGGTTTTTGCTAGTGCATCGTAACCATAACATAATGTTTTTTGTTAGTGAATATATACTTTGTTGAAGGGACGTTATGATTAAGTTGTGCTACTAAAAACCTATCAAATTCAGTGAAAAAAACGTTGTTAAAGGGACGTTATGGTGAAATCGCGCTACTAAAAGTACTCCATTTCCCTTTTGATGGTGGCTCTGAAAAGAGCCTTTTTTTTAAAGGTGCTTCTAAAGAAACACCTTTCATTTTGTTATTTTGTTCCACTTATTTTCCTCCAGATGTCTTCACATTATCCTCTGTAAAGCATGCCTTATATTTTCAAATATCATGTCATTTCCCAATATGGATAAAGAAATGCCATCTGCTTTGCAATAATGACCATTAACAGAATCATTATAGTTATTATTACGAGACAACATCCCAGCTCTAAACAAGGTAACAGACATGCCTTTGTTAACCAAACACCTTGCACCATTTTGCTGGGGACAGAAAACATTAGAATTGTCCCGTACTACCCTAAGAAAAAATTACTGCGGCACTTGGAAGAAACACCATCACTGCCTGAACCAGTTTTTCAAGAGCACACAACCAACTAGGAACACTGATGTATCCCAAATGAACAGCACCCCAATGCAGTACCACTACATCTGCACTATTCCACATGGAAAAACTCGTACAAACTTCAACCACTGCCTGCATATTGGAACCAAGCACAGTTGACCACAAAATCTCCATGCCTTCAAAACCAAAACTGGAAGCCATATCTTTAGACATAGCATACCTCTCTAAAACATTTAAAAACAAATCTGCAACTACCAACACCCTCACTTTCTTTACCTCTGCCATCTTCACTACACACAGACTCTCTTCCTACAAAGAACAACTCCAACACCTGATTGGCTAATGCCACAGTCCCCTTTCCATGCCAGGCATGCTGAGAAGCCCTGAATGCGGCATGCACTGTCCGCGAACTACTGCGATGTCCGCAGACCCTGCAACACAGGGGCAGCCCTTTTTCCCTTTCCACATCACTGTCTGCACCACTCTCTCATTGGCTGCACATAAGCAGTCACACAAGCATCCACCAATCACATCCAAGAACTCTACATCTAACTCTGTCATCAAAACTGAGCACTTTAGATGAACTCTTCATCACTTTGAATACAAGTCTTCTGTGATTGCAAAGCACCTACAGCTAAAACTACTGTAACACTCTCCAAGATTTCTCCTTCCAGATTCATCCACATCTATATACATCAATGCAAACTACAGGTATGAATATTGTGTGTACAGTACATTTGCAATTATTTTATAAATGCATGTGAACAGGGTACCTGCCACTGACCCTGCACAATCTGCAAAGAAAGCATACTGTCATTTCTCCCATCTCCTATAATCACGTTCACTTGCAAATCTGTCTTCTTTCCAAGTTTTAATTTACTCATATTACTCATTGTAATGTCCAAACTGTTATTCTCTTATTAGTTCCTTCTGTCATTTTCACAACCACTTACACCTTAACACACTATTATGAAATTCATAGAATGCACACAAAACAGGAAACCAGCTGCATTTTACCAAAACATTGGAAATACATACATTGTGTGCATTTAAACAGAGTGCCTGCCACTTGCCATTATTGCAAAACCAAATAAATACATGTGTACATTCAGAATAGTGCTAATAGAAATGTGGATAAATAAGTCAAATAACTGAAAGGGTTCCTGAGCTCACGTAGCAAGCATCTATGCACAGAAAAATTAATGGAATTCCACACACAAAAACATCCTCCTTTTAATCATCTATACATATTTCCAAGCTTTTTTCCTTCCCTACTACAACTTCCACTAATTCATTTCCACACTAAACAGTGCAACAGCAACACAAACTCTTTTAAAAGTGCACCTCATAGGACACATTTATAAATACTTCCTTAATCCCCTTAGCAATGATGCTGATGCTCAAAAATCCCCATTCATATACAAAGCTACGTATATTAACACATACAGTACCTCTTCCTGGAAAGCAATCCTTCTGCAAATGTAACTAATCTATTCTTCAAGTGAAATTTCTGTGCCATTATCACACATATGTACTAACTTCCGTCTTTCACAATTGCAGTGAAGACCACACTCCTGAAAGCCAGTAGCGTCTCAACTACAAGACAGAACCCAGAAGAAACCTGATATTTGCATCCAACAAAGTAAGTGCAATACTGTTGTAGTGTTCAAACGGTTACTCAAACACTGTAGTAGTCTTGTATTGTAGAACAAACAATTGTTTCAACACTACAGCATTAGATTCAGTATCACTGATCGCACCTCAGCAGGTGCACACTTTGTATTGTGATCTAAACACCACCTGATGACATACCTCTATATACATGCCTACCATCATAATCAGACACTCATGCACAATGCACACATACATTGCACAACGTCCCAACCCACACTTTTCTTTCTCCAACAGACACCAAAGAATGCCTACCAAAAAGCAACTCCATAGAAAGCAATGCAGAAATAGAGAAAATCAAAATAAAAGAGTACAAAATTAGCATCCACCTCTAGCAGAATGTATACAAAAGTTCAAACAAAACAACTAAGACAGTCACTAAGCAGAACTAAAGCAGCTTGCAGATAAGAAACGTTGACTCTTCTTTCAAAATATAAAATTGAACAGAAAAGGTAATAAAAAGATTGAAGCTACCACCAGTGCTAACACTGCACCTATAAATCTTGATGTAACCACAAGTAAGCATACACAAAAAAATATTTTACAAACAATGTTCCACCGCAGAGTCCTTCAGAACCTTATAAAAAGAGTGGAGAAATCATGCTCAACCCTTAAAACCTACCGCAGAAAAGAAATCTTGGAAGCTATCATAGACAGTGCAATCCTTCTCAAAAGGAAATTATTTATATTAGTTTTAAACAGAATGAAACCATTAACACAACTCATTACTAAACTACAACAAGGAATTCTCAACAAACGGAATATCAAAAAATATAGCTTTGCAAACATCTGTGCAGGTGAGTGGAGTCACACCACCAGCATAGAACCATATTCTAATGAAGAAGCATACAAACAAAAGCAAACAAATCCAATTTCCACATAGTAGAGGGCGAGAGTATGAAAAGGTTAATAATACCATCATGGAACAAGAAATGCTGCTCACAAAAATATCCCAGTAAACTTAGCATCAGCTCTCCATTCCACTGAACCAATACATCCAGTCTACAAATGGCTGTGCACATCAATGTGCAACGTACGAAAAAATATTTCACATCTTTACGCCAGTTCCTCACTCAGTATGTGAAAGACAAAGACAAATAAAAAATAAAACTATTACAAACTATAGACTCCTGTCCAGTGTGCAAATAAACAGGACTACAAGGACATTCTTTAGCCTGCATTTCTGGACCTACTTGCAAATGTACTTTCCACCATATCTGAATGATAGGAACACACCATTCAACTGTAAGAAATCTTGTTCATAAACTGTACTATTCCAAAGTCCTGCTTTAGCACTGACCAATTTAAATAACATTCATCTACATGGGACAGCCAAAGAACTACTTGAGGAAATAGAGCACATCCAGAGAAAATATTTTGGAAGTGAAACCCACTTACAAAATTCTATATTTTTAGAACAGAATAGCAACAATTTTACAGATGGCAACATTCTACTACACAAATACAAAAAAGAAATACTAAAGTTTAAAAGCACATCTGCTGAATTACCAAACCATGTGTGTGTGTGTTGCCACAAGCCTTTTTTATAAAATAGCACAAAAACTGTAGACATAATGCACATAATAGAAGACAATGAAGAATCCATTTTTTCCAATTAGCTCTCTATCTTATAGCAGAAAACAAATACACAATTACTAAACCCTCAATATTTTGCAGATACTGCATTGCAAATGTTGACAACAACCAAATACCTTCATGTGCTATCACTTATAACTTGGACATATTCCCACTGCCAAAACCACTGCAACAACTTGTATGAGAGCATTATAATTCAAAGAGTGCACCCATTTCAAGCAATAATACACCTTAAACCAAAAACAGCAAAACTACCTCCCTCTGAATTACTGAAAGGCATTCATGGAAAAGTAGTTTATTTACCATTAGATCTCAAAGAAAATCTACACACTGTGGGAGTGCAACGTCGAATAGATCAATCTTTGATTATCCTCGTAAATGGCGTACCTACAAAAGATTAAATAAATTGGCAGCAACTACTGTACTTATATAAAGTTAGAGAAGCCCTGCAATATCTAAAAGACAACTACAACGATATAAACATTGAAGAAAATCTGAAGGGAAACCACTGAAATAATTCAAGACTTGTCAGGAACTGGACAATTTCTATTTCTAGATCCTGCTACAGAATCCAATATTTTAGACCATTATACAATTCACCCATTGCACTCTAAAAACACCATAGATAATGCACTGGAAATTTACCAAATGCGGCAAGCCAAAGGATCTCCAATCAGCATATGGGAAAAAGGTGTGAAGCACAAGCCTTTCCTCTACACTTTACTACGGGAAAAGGAGGAAGGTACGATGAAAGACCCACACAAATAACACTATCAGAATACTGCTCTTTACGAATGTATTCTGAAGACCGCAGATTTAGACAAAATGTGGAATACATATTCCATCTTGTCTTTGAAAGTGTACTAGCAACTCTATGCAGGGTAGGTTTTTAGGGGTGCGTAGAGTGCACGTCGTCTATTGTATTCTACAAAACAAGGAATATCAGCGTTTACTTTACTTGCATCACAATCCAAAATGTTTGCTTGCATGCGTGTGTTTATGCTGTGGTGGTTGTGTCCAGGGCCAAGAATCTTGGGTGCATGGCCTCTGGCCTACGGCCTCTGGCCATGCCCCCAAGACTCTATGCCCTGGACACAACCACTGCAGCATAACACACCCATGCAAGGAAATACCTGACCTCTGACCGCAACCCAAATGTGTTTGCTTGCATGGGTTTGTTATGCTGTGGTGGTTGTGACCAGGGCCTAGACTCTTGGGTGCATGGCCTGGCCAAGAAACTGCATACAGCCTAAACAAAGCAAACAGTAAGAATACAATGATTGGAGTCACAACTACACCCATGCAAGCAGCCTTTGGCCATGCACCCAAGACCCTAGGCCCTGTCCTCAAAGACACTCTCCAGCCACACCAACACACTCCCCAAAATTTGATTTCTGCTCTGTTTTATGCTGCGCTGTCTGTGGATATCCTCGGATCCAATATGTTGGACGCATCAAGAAAATGAGATGCACCTCATGCTTCACTCCAACCAATCAGCGCCATGGGGTTCTTTGTTTCTGGAGAGGCTGAGTTTCTTGTTCAGGCCTCTTAAAAAAAAAAAAAAAACAGGGGTTCCACAAGTGTAACACTGAGCAGTGAGCATAAATAAGAAAGAATAGGAATAATAAATAATTTGTCTTCTGGAATTACATACAATAATTGCTAGACTCATTAAAGGTTTATTTCAGGCACACTTCAGGGGATGAGTCCCTGATTTAGGGCCTCATTATGAGTTGAGTGGTATTCCAACACTAATTGCACTGGGATACCATCCAAACAATTAGCATTCCTGCAACTTGGTCTGGCGTAATTTGCACCAGACCCCGGCTTGCGATGGTGCTGTTATTCCTCATTTCTTATGAGTCCATAGGTCTCTATGGGGTTTTTCGTAACTATTACCATCGGCAGTAATAACGCCGCCGGTAATAGCACCAAAAATGGGTTCCAGCTTTGCCCCCCAACTCTGTGTTGGGCAGAGTGGTAATGAAGCGGTAATAGCATCACTGCTGCATTTTTGCCGCTCCACCCAACCCCTGATGAGGCCCTTAGTCTGTTCTTATGTACCTCAAATTCACAATGCAGACAACAACATCCAAAAAGCATTTAGAGTAAAATAAGTCCCCATTTCAGACTATGGGCCTCATCACGACCTCGGCGGTAACCTTTAAATCCGGCAGTAGCGCTATTACCGCTGGATTTAAGGTTCCGCCGAATCAGGGCCTCGGCAGATTTCAACCCAGCTCTGAGCTGGTGTGAAATCCGCCGAGAATTCACGCTATTACCGCCGGCGGGAAATCCGCCGGTGGTAAGAGCGCAAATTTTCCCCATTGAGCCCAATGGGGAATGGGGCATTGCCGAATGGGCTCAATGGGGAATGGGGATTTACTTTAACGCCGAACTTGTGATCCGGCGCTATTAGCGCCGGGGAGTTCGGCGGTAGGGCTATTACCGCTGGAGGTAATACCGCCGGCGGTAATGCCCAAGTCGTGATCAGGCCCTATGTGTTTAGCTTTTTTCACAAGTATCAGTTATAGCATGTTTCTTTCTGCCATTGTCTCACATGTCTTACGATCATCACAAGACATTCCATCACTGTGTTCTTGGTCACTTGACAAAATCCTTGTGCCTAAAAGCTTGTATACAGTGCAGCAATGTTTAACGATATCACATAAATTGGCCCTTGATTTCATTGTGCCACAATTAAAGAGTATGGGACCATGCCGGTGTAATTTGTCCCCAGCCAGAGCTCGGAAGATGTCTTATAAAAAGAAGCATGTCTGCATTTATGTGAACTAATGGGATGTTTATCACCCACTATTAGAGTTGCAAAATATACACTGCTTCCATGCAAATTGCATTTCTTTGAAAGCCATTGGCAATATTTTTTTTTTCTTTAACACTGTGCAAGTGTTGATCATAAATCAGTAACAATTGAAGGAGGAGAAGCAAACAGAAACTCACAGAAAGAGAAAAAAACTAAAAAAAAGTTGTTTGCATTCACATAAAAACAAAAACAAAAAAAAAACTTTTCAGACGGACCACTAAAGACCCATTCACCTACCCTGTTTCACACTCCCCCCCTTCCTAGCACAAAAACTCCACGAATTCTGCAGTAGTTTCAGGATTACATGTGCCACATCCGGCCATTTTCAGGATGGGAGCCATGGAAATGGGACTGTGGAGGTAAGACATTGCTCAATAATGTTTGTGGTTGTGGTGTGCATGTAAAAACTGCTTCAGAAGGTCTCTTTGTACAAATAAGTACAGAAGCCTATGGTGAAAGTGTACAAGGTAAGGGGCAGTCATCCAGTTTGTATGCATACACTGTATGTTCTTGTTTGAAGTTGGTAACAAGCATTCAGTGCTGCTTTTGTGCAGTCATTTTTCGAAAAGTTTGTAGTAAGCGGGGTACTGCGGAAAAAAATAAACGTTTGAAGTGTACAAGGTAAGTGGGAGGCATCCTGTTGTCATGAATGCAATGTGTGTATGATATCATATGATGTGAAATTGTATGATATGGAATTTATAATGCGCCTATACACAAGTTTTGCAAGGCGCGATGAGGCAAAGGAGGGGGAACAAAGGGGAGACAGAGACTACGAACCTACTAGGGCAGGTGTCACTCAGATCGCCCAACTGCATGATTAGGGGGAGGGGAAAGTGCAGTACATGGGAAGAAGAACAAATGACAACAAGTAAAAATATGACCCGATTGTACCAAGTGCAAGGAAAAGTGAAGATATCAGGTGGTGGTGGAACTGTTAGGGATATAGAAAACAGTGCCCAAGTGTGGAGTTTGCAAGAAAGGCAGTGCAGGGGTGCGACTGGTGGGGGGGCGGCCTGAGGCCGACATCAGATAGTGGCCAAGTAACCAGTGCAGAATCAGTTTCAGCCAGGAAGTCAGCTGGGGAGAGGAGGAGAAAAAGCAGACACAACGAGAAAGGCTTTGAGGTGCTTCCAGAACCAGCGATGGTTCCTCTCAAATGTCAGGGAGGCAGGGAGGATGTTGCAGAGGGAGGCTCCAGGCGAAGAAATATATCTACCACCAACTGGTTGCTTGCAGAAGGGACTAACCCTGTGGGAGTTGGAGGTAGATGAGGGAAGAGCTCGAGCAGGGATATATATAGGAAGAGAGAGTTGAAGGTATTGTGGTCCCAGGGACAAGAAGGCCTTGTGCACAATACAGAAGGTTTTCATCTTATTCTTCGCAGCCACTGGGAGCTATTGCAGACATTTCAGTCCAGAAGGGATACGATCCCTGGGATTGAGGCCTAGGGCAAGTTGTGCAGTCCTCTTCTGGATGAATTGCAGAAGGCAGAGAGTAGAAGTGGGCAGATTTAAAAAGAGTCTGTTGTAATAGTCCAGCCTAGAGAGAACCAAGCTGTGCAGACAGTGACCTTTTGGGAACGTGCTTTAGGTTGGTAAGATACATTCAATGCTTGTTTAGGGGCCATATATTTACCATTTATGTAGGAGATGTGTTAGTGGGCAAAACAATTCATAGCATTGTCGGAAGGAAAGAAGAGAGTTCCTGTTTTGATAGTACATTGTATGATATAGGTAAATGAAAACATTGCAAGCACAAACCAGTGAAGTGCCACATGATGGTATGGGATGGGAGAAAAAACAGTATGCTTTTTAAGAACGTAATGGATGCTCTGTGGCAGATACCGTGCGCAGAGGCACTTATAACATAGTTGTAAACATACTGCAGAAAAAGTATTCATACCTCCATTTTGTGGTGATGGGTGCTCATGTGGATGAATGTGCATGCACAAATCTTGCAATCTTTTACTGAACTTTCTACTGGACGTGCTTTCCAATGGCAGGACGCTTGCAGGCTGAATTTGTAACGGTACATATGAACTGTTGTGCAGAACTGACAGTGTTATTTGCTAACGTCTTGGATGGCATTGGTGGATGCATGTGTGACTATTTACCCGTGCCCAATGAGGTGGTGGTGGACACAAAATAGTGGTAAGGGAAGGAGGACTGCTTCTGCTTTACTGGAACGTGGCCCTCGTTGATAATTTGTTAAGCGCACATGCCACATTCTGCCCTTCTCACCATGCTGGCCAATGGAAATGGGATTGTGGGGATTAGCCAATCAGGCACTGAGGGTGTGGTTCACAAGAAGAGGCAGTCATACTGTTTTACATTAGTTTGCCTAGTGAGGCTGACTGACATGGAGAAACGCATTGTGTTTACTTTGGGTGATGCCTTTGTAAAAGATTTTCACAAGTTTGCCTTGGAAAGACATTTTGATGACAATTTCAGTTTGGAAGGAGTGGAAGCATTTTGGAGCGCTCTCTATGACTGCAGTTTCGCCGATATGCAATGACATTTCGGAGGCCTGGCCACTTCGGTTCATGTTGATGTTGTCGTCGGGCAGTACGGGGGCATTCATTTGGGTTGCGTGGCTTGTTTGGGCTTATTCCTTCGACTAAAGAGGTTGCTGAATGTAGTGAAGAGGTTTTTTTTCCCGCTGCCCATGTGCTTTTCTCATCCATAACACCAAGAAGAGTATGGGGCAATGCTAATGTATGTTGTTCCAAGTCAGAGTTTGGAAGGTGTCTCATCAACAGAAGCATGTGTACTTTTTTGTCTGCTTGTGGGATGTTCTTCGGCAACAATGACCTCATTAGTTGTGGAAATGCTGAGTTTTTCCAGGCAAATGGCATTCTGTTTTCACCCATTGGTAATGCTGTTTTGTTTGCCCATCTACAGGATGCATTGAAGAGTTTACTGTAACAATGTGAGCACAAGAACACACAAAATCAAATAAAAACCAAAAAAAGGTGTTTCTCCATAAATAAAGGCTCTTTTCATAGCCGCCACTAAAAAAAAAATAAAAACTCCTACCCTATTTTTAATGTATTCCTGCACGCAGCACAAAATCCACATCCAGAGATTTTGAGGATGTCCATGGAAATGGGATTCTGGAGGCTGAGGTATTGTGCAATAACGTTTCTGGGTGTGGTGTGTACACAGAGGACTGTTGTACAGAACTGATACTGTTACATGGAGAGCTCTTCATTGTGATTGGTGGATGCGTGTGGAACATTTCACCAGTACCCAATGACTGCATGCTGGAAAGAAGAAAGTGGGAAGGGAAGCAGGAATATTGTTGCTTTATTGGGGCATGGCCCTCATACTACCGTTTCAGCATGCTAACCATGGGAATGGGACAGTGGGGACTATCGCAACTGAGGGTGAGGGTCACAGAAAGGATCATTAATACCTTTCTCCATTGCTGTTTGTACTGAGCTGGGCTGACATGGTTGCTATTACTTGCAAAGGCAATGTAACACTGCATATTCGGTGCAACATCACTTACAGGGCAAACCAATGTAGCTTGCTACTCTATGCTGAAAAGCTACAAACAGATTGCAGAGCAGCTCTGGGGTGTGGCCATTTGTAGGGCTGCTGTGGAGAATTTGCACCCGGCAACACAGGCCTACATTATTCAAAAACATATATACATGTACAATGGCACATTGTGCTGTGTTTGTACGTCTGTAATTTCCGAAAATCACTCTGTACATTGCACAACACTTTACTTTTCTGCTGTCTGAGGGTCCGGATTGTGTCCCCCAAATAAGGGCCATGCACAACGTGGGTGCGGTGGCATGGTGACTTTGTTACTGTTCTCCCTTGGGACGGCTGTCCGCAGGACGTGTTTTGTGCAGAATACGTTGTATGCATGTGCATAGGTGTCCTATGCACACCGTTGCCACGTCATGAAAACTAAATGCAGATATTATGTCATCAGTGATGTCATCAAAGACATTTGTGATTTCATGTTTGATGTCATGGGTGTTAGTCTTAGCAGTGCACAAAGGTAGCGTGAGTTATGGGTATGTACCAACCACCACTTGTGAATTTTTGTTTTTTAAAAATTTTACCTGTAACCACAACGTCCCTGTAGCAACATTCTTCCATTGAATTTCATGGGTTTTTAGTAAGGGACTTTAACCATAACATTGCTGTAGGGTAGATTTTTCAGTAAAGGCAAAAGGTTTTTAGTAGAGCAACTCAACCATAACGTCCTTTTAACAACAATTTTTGTTAGTGAATTTCATAGGTTTTTAGTAGGGCACATTCAGCATAACATTGCTTTAGGGTCATTTTTTCAGTAAAGTCAAAAGGTTTTTAGTAGTGAAATTTAACCATGAAGTCCCTTTAACAATGTTTTTTCTTAGTGAATTTCATAGGTTTTTATTAGGGCACTGTAAACATTACGTTGCTTTAGCATACTGTATTTAGAAATTATACTATGTTTGCAATGTCGCTCCTGCACCTTAACGTCCCTTTAAGAATGTTTTTTGTGCGTGATTATCATAGAAAGCTGCTTTTTGGTGTCACAATGTAAGTGGCAAAGAAGGGAGTCAGTGTGATGCGTATCGTATACCCGCCACACAATTGTATGCTAAATGGAAGGAATGGTGGTAGTGTGGAAAACACTGCAGTGGAAACAGGTAAAGAGATTGTTGTGTGTGTTCCAGTGCGTTTTCAAGGACACAAGTGTGCAAAAGCAAGTAGAAACATTGTTCCTATACTTCCAAAAAGGGCAACAAAGCAGTGATTGTAAAGCGTGCACAAATGGAAAATGCAGTAATAGGACAAAGAACACTATTTGTGGGGGAAAAATACTTGTGCAGTCAAAGGATAGATTCCCATTTGTACAGTACGACAATGGCACAAGTTGTAAAAAGACACAAATGCACTTCTTCACAATGTACCATGCTTTCTCCATTTCCGCACCAAATAAAACATAACTTCCTTACATGGGAGGCTGCATATTGGGAACGAAATGTATGCAGGAGATCGGAAACAAAATCATTGCCTAGCCTACTCCCCCTCAGTACAAATGCCACTAAACGTTGTGTTTCATGGTGTCCATTTCTCCCTACACAATCATCAACAATAATGTCATCGGGATCGAGTATTACCAAAGTCTCACACAGACAAACCAAAAGCAATCACTTCAGCGTAGGTGCTCCATACGCGTACAAACCCACATGATACACTGCATACAACTCCCATCGGATGCAGTTTTTCATTCATACACTGTGACACGTACAACGCACAGCCATAAACTCACCCTCTGCATTAAGGTGAACAAATATACCATACATCACAGTCACAGCGTGCACTCCACACCCACAAAGCGTATAGCTCAATCCTGTGTCCTCCACAATCCAACCAGAATATGTGCATTCGCAAAATGGCGTGTGTTACACATACAACCCTGCAACTGTGGCGATGTCTGGAAATTTCTGCAGGTGTGCTCACGTGGGAGTACGGGAATAAATGTCAACCAAGGAAGGGGATGCCCTTTGTAGTGGTGGCTTTTAAAAAAAGCTGTTTTTTTTTTTAAAACAGCTTCCACAGTAACAACTCCTTTTTCAGGCTTTGATAATGGTTTTTATTTGGTGCTCTGTGCCTCACATTCTTGCAATATCATCTTCAGTTCAACCTGTGGATTGGAAAACCAAATGTCATTGCCACTGAACGACAATGAAATGCCATTTCCATTGAGAAGGTGCAGATATCGATAACCAATGTTCTCATTCTTACAGGAGTACATCCCAGCAGCACGCAAAAAGTTACACATGCTTCTGTTGATAAGACGCCTTCCCACCTCTGGATGCTGACAACATTCATTGTAATAGTTATATAGTGGACTTAGTAGTATACATGAGACAAGCTCCTTCACATGGGGCAAAAATGCGCTGCACTTCTTTCATCATCTTTTTGAGTTAACGGTACATACTTGCACAAGCTATTGAACCCAAAAGCAATGTGCCATAATGCAGTACCACAGCGTCTAGAGTACCTAATGTGGCCACTCGTCGACATTCTTCAACCAAATGGTCAAAAGTACAGACAGGGTCAACGCACCACTAAGCGTCCACTTCGTCCAAATTCAAATAGCCATTAAGACCTCTTTACACGGCATACTGGAGCAGTTTGAGCACAAAGCAATCACCCACTATGAAAACTTTGCGTTTCGCCATCTCTGCCCGCCTCACTACACACAGTAATGAAACAAATTATGGCTGCCTTTTCCTGTGATGCACACTCTAACCACCTCATTGGACAATTGCAACAATCGTATTTCCATTGGCCAGGATGTTCAAAAGCACAGGATATCGCATGTGCACCTCGCAAAGTACCGTTAGAGCTGCACCCCAGCAATTCATGAACAGTACTTCTTCCCTTTATACTATCCTCTTCCCACCACACCCTTATTAGATATTTGTAGGTACTCACACACACATCCACCAATGCCCTCCAAGACGTCGGCATCTTACAATGTCAGTTCTCCACAACACTTCATATGTTCCGATACAACATCAGGCTGCACGTGTGCTGTTATTGGAAAGCACATCTAGTGGAAACTCCAGTAACACATTTCAGGAGTTCTACATTGCACATTCATCCACATAAGCACCCATCACTACAAAACACATTTATGAAAATGTTTTTGGCAGTATGTGCACAACTGTGTTATAAGTGCCTGTGCGCATGATATCTGCTTGTAAGCGTCCACTACGTCTTTGAAAAGCATACTGATGTTCCTCCCAAAGGCCACAGTGAAGTGGCCATTTGTTTGTATGTTCTTCCAACGTGTTCATTTACCCATATCACACACTCTATAAGAGAAAGTGTAACTCTGTTCTTTCCTTCCCACAATCATACCAAATGTGTTCCCACTAACCCGCCTACTACATAACTCGTAAAAACAAGGCACTAAAAGCACCACTGAATGTATTTTAGCAACCTAAAGGCACTTTCCAAAAGGTCAGTGTCTGCACGTGTATGGTTTTGTGTACGCTGCACTGTCGCCACAGGCTCTTTTTAAATCTGCCCGCCTCCACATTCTGTCCTCAGCAACTCATCCATAAAAGAGTGTGCAACTAATCCTTCGCCTGCACGGCAGGGATCCTATCTCTGCTGTACTAAAATGTGTGCAGTAGCTTCCAGTGACTGTAAACAATAAAATAAAAGCTGTGTGTATTACGCAGAATGACATCAGGTCCCTGGGACCTGAATGCCTTCCACTCTCACTTCCTAAATATCTACTTGTTCCAGCTTTTCCCTCATCAGCCTCCTACTCTGTCCAGGTCAGTAGCTTGTACATGCAACCAGATGGTGGTACATGTGTTTCTTCTGTTGCTTCCTCCATGTACAGCATCCTCTCTGTCTCCATGGCCCTTGAGGATAAGGATGCTATGCTCTGAAATCAATTGAAAACCTTTCCATGTACTTATTCTTTTTCCCCTCCTCTCCCATGCTCACTTCCTGGCTTAAAAGTATTCTTCACTGGTTTCTTACTGATCCTATAATCTGTGTCCCATGCCACCTCCCTCCCTACAGTTCCACCCCTGCACTAGCTTTCTGCCAACCTCTGCACTTGCAGACTACTTTCTTGAACCCTAACAGTGCAGCCACCACTTTATGTCAACACTTATCCTTCACACTTGCCAGCACCGGCCGTAGTTGCATGTATTTATATTTCTATTTCTTATTGTTCCCATAAACTGCACTTTGCCCTCCCTCTTCCCATTCACTTGCGCACTGTGAATGCCAGCTGGCCTAGAGGAATCAATGTCTCTGTGTGGCTTCCGTTCTGCATCCCTTTCCTTGGCGCTCCATAACACACTTGTATGTAGGCGCGATACAAGGGGCAGAAAGAACCATAACATATGTAAGATGTACACACTGCATGCATAACAATATCATGCCTGCCGAGTACCTTATACACTTCACAATATGGTATTCCCATTGCAATGCATGTACTACAAATGTGGGAAAAGTGATCACACAAAAGCATCAGAGAATGCATAGTAGCAACGTTAAGGAAGTGCTTGCAGTGCATGCATTAAAACAGAATGCATGCACATTACCTTGCACACTTTAACCATAGCCTCCTACATTTATCTGTACAAACAAGCGTTCTCTCACAGTCTTTGTGTACACACCACAACCAATAAGCACATTGCCCAATTGCTTTGCCTCCACAGTGGCAATCCTATAGCTGCCATCCTAAAAACAACTGGATGTGTCACGTTTAATCCTCAAAGTACTGCAGATTGCGGAGCATTACCGTGATAGACCCTGCAGAGGGAGGGGGTTGAGAGGCTGTTGGGGGAGGATGGAAATGAAATAAAGAGGTGGGGATTGTGTCTTTAAGATGATGTCTAAAAACACTTTTTTTCCCTTTATGTGGTGTTTTTGTTATATATGTGCATTTATCCTTTTTTTTCTTGTTTTCTCTCTGTTGCTCGCTGTCTGGTTGCTTCTCCTCCCCACATTTTTCTCCACTGACGATAAACCGGTATCTTATATTTCTACAGGATTCTCTGCAACGCTTTGTGCACAGTGGCAAACACAACAGCATTGCCAATAGAAGTAAAAAAAATGCAATTTTCTGGAACCACTGGAACTCTTGCTGGTTATTAATACTTTCATAGTCCATGCAGAACATCCCTACACTAGACATAAAGTCGCACATGCTTCTGTTTATCCAACGTCTCTCAACCTCTGGCTGTGGAACACTCACACCGGCATGCTCCCATTGTCCTCTTGGTGTCATGGATGAGAACATCACCTTTGCAGTAGGAACTATCTGCATCACAGCTCTCATCAACTTCTTTAAATAAGCGAGCAAACATAAACACTGCATGTGCCCCAAATGTAGTCCTCCAAAATGCATGACCACCACATGTACAGTACCAACAGAGGCCACATATTTGCAAAGGAGATCTTTGCAGCCGAAACCCCACTCATAAACTGTAACCCAAAAAGCCTGCACTCCTTCCAACTGAAAGTAAGTATCAAAGCCTCTTTCCACAGCATCCCTGTGCAGATCGTGCACAAAGCTATCACTGACTATAAGCACTCGCCGTCTCTCCATCTCTGCCAACCTCAGTACATCTAACTTTCGGTAAATATGTCATTGCCCCTTCAGGTAAACCACACCCTCCAATCCTCACTGTAGAATCACCACAATTACATTTGCGAAGGCTCCATGCTCATAAAATCATGATGTGGCGCGTGCACTTTCCCAGCTACAGCTCGGGCCACTCCCCAGTAAAGCACACACAATAATTCTTCACTTTGCTTTTGAATTTCCCAAGAAACCCATGATGTGGCTAATGCACTTTCCAAGCTACAGCTAGGGCCACGCCCCAGCAAAGCAGACACAATACTTATTCCCTTAGCACTCCATTTGTACAACAGTCCCTTACTGGCACCTATTAACAACTATCACATTTTCAAAAACACCTGCACCAATCACATACTGAAACTATGCATTGCACACTATCATTTCTGTAGACAACTCCATATTTTCCCTTTAACACTCTGAGAACACATTCCCTTTGCTTCCAAAGCCCCTCCACCAGAAACTTTTCCTAGAGGATGCCCTATTTCAACATCCACAATGATCTTGTGACACACCCAGCACACCTTTTGCCATGCACACAACACTCCACCCTTGCCCACAACCACAACAACACTGTGAATGCATGCATATGACCATGTAGGCAGCTAACATTGTGCACAAACATAACATGCATAGCAACACTTCAACCCAACTCCCTCACACGATAAAGCACTCATTGACAAAAACAGGTTGCACCACCATCCACAAAGATACCATATCCTCGTCACCCCTACCCACTGCCATTCACAAAGTATTTTTTCACTACCAACATAACCACACCATAGTCACAACATTGGCCCTACCTCAACAAGTCTGCACACATCATAGTAAACAACCCATAGAAACTGCACTTCAACCATACCCTGTGCCATACTGCCAGTATGCATAAACTGCACCCAGTGAGCACTCTGCATGACTTTTCATTGCACCTTCTCCAATCACACAAACAAAACTTAACCATATTCTACCAGCCACCTCACCTGCGGAATCAAACATACACACCTGCCAGCTCATGTGTACTGCTCTATGGCGTCGGCAACGTACTGCACAACCATTCTTTGCAGGTCATCACTGTCTACCAGATACACAATCAACATTGCATTAGTGGCATGGGTTTCCTCAAGTCGTAGGCTCTTCAATCCATGGCGTACAGCCTACCACCTTCGGCCATACACCCAATAGGCTACACCTTCAACACAGGCAGCACAACTCCATAGTGACAGTATGCAAACTTAGCACCCAGTGCCCACACTGCATAACTTTTCACAGAACCATCTCCAACTACACATCAAAATCTTTACCATGTTGTAACAGTATCCTCACCAGCAAAACCGAACATGCAGGCATGGCAGCTCACTTCTTCGGTTCTATTGCGTCTGAAATGTACGCCACATCCAATCTTTACAGGTCACCACCCTCTGCCTGCTGCACAATTTAAAATGCCTTACTACCGTGTGTCCTATAGTCTTAGCCTTTTGAGTGCATGGCCTACGGCCTTCAGCCATGGACCCAACAGTCATGACCTTCAAGACTGTCACTGCTATATAATAGCACCATCCATTTCACCATTTCACAAATTTTGCCTAACCACATACACAACACTACGACCAGCACTACTACCCAACCTGTGCACCGCCATACAGCAACAAATTGCACTACTTACCATAATATAGAAACAAACACTCTCTTCTGCACCCCTTTCATTCACATACTATGGCCGTCCCCACTTCCATTACCAAACTATAGTGCCACTGCCAAAGTAGCCACATTCGGTTTACAACACTAGCCTACTGCAATCAATGTGCACACAGCACACTATGCAAGCACTACCCTGCACCAGATGTACTCCCACACTTGGTTTACTGCGTTGGATATGGTAAAGACCTACGCTCTTCACCGCATGCCCTAGGGTCTACAGCCTCAGCCACGCAGCCAATATTATAATCTTTCCACAAACCCAACGCAGCTTCCTTAACCAATGCATGGCACCATGTGCCCAAGTACCCTTCCATCTCCATAGCACACCCACCAGCGCTCCCACCCAACCTATGTCATGTGCAATTCATTCCCCTTCTGAAATGTACCTGCCACCACTTAACACAGAAAGAGGTGGCCGCAAATAGGTGACCTGCACACACATCCACCAATCACATACTGAACCTCTTCTTTGCACCCATTCACTAAAACAGGCCGCTATGAGCAGAATCCACAAACATACCAAAGTCTCCACCACCCCTACCCAGACCCATTCACAAAATATTGTGTCATTACCAACCTAACCACAACTGTTTCACAACATTGGCCCTAGTGCAACAATTCAGTACACAGCATAGTTACCAAGCACAATTAAAGTGCACTTCTACCATATTCTCTTCTATAGTAACAGTATGGAGACCCAGCACCCAGTTCCCACACTGCATTAGTTTTCACATCACCATCTCCAACTACACATCAAACACTTGACCATGTTGTAACAGTGTCCTCACCATCAAAACCAAACATTCAGGCATGGCAGCTCACTTGTTCTGCTCTATTGTGTCTGAAATGTGCTCCACGCCCATTCTTTACAGGTCACCACCCTCTACCTACTGTAGGTTCCAAAATGTATTACTACAGTATCAGTCCTAAATTCCTAGCCTCTTGGGTGTATGCACCCAACTGTCTAGGCCTTCAAAAGTTTCACTTCTACATAACGCCACCATCCATTCACCAGCCTGTAACTGCTGCAGATTCCGAAATACATTTGTGTGGTGTGTGTCCTACAGTCTTAGCCTCTTGAGTGCATAGCCTACAGCCTACGGCCTTGCGTCATGCGCCCAACAGTGTAGACCTTCATGAGTATCACTGCTACATAATTGCGCCATCCAGTTGACCATGTGTCCAACTTCGCCTATCCACATACACAGCACTACCACCAGCACTACTACCCAACCTGCACACTGCCATGTACTTATACAGCAACAAATTGCACCACTTACCATATTGTAGAAACAAAACACTCTCCTGCACCCCTGTGCACTTTCATTCACATACTATGGGCGACCCAGCTTCCATTTCCAAACTATAATGCCACTGCCAAACTAGCCACATTCGGTTCGCAACACTACCATGCATCCAATATTGTAATTCTTCCACAGACCCAACACAAGTTCCTTAACCCATGCATGTCACCATGTGCCCAAATACCACATTCCATCCGCATAGCACAGCCACCTGCGCTCCCACCCAACCTATGTCATGTGCAAATTCTTCCCCTTCTAAAATGTACCTGCCACCACTCACCACGGAAACAGGTGGTTACAAACAGATGGTGCCACAATCTATGGGGCCGTTGCAGCACCTGCCTCCAATCACGTCAAAAAGTACTCGCCTGTGTAGGTACCCGCGACTTCATGCAGTATGCGCGAACACCATAGGCACTCCTCCATCTTCTTCCACCTACACACATATTTCACATGAACCTCTTCTTACTCCCCCACCCTTTTCCTCCCTTCTTGCAGCCAACACATGCCGTACTGTACATTTTCCACAACCGTCCGCCACCGCACTGTCCTCTGAAACACCATGGCAGCATTTCACAAAAACTTTGATGCGCAGCACGCTTCCCTCCAGCTAACCACCGGCCACGTCCAATGTTCCCTGACATCACGATGTACTGCAGGCCAATGACACTTGGGTCCGTTGAGCGAACAGGGAAATGAGTCTGCGGAGTGGACCCATATATCACACATTTTTTGGGATGTACATCTAAATACTTTGCCAAAAAAGTACTGGTTAGATTTCCACCAAACACACAAAAGCATGAATTCTTTTGCAAAGTTTGGTGAGGTTTGGTCAAGGGGGGGCAAAGTTATAGGGGGGTCCCAAAATTTCTTTTTTTCCCATAGACATAATGGGAAAAAACGTTGCTCACGCCTACAGTCCTAACCGCTGGTCAGATTTTCACCAAATTTGTGGCAGGAGTGGCGGGTTGGTCCCAAAAGTGTGCTTTTGTTAATTTGGTGTAAATCCGTCCAGTAGTTTTTTTTTTTTTTAAACAACCAAAACGTAAGGCAAAACAATAAGTGATATCCACACTTCCGTGTTCGCTCTGCGGACAGGACACCGATTGACTAATAGACTTGTGTCATGTCCGCAGACACACAACGTGTTCACTGATTGGTTGGCATGAAGCATGAGGTGTGTCAGATTTTTGGAAAAGTCTGCCGTCTTGGATTCATGGACATCGGCCGGTGTCCGCGGACATCACGGTAAAAACATATTAAAAAATACAACATTGCACTTATCAAATAATCTCTGGGGAGGTGAGGGGTGATGAGGTTGGGATGGAATATGGCTGTAAGAAGCAAAAAAAGGGTGGTTTTTGCCACGAAAGTCAGGGAACATTTCAGAAACCACATTAAATTTTGCATTTATATTCCCGTCCTGATTCTGAATGTGTTTCCAAAGTTTGGTGAGATTCTGTCAAGATGGGGCAAAATTAGAGGGGGGTATCAAAATAATGTAAAGGCTTATAAATGAGGAGCCACTTGATGAATGTACTCTTAATTTGGCAAACTGATAATAGAACTAGATATTAATGTTTTTGGGAAGTTTGGTGGGATTTTGTCAAGGGGGACAAAATTAGAGGGGGGTTCCAATATAATGTAAAGGTTTATAAATGCAGTTCAATTTGACGAATCTACTCTTATTTTGGCAAACTGATAAAAGATCTATATATATACAAGTTTTTGCAAAGTTTGGTGGGATTTTGTCAAGAGGAAGTAAAATTTGAGGGGGGTCCCAAAATATCTTCAAGGATTATAAATGTGGTGCCATTTGACAAATCTACACAAAGGTTTGCAAAAAGATTATAGATCTAGATATAAATGTTTTTGTAAAGTCTGAATGGATTTTGTTTTTTGACAAGTGTCATAATGTAGGTACAAAGGTACAAAAAATAGTGATTTACCTTTGGTGACTAAGGTGTAGCCTGTGGCCATGGGTAGTGACCAGATTGTCCGGGTCACGGAATAAGGTCAAGATCCGGACAATCAGGCTACTGGCCATGACCACGAGGGACAACACATGGGGTTAAAGTGGTCATGTCCACCTGGAACTGGCTTTGTGGTAAAGTTATTCGAAATTGGGATAGGTTTGAAAGGGAAGAAAAATGTGCTTGTGGTAATATGGTCATAGGGTTCACTTTTCACATTCTGCAGGCTGCCATGGAAAGCAAAGGGGTGCCCTGTGCGGAACCCCGCACTTCCCTTTCCATGGTGGCCATTTTAGCAAAGGATTTTCCCTCCTGCACCGGGATGTAGGAAGATAAATCCTTTTTTTAGCACACCGGGGTCCCACTTTGGGAAGCTAGGGTGCTGATGGCCTTCATCCCCCATTACAGGAGCTGGAATGGGGGATAATGATCTGGAGACCTTGTTATCCACCCTCGCTTCGTTTGGGCTGATAACTTGGGCTGCCAGGTTGGTATCCATCGTTCCATCCCTGGAACGGGGGATAAACGCCAAAATATTTCCATTAGGATAACACAAAATGCAAATGGAAATGTTGGAAAATCTTATTGAGTGTATGTACTTACTGAGAAATATAAAGTAGATGGATTTTATAAGTGTTTTTTGTTCTATTTTTTAACTGTGAAAGGTGGTTCCTAAAGGCACATTTCTTTTACTGTTTTTGAATGCATTTTTTTTTCGCAGGAGATCTTAGAACGAAAGGCGGGGAGGGAAATGAGTTAAGAGGCACCAAACACTAATATGGAGGGGCAGGTGAACAGGGGAACATGTTGCACATGTGTTATTTCTAAGGTAGGGGGCAGTGTTTCTTATGCTCCTTGATTACAGCAGTGGTGGTGTCTCTTGAGGAGGAGGGATGTCATTAGCTGATTCCATTTTAAGATAAATAGCAGTTTTGCTAAAAGTATGTCCTGTTTACTAGATTGTTAATGGATGAGTAGGAATAGGTGTTGGAGCTGTGCAAGGGAAATCTTGAAGTTGAAAGTTCCTACATCAGTAGAAAATGCCATTCCGAACTGTCCGCAAATCACAGATCTTATTGTGAAGTACGGACAGGTTCTCGGACACGTCATCATGCCATGCACCAGCATATGGTCATGTGGCACTGTCCGGAAGGTCCGCAATGAAGTCAGATGTTCGTAGACGTTATGGTTAAATTGCACTAATACAAACCTTTGACATTCAATGAAAAAACTTTGTTAAGGGTATGTTATGGTTAAGTTGCACTAATAAGAACCTATGAAATTCACTGAAAAAACATTGTTAAATGGACGTTATGGTTAAGTTGGACTCATAAAAAACTATGAAAATCAATGAAAAAACTTTGTTAAGGGGACGCTATGGTTAAGTTGCACTAATAAAAACCGATGAAATTCAATGAAAAAACATTGTCAAAGGGACGTTATGGTTACATAGCAAGTTATGCAACCATAACTCGTGGCACCACCGTGCACTGCTAAAAATAACACCCATGACATCAAAGATGACATCACAAATATGATTGATGACATCACTGATGACATCACATGTCTAGCCCCTTCTTTTTTTGTTCACTGACATATCTAGGCCAGGTGAGTTTATTCACTGACAGTCAAAAACTTAAATTGAAAAGGTATTACATTTGTAGATGTTGCTATTCCCACATTCAATCACGTTTTATGACGCACATACATAGGTAAAGAAGCAGGCCTGAAACACAGCAATCATTTCTATACGTAAAGATAATCATGTTGGTTATACACAGTAGCTCATGATAGTGCCTCTTGTTTACTTACTTTACTCTCTCTGTATAAGCCCCATATTTATATACATTGTGGTCTCTTAATGTTTTGTGTGTAGTAGTACAAGAATGTAGTAAGTGATGCATTATTACCTACTTAGTATATGTTTCACAGTATGCAAAAATGTGATACAGAAGCATTCACCGTTTTACTATCCAACATGGGAAAATTAGAAATATTACATCTCTATGGTGTATGCTGCAGCCAATACCTATGTATCTGTATGAGTACGTTCCTGTTCTAGGAACAACACTGCGATGGAATGTTCTTTGGAGCAGTACATTGCATAATGAAGTATGTAGTTCATCACACATCTCTAGATGGCCCCTGACACGTTTTTGCCAACATTACATTCCCAACCCCTTGTAAGGACTTCCTATGAAATTAAATGCACATGTGATGTCATCAGTGATGTCATCAATCATATTTGTGATGTCATCAAATGACATGGGTATTAGTCTTAGCAGTGCACGGTGGTGGCGCGAGTTATGGTTGCTTAGCTTACCATAACTGGTGAATTTCAGAGGTTTTTCAGTTTTACTTGTAACCATAATGTCCCTTTAACAGAGTTTTTTTACTGAATTTGATAGGTTTTTAGTAGCGCAACTTAACCATAACGTACCTTTCACCAAGTTTTTTCATTGAATATATATATATATATAGATATATAGATATATATATATATGTCTCCTAGTGGCAGTGTGCAGTGTGCACCGTACCCCTGCATCAGCATGTTCACACGTATTGTGCAAGCGTGGTAATCTTGGCCGGCCCAAAGTGTGGCGTGATCTGTGATTTGTTGCCGAGATGTGGGAGGGAGGCACATTAGCATGGCTCGCAGGCCCCCAAATTGTGTGCTACGCTTCCGATGTATTGATGTGTTTGGGGAGCACAATGCTCTGAGTTACTAGAAGTCTGAGTAGAGTACCTTTAGCGCTGTGCTCTGCAGGCAACGTGCTTCCTCCCTTCACGAGAGTTGTGCGGCAGGTAGGCAGCACAGCCAAGCTCCTGAGATGGGAAAAGACTGTGCAGACGGACACAATTTACTGCATATTTAATGGGGTGTGTGGTTGCCTATGATATGCCCAGGGGATGCAGTGCCCCATTTTTTATGTTAAAGCACTGGAGCAGCCAATTAGGCCAATCCTTGGGGATGCTACGGCACTATTTTGGGCTACTAAATGCTGAAAACCCAGGCCAGTCATTCTCCTCACAGTCCCATCTAATCAGCCATGATATTTGCACTGCAGATGGTTGTGAGGACGCAAAAAAACCCACGAAAAGCCATTTCGACAACAGAAGAATTTGAAATGCCATTTATCTTAGAGTCGCCTAGTATTGATTTGTTTTACAATACGCTGCTCAAAATAAGAAATGCATATCATTAAAAAAAAAGTAATTGATTGCCTCGTGCGCGCTAATTTAAGGAATGATGCATGCTTTGTTCATGAAGCTGGCACTTTGACGGAGGCAGGTAAGCGCGCCATGCATCATGCTTGGCCTTGCAAATACTCCCCCAGGTGTTCGGGGCGGAAGAGGAAGTCGATTTACCCTCCCATCCCGGCCTCTGGTCTCTGCATCCATGCAGGGAGCCAGAGGATGCGCCGCCCTGTTATCGGGGATGTTCTCAAGACACTGGCTGCTCTACCCATGCATCATTCATGCGATTAGAAAGTGCTAAGACAGGACAGCGATGAAATATTAAACTGCATTAAACTCCACATAAAATGATCAATCACCCGACGCTCCGCCAACCGTGCGGCAGCACCGCTGTACCCGGGGTTAACTATATCTCAGCGTCTCGAGTATATACACGTTCGGGCGACCTTTTAACAACTGCTTAACATAATGAAATACAAGACAAAAGTCTCCAAGACATCTGGTAACTGATTCTACTCTAGTGGAGCTGAAAATGAAAATGAACGTCCGCCCAGGACAGCTCTTGTTGTAGCTTCCGCCAAGCAGCTAAATTGCCGCCATTAATTGCAGGCCGCAGCCAAGTCATGCAGAAAGGCCGGGGCATTTGGTGGACAGCACACATTTTGGCATGATAGGTTTCCAGTTGCTTTTTGGTACCCAGCCAGCAACAACGTGAGCCATTTGAGCAGGATCTAGGCGAATGCAGCTTGGGGCAAATCCGTGTGCTCCGATTGGCTGAATATTTAATATTAATAAATTGGCTGAATAATAAAATGTTACACATATTTACAAGGAACTGTTCTGTTAAGGCTTGTTTAGGACTGACCTGGAGTCACAATGGAAACAGTACACCCCCATGAGTCTCCTAGTGCACAGGCATATGGTAGTAAAAGGTCGCAGAGGTCACCCATGAGTGTCCCGGTGCACATGCACATGGGCCATCCCGTGAGGGTTCCTGACAGCTTGCCAAGATCTCCAATTTGAGAATAAGGAAAACACGGCAAGGGTCGGGCGCTCCTAATCTGCCCGTCGATGTGCACAGGACACTGTGTGCCTTTTTCCCACAAGATTATATTGTACCCGCACCTGTTACAGAGAAGCATGCATAGAAAATAATCATGAAGCAACAAGAGGCCTATGTTATTGATCCTGTCACGGCTGGGGGGTTTCAGCTGACAACTCAGGAGCCGGACTCTCAAATTATGGTTCAATATAGTTTATTTTACAACACAAAACATGGCTTCAGAAAAACTGGGTAAATAAAAGAGGCGTTTTAAAGAAATTAAAACAATGCAATTTCAATTTCATTGAGGAGCATAGCCTGTCAGTTCGTGTCTCACAATACTATGGTTTCCACCTCCTTGTGGTCAAATTTAAGTCACATAGAGTCAAGGGGGTATTTACATTTCCCCTGCTAGGGGATCCCTGGACTTCTTCCCTGACTCTTTCCAATGTTGTCCTTGTAATCAGGATGCTGCTTTTTTTAGGTGGTGATCTCCACCTGCTGCATCAGGTGATGACACACATGAGGCCACAAAGTGAACCAGCAAGCAGGGTCCGAAAGGTGGGACTCCAGGAGCAACAGCGGATGATACACCAGAGGTTGCAAAGTAGCAAGGATCAGTATGCTGAAAGTACAGCAAATGAAGGAGCAAGGCTCCAGGAAGAGAAGGCGAAAAGAACAAGAATTAAGGTTCAAGTAGGAAGCAACAAGGGGGAATGCAATAAGGTGCACTTACCCCATTCTGAGCCGAGAAGAAATACCAGCATATTCGTATGAGAAATCGTAAATATCGGAAATAGTTCTGCCATCTTGGGATGGGCGCCGTTCCCAGAGCATCCGCAATCTTGTGTATGGTAACGGATGGAACTCTGTGCCAAATAAGTGGTTGCCCCAGAGAGGCAAGCAGCACCACCACCAAAGCAGCTCCAATGTATACTCTTGTGGCTTCTGACATTGTACCCGCATCCAAGAATGGAAAGGCCAGGCTTCCAGAGGTGCAAAGAATGGAATCTCGCGACCAGATAAGGTGAATGAACATAAGAGGGCAGCCATACCTTGTCCCCAGGTTGTTACAAGGGAGCTTCAGACCTTTTCTTGTCAGCTTGTTGTTTGTCATGGGCCTTCCAGCCTTTGAGGCTCAGTACCGCATCGTGTCGGGCATGATGTAGTCTGTGGTGATGGAATTTCAAGGAAGGTAGATGGCTTCTCTGCAAAGGGCTATGGGAAAGACTCTAGGCTGATATCCATATTATACAGTCAAAAGGACTCATCCAAATAGCAGAGTGGTTCCAGTTGTTATGGCTAAATTTGTCTGTAACCAACATGGATTCCCAATCATCCTGAGCAGCGGAAGTAAAGCAACGTGCATTTTGCTCCAGTGATTGATTCAGCTTCTACTTTTGCCCATTTGTTTGAGTGGTAACCAGCGGATGTCACCCTTTCTATTTTCAAAGCTTTACAAAGGTATTTCCAAATGTTTGAGACGTGTTTAGGCCAATGATCTGAAATAACGCATCTGGGAAGTCCATGTAAGTCGAAGATACCTTTCAGGAAGACTTGGGCTATCTCACTAGCAGTTGGCAACTTGGGTAATGCGGGAAAATGTGCCAGTTTGCAGCATGAATCTATAGTAACCATTATAGCAGTACACCTAGTGGAACAGGGCAAGTCCACAGTTAAATCTGTGCGTACAGTGTTCCAAGGTCCTGCGGGTTCTTTATCTTGGTACAGTTTGCTGTGAGGTAGATGATGTGGTTGCTTAGATTGAGCATATACAACCGAGGTAGACACATACTTCAGCATGTCTTTGGACCAAGGCCACCAAAAGTATTGTTCCAGCAGTTTTCTGTTGATAAGGCCCCACGGTGTCCAGCTATCAGGTTTTCATGGCAAATCTCTAGCACGCGATTCCATAGGGTGACTGAAGGGATTAACAAACTGTAATGTAAGAATAAGCACTTACAGGGATATCGTCCCAGTGATTAACTGTTTCAGGCTAATGTGTTCGGAGGAGACCAGATAAATAGGAATATGAATTGCTCGTCAAGACAAGGCATCGGGCAGAAGATTTTAACACCCAGAATGTAGGTAATCTTGAAATCATATTGTAGGAAGAAGCAGGCCCAACTTGCAGGTCTACTTGGATGACATATTGGCTGTTAGGACATTCCAATTGCTGGAGTAACCTCAGGTGATGATGGTCGGTTCTTACTTTGATGGTATGTAATTGACCTAAGGGAAGATGTCTCCACTCGAGGAAGGCATGTTTCATCGGAAAGAGTTATTTTTTCAATCACAGAATAATTGGCTTTGTATGGCACGCATTTCATAGACAAGTAAGTAACAGGTTGCTCCAGACCATAATCCATTGTTTGTATTAAGGCAGCCTCAACGGCAACCTCAGATGCATCCATTTTGGTGATAAACTGTCTTATTGTATCTATATGATGGAGGATTGAAGCAGAAGTAAACCACACCTGTAACTCATGGAAGGATGCAGCGGGTTCCTTCCTGCAATAAAATATCTCTTCTTCCCCTTCAGGGTGTCTGCAATGGGTGCACTAATGTGCAAAAATCGTGAAATACATTTGTGGTAGTGGTAAAAGTTTGAGGGACCCAAGATGTTCTGGACAATTTTCACCCTATGAGGATGTGGCCATTTTGATATCACAGTTATCTTTCTTCAATCCATGGAGACACCATCAGAAGACAGAACCAACCCCAGATAGGCAATTGTTGACAAACAGAATTAACACTTCTGCAGTCTAGCAAAACAGAGGTGGGAGCATAGACAGGATCTTCCTGCACATGGCTGACATGCTCCATATATAACATATTAATACACAGTACTTTAAATAGATGCCCCACACATTATTCTCATGCTCAAATGCTTCTAATAAGATTCTCAGTAATGAACACTCAATGAATGCCCTTACACTCTAGTGTACAGTGTACATCTTTTGATTATGTTAATATTAATGTTAATGTTAAAGGTATTTATATTGTGCACCATCACCACTGGAGTGGTCCTAAGGCCCTCTTGCAGATCTGAAAATTAGGGTGTGCAAAAAAGGGGGGGAATGGGTGGGTTAGTAGGGTGTAGTGGGAATAGGAATGTGAGAGTTGTGATTTGCTGTTGTCGGGTTCAGTTCAGTTTGCACCGTTCGTTGAGCTTAAGTGCAGTTTTTGGGTCGATGCGACTTCCCATGTGCTGTTGTGAGGGGTTATGTGCTGTTATTCTGTTGTAGTAGTGTGGTGCTGTACATGCATATTGCTGTACAGGGATGTGGTTGTGTGAGTTTCTGTATGGGAAGTGTATAGAGAAAGTTGACATTTAAGAGTTGGGTTAGCAGGTTTTATGAGAAATAATTAATATAGAAAAATTGCTACCATTATAGACACTACACATAACACACTTAATATGCTAAATGTTATTAATGAATATGAAGCTATAATTGTCCTTTTCCTCTATGTCTACTCAAGACCAATCAATCATTTCAGAAGTATAATGGCCATATAAATAGCAACTGCCTATCTCAATAGATATCCCTAGGCAACATCATAGAACGGCCTGCCCCCTCAATACCTCTCCTCTTTCACAATGTCATATTAAAGATGGGTAAAACAGGATGTTATACTCACTACAATCCTTGAAATGTAGGGAGATGAGAGATGGAGGTGGGATGCCTGGATGGTTTGCACAATCACAAAAAATTCTAAAATGTTTGAATCCAATAACCACCTAACAAAATCACCATGGATAGCAAAAAGCAGCCAAAATAGAAAAAAAAATACTTCAAAAATGTTCAGTGTCAATTGGAGTTGTCCATAGTGTCAGAAATAGTCCATTGTGAATAGGTGGTGAGCTGATTGCACGGGGTAGGGATATTCCCCATACAAAGCTTAGTCAAAAATAGCTCTTCTGCAAGGGCTTGCAAGAAGGGAGCTTCTAGTCTGCTTCTGGGTGGTACTTTCAGCCTCTGGTCTGTCTCGTCTGCTTTGCCCAACTCCACAAATCGCTCCTCAAGCCCTCCCCATACTCAGCCTTGTTATAGTTACGGAGATTTCTGCCTTACTAGCAGAAAAAGTAAGATGCTGCTTAGGTCATGCCTCACTATTAGCGTTTAGCTGGAGCAAGTTGCTTGTTCATGTCTAAAGCAAGGTTGACAATGCATTGTCTCAGTTTTTCACCCAGTTGTGAGTTGCTTTCTTATCATGCAATGGCTTTTTCCATGTTATCTGGCTTTTCTGGAAACGTAGTTGTTCTTCATTGTAGTTCCTTACTTAGACAATTGGAATACTCCCCATCCTGTTTGGAGTGCATCCCAGAAATATTGTTTATGCAATCTGCTTGAATGTTCCGTAGCAAAGATAAAATTGGCACACAGCCCAAACATCCAAAGTAAACGTAATTATCTGTTCTTAGATGGGAATTCTGCTCATGGTACAAATATATTTTAATGCAGTTGCATTATGTACATCCCTTTCTTCTGAGCCCATGACTTGAAATACCATACATGACTTGAGATACCGCTCAACCACAGCATTCAGGCTAAATTACATGTCAGCTCTTTTCTCTGGTTCAGATCGTGTGAACATCCTGAAGAAAGGTACTGTGGATTCAGGTAATATCTCAATAGCGCAATACAAGTATCGATGAGGTGGAAGAGACCTTCCTTTATTGTCTAAAAATATGTCCACAAAGTCAGAAAACTGGATAGAAATGGATTGCAGGGTAAACAGCATGGAAGGTCTGGTAAGATATCAGAGATTTTAAGGTGGCTTATTCGGTGAAGTGCATGCCTTAACTCAGATTCCTTGGATTACTTTCTGCTGAATATCGGTCGTACCGACCATGTTGGTAGCCCCAAAGACAGTGACAAATTGTCAAAGGGAAAACATGATGGTAAAAAACCATCAAGGTATAACAGGAAGCAGGGTACAACAGACGGGACTGCAGGAGCAACAGCAAATGATGTGAAGGAGTCAACAAAGGACCGGAGTCTCCCAGCAGCAGGTAAGCAGCAAGGATCAGTATGCAGAAGGTACAGGGAATGAAGGAGCAAGGCTTCAGGAAGAGGAGACATAAAGAACAAGAAGTAAAAGTCGACACTGACTAGGGGGGAAATGCAATTAATGCCATTTACCCCATTCTGCGCCAATAATAAAAACCAGTGTCTTAGTACTGGAGACTGGAAGCAGAATTTCAACATCTTGGGATGGGCACTGTGTCCAGAAAAGCCCCCATCTTGTGAAGGGCAACTTGTGGCAGTCCGTGACAATGATGTGGATGCCCCAGATCATCCAGGAGCGCCAGCTACCCAGGCAGCCATGATGGGTCATCAGGTGATTCCTGACACTGAGATTCTATTGGCTAACTCTGCCACAGTTCCTGTCAGCACAAAATGGTCAAGTGGTCATTCACTGTTGCACCCCTCCTCATCCTCATGTGCTTCTTCACTCTTTTTCTGATCACCTCTACCTTCCTCCTTCTTAAGACTCCACACTGATTGGGCCCTAGTCACCTCACAACTTACCTTCTCTTCTTCTCCCCTCTGTGATTCTTTCACCCTTCCGTTCTCTCTATTTTTTTTTAATGTTGTTACCTTTCATGTGTCCATGCACACTTGGTTTTCTTGTCCTTCCTTTCGATATGTTCCCACTGTCCACCACCCCCAATCTTTCCTCCTCGATGTTAATCTTTCCTAGCTTCTTACTGTGTTTCCCCTCCTCCTCATTCTAATCCACTCACCATGTTTTTCCTCTCGCCTTTCTATTGCTCACATCCTCCTTCTTCGAATCCACTCTTCAGACGTTTCTCCTCCCCTCTCTCCTGTTCACCTCTTCCTCCTTTTACGCCCCTCTTCAACTCTTTCCTCTCTTCTGTTTGATTTATCTCTTCTCCTTCCCCTTTATCCAGGTCTTTCCTCTCTCCTTTCTGCATTCCTGAATTCTAGTCTCACACAGCTGTCCCAAAATTCCCCACAAAGGCCAACAGTCCAACTCATATTGTTGGCTAAGAGCACACTACACATATGCCTCTGAAATATGTGTTAATGTCCATGGCTGTGGATTCCATTTAAGCATGTTTGGGCACTGCCAAAGGTGCCTGAAAGTAGAAGCGATATTTTCTTGTTTGCTCTACTCTAAGCACAGCATAAGAAGAACATGGGCATTGTGAGATCACTGTGAGGGGGACCTCTAGAAGCCCCCTGAACGCAAGATAAAAGGAACCCTCGACTCAGTTCCATATACTAGCACCGCAGTTGTCTGGCTCCAATGCCAGCTCCAGTGATAACTACTCCCAGAGGCAACACTTTAACCACTCGGACACATATTTGTGTGCAACCCAATCATGGGTAGGCTCAGTGATAACAAAACTATCACAGGCCCAACTGTCACACTAGCCCATCGTCTAGCCTGCCCCCTTGACAGGCATATTTTTATTAAGATTGTGGTTTGAAACCCCACTTTCCTCTGTTTATTTGCAATATTTCTCATGATTGCAGGCACAAAGAATGGACCGAGGAGGAATTGGGGAATTTATAAGAAATGGCCAGTGGGAGGAAGAATAAGGAGGTGGTGAACCTTTCATTTCATAGTTAAGGTAACTAGTGCATTATGGGTACCTTATTTGACAAAACCACACAAGAAGTAGCAAAGTGCTTCTGGGATGGTGGATATTTAAGGCCTTTAGAACGGGATGCCCTGAAAATGGTGCTTGACAACACTTCTTGGTGAGCTCTCTTGTCTGATTGTATTCCTGTTTTTTAGAAGTGGAGTTGGTATTTCCCTTTTGTTCTTACTCCCACAAACCTTCCATTATGATCCCTGTGCTGACTATCTTGTCCAACAGGAGTGCTCTGACTAGCTTCTGCTCATGAGTTAAACTCTCGGCATGCATGTCCATGCTTTATCCCTATTCCAGTCAACCCTGAGCACTTGCAAACAAAAGCATTGTTAGCTGATCTTCCCTGTCATAGTGCCCTTTCCTGTTTGCATCGCCTGGCTGCTGGTTACTGGTTTACTTTCAGTCTTGCTCGCTTAGCATGTTATTATAGCCAGGAATAGTGTTTTGCTGGCATTCATTCCTAGTTGCACCCCACTGTATTACCCACTTCCTATAGAATATTTTCTTCCTGACCCTTATTTTGCTATGCTTGGTTTTCCCCATAAGGCTGTGTTTTCTTTTTACCAACTTGCAGCTTAAAATAAAACTGCAATCCAAGAACTTGGAGGACCTGCTGGAGCGACATTGCCCCTCACTTCACAAGGGGTAAGGAACTTGTTTGTGTGTTACCAAGAGGGTCAACAACCCTTAGTAATAGTTGGAAAAACTGTAATCCGTTTATGTGTCCAGCAAGTAACTGGGTCCTCCCGATACTTCAGTGGATGGCAAGCCTTCTTCCTGGCAGGTTGACGCAAATGCTAGTAACAATAGTCTGGAATTCTGAAAACCACGCAATAGTCTAAGGGCAGATTAGTATCTGATACCCCATTAGTCATATTACCCTATTAAACCCTTACAATATTCTAGCCTGCCCATGTCAAACTAAGGCCCTTGTAATAACTGCTTACAGATGCCCAATACTCATTGAGGGTAATATATTGTAGCATGCCCCACACAGGCAGAGGTTAGTGAATTTTGCTGTCAGAGGCCCAACTCTTCTTTTGCTAGCCCCTGCCTCTTATGGAATAATGCAAGCATTAATATTACCTGCTTCCAGAAGTGACAGGGCTAGTAAATATGAGTTCAATAGGGCAAACCTAACTCTCCTAGTTGTTCTGGCATGGGAATAGCATAAGTGTGGGACAAGTCACCATTGAGGCAAGGAGCCTAATATTCCATGTGGCTTTTATGCTAGCCTTATTCCATCACAGGAAGAAGGACGTTCAAAGCACTGTTTGCAGTGGGCTAACTGTCCTTAGGTTGCAGTTCATAAATGTCCTTTCCTTTGGAGTCTTATTTCTGCCTGATTCCAGTACTGGCAGTATCCAATGAAGTCTGGTGCCAGAGGCCAAACATTCATGATTTGTGCGTTTTTAAGAAACGTTTTCTTTCAAAATGTTGATTTCGAAATTGAAATGTTTTAAATACTCCAACCCCTAAATTTAATGGCGTCCCCTTAACACACTTCCCAGTCCACACAACTACACTACACGTCTACCGTTGTATAATCTTGGGAAATTGTCAAATTAAAGAATTAAAGTGGATTTTCAAAATTAAGGGAGAGAGCTTCAATTTAATAAGTTATTTTCTTGTAATAATATAGGCTTCAAACTTTCCTCTTCCAAGCTGTTTTATTTTGGTCATCTGCATCACATGGAGGTGACAGTGAAGAATGCTTCCAGAGGACCATCACTCACTGGGGACACAATTATGGCCTGTTCTCATCATAGGAAGGCGCTAGGAAGAGTGCTCAGAGAGGCCTATCTTCACTTTGTCCCAGAGAAGTAGTCTTCCATAACAGCATCACAGTTGGGTTCTTGTGAATACTCATTAAGCCAAACATCCAATCTCACCCTAAAGCTCCAATCATAGGTCAGAGAAGATTGTGGGTAGGGTCAGTTATAAATCTGGTTTAGGGCCTGATCCCCATGTGGGATATCCTATTTGAGCTGCTGTTTCATGTGTGGGCTGGCTACGACCGCAGCCTCTGTGTCTGGCCCGCATTCCCTCTATGAAGCATACAGCACATTCACAATGACATACTCTTTCCAAAACAAATCCCACACCATATTCTGTACATTCAGCACTTTGGGAAACCAGACAGACCAACCAAATTAGGAATAGGGCCCCCAATGAGAGCATCAACCAAATACATAGAATAATTCCTGCAGCCACTTGTGGAATCACTAGAATCATCTTTCAGTTATACCAGGATGTATTCTGCAGGACACAGGAAATACCCATGACATACAACTACTGCCTACTAACTCTAGGTGTAACTTTCCTCTAAACATGCATGAAACGTGATCTGGGCTTAGAGACAGTACACATGTCCCCAAAATAGAGTCAGCTTTCAATATAAAACACAATGGTATGATTCTGAAATTATCAAATTCATTTTAGCTTACAACAGGCCCTGTTTTGATCCTGAGAGAATAGACAAGCGCATGCTACTGAAATAGCAGTCAAATCACTTCTCTTATCTGCCACCCTCTACATGGAACATTTTAGAGTAGTACTGAACTGGACAGATCTTGCATTCCTACACAGCCACGTCACATTTGAGGCAGGTACATAGATGATATCATCATGATGTGGGATTGAGATAAAGATTCCCTAGACACCTACTTACCATTCGTTAATCCGAACACATACAATTTGGAGCTTGCCATGCACTACAGTAGAACCAGCATTAACACCTTGGGCTGGATGTGCGGCCAATAAGGCTACTTGGAACAGAGGCTGTATTCATCAGTACAAGCTAACAGTCCATGCAGCCTGATTGGTTTGTGTGTCTGGGTATTGTCACTTTTACAAACGTATCCCACCCAGCAGCCACCCACACAATCTTTAGCACCTGTTCTCCCATGGTTCAGGTACTAACATATCTAATCTATTCACTATTCTAATCCAATTTAATCTAACTTAATTTATTCTAAATCTAATCTAATCAATTCATATCTAATCTATTCACAATCTCGGACCTGCTTCAGCTACTGTGACCTACTCCCTCGCCTCTTACCCCCTGCTCTCACTGTGGCCCACTGTGCCCCTGCAGCTCTTGCCATCCTCAGACCTGCATCGTCAACCGAGGTCTCACTCTGCTCCCCTCTTGCTGGCCCTTGCCCCTGACTCACTCTAATCGCTCTCCCTGCTATGCTTCTTTCTCTCGATACCCCTACTCTCCCTCCCCTCCCCCTGTTTCCCCTCCCTTTCCCCTCTCACAATACCCTTCATCCTTCTAATGGCCATCTCCTCTCTCAATCCTCCCCTCTCCACCCACACCCATTCTGTCCCTCTCCCCAACACCTCATCTCATCGCTGCAACCTTATCTATCCTCCTCTCACTAACACCTCTAATGCCTTTGACGTTGCCCTCTGGAACACCAGATCGATGCAGTCCTTGACCCTTTCCTACGCCTTAAACTTCAATTTCTCTGCATCACTGAAACCTGGATCCCGCCTCACAATACCTCTGTTCCTCCCTCACCTCCTCCTCTTCCTCCTTTGAACATGTTCCCCGCTCTACTGGCTGTGGAGGTGGTCTTGGCCTCCTCTTTCGCCCACACTTCACCTCTTCTCCATCCCCTACTTCTCTACCCTTGTTCCCATCCTTTGAATTCATGTTCAAAATCGTTCTCCTCATGCTATCTCTTTCCTCATCATCTACCGCCCCCCCGGTCCAGCCTGCTCCTTTTATGAGGACATTGACCAACTCCTCAGCCTTATATCCCCCAGTCCCACTCCACTACTTTTACTTGGTGACTTTAATCTCCACCTCACTTCTAGCCCTCCTTCCTCTCCTCTCTTCTCCATCCTTGACTCAGACCTCCTCTCTCCCCTCCCCTCCTACTCACCAATCTGGCTCTACTATTGATCTCATCTTTTCTTCCTCCTTCACTGCCTACCCCATCTCCTCCCTCCCTCCCGACCTACCTATCTGATCATTCTCTACTTTCATTTTCTGTCTCCCTCCTTCCCCCTCTCCTCCTCCCCCTCAATCCTCTACCTCTTTTTTCTGGCATGACCTACGCTGCTTTAATCCCTCCCTCTTTCTAGCATCCCTTTCCTCTTCCCTCCCACCTCTCCCACTTCTCCTCTACCTCCGTCTCTGATGCCTCCTCCATCTTAACTTCCTCCCTCTCTACTACGCTTGATCTTCTCTACCACCTCTCACCATTTCGCCCCTCTCATAAAACTGCTCAACCCTGGCTTTCTTCTCATCTCTCCTCTATGCGCCGCCTCCTCAGGCGCATTGAACGCCAGTGGCTCAAACACCCATCCCCCTCTAACCAATCTGCATACTTCTCCTATCATACCCTCTACGACTCATGCCTCAACTCTGCAAAACGCACCTACTACTCTGACCTTCTCCAATCACTTTCCTCTCACCCTCGCCGCATCTTTCAAACCTTAGCCCGACTTCTCTCTCCATCTACTCCTGACCCCTCTACTACCTCTTCCCTCACTGCCACTGATCTTGCTGCTTCCTTTTCTTGTAAAGTCCTCAATCTCCATCAAACTATCATCTCCTTCCCCTCCTACTCTCCTCCTTCTCCTCCTCCTTCCCCCCTACCTTCACTATGTCCTCTTTCTCTCCAGTCACGCATTCTGATGTCACTCTACTCATATCCAACACTCATCCTACTGCTTCTCCCTCTGACCATATTCCCTCTCCCCTGATCCCCAAAATCTACCCCCTCCTCATACCCTACCTCACTTCGTTTTCAACATCTGCCTCTCAACTTCCACTTTTCCTTCTCCTTTTAAACATGCTACTATCATCCCTATTCTTAAAAAAAACATTCTGCTAACCCCCATCTTGCTTCCAATTATTGCCCCATCTCTCTACTACCCTTCCTTTCTAAACTTCTTGAACGCATTGTCTATTCTCAAATCGCTTCGTTCATCTCTAATCACTCACTCCTTCCCTCCACCCAATCCGGCTTCCGCCCACAGCACTCCACAGAAACTGCCCTCACCTCTGTTCTTAACTCTCTCTTCTCTGCACGCTACTCAAAGCACTCCTCCATTCTTATTCTCCTGGACCTTTCCGCTGCTTTTGATACTGTCGACCATCCTCTTATCCTCAACTCCCTCTCATCATTTGGCTTCAAGGACAATGTCCTTAACTGGCTCCCCTCTTATCTTTCTAACTGCACCTTTTCTGTCTCTTGAGGTGGCTCCTCCTCCCCTACTTTTCCCTGAACCAAGGCGTTCCCCAAGGCTCTGTCCTCGGTCCCTTTCTTTTCTCACTCTACACCTAATGTTAAGCTCCTATTATCTCCTCTTTTGGCATTTCTATGCTGATGACACCCAGCTCTTCCTATCCTCCTTCTCTTTCTCTCCTGACATTCATGATAAACTCTCTTCTTGCATTTCAGCCATTAAATCTTGGATGTCCTCACACTTCCTTATTATGAATGCTGACAAAACTGAACTCCTTTTCTTCCCTGCCAACACTGTTCCTCCTCCCTCCCCCTTCGTTCTCTTTCCCCCCTCCCAGCTTTCCTTCCCTCCCCATGTCTGTGACCTTGGTCTCCATATCGACCCTCCCCTCTCTCTATCTCACCACATTTCTCTCACTGCTAAATCCTGTCGCTTTCACCTCTACGACATTCGTAAAATCCAACCCCTCCTTACCTTCCACGCCACTAATCTCTTAATTACCTCCCTCATCTTCTCCAGGCTCTTCTACTGTTCCTCCCTTCTCTTCGGACTCCCCTCCTCTCATCTCGTCCCTCTTAAATCCATCTACCACTCTGCCATCCGCTCCCTATGCCTTCTCTCACCTCTTGATTCTATCTCCTCCTCCCCCACCTCTCTGGGCTGGCTCTCTTTTCACTCCCAGCTCAAGTTCAAGTTCCTCTGTCTTGTTTTCAAATCACTCTTGCCCCCCCTACCTCTCCTCCCTTCTTTCTTTTTACACCCCTTCTCGCTCTCTCCACTCTGCTAATCTTTTCCAACTCTCTCCTCCTTCTCCACCCTGCACCCCCTCCCGCTTCCGCTCCTTCCAACTCCTTGCTCCTTTCCACTGGAACCGCCTCTCCCTTCACATCCACACTTCTCCCTCCTACCCTTCCTTTCGCTCTTCCCTAAAATCTTATCTCTTCCACTCTCCTCCCTAACACCCCACATTCCTTTCCTCCTCCCTTCCCCACTACTCTCACCTCTTACTCCTGCTCTTCCTTACCCTTCCCATCTAACCTACCTCCTTTCTCCCTTCCTCCTGCTCACATCTAACCTCTCCTTTTTCTCTCTTCTTCCTTCACATTCCTGCATTCCCTCTTTCTCCCATTCTTACCTCCTCTAACATCCACTACTCCCTTGCACACCTCTCCCATCCCTTCACCTTCTTCACCCATGCAATTTTGTAAGTTGTTCTTCATACTGTTTTCAGGTTGTCGTTCAATTGTCATCTCATGCTTGCTGTATTGTTTACTTGTTCTCATGTAAAGTACTTTGGAGTAAATTCAATAAATACTAATACAATTACAAAAAATCCTACCTGTGATACCTGAAATGCTGCTCTATTCTCGTGAAGTTTGTTTTCATTATTGACATTGGGCCTCATTATAAGTATGCCGGTCTGGTAACAACGGTATTACCGGACCGGCATACTCCGAATTCTGAGAGCGGGTGCCTTTCTGCCCACCAGGTCTGACCTGGACGGATGCACCGGCACTGTTGCATCCGTCCTCCCCATTCCTATTGAGTCCAATGGGACTCGAATTGGAATGGGGAGTAATTTTTCCCGGCGCCCGGCAAAGGGGAGTTATCGGGACCACCAGGGCTGTAATGCCCCGGTAATTCCCCATTGCCAGGTCCTGGAAAAAAAATGACTCCGCCTGAAGCCATGCCATTTTTACCAGCACGTCTAGAACCGGAGTCATAATGAGGCCCATTGTTTCTTTAACCAATACTTAAAAAGACTTCATCAATTCATTGTGGAATTCTTTTTGTTTAATTAAAAACATGCTTTTGCACCTGGTTCTTGACAAGGCAGTTGCCAATATCATTAATAACTGGAACAGTGTGTCGACCTCGCCATTCACTGCACTTCAGCCCATGATGAGGGACCATAACTTCAATTGTGCTCTTAAGATGGGGGCACTGGCAGACGAGAAGGCCTGCCTTCCTGGTTACTAATACCTCAATAACATTTTGACCCCCACATTGTCTTTGCATAACAACGCCGAACAAAACTCCTCAAAGAAACAGCAGTTATGCCCTTCCTGCGTGAAAGCGCACCCACCCTCCCAATTTATGAATGGAATGACATACATAGTGATTCTAAAAATCGAAAAGGAACTGCAGAACAGTGAAAGACTATTAGAGGAGTTCCCAAGCTTCCTTTAGTAGTTCATGAACAGAGGACATCAGAGAAAGCCATTTATACCAGCACTGTCCAAGTCAACAAACCTTAGACAAATAACACTGAGCTGAATAAATATATGCAGAAAGACCAATCAATGACACAATGGGTCTCATTAAGGGGTTGCCGGTAAAGCCACCAGTAGGCGGTGGGTTACCGGCAACCCTGTAACACTGTTTCCGCTGCCTGAATTCCTGGTGCCACTGGGATATTACAGCAGGCAACGAAAATGGTAAATCCCCATTTCAATGGCGTTCCATAGGACTCCATGGAAATGGGCACATGGAAGCACCGGCACAGTGCTAAGTTTATTAGATAGATGAATATCTACAGAAATGTTTTTTAAACCAACTGTGATTTTATGAGTCTTTAGACAAGTGGTCATAAGTGGTCAGCCAACATGTGTTTCCACCACAACGGCCTTTTCAAGTCTGTTACATTTACCTACATATGTGAGAGGGATTGTTGTGACAAAAGGGTGACTGACATGAGTGGATTTCAGAACAATACATTCATTGCATAGTCATTTTTGTTACATATGTGACATTTATAGAAGTCATACATAACGCATAGTATATACACATGATGGGCATATTCATTGATTAGTTGTGTTCAAGTTTAAAGAGGCCCATTGGAGAAAAGGATGGAATGAGAGAAGGCAAGGAAGAGAAGGGTCTTACAGATGAACCTAACCTTCTCTTCCTTCCCTTCTTTCATTCCATCCTTTTCTCCAATGCAACTCTTTAAACTTAAACCCAGCACCCAGCCTAACCAAGGCAAGCCAACCTAACCAGGACAGCACAAAAAACTCCAGCCTATGATCTATAAGACAGGGCACCTTATTCTCTAAAACTCCAGGTAAGACCACACCAATACTGTGACCAACAAATATTTACAAGTGCTGTAATGATGACAACCCTAGACCCAAACCTTTCTCTTTCTTCCCTTCTCTCCTTCCATCCTTTTCTCCAATGGGACTGTTTAAACTGAAACACATCAACTAATCAATGGGCCTCATTACGAGGTTGGGGGTAACCATGGCGCCATTAGCGCCATGGCTCCCTCCAAAACCTTACCGACTCCGCCTTGGTGAATGGAGCTATTACCGGCCCATTCCAAGGTTGGCGGGACCAGTAATTCCCCATTAACCAGGGCCCTTCCCCATTCCCATTTGAGCCCCCATAGGGCTCCGCAAATTGCGGTGCCGTTATTAGCACCAAAGTCCCTATGCGGGTCCCATCCTTAACGCCTGGTAAAACCAGGCGTTAAGGGAGGACCCGCAAAAGGAACTCGTAATAGGGCGGTAAGGTATTACCGGTACTGGTGCCCTTACCGGTACCGGTAATCCCTTACCGGCCACCTTGTAATGAGGCCCAATGTCTATGACAATCATGTGTACATAATAATGACTTGTATAAATGTCACACATGTAACAAAAAAGACTATGCAACAAATGTATCGTTCTGGAATCCACTCATGTCACAATCACCCTTTTGTCAAAACAATCAAGGACCATTGAGGTTGAAAAACATCTCGGCTGACCACTTATGACCACTTGTCTAAACACTCATAAAACCACAATTGGTTTAAAAAAAAAAAAACGTTAGTGTAGATATCAAACTATCTAATAAGCTAGCCCAAGGTATCTGGGCTCAAACTAGTTTCCACTATATAATAACACATCATTATCGTTTGTCCTTGGACGTCTGCTTACATTCACATGGGCCTATACACACTGATATTAACTATAAATATGGTGATCCAGTCTTATATGACATGTATATCCCATTGCAGTGATATTGTAACCATATTTGTGTGGTGTGCTTAGGAACAATGCATTGTGATGCCACTTCTTGTTTATCAAAGGGTGAAAGGTTGTTGTCCATAGCTCCCGGTGATGTCACTTTGGGGTGGAGTCAAAAAATGTCCCTTCCTCTGATGTCATCAGAGGAAAAGTGTCATGTGTTGTCACTTCTGCTACCTCTGGCATTTTGGTGAAAGTACGTCCCTGGAAGACTGTGAAGAATCTTGGTAAATAAAGACATGCATCACCTGCCTTCCCAGCCACCCTATCCACACCATTCAGCAACACAAAATACCCCAGGAGTATGATCCGACCATTATAAAAGTGAATGGAACGGTTTTTAATATAAATGCGGCACTATAGAATAACACCATGGACACGTGATGCAGACCTTAGTAAGGACTCTGAACGTCATATATCCCTCAACACATGAAGGAACTCCCACTCCAGCCAATGATGCAAGGCCGGCCTACCTGTACCAAAGACTGGTATATTATAGCAATGTGTATAAAGTGTGTAAAGTATGAAATGTACACATTACGACATATGTTTGCCTGCTTGCTTCATTCAGATGTCCACCTCCCCTCACACTTGATGCTTGCCTGGACCCTTTTGCAGTCAGCCTTTTTTAAGAAACACCTTGTCGTCCCAGCTCGTTTCCACATTAGAACACCCCACACTCCTGATGATCTACTAATACCTAAAAAAGGTAACTAATGATCTCTATGAGCAGTACTCAAATTACTGCTTTCGCTAGAACTCACACCTTTCCTAAATGGACAGAACACCAGTAACTCAAACTGGAGCCCTACTACTGACTCATATGTAGCTCACAATGCATCAGGTCTTCAATACCACAGACAATGCAGAGTGGGCAACTACAACTCTGGAATTCTGCATTGCAAAATGACTACCTGTAGCCACTGCACTCATTGGCACACACAGTTGATCTCACAAAAGATATCACTGCAACTATAAAATTAAGCATAATTAAAATAATTATTTTCACTAATAAAAACATTTTATTTGTAATGAATATGTCATTGAGAATGATCAATAGCAGCAATTGCGCCATTAAGCTCGAAGAAGAGCGGGGTCGGATACGGGTAAGATTAAGAACGTTTGTAGTTTTGGCAAATTACAATATTAATATTTCCTTAATGTCAATTAATAACCCTCACAAACATGGACGATCTTTTCATCTTTTTTTTTGTCTTCTCAGTAGTGGTCACTAGAGGTAATGTTGTATTCAACAGTAAATGAAGACTGAAAGACAAGAAACAATTACTTGTTTATTATTCTGTTAGTACTCGACTAGTATTCTGCACACTGAATAGTCTGCATATATTATTCTGCTTAAAAATCACACTTTGGAATACTAAAAAAGACAAGCTATAGTCTTCGAATACTATAAAAAGGCAAGTTACTAAATGTAGTAATCGTCTTTGTGAAGGGAATAGCCGCTTCACATAGCATCCTAGAAATGCTGTCCCACTATTCGGGTACACTCAATCGTTCTCGTTTAGATTGTGTTTCAGGTTTAGAAACTGGTTTTACAAGGACTCGACTGTCTATTTGTATTATTAACCTGATTATCAAAATAATGTGTGGTCCCCTCAGGCTCTAAATACAAGTGTGTCTTTGATTATAATCAGCAATGCCAGCCAATGGGGACATCTGGCCATATTGCTATCATTGGAAACACCATCTACACACAAGATTGGGGAATCAGATTTTGATTACTGCATTAGCACTATTTCTTACAATCATCTCACAAATAATAAGCCCCAACTTTTGAACTCCAAATATAAACACAGTGTTTGGATCATCCTTCAAGTATGCATCTAATTGTACCCACAAAAAACTTGTTGTATGAATGTCGATAACAATAACGGACAGTTTTTTTATATGTAGTGTATCATTATGCTATCAGTCTGTCTTTAGGCACTCAGTGTTGTTTTTATATTGGTCCTATGCTGTATGAAAAATCAATAAATACATATAAAAAATATCACTCTCATTTGGATTTATTTTAAAATATAACGCAACCATGTTTTGGGACTTTTGTTATTTGCTCCTCTTGGCGCTATATTCCTTTCTCATTGCAAAATGAATTTTGCCATAACCATGGGCCTGGAAACCTGCTGAACTGAGGGTATAAATACTTCAAGCATGCATCATCCGAAATGGCGCCATTGGGATTTGCAGCAACACAGAGACACTGGACTGGAGAAACCCATATGATGCACTTAATCTCATGGTCCTCTCTAAATCTTTCACCTTCACACATTAATTATACTACGTCCCCTGCATTTGGCTTCTAGCACCTGCCTAAGTGGCTTGCTACTGAAACAAATAGCTAATTAAAATGTTCCATTCGGAGAATAGCAAGTTCTCGTATACCTTTCCGTAATTGAATTTTCAATACCTTCGTGTCCTCGCCTTTTCCTACTTCTCTGCAAGCACCCTATATTATATTTCCTGGGGCAGTGCATGTGGAACGAAACATGTATAATGGAGTGAAACTGCAAAATGTTTTCAGAAAAATACCTAGGAACACATGACTGTTAAACGTGTTACTATTTGAACTACTGGATTCACTGCAAAAAGAAAATAGAAATATTTGCAGACTGTCCACCATTCTTTTTCAAAACCACACAGCTGAAATTAATTAAATATCTCTTCTGTTCCTCTACATCATGTGAACACTTCATTTTCGTATCTATTTCCATTGATGGAAGTTACGCTGAAATGAGGATTAGGCGTCGTAAATGCAGGTGGAATCAAAATGAGACCCTACATTAGTGTGTCTGATTGTACTCACACAACATATATTTGACAAGCCTCAGCAATGCATAACTCACTCCCTTTCCTGAAGTAAACAAGTTAAGATTAATCTCACTGTATTGGTGCAAAAAGCAAAATAAAGTCTTTGGGGGTCATCATTAGTTGGACGGAGCAGTAACAAAGTGGCGGTAATGCTATTACTGCCGATTTACAGCTCCACCTCAGCTATGAGCTTTGAGCTGGAAGTAATTCTGGCCACTATTCACACATTTCTGTTGATATTAGGGCCACGGTAATAGATCCGAAAAAGCCCCAGTAGGTCCAACGGTCCCAATGAATGGTGATTTACAACCACACCGCAACTCGGGATCTGGTGCTAATTCGCCGGACCGAGTTACTGTAATGCTATTTGCGCTGGTCAGTATCCCGGCAGATTTACCGCCAGGATATCGCCCACTCCTGATATTTTCTCTTACAATTATGTTTTGTAGCACTGTTTCTATGAAAGTAATGCAGGTTCATTAAGGCATACAGGAAGAGAAGTTACACATATCCCTAGCCAGGTTATATTCATGGTAAGCATGCTCCAACTAGTACAAGACAAATTAATTCATCTGAATCCGATTGTAGCAGAAAAGCATAACTCAGCCTGGAGCCCTGTGCGATGCATGACTGGTAGAACCTATCCATATCTTTCAAACTGTGCCCACAATATTATGTCCTCCTAATTGTATCCATACTATTGTGTCATAATGTTATATTATAGTATATATAATTTCACACCATTCTCTACTGCCATTTGCATGATCTCTTGCTGCATATTGCACAATAAATGGGGCGAGATGGCTTTGGTAGTAGGAACATTGGGGAAAGGCGAGCTCGTTTTGCTGTTGCGGTTTTGCGTGCAGGTGGAAGTAACCTAAGTTATGCATGCAGCTGTGTTTCTAGGTAATCTACATTGAAGACACTCTAGGTAACGATGTACAGATGGGCCCCTTGTTTGCTTGTATTGTGAGGGTGCATTATTTGGAAATGTGTTAAACAAGTTATTTGGAGAGATCTAGATTTCTTATATTTTTATTGTTTGTTGAGAGAGTTATTCAATGTTCTGAGTGAGGGTGGTTAATCAATATTCATGTTATTAGGTGACAACTAAAATGTGAGCATGTTTTGATGTAGGTTAACCAGCATAGAAGAGTGTAAATCTCATTGCTGGTGCCTCATAGAAGAGAGTCATTGGGGGTAGAGTCCAATAACACCTAATACCACACTGTGAAGAATAACCCTGGTCAAAGACAGCGTGCAGCACCGAGCAGTAAACTCACACAGGAGCAAACTGCTGGTGGAAGACATCCAAGAGCAAACAGCTATGATTACTAGTTTACAGACACATTTGTCAAATATAAAGATCTGCAGTCATTCTTATTTTCCCATAATGCTCCTAAATGGTATGCAAAGCAGCCATGAACAACCATTGCTGCTCATTTATCTGCCTCCTCATTCTTAAAAGGGTATTTCAAAGGAGTACAACAGAAATTCACCAGACTGCCCATCTTGGAATGACAACCATCTATTAGAGAATAATTTCTATGGTTAAGCTTTGTTTTTGATAAAGTCTTCTGCCCAGTAAGACAAGTGTAACATTCTTACTATGACTAAAATAATTAATCATTGCGAATTGTAATTATATGGTTTTAGAAAAAGCCAGTTTACAAAGGTAGTGCAATTAAATAATTTCAATTTTTATAAATTGCCTCTTTAGCAAAGAAACACACCCTCCAAGATGTTTACGACTTTTCCCTGGTGATGCTGCTGTCAGGAACGGCTGGGCTGTCTCACCCGATATCATGACTGTCCCCAACATAGAACGTTGGTGTGAGACAGAAAGAGAAAGCACGAGAAAGAGCTCGTTTGTAGTAGGATACGCCGGGCACAGCTAGTAGTTTGTCAAAATGCAATATATTCCACCGAACAATTGAAGGAGAGGAGAATGCATTTTCAGGACTCCCCAAGGAATCTCAAAACAAACGGATAGTGCATTTCACTTTGTTTAAAGCTTTTCTCTCAGAACAAGACAGACTTCACTGAATATTTCTTAGATGTGTAATGTTTTGGGAACATCAGGGAAAAGAAATGGCTTACAAATGTACTACTCTGCCTTTCTTTTGTGTACGTTCTATTCTACAGCTCCCATTTTTATTTGTTTCTGTACAACATAAGGGAGGTAATTGTAAACTGGTTGGAGTAGTAAAAGAATGCCTAAACCCAAGAGATAATGGGGGTCATCACGGCTTAGGTGGAGCGGTAAAAATGCAGCAATAATGCTATTACCGCTGCATTACCCCTCCACCCAATCTCGAGTTTGGGCAGAAAGGGGGAGGTTTATATCTAGCTTTTTGCTGGAGGTAAAAATCTCCACCATTCGGCCCATTTGCAGCACTATTACCGCGGTGCAAATTGTGCTGTGGTAATAGCACCAAGCATGCCCCATAGAGTCCTATGTACTTCCTCACTCTCACAGGGAACTATGACACTGACTCCCTGACCCTCAACAACCTCTACAACACCATCCAAGCCTGGATGGCAGACAACGGTCTATGCCTCAACTCTGACAAGACAGAACTCCTCCTGGTAGGTTCCCCCAACACACTAAAAAATCTAGATGCCCAATTCAGCCACTTCACCATTGACTCCATTAAAATTCCGGTCTCCGACTCTGTCAAAACTCTGGGAGTCTACCTGGACTCCAGCCTATCCATGGATAGACAAGTCAGCGCAATAGCCTCAGCAGCTGCATATCATGCCAAACTTATCAACGCAGTCAGACCCTTTCTCTCCAAAGAGAACTGCACCAACATAGCCAGAGCCATCACCGGCTCTAGGCTAGACTACTGCAACGTACTCTTTCTAGGAACCTCCAACAAAAACTTAGAGAGACTACAAGTAATACAGAACAATGCTCTCCGGGCAGCCCAAGGCATTGCTAAAAGAGAACACATCTCTGTAGCCAGAAAACTAGCCCACTGGCTCCCAATAAAGGAAAGGATCGTATTCAAAGCCCTGACACTGACCAACAAGTGCATTCACCTCACTGCTCCAGCATACCTCTCTCAAAGGATCCACTCCGTCTCCACTACCAGGCCAACCAGATCACCATACACCAACATGCTCTCGGTGCCACTAGTAAAAAGAGTAAAAGCGGGCGGATCCAGCTTCCCCTATCTAGCGCCCACTCACTGGAATGCCCTACCTCCCACTATCTGAGGGGAGGCCTCCCTCACCACCTTCCGCAAAACTCTCAAAACTACCCTCTTCACATAAGACCCGACACACCAGCACGAATACTTATCATATATGTTGTAATATACGTCCCAATGCAATATCTGTAACAACAGTATGATATCTTGTAGTAATCATAATGTGTTATCAATCGCTTTCATGCCTGTACCATGTAACTAAGTTATTGCAAGTAACAGCACCTCAATGCCCTTGGGCTTCTTGCGCGCTATATAAATATAAATAAATAAATAAATAAATAAAATAAGGGGACTCAAGCCATACCTCAAGTCTGGATCCAGCGCTAAATTTGCCGGGAAAACGCCAAGGTTCTGACAGAGCCCATGATGTTAAAGCCTTGCTTTACCCCCCAATTCATTCTCACCCTGTTCCTAAGCAGAGAAGTGGCACACAGTGGAGTTTGCATCTCTACCTTGTTTTCCTCCTGCCTATACGCCTGCATAAGATTTTCAAGCAGGTGCAAAACAAATGGATTCCTGTGGGATTATCAGGCAGGTTCCATCGGAATCCATTAGTTCATGCTGTCGGCAAAGCATCATTTGCAGGAAGCATTTCAGTTTTTGTACAACAGGTCATAAAAAGTCAAGAGGACAGGTTAGTATGCCTTTGTTGACTCTATATGTTTGTAGTGTGCCTTGCAAAAGTTGAAAATAGCATGCAGGGTACTAACAACACGTAAGTGCAAGAGTGACTTGTCCCCTGCATACAAATAGCACATGTTTGAAAATGACACCCATTCTATTTTCTAAGATGATTCCAGAATAGATTTGAGATGTCTGTTTAGGCTGTAAAGGGTAAATAAAGGGGTAGAACTGCACTCAAGTCCCTGATCCTTCAGGTATACTATACAGATGTCCAAAATTGGATCAGTAGAATGGGATGACACTAACTAAATTTCAATACATATCAAATTTTATTCAGTAAACTCATCACAAGGAAAATTCATCTTAATATCATAAAAATTGATAAAAGAACAGTCAATTCATACCATCAATCATAACCACATACAGGACTCATTCAGACATTCAAATATAAAAACACCCAAGTGTTTAGTACATCAATAAGCATTGGAAATATTGTTACACCAAATCTTTTCCCTTAAATTGGAATTTGGTGATTTACTACTGGCCCATACACTTTGAGAACAGGGCGGAGCATTTACTCCAAGCCCTACGTCCTGAAGAAGGTCTCCGACTGAAACACGTGTCGACGGTTTTCTGTGAGAGATATCTGGTCAAATTTGGCATCAGATACACAACGACACCTGATATTATGGACTGGTTCACTGTTTGATGTGATAACTGAAAAGATTTGGTGTAACAATATTTCCAATGCTTATTGATGTACTAAACACTTGAGTGTTTTTATATTTGAATGTATGAATGAGTCCTGTATGTGGTTATGATTGATGGTATGAATTGACTGTTCTTTTATCGATTTTTATGATATTAAGATGAATTTTCCTTGTGATGAGTTTACTGAATAAAATTTGATATGTATTGAAATTTAGTTAGTGTCATCCCATTCTACTGATCCAATTTTGGACATCTGGATAGGATGTAGGTCTGAGTACTAATTTGCAATTTGTGACACAGCTGAGCCAACGCTTAATTTCTGGTTATGTCCTGGTTTTTTTTTATCTAGGTCTTAGCCCACATAACCCCTGTCACTCCTTCACTTGTTTCTTGCTGATGAAATTGATGAGACTAAATCACTATCTGCGAGAAGGGTGTTTGTCTTTATTACGTCCAGTGAGTAAATGAGTGTTTAGCAGAAGGGTATAGTGTAAAGCCTGGAAATGCACTACCTACAAAGTGGCAAGAAGAAAGGATCAGGCTATTTCGTCCAACAACCCCCAAGATGGTGTCCGATGTATACGGCTCTGTCTTCCTATGTTTAGGCTTACAAACACTCATATGGGCTTGATAGCTTGAGCTTTGGAATTGAAATGGAATGGACAGGAACTATGAAAAAATGAATCAGCTTTCTTAGCTGGGTTCAACCCTCCCCACCAATGCTCTACTTTCTTTTAAAATGTAAATTGTTATGACCTAAAATGTCCTATACTTGAAACGGATTGTTTGATTGAAATGTCCAATGTTGTTTTTGAACATATTGACCTATTTCAAATGAGGAGTCTGTTGCTGTGAAGTGCTAATAACGAGGGACTTTGCAAGCATGATTCAAACCTCTCCAACAGTGCTCTACTTTTTTGTGTTGATTTTTTGTTTTTATTGTCTTGAATGCAAATTAATTTGAAAGGGACTGATTTCACTCGCTGCATCAATTTATTTTTGTGGCAACTACCCTTAAACTGGCTGCATTGACTTGTCCATGCTCTGCTCTTCTGCTTCTCCCCAAAAATTAAAGCAACATGTAGCTGGGTGTTTAATGGGGCAGTGAACAGCATAAAATTGTTCCATAGATTGGACTGAGTGTCCAAGTATTGTCCTCCTACATAACCAATGCTTCTTTTCTTATTTGGTTTTAAAATTCTCTTTTCCAAAAAAAAATCATTAATATAAAGGATATTGGAAAACAAACACATAACAGTGAAATACACATTGGGGCGTGGCTATCTGGCCATGGAATAGGACGTGCTGCGTGAGGAGCTCCTGATGATCCGACTTTAATTTTGCCAAAGTTACCTATTGAAACTGCAACGAGCACCTAGAACTTTGGGGATCAGGCGTCAGAAGCCGCACGCCAAGTGAAGTTCGTTGGAGAAGTTCATAGTCCCGGGGAATCGTGAGATAAACATGTTTTTGTTGGTATGGCTGTGTGGCCGATTCGGCACCAAGATGGCGGCTAACAAAGGAGAGGCCTTCGAGGAGAAACAAAACTGATTTCCCGCAAATGCGGGACATGGCTGCGGTAAATTGCCTGGAGGAATAGCACAATAGGGAAAAATGGCAGAGTGTTCGAACTAGCACCATGAGAGCGCCTGGCCTGGCACACGCTAATGGAGCCTCGGCGATCTGACTGCAGGAGGAGATAACATTGGATGCTTGGGCGACGAGGCCTACGGAAGTTGAATAGGGAGTGTGAGGCCATAGCCCACCCGTAAGACAATTCAAAGTGCCATCTCAAATGTGAGTTAGGAGACCTGGGAGCCAGACCATTGTCGGACCAAGGACAGTGCAACAGCTGCACTAAGGCGGAGGCGTACAGGAGTGGAGGGCAGCGCCATGTCGGCGAAAGGGTTCAGAGTCAAGACTAAGCAACCCACGATGGAGGCTTTCACGAAAACGCACCGGACCCCCTCAACATCGGTGCAGAGCATGGTCGTGACCCCTGCGGAAGATGCCCCCAAAGGGGACAAGCACCAGATCCTGGAGGCTATAACGGGACTGAGTGCTAAATGGGACTTGGCAATGGCGGACCTACGCACAGCTCTAGAGAATAAGATTGATGCCCTAGGTACGGAACTCACCCTGCCACGTCAACATGTCAGGGCACTTGCAGAAAGGACCAGTGGTCTGGAAAGTGGGGTGAAGATTAATACCGATGTTAGCACGAGCAATGCGAAAGAGATTCATGTCTTAAAACAACAGGTCGCCAACCTGGAAAATCGTGTCGAAGAGGCGGAAGGAAGGGCGAGGAGGAACAACATTCGCGTGGTGGGCCTTCCGGAGGGGGAAGAAGGCCAAGACCCCACAAACTATGTTGAAAACATGATCCTACAAGGGATCGGAGCAGGGAATCTTTCGCAGGGATTTACCGTGGAGAGGGCACACGCGCCCTAATGAGGAAACCCCGGCTGGGGGCCCCGCCAAGACCGATCATTGCGAGGACCCTGAATTACAGGGACAGAGAAAAGATCCTCGAATATTTTCGTAAGGGCGGCACGATAGAGAGAGCATCCACCAAAATCATAGCATACCCGGACTATACGATACTGGTGCAAAGGCAGAGGTATAGTTACTTTGCCGTCAAAAGAAGGCTGAGGGCGGCGGGAGTCAAATATATGCTGATGTATCCGGCACGATTGAAGGTGCTACATAAGAACAAAGCGCAATTTTTTGATACCCCAGAGGATGTTGTCACATGGCTGGACCTGCAGGGCTGCCCGGAACAAGAAGCGGATCGTGATCGGCAGGATCATACCGAATGAAGATTTTGTAATATGGACATTGTGAGAGTGAGCAGGAGGAGGACCCTGATTGTACAGAGAAACTGTAACTGGCTGAACTTTGAACACAATCTGAGCCTGGTGCTCGATTTGGACTGGAATATAGTGAGTGTAACTGTAATTGTAACTGTTTGGCATCTGTATGCGTAATGTTTTTTGAAAGGAGCAACAGAACGTGGACAACCTACCCCAATAGATTATTAGTTCCAGCGGCCATTAGGGCGGCTTTACCCTACTGAGCCCTGAGTAGAAGCTTGTGCTAGGCAGGGCTAGATGTGGGGGTGCCTGAGATCCAGGAATGGAGCTGGGCAACGGTTGAGGAGGGTATTGTTGGGGGAGGGGTGGGTGGGAAGAAGGTGGGGGGATGGGAAGTTGAGTGTGTGTGTGGTCATGGGGAGTTTAAGTTTTGTTTCGAGCCCATTTGGAGGAATCAGCATGTTGTACTTGCGGTGCATGAAGGGGCGGAATCGGCGGAGGATCGGGAGGGTGCTTACTAACGACCTATGGGGGACCTCAGGATAATAACGTGGAACGTCAGGGGCCTTAACAGTTATCTGAAAAGAAACAAAATCATGATGTATCTGAAAAGGCAGAAAATAGATATCGCACTACTACAGGAGACGTACTTGACGCAAGAGAAGTTGGACCTGGTTAAGAGAAAGTGGAGAGGGACTGTAGTGGGCTCGCCATACTCTGCATACGCCCAGAGGGTGTTAATCTGGGTGGCACCGCATGTCCCGTTCAAATCGATACAAGAGGTAGTTGAAACTGATGGAAGGATGGCTATATTGCGAGGGCTGGTGGAGAGCAGGGAGGTATGCATAGTAAACACATATGCCCCAACCAAAACACAGCAGCATACTTCAGAGCCCTGTGTACCAAGCTTAGTACGTGTATAGGGAGCGCAGTGATCTGGGGTGGGGATTTTAATTGTGTGTTGGATCCTGTGGTGGACAGATCTGATGGCAGGGTGGGTAAGCCTAGCCCAGCGGCTAGAGCGTTGCAGACACTGCTAACTGATTTTGGCTTTAAAGATGCGTGGAGGATGAAACATCCCACTGAGAGGCAATACTCGCACTATTCAGCCCCGCACCAACTGCACACTAGGCTCGATTACGTCTTTGCTGCAGCAGATGTGATGTCTGAGATTACTCAAATCAATACAAGGCTAGGGTCCTCTCGGATCACTCGCCCCTGATCCTCGGATGGCAATATTGCCCCCCGAGGGCAAAGATCCCTACATGGCGACTCCGAGCGGAGGCGCTTAAAGATCCAGTCTTTAGAGAAGATATAAGGGAAGAGATTACTAACTTCTTTGAGGAGAATACTGGGAGTGTTGATTCTGCGGGCACATTATGGGAAGCTTTTAAGGTGGTGATGCGGGGGGCGGCCATTGCTAAGTCAAGAGGGTTACAGGGTGGGGGCTTGGCTGACCTGCAGAGGACGGAAACTGAGCTAGAAACAGCATTGAAGAGCGGTGACGTAGACACAGAGCTGGTACTCCAACTACAGCAACAATGTGCAGGGCATTAGGAAAGACTCTGCAATCTCAATTATAGGAAAAATGTTGAGAGGCAGCACGCAGGGGGAGACAAGACAGGCCGCCTTTTGGCCTGGCTATACAAACGCGAGACCCCTAGGCCTCCGATTAGGACCATTATTAGGGAGGATGGGGATGAGGTGGCCACGCAAGAGGGGTTAACAAAGAATTTGTGGAATATTACAGAGTGCTGTACGGAGATGATGAGATGGGTGACCAACGCAAGATAATCGAAACGTTAGAAGACATAGGGCTGCCCATGGTAAGTGAAGAAGAGAGGGAGGAGTTAGATGAGCCAATCACGTTGGAGGAGTAAGAAGAGGTTGTGAAGCAGTTGCCTACCTGTAAGACCCCGGGAGCAGATGGGTTCCCCAGCGAATTCTATAAAGTATACAGAGAGGAAATCCTCCCCCAATGCTGGGGCAATTCAGATAGGACGGTTGCCTGAGTCACTCAGAGAGGCGATCATAATACCGCTGCCCAAGCTCAATAAACCGGAGCATAGATGTGGTTCCTACAGGCCTTTGTCGATGCTAAATCAGGACAGCAAGATTCTTACGGCTGTCCTAGCAAATCGATTGCAGAAAGTGATTGGAAGACTCATACATTCTGATCAAACGGGTTATGTCCCGAACAGGAACATAACACACAACCATAGGCGACTTCACCGGGTGGTCGAATGGGGTGGTAAGAACGAGGGTGAGATGGCGATAGTGTCTCTAGATGCAGTTAAAGCTTTTGATTCGGTCAAGTGGTCATGGCTATTGGCTGCTTTGGAAGGGTATGGAATGGGGCTGGGCTATATCAGGTGGACTAAGATGTTGTATAGTGAGCCGCTTGCCAGGGTCCGAACTGGAGCGGTGATATCCGAGAGATGCAACTTGGTATAGGCACCAGACAAGGGTGCCCCTGGTCCCGATGCTTTACATATTAGCCCTGGAGCCTCTGGCAATATGCCTTAGGGCACAGTATGATGCGATTGGCATTAAGGTAGGAGGGGAACGACACTTGATATCCTTGTACGCGGATTATTTGTTACTGTACTTGCAATACCCAGAAGAAAATCTCTTATACATACTTGAAGTGATGGAAAGGTATGCATATCGATGAACCCCCAAAAGTCTGTCATATTCCCGCTAGGTAGCTATAAGGGGACCCCTGTAGATAGACTACCGGTGCTACAGGTACCATGGGCAACTAGCTCTTTTGGTTATTTGGGCGTAGATGTATATCACACGGTGGAAGAAGAACACAGACACAATACAGAAGTAGCCGTCGAGAAAATTAGGAAAAGCATGCAGTTCTGGGCAAGGTTGCCCTTGGCGATGATGGGGCGGGGGGCTATGCTTAAGATGGTAGTTTTGCCCAGGCTCCTGCATTACTTTAGTAATATCCCATACAGAATACCCAAGAAGTGTTTCAGTAAATTGAACAGCATGTGTAGGGATTTCCTGTGGCACGGTACCCGAAATAGAGTGCCGTTTTGGAAACTGCAGAACCTTTATGAAAAAGGAGGTATCAGACTGCCTCATTTTGAGGTTTATTATTTGGTGGGACAGTTACAATATGTGGCTAAGTGGCTTTCTGAAGTGACCCCTGAGCACAGGTTGCTTGGACAGGACTGCGCCCCGTTTTATTTGAAAGAAATGATTTGGCTGTCCGAAACTGTAATGAGGGGGCGTCCTGCGATGTTGAGGCTTGGATGGAAAATTTGGCGTAGGGCTTGTCGTTTGATGGAAGTCCCATGCCCGTGCCTCCCGCAGATACCGCTGGTTGCTTTGACGGGAGGGGATAATCAGCTGAGGCTGATTGTTAGGACCTACTGGGAATCGGTGGGGCTGGCAACGCTAGGCGATGTTTGGCAAGAGGGATCCATTAAGGAGTTTATAGAACTCAACGAAGAGGCGGGGCTACACATGGGCCAATATGTCACGTACATCAGACTGGTGCGTATGATTAAGAACACCTGGCCAGAGACAGTTTTGATAGAAGAACCAGATGCAGTTTTAGGAGCAATATATGATATATCCGAAGGAGGTCATGAGATCTCGAGACTGTATGAGATGGTGATGGCTAAGGCGGTAAAAGATTTGACACATCTGAGATTGGACTGGGAGGTGGAAGTGGGGGCCCCGATTAAGGATGGGGCGTGGGAGCGTGGCTACCACAAAAAAGTGTCTAGAAATGCCAGATTAAAACAAATACAGCTGTATGTAACGCATGGGGCATACATGACCCCCTTGAGGATATCTAAGTTCCGATACACTGGAAGACAAGTGTGTCCTAAATGTAACCTGGAAAACGCTGACATGACACATATGTTTTGGTCGTGCCGGATCATTAGGTGTTTTTGAGGAGAAGTGGCGCAGAAACTGGCTGATAAAGGGGTTACTCTTGTCACAGACAGGGCCTGGGCCTGCTTACTGGGCGGGTTCCCTAGGCCACGGAAACTCAAGCATATTGAGAAACTGAGAAATCTGGCGTATGTGCTTGCGAAACATAGGATCGCCATGGGGTGGAAGAAATGCCACAAACCTAAGGTGGAAGTATGGTGGAAGGACTTGCAGAAATGGGCGGAGGCTGTAACGGTGGCATGGCAAGAAGCGAGTAGCCGGGCTGATGAAGGGAAGCGGGCACCCTGTTGGCTTGGAAAACGCTAATAGCAGAATTGTTTGGAGTAATATCAGATCCAACAGACTCCGAAGAGAACGAAACCCGGCCGCATGTGCCAAACATTGAATGAGATTGACAAATAGGCTCACGGGGCGAGGGAGGGGTAGTGGGAGCAGTGATTAAAATAACTTGATGTGTAATGGAACTATTATGATTATGCTGCTTGTTTGGTTTTTGTTGTTTTGTTTGCATAAAATCAATAAAAGAAATGAAAAAAAAAAAAACTGTGAAATACACAAAAGGAAAGTAACCCTTGTCATTTAATGAGGAATAAACATCAGCACACTGACCAATGAAACAATTTCCTGCAGCAATGCTGGTTACACATCCCGTCAGCCACCAAAGCCACAGAGTCATTTTATAAACTGTTTAATTAATAGGCACAATGTTTTTTCTCTTCTTTATTTTAATGGGACATGGATGGATGGTTTTACTATATCTAGCATACACAATCATCTAACAAGACATTTCTGCTAGGTACCTATATATATGATAGCAACCATTGTCATATTATGGGTGGTAGAAGAAGAGGAGGTGCTCATCACTGTTTAGTATTACATGGGCTCAAAGCAAGACATGTTTTCTGATGTGGTGAATAGGGGGTGGGGGGCTTTGACAACTGTCACTGATTATCCCAGGTGCTTGTCAGCATTGATGCCCCCGGAGGATGGTCAAATCAGTGCATCATCTATCAAGTTCTCTATGGATCATCCCGTGCAGAATCAGCAGTGGAATGACTGTAGTCCCCCATTACCCAGTTCTCCACGAAAGTGGAGGGCAAGTGGTGTTTGTCGGTGTTGGAACCTTTCTTTCCCGTAATACAGACATTGTACCTTTAACTGCCTGGAGGCGGTGCTTCAGCAACAGGAAGAACCTTTATCTGTACTTCCCCCAGCGAAAGCGAAGCGAAAGTGGAGGGCAAGTGGTGTTTGTTGGTGTTCGGCAGCGTTTGAAGGCATATTGGAAGCGTCGCATAGCAGCTTTGCTACTCAGACACCGCTACCGCTCGCACGAACACTGAGTGATCAACCACGCCTTCGGGACTCTGGTAAGCCACTGCCCGTAAACTTGGACTGTGTTCCGTAATAAACTTGCTAACACTTATTTGTCACCCTGACCCTCCCTCCTATTCTTCCCATTCATTACACGAGTGTAGACCAAGCAACATTGTGTGCAGCGCACACCTAGGATGAGCAATCCCTGTTCTGTATCTTCTACTCTGGTCTCCCTCAGTATTCCGCACGAGCAAAAAGTGCCTATAACCGCATGGGGACTGCGGGCTAGTCCTTTGACCAACGCAGTCTCTTTTTTAGACTCCTTTGAATGACGAAGCTCAGCTTAAGAAAGCTTTCTTCAACCATCGTTTTGAAATATATTGATCTACCCGAGTGGGGACTGCAGGTAATCCTTTGACCCACTCAGCTCCTCCCAGATCTTACTCTCATTGAAGTGTGAAGCACAATAACCAAGCGGCTGTATTGAGACCGTGGACCTTTCACCTGATACCGCGGCAAAACCCCAGAAAAGATGCACCACATCCCTACTATGGGCCCACAAACCAGGCACCGGACCCAAATACAGAATTTACTGGATAAACCTTTCCATCAAAATAAGAGTGTTGGCGTATTACCAACAATGACCCCTACATCTCTCCCAGGCGAGATCCATCAGAGAAGACCTGTCTGTCCTTTCCCGAGTGAGGCGGTTCTCACGCCATCAATACATCCGGTAATAGATGGTGCAGGCCAAGGTACGGGACAGAAAGAGCGAGCACAGATTGCCAAATTAAAATGGAAATCTCTCCATGAACTACGATCTAATACAGAAACACAACACAAACTCTCACAACTGGTCTCAAATCAAAGTCTGCCGAGACTCTCGTTGGATCTGATGGAGATAGAAGCATTAATGGAACTGCAAGAGACCAAAAAAAAGCATTACAAACCCATATAGACCCCAGACCCAGGGTGAACGACCACCCTCTCCTGAATTCGAGTAAACATCAAGGCTTTCCTACAACAAGCACACTGGTTCCTGTTGACTTTGCTACTGGTCCAATACCTACATCTAAGCAACCTATTTCACAAAACGAAAATTATGCGGACCACTTAGCGGGATCCAATCCACAGGAATCTGTCGCCACGACAATGGTGGATCTTCAAAATATGAACATTGCAGTATGCACTCAAGCATTAATTCCTTACATGATGCTCCAAGAAGCCCAAGCGGAAGTTGCTAAAGATCAAGTAACAATCCTTGCTTCTATATTATCTAAACAAAAAATACATGAAGCTTTGATTCTTAATCTGGAAACCCGGCTCCAAGCAGAAGCAGAAGCGAGCCTAATGTGGCAACACCGCTTAGCAGACATAGCTCGTAAGGACAGGGCAGAAAAAACACATCTTACAGACTCCCTCATTGATCTCATGCGAGTGAATATGTCTAAACCTACGGGTCTTGAGTGTCAACATCAGACTCAGCAAAACCCAGATGCCCATGTTACTGGACACCCCCTTTACACAGTACCTATGGCACTACCTTTGAACAAACACGACAATCTGAACCCCCCAGCTGCAACCATAAACTGCAATGAGAAAGTGGTACTTATAGACCTTACTACGGACAATATTTTGCTTGAATCGACCTCCGAAACACTCCAATCTGGAGATTTGGTTAACAAAGACCCTTCCTTGAGCGACAAAGCGCCAATAATCCAGGCCTCCGGAAAGCCTATCGATACTAAACAACTTCCTTTAGAGACTAAAGATATGTTCAGCATATTTGACTCCTATCGACAACCATGTAAATTATTCAACCAAAGACAGCAAAAACTTCCTGCAGCCCACCAAACTATACCATGCAGTAAGCAAGCAGCAAAGATAGACCGACTCAAAGACAATTCAAGCACTAAATTGAACATCCAACATGATGAAATAGATGCAGCAACATTGGATCTTTTGATAAATCTCTCGACGTATTAAAATCAAGACAAGAATATAAGCATCCACAAGGATAATCAATTGAATGCATCTTCACAACTAACAATAGACTGTTATGAACTAACATGCTATGAAATCAACTTGACAGCTTTGCCTTTTGGGACATCCATTAAAGCTATTGCGCTTCTTGAAGATTCAAACTCTAGAATAAATCTAGACGGCTCAGCAATATTGGACACATCCTTAAATGAAATCCCTCTACCCCAGCGAGAACAAGCCTCCCTGAAACTCCAGCAATTTGTAGATCCACTAAAATCCTCTACAAGAAATATACTAAAATTGGAAAGAGTTAGCAGAAATGACGAAACACTGATCCTCAATCTAACAAATCTACTTCGGCTCCTACATGCCATACCCGGTCTAACTGCAATAACAACAAAGGATATTGTATTGGTAGAATTCATCAACCCAGACAAACTGGATTCAATATGGATTGATTGCCACACTAACAAGATCCTACGAAACAATTACAACTCAAACAGATGCCTTCCAAGTTCTGGGATTCCATCTTAGAACAATTGAATCCAACCAAGATGCGCAATATGACTCATATAACACCACTAGAGAAATATCCATGTATTCACAAATCACGACATTGAGTAGCTCATCATCTCCGAATACTACATACAATCAGAGAAACTATACCTACTCTTCTGTTATCAGAGAAGATAGACAGAATTTTTAAATCATCAGACGGATCGTCATCTGATCAGGAGAGTAATGAACGACTCCACTAGACACCCTCATAAAATCTATCACAATCAGCATTAGCAACCAAGTGGTGACGCCCTCACTTTGCTTACTGTTTGTTCATGGAACACGAGAGGCCATTGTCATCTTTTTGGACATAATAGACCAGAATTCATAATAGCAGATGTTATCTGTCTCCAAGAAACATGGCTCCTTCAAAAACCGATGTGAGATGGATTTAATTTATTGATGAATCCAGTGATTTCCAATCAAAAAGGACGTCCTTCTGCAGGCCTATTGACCATAATTAGGATGGACTCGCAGCTGCAAGAAGTCAAACATGAAATTATCAACCCTTGGATCCAGATCATAATTCTGCTACAGGAACCATATTCTAAGCCCTCCGATTCCATCAAGCACTCATCCAACCAGCACCAATATTTAGGCGTGCTTAACGCATACTGGAACCCCCAAAGTATTACAGATGAAATCTTTATAGATAACTTTTTTACTACAATGGATGAGGCAACACTTAATTATACTGGCATTAACTTCATAATTTGTGGGGATCCGAACAAACATCTGTTCTCCAAAGTGGGCCAAGAGCTTGATGAATATAATCTAGAAGAGCACGCACAAAGATGGTCCAAAGAGATGCTTTATCGAAACATGACGCGCCTCGATGCGATCGATACAAAAACCAAACTCCCAACCATTACATGGTCATGAGATCAGAGCACGGGATCATCAACTACATATATCAATCAAGTTCTATACAGTCACCCATCCAATGTGCTGAAAACATCTACGTCGAAGACAGTGGTCACTATATTCTAGTAAGAGCCTGGTCGGTAACAAACCATAGCTCGACACACCTAGAGCTTCAAGAGATTGAAACAAATAATGCAAATACTCGACTGAAGTTAACGAAAACACAAATCAAACATCTGCCTAAAATCTTTCACTCCACAAAAATGAAAGATGACAAGAAATTAAATTATGAATGGTTACTTCATAATTTACAACAGGAAATCAATAATAAGAAAATGACCTTGGTACACGAGCACAAGCATGCTTACCATCCCACAATAGCTGCAAGGAAGAAAGAGCTAAGGCAATTGATAATACAACTTAAAAAGGGCTCTTCTATAACTCAGAATGCTCAAATCAAAAAACCCAAGCAAAAATTCAAAAACTGGTTAAAAAACACCAAGATGATCTTAGAACAACATGACGCAGAGACCATGCTGCGAGCCCTAGGACCGGGTAATACCAGAGACTTATGGAAGCTTCTAAATCACCCAAACCAGCAACGGGGTTAATCAGATTTCTGAAGTTTCCAAAGCGAATTGGAAACTACATTTTCAACACCTACACCAACAACACCCTAATGAAAATGGAAAAGATCTAGTTTCCTATGACGCCAAATGGATACTCCATTGGACCTTCGTCGACATTACTGAAGCGATCAATAAGTTAAATGTCTCAAGAGCCCCAGGGCCGGATGGCCTCACCAACTGTATCATCAAAAAAGACCCAGACATATGGGCAACATTATTTTTACAAATCCTTGATCTAATAAATAAAACAAATACCCTACCTCGCTCATGCCAAAGAGCTGTACCGATACCAATTTACAAACAAGGTCCGTCTGAAGAGCCCTCACATTACCGACCTTTTTAGATCCACTGGGCAAACTTTTTCCAAATTTATTATTACAGCAGCTCAACAAAGGGGCAGCGGGACCGAAAAGACATGCAACAAGACAGACAGGATTCACGAAGCACCTTGGCATGACGACTAACCTGTTTATCTTGAATCTGATAAAACATGAATCATTCAGAGCTAAAACCCAGACGTACGCTGCATTCATTGACCTTCATAGGGCTTTCGACAAAATTAATAGAAACATGCTATGGGCCAAATTAATGAAATGGGGGTACACACATAACATCATAGAACCAATAAAACTTCTGTATTCGAACACTGAAATCCGGATCAGGCTATCCAAAGCCGGCCTTGTATCCCAACCCATTAAAGTATGGCAGGGGTTGAAACAAGGCTGTCCTTTAGCGGCTACGCTCTACAATCTCTTCACCTCAGATTTCGAAGATTTGCTAGCCTCTCCCCTAATAAATCCTCCAAAATTGAACTCTAAAGCGATCCCTATGATCTTATATGCTGATGACATTTTGCTATTCTCAAAGACTCCCAGAGGATTGCAACGTGCACTGAACAACATTCACAGCTATATGATCACTAATGAGTTAGAAATGAACATCAAAAAATCTAAAGTGATGGCCCTCGCTTCTGAAATCGGTTCTTCAGCTAAAACTACCTCCTTCTTTCTGAATAGAGAAAAAATCACCCAAGTCAAATCATTTAAGTACTTGGGAATGTGGATCAATCAGTCCAAAACTAATAAACCATGGGCAGCTCACCTAATAACCAAACCAAGAACTTTAGCATGTCAAGGCTTAACTATCCACAAAAAAAATGGAAAGTATTCATTAAAACCCATCATCCTTTTTTACAAGCAGAAGGCAGCCCCAATCCTCACATATGGTGGAGAGACAATGATCAACCTCCAGGATGACATATGGAACAAACTAGAACGTATCTTCTGGTCAAAAGTTCTCTCGTTACCAAATGCTGTCCCTGCTGCACGCATTAGATTCAAACTGCGTCTGCAATACTTGAATTCCCTAATAAAATGGAAACAACTCGACTTGCTAAGAAAACTTCTGAACAACGACTGTACCCCTGCGTGGGATATAGTACGCTCTAACTCAATGAACATCAATGTCGCAGCTCTGACCAAATGGAAAAACTTTGTTCAAGCACAAATGATCGATAATGACATCTCGATGGACACTCTGCTTCATAGGCCACAAAAAGCAAAATTGCAAGTAGCAAGACTTGACTGGATAAGAACTCAAACCATCAAAAATCAGTACAAACTAACGCTGAATTGCACAAACGACATTAGAGCTACAAACAAACTTCCACCGTATCTCAAATTATTTCCAGACCGCCTAATCAGAGATTTATTTCTTCGCCTAAGATTGAATATTTTACCCACACAACAAATCAATGGCATCCGAAATCGTTCCATGAATCGCAACCAGTCCTGCAGATTTTATATGCAAGAGGCCTCCATTGAAACAATATACCATCTTTTGATGGAATGTACTGCACTCACAGAAAAACGTAATGCAATTGCACAGCTATATCTAACTTCCACAAGACTCTTGGACCCAGACGAACGATGGTCGCTTATATTAACTGGAAAAAATCGAAGAATGATCACTGCTGTTATTCGCTTTTGGATTGACATCATATCTCAATTCTAGTTTTACTCCGTCCTCCCATTTTGAGGATATCAATGTTCTTAATTTGCCTTTTTCTATTATTTTTTATGTGTTTTTTTCCCTCCTTTTTTTTCTTCTCTTTTTTTCTTTTCTTTTCTCTTTTTCTCTTTTATTGTTGTCTCTAGGCCTGCTGGGCCTAGAGACCCAAGCTACTCCTCACTGATGAGCCCCAACAAGGGCGAAACATGTTTGGGGATGCTTGTGGCCTCGTGCAGAAGGGATGTGGCCTAGCAGTTTGGGCTGGACTGCCCCTTTTGGGGTGGGGCCAAGCCTGATTTGCAAATGGTCTTTCCCCTTCTGTAATGGCTTGGCAGGCGAAGAACAGTGGTCTGGAGGGTTGCCCAGAGCATTTCCAGTGGTTATGATTCATTCTAAACCTTCCAGCCATCACCTCTTTGTTTTTGCTTTGTCACCCCGAGTAGGACGGGTATGCCCAGACCTGGGTCCCGTGCCTGCTGGGCCTAGAGACCCAAGCTACTCCTCACTGATGAGTCCCAACAAGGGCGAAACATGTTTGGGGATGCTTGTGGTCTCGTGCAAAAGGGATGTGGCCTAGCAGTTCGGGCTGGACTGCCCCTTTTGGGGTGGGGCCAAGCCTGATTTGCATATGGTCATTCCCCTTCTGTAATGGCTTGGCAGGCGAAGAACGGTGGTCTGGAGGGTTGCCCAGAGCATTGCCAGTGGTTAAGATTAATTCTAAACCTTCCAGCCATCACCTCTTTGTTTTTGCTTTGTCACCCCGAGTGGGACGTGTATGCCCAGACGTGGGTCCCGTGCCTGCTGGGCCTAGAGACCCAAGCTACTCCTCACTGATGAGCCCCAACAAGGGCAAAACATGTTTGGGGATGCTTGTGGTCTCGTGCAGAAGGGATGTGGCCTAGCAGTTCGGGCTGGACTGCCCCTTTTGGGGTGGGGCCAAGCCTGATTTGCATATGGTCTTTCCCCTTCTGTAATGGCTTGGCAGGTGAAGAACGGTGGTCTGGAGGGTTGCCCAGAGCATTGCCAGTGGTTAAGATTCATTCTAAACCTTCCAGCCATCACCTCTTTGTTTTTGCTTTGTAACCCCGAGTTTGCTTTGTCACCCCGAGTGGGACGGCTATGCCCAGACGTGGGTCCCGTGCCTGCTGGGCCTAGAGACCCAAGCTACTCCTCACTGATGAGCCCCAACAAGGGCAAAACATGTTTGGGGATGCATGTGGTCTCGTGCAGGAGGGATATGGCCTAGCAGTTCGGGCTGGACTGCCCCTTTTGGGGTGGGGCCAAGCCTGATTTGCATATGCTCTTTCCCCTTCTGTAATGGCTTGGCAGGCGAAGAACGGTGGTCCGGAGGGTTGCCCAGAGCATTGCCAGTGGTTAAGATTCATTCTAAACCTTCCAGCTATTACCTCTTTGTTTTTGCTTTGTCACCCCCAGTGGGACGGGTATGTCAGACGTGGGTCCTGTGCCTGCTGGGCCTAGATACCCAAGCTACTCCTCACTGATGAACCCCAACAAGGGCGAAACATGTTTGGGGATGCTTGTGGTCTCGTGCAGAAGGGATGTCGCCTAGCAGTTTGGGCTGGACTGCCCCTTTTGGGGTGGGGCCAAGCCTGATTTGCATATGGTGTTTCCCCTTCTGTAATGGCTTGGCAGGCGAAGAACGGTGGTCTGGAGGGTTGCCCAGAGCATTGCCAGTGGTTAAGATTCATTCTAAACCTTCCAGCCATCACCTCTTTGTTTTTGCTTTGTCACCCCGAGTGGGACGGGTATGCCCAGACCTGGGTCCCGTGCCTGCTGGGCGTAGATACCCAAGCTACTCCTCACTGATGAGCCCCAACAAGGGCGAAACATGTTTGGGGATGCTTGTGGTCTCGTGCAGAAGGGATGTGGCCTAGCAGTTCGGGCTGGACTGCCCCTTTTGGGGTGGGGCCAAGCCTGATTTGCATATGGTTTTTCCCCTTCTGTAATGGCTTGGCAGGCGAAGAATGGTGGTCTGGAGGGTTGCCCAGAGCATTGCCAGTGGTTAAGATTAATTCTAAACCTTCCAGCCATCACCTCTTTGTTTTTGCACAAAGGAGGCATACATAATATCGAAATGCTGCTGTCAAGTACTGCAAGTCTTACCTGTGAGCAATTGTTATGGTGTTTTAATTTGGGAGGAAATGCTTCCCTTTCTCCCTCAATGATGTTCCTGTTTGCCCACACAACATTTGAAGTGCTTTCAGTCTTATAGCATTAATAGTACTGAAACTTGTAATTGCTCATTATTAGGGTAAATGGTTCATGAAACTCAAGTGCACGAGTATCCATACCTGTTATGGTGCTTCGTAAATTGTAGCCTGTCATGACGTCCCCTGTAAGTCTCTTTTATTTTGTTTAGTAATAAGAGAAAAGGGAGTAGGAGAGACGAGAAAGAGTTTGGCCGTTGTTTATCTTCGTCAGCAAAATCAACGGCTGTTATATGCCAGTTAATTACAGACAAAACAGACCACTGTCCAAATTTGACAGAAAATAACAGCTCTTATCAAAATACAGCTCAGCGACGGGTCAAAGACATAAAAGTCTGTAGTCCCCGCTCCGAGAGTTGGGCAGTATAGAATCCAACTTTCGGTTATAAGATTACAGGCAGAAGATTAGGTGCGAGTGTTCGTGGTCTCTGCTCGCGAACATGTAATCAAATAGGTACACAGGATCCTATTTATATGTACCACATCTTACTCCACCAATAGGAACATAGATTATATTATAAAAGAAGGATAAGATGGTAAACTTTCTCTACTTCCACCCCTCCTTCTCCCCCAACAATTAGACACCTCTGACAGATTCTCCGGCACTACAGGTCTTGACAACATAGACTGCGTGCAACATTCCAAATTTCAAAAAACATTTTTGTTTAATACAGAATATTTAAATTAAAACATAAGATACTACCCACACCTAACACAGTGTACAAAACTACCACTAAAACCTACAAAATCTAAAAAGCTAAATTTCAAATAAACCACTTACAAATGGACACAGACGAAATCACATATCACAGTACATGGAAAAAAACTAAATGTGTCACTAAAACAACATATAATCCCAACATGTTTCTGTTCTTTAAAGCCCCTTTCGGGCGAACATTCTTCAGGGGAACCTTTAAAACATCCACTATTCTTCTCAACACCGTGTTGAATGGGTAGTTTCAGGCAACCAGCCTCCAAAGAAGAGAAACAGAGGAAACTAATCAGATCCCCAGGGGAGGGGGTATTACCAAATGTAAAAGTAGAGTTGACTCAGTCAAGAGAACAATTGCTTCTCCCCTCTCCTATTCAATTTATATATCCGTGGCCTCTGTGCCCTTCTTTCACAGTTGGATATTTATTTTACCAATTTTGCAGACGATACTCAACTTATTATAGAACTCAGTGGAGACCACACCACAGACAATAACAGACTCTCAGCAATCTATAATACTATAGAAAGCTGGATGAAAGCCCACTGGATGTGTCTGAATAGTTCAAAAACAGAATGACATTCGGATCTTCAAAAGCCTTATCCAATCTAGGCCCAGCCTACTCATCATTTCTTATTAAGGACTCTAGCATCTCGGTCCTAACTAAGGTGAAAACACTTGGCATATACCTGCAATCCTCATTAGGAGCAGACGCTCAACTCGCTTTTCTTAAAAAGAACTGCCAGTACCACCAGAGATTACTACGCCGCATTAGGCCATATCTCAACGCTACAAATTGCGCCACCATTGCTAGAGCCACGATATTGTCCCGACTGGATTATGGGAATGCGCTGATGCTCGGTTCAAGTAAACCTTGCATTAAACAATGCCAGATCATCCAGAATAACACTGTTAGAACTATTACCGGGAAGTCCAAGCGCGAGCACATCACCCATGACCGAATAGGCCTTCACTGGCTCGGCATTGAGGAGCGTATTAAATTCAAATCCCTGACACTTGTCCACCGCTGTCTTTTTGGCACGGCTCCTACATACCTAGAGAAGGAATTTCTTTGGTACGAACCAAGCCGCTGTCTTAGATCAGCAAAAAAAGGGTTACTCAAAGTTAGCCACACCAGAGTCAAAGCTACTGGACTCGGGAGAGCCTTCCCCACCAAAGCTATTGCACTCTGGAACGAGCTTCCTGAGAAACTCAGATTAGAAAGTAGCTACTCGCTATTTAGGAAGCAGCTGAAAACTCTACTCTTTCGATAATTCGTTACATATTCAGCATGGACTCCTTTGAGTCCCCTGTCCTCCTTTTTCATGTTGTCCTGTGATCTGTCCTCTTGTGTTGTTGTCGCGCCCTGATGCTTGCGAGCTTCGGCGCGTTATAAATATATAAATAAAATAAAATAAATAAATAAATTCCACAAAAAGGTTTAGAAATTAAACCAATTAGATTTACCTTAATGTGGTGAATCTTCAACACACGTCTGTAAATGACAGATAGGCTAATTTTTCTTCATTGAAAAACCAAAATACTTCAAAAGGCGTCTCAATCCACCGAAAATATCGTCACACCTAGAAAGGACTCATCACACTACCAATGAGCCACAGATCACTACAGGACAACAGTCATGAATTGTTCAGGATATATTAAATAAAAATTACCTTCACGCAAGTGAAGCCACCCACAACGTGGGGCAAGGGGAGGAAATTCCTTGTAATGACAACCAAGTCTGCAGATGATTACAAAAGCGGACGCAGAACCAATCTGTAATATAAGAAGGGCGCTCACCAACCATCTCAAAGAGCATTAAAATCCACCGATACACCACGGCTCCCAAATGTGTAAAAAAAGGGAAGAAAAGAAACCATTTCAAGCCTAGCCTAGGTCGTGCATTAGAGCTCATGCTTCCAAACAGTAGCGTCATACACCAGCGGTCTTCACAGCCATTAAATGTGTAAAAACATGCTGAACGTGACCAAGTAGTGAGAGATAGTACACAACACCTCAACGTTCAGTAAGTAAAAAACTGCGGAAAAGGGATAATAGCCACCAACATCACTAAAAGTAATGTAGCTACTAAAGTTCAAGAACAACATGCTCACCTCTAGATTAGGAGAAACAAACTCCTCGCTAATGACTCGCGGGGTTTTAAAGACATTTTTAAAATCTACTAACCCTTTAAGGTGTTGTTCTAGTTTTACTTTGAACGTATCTAGATCAAGATCTTTTTTGAGTTCTTCTTCCAACTTTGTAATATCTATCTCTATTTTCTTTGACACTTCATGCTTGAGTATTTGAAAAATCAGGCCCTTCCTCAAGGTCTCATAGTGAGAAATGAGCCACGTCTATTTTTAGACAATAAGGAATTTAAACTAAAATGGAGTTACATATCTAATAAATGTGGGAGGGACTGGTTAGTCCTAATCATAGATACAGCTACTGAAGTGTCAAAGAAAATAGAGATAGATATTACAAAGTTGGAAGAAGAACTCAAAAAAGATCTTGATCTAGATACGTTCAAAGTAAAACTAGAACAACACCTTAAAGGGTTAGTAGATTTTAAAAATGATACTACCCTAGAAAGGGTCAAAAGGTTGAAAAAAGACCTCACCAATCTTACACATGAAAAGGCCTTCCCTTATGTTGTAGAGGGCCATAACTTTGGTAACACATTTCAGATTCCTAAAAACAATAGACGTGTACATTTTAGAGATACTTCATATAGCTCTGGTGAAGATAGCACAGGAGACAATGAACCTGTAGCTCAATCGAACCCGGGCAGAGGCAGAGGAAGGGGCCAGAGAGGGGGCAACAGACAAAGACAAAGGATGCCTTTTTTAGGGCAGGGTCCCAACCGAGGGGATTGGGACAACCAGGTCAGGACACGGAGCCGAACAAGGAATCAGTGGTGATTAACTTGTCCAACTATGTACTTTCAAGTGAAGAAGAGAATACTCTCAACAGGGGCCTCAGCTTTGTTATGACCAAAACCCATGATCCCTTTGAATTTCGTATTGAGTTTTTTGCATTTATGCGTAAAGTACGTCTTAATGAATATTTCAGTGAACACGAGGGTTACAACAGTAATAACTGCAGTGGTCTGCGTAATGCGTCGACCTTCTGTGCACCCAGCTACTCTCACACCGCCGAATCCACGGTATTTGAAAGACAAATGTTGGCTGAAGTTCTAAAGTTAGAATCCTGTGAGAAATCTCATAATTCGAACTTTAGTAAACCCCAGAGAGATTCTGTTCTAAAACTTGCAAAAGATAAGAATCTCATTATCAGACAAGCAGATAAAGGGGGAGCTATTGTTTTGATGAATCGCAGTGATTATGTTAAAGAATGTGAGAGACTTCTTTCTGACAGTGTGAGCTATTTGAAACTTACTTGTGACCCTACTGCTCGGCTGATGAAGATCATAAAAGAAAAAGTTACTTTGGCATATGACTTAGAGATGATTAGCAAACAAGAATTTAAATTTCTAATAAGGGAACAGGGCAGGGTACCTGTGTTCTATATTTTGCCTACGGTGCATAAGAGATTGGTAGACCCTCCCGGACGTCGCATAGTCTCTGGGGTCAACTCCATTTTAGAACCATTGTCTAAGTTCGCAGATTTTTATCTGCGCCCATTTGTGATGAAAATGCAGAGTTATTTGAGGGATTCTACCGATGCCATCAATAAAATAGAGAACATAGATTTTGTTCAAGGCAATTCTTTATTGATAGGTTTGGATATTCAATCCCTCTATACTATGATACCACAAAGGGCGACATTAGAGGTTGTTGAAGAAATTTTGCTGGGCAGAGAGGATGGACACCCTGTGAGCAGTGCCTTTATTTTGTGGTGTACTGAGTTTGCCCTTACCCAAATTTTTTTCCAGTTCCAAGGAACTTTTTTCCAACAGATAGAAGGCACTGCCATGGGTGCGGCCATGGCCCCTAATTTAGCCAACCTCTATGTTGAATATTTTGAAAAAATTGTGATATACCCAGCCACTAATCCTTATATCCATCAGTTGAGGAAGTGGCTGAGGTATATAGACGATATACTCATTGTATGGGATGGTACGAGAGAAGAAGCTGAGTGCTTTATGACCTGGTTGAACCAACAGAATCTTTTTCTGAAATTTACGGGATCCATATGTGACTTTGAGACTCATTTTCTGGATATTACCATCTTTCATGAGAATGGAGTGTTAAAAGTGAAGCCCTACACAAAGACTACTGACAAGAATTCTCTTCTGCACTTTAACAGCCATCATGCTAAGCATTTGAAAAACAACTTACCTTTTGGGCAGTTTTTAAGGTTAAAAAGGAATAGTAGTAGAAAAGAAGATTTCCGTCTAAGTGCGGACGCACTTACTCAGAAACTGCGAAATAAAGGCTATCCACCTAGAGTGATTAAGACTGCTTCAAAAAGAGCATACAATAATAATCGGGAGGCTCTTTTGGAGAAAAATGTGAAAATAAAGAGAAAGATTGGTACTGTTTTTGTTAATACTTTTTCAAATTTATCGTACAAAATTAAATCTATTGTGATGAAAACTTGGAAAAAGGTATACAGAGGAAAAGAAGCCTTGCCCCCTTTGGTGACCTTTAGAAAAAGTCAAAACCTAAGGAACATTTTGATCAGAAATGATGTAAGGGAGAAAAGTACACCACTGGTGAGACAAACCAGGTTATGGGGTTTACCGGAAATTAAAGGGCATTTTCCTTGCGGTAAATGTAGTATGTGTGCCCAAACTAAAGAGATTAGATATATACAAATTTTACCTAATCTGAAATGGGTGTGTAATGAAATGACCAACTGTAACACATCCATTGTTGTGTATTTAATCACATGCCCCTGTGGCCTATATTATGTAGGCAAGACTAACAGACAATGTAAAGTCCGTATGGTGGAACATCGGAGCTGCATCAGAAATCAAGTGATTGCAGCTCCTTTAGTGAAACATTTTCTTCATATGAAACATGGCTGCAATGACTTTACGTGGTTTATTTTGAAAAAGGTGCATGGCCATAGGAAAGCCGAGACAGACCAGAAATTATTGAACCTGGAACAAAAAATTATTTTTAAATTGCAAAGTAATGTTCTGGGGCTCAATGAGAGTATTGATTGGCATCTGGTCAGCCAAACATAAATGTTTTCGCAATCTGATAATTGTTTGCAATTTTGGCTGTGTTTTGAAATTTTTTTGAATTTTCCTTATTTTGTGCCATCTATATTTGCAAAAATTTTACTATGTCTGTTGCTTGATTTTTGCAATGCTGTGTCGATGTCTTTTGAATGGTTTTGTGCCCCCCAGTGCACTCTCTTTTCAACACTGCTTCCCCTTGTTGTTGGGTGGTTTGATGCAAAGATGGCCGCTAGTTTTTTCTTACCGGCTAGTACCTAACTGAAGAGTGTAGTCCTTCCTTAGTGTTCACCAGGATAATTGCATGTAAAAGATGGCCGCTGTATTTTCTTGCCGGCGAGTATTTATTCGAAAAGTATAGTCCTTTCTTAGTGTTTACTAGGAAGTGGTGAGCGTTTTGCTGCACTTGGTGAAAACACATGCTGGTGCTGCACGGTCTTCTTTCAAACCCCGCGAGTCATTAGCGAGGAGTTTGTTTCTCCTAATCTAGAGGTGAGCATGTTGTTCTTGAACTTTAGTAGCTACATTACTTTTAGTGATGTTGGTGGCTATTATCCCTTTTCCGCAGTTTTTTACTTACTGAACGTTGAGGTGTTGTGTACTATCTCTCACTACTTGGTCACGTTCAGCATGTTTTTACACATTTAATGGCTGTGAAGACCGCTGGTGTATGACACTACTGTTTGGAAGCATGAGCTCTAATGCACGACCTAGGCTGGGCTTGAAATGGTTTCTTTTCTTCCCTTTTTTTACACATTTGGGAGCCGTGGTGTATCGGTGCATTTTCATGCTCTTTGAGATGGTTGGTGACCGCCCTTCTTATATTACAGATTGGTTCTGCGTCCTCTTTTGTAATCATCTGCAGACTTGGTTGTCATTACAAGGAATTTCCTCCCCTTGCCCCATGTTGTGGGTGGCTTCACTTGCGTGAAGGTAATTTTTATTTAATATATCCTGAACAATTCATGACTGTTGTCCTGTAGTGATCTGTGGCTCATTGGTAGTGTGATGTGTCCTTTCTAGGTGTGACGATATTTTCGGCGGATTGAGACGCCTTTTGAAGTATTTTGGTTTTTCAATGAAGAAAAATTAGCCTATCTGTCATTTACAGACGTGCGTTGAAGATTCACCACATTAAGGTAAATCTAATTGGTTTAATTTCTAAACCTTTTTGTGGAATTGTTCTCTTGACTGAGTCAACTCCACTTTTACATTTGGTAATACCTCCTCCCCTGGGGATCTGATTAGTTTCCTCTGTTTCTCTTCTTTGCAGGCTGGTTGCCTGAAACTACCCATTCAACACGGTGTTGAGAAGAATTGTGGATGTTTTAAAGGTTCCCCTGAAGAATGTTCGCCTGAAAGGGGCTTTAAAGAACAGAAACATGTTGTGATTATATGTTGTTTTAGTGACACATTTAGGTTTTTTCTATGTACTGTGATATGTGATTTCGTCTGTGTCCATTTGTAAGTGGTTTATTTGAAATTTAGCTTTTTAGATTTTGTAGGTTTTAGTGGTAGTTTTGTACACTGTGTTAGGTGTGGGTAGTATCTTATGTTTTAATTTAAATATTCTGTATTAAAAATGTTTTTTGAAATTTGGAATGTTACACGCAGTCTATGTTGTCAAGACCTGTAGTGCCGGAGAATCTGTCAGAGGTGTCTAATCGTTGGGGGAGAAGGAGGGGTGGAAGTAGAGAAAATCTTCTCTGCTCGCGAACACCAGCTGCCAAAGCTCCAGAAAATCCTTTGTTGATTACGGGAGGTGGGTCAAAGACACAAGCGTCCGCAGTCCCGCCTATGAGCAGTAAATTACAAACAAAACTGACCACACCAACCGCAGGAGATCCGAGCGGTACCCCGCCGTCCAGAGTAAACAGGTCAACAGCGGGTCAAAAACAACATAGTCCACAGCTCTGGATGAGTACTATCTTTTGCTTCTTCGACTTGCTGCACCTGTGGTGCAGCCACGACTTTAGCGTCCTGATCAGAAGTCAGATAGATAGACTGAAGTGTGTGAGGATAGTTTTTGGGTTAAGCATATGATAGAGAAGAAGGTTGGTGATACTGTTGAATCAGTGGTAGAAGCAGTTGAGGGAGGAGCTAAGGCCACACATTGAGGAGGTGGATATGAATAAGTAGGTCATTAGCAGACCTTGGTTTGGGAGTGGCAGGGCTGTATTTCATGAGAAGAGGACTGATAGGTATACGCTGATGCAGTTATGATCAGGATTTTGTATGACAATTTTAGGGAGGGTACATAAGTGGGAGGTGTGGCCACACATGTTAAAGGTTACAGAGAGATCAAGGAATATGAGAATAGAAAGTATGGAGTGTGCAGTAGTGAGGAGGTAGTTGGAGATGTCAGTGAATGAGTGTCAATTGTGTGGAGTGTCTACTGTCTGACCCAATAGAAGGGTGTCTCATTGTGTCTGTTGGCCTCAAGTAATCAGGGGAGCCATGCTATTCCAAAATCGAAATAATCTGGCCCAGTTGTAAGGGACAATTAACAGAGTACAGAACCATCTGATCTAGCTTTAGGGCATTTATCTGCACTAGTGTGAACAAACATTTCGTTTCAGTATTTTCTTTGCAGGATGAGGTTTTTCCCAGTACTGGCAATAGGGCAGAATGTTGCGAATTTCGGGAAAATATGCATTGAAAGAATACGTTTACACTAGAGCAATGCTTGCCAGTGACTGCGTGCAATTTCTGTTGAGTGCCTGGGGCAACGTCCACAATGAAGGTGGGTCTTCTTGTCTATTTGTCTCAAGTGATCTATATTAGTCTTAACCACTACATGCTAGAATGTTCAGATTGGTGTGTCAGGAGTGAGGCAGGCCGATAGTCTGCAGGGTTCCTTGGGCAGGACATGGTAAGACATGGGCAACAGAGATCGTTTGTAGAAAGTTGGGAAAAGCCCAGAGGTTTGAAGAGAGTGAAGCATGGGGGCAGGTTAGGAGTGCTGCAGTGAATCCATAGTTGGCTGTGTCACAAACAGATGCACAGGAGAAAGAAAGGGTGGCAGACTCAGCACTCATTTGTTGCCAATGCATCCCCTATGTAGGCTGTACAGAGGCTCCCAAGATGCGGTTTTCCAATTCCCCTCTAGGTGACTGATTGTCCTTCAAGGGAGCCAAAGCACCCACTTCCATCATCAGGCCATGACAGATATGTGTAAGGACAAACATGCCTCCCAGTGGTAGATGGGCTACTAAAACAGTGTGGTACACCTCATTCATGACACTTGTAATTCTGCAACATTAGCAGCTTGGCAATGCATACTGTATCTACAGAACACTGGGACATTGCACTACAATATACCGCATTGCATAAATAAAGTCGAGATGGGGTTTCTGTAAGACTGTAGAGGCAGGACACCATGGATGCCATTGCCAAACCAGGTGTAGGAGCTGGCAGCACAATTCATGCATGATCTTATGAACTGCTTTTAATTGATACGTATGCATGGCCATTACTGCAGCTAAAGTATTCTAGAGATCCCAAAAGTGCCTTGCATAGAGGGATAGACAGAAATGACCAATTTAAAAGCTCTGTATCCACAAATATGCAAGACACAAAGAGACAAAAGACCTGACCTTTCACATGAAGCTAACACAAGTCTCTGTACATTATTAGCCAGGAGCACCAAGTCTTCATCATCAAACTGCACACACTGACCCATCTTGCACAGCATGGTGCCTTGTAGCAGGTGGAAAGTAAGAGTTAAACACTTTTTATGGAGAGTTACTACCTTCACTACAATGAACCTCCAACCTGGGTCTGTTTGTAATCTTGATCCTTTGATTATCATGTATCAATTTCAGTTATTGAAGCAAATATGTGCAGTTAACCAATGCCAGCCCATTAGGAAATATTTCAACTTACTGTATCTCTACATTGGTGCCACTAAGCTGCCTACCAATGGATAAAACCATCTACTTCCATGGCACACCCCTGCCTTATAACTGAATTAGCTAATCAAATCCACTGCCTTATGTGTTGCCACGCACAGCTTTATCAGTGAAACATGTTTCATGTGTCGGCTATGATACTAAATGTTCTCCTCTCATAATAAACCTATTTGTTAACCTGTACACCAGAGTTTTGTAGAGATATTATGCCTACACTAAAATGTCTATGGCGTTATTCATTAGCAAGTTATACCCCTATAGTACGGGTTACCAAGGTCTTTTCCTACCTACATTTCAGTTTAACCCCACGCAAAATACAATGCAGGAAAGGTCAATAAAGAGAATCAACCTCATTCCAAGTTTGGTTGTAATTCAGCAGTAAATCCTTCAAATAGTTGCAAAATCAGTTACCATTACTGCCACTCAGTCCCGTGGGTTTATCACTGAATTGCAAGTGGTAGTAGGGTGGTGTATTTCCACATTTTTGGAGTCCATGGTTGTCCATAGCATTTAGAGTTGGTGGAATTAGCGTGCAGTAGATCTGTCAATTTATTTAGATATCGTGGAGGACTGACCTCCAGCAACAAGCTGGGGGTGAATCCGGCACTTCTCCAAATATCAGTGGATTTACCCTACAATAAATCCACTAAAAACGATAATTTGTCAGCGCATGAAAAATGCCAGTAATTCCATTACAGCCAAAACATTGGTGGTAACAAAATGACCACCACTTTTTCCTGCACCACCAAGTTTACAGTGAAGCCCAACAGGTTTAGCTTTTCACACACACCGAGTGAATTTGTCACATCATAAAGGAGCTTTTGTGGCCCTCCACAAAATCCAACCCAAAATTCACATGAAAGCTACTGTATATTGTTGGTGCTCTCTGGTAAGCTTGGACGAATACATTCTTATGAACCCTGCATCACCCACATTTGCATTGTATTCAGATGATTTGTGTTCAGCCAAACTTTTAAACGATTGGGGTAACCAATTTGGGTTAAGCATATGACAGTTTAGGAAATGTTGCTGTAAACCTTGGGTTGAAGAATTCAGACCTTTTGATACCAGCACATGTTCAAAGCAAACACAGTATAATGTTAATTAAATAGGTCAGGAGTCTTTTCCTGCCAGAAATGCTTTCAAAGAAAGCAAAGGGACAGATTTTCAAAAATGAGTGCGTTTGAAAAAAGCACATAATTTGCGCTTTCTTAATTTATGCTCATTGTACTAATGCCTATTTGTAAAGGTGAGATGCTCATTTTAGGGGGATGGACAGTAGCACAAAGATGTGCTGGCCAGCCCCCTTGCCTAAATTAGTGTCAGGAGGGTGATCCCTACAATAGAGTCCGACTGGCTCCAAACAACCATGTGGTTAGAGGGAGCGTATTTCACATGTATTTCTGTGTGAAACACGAGAAAGAAAATAGCTTTTCCATCCCCGTTTGGGTGATATAAAAGCAAGTGTGACAGCCGCAGTACCATCATACAAATCAATGAGAGAGTCTGAAAGGATTAGAGCGGCCCCCGTGCCTGTTCCCAACAGATGCAAGGGAATGTTCTTCATTTCTGTGCAGTTAAAATCGCATTTGAAAGCACATCCCGTTTGTGAATTTGGAATGCACATTTCAATATGCAGAAATGCCTCTTGATTTGTGCTAATGCACAATGGCGGGATAAGGGCATCTGAGTATTCGCATCTAAGATGCAAACATTCAAATCCCCTCTGTGAATTGAACTGCTCCTTTTTTGGTGGAAGTAATGAGATGTAGTTTTATCACTTACATCCAAAAAGTTTTGAGAATCTGACCCAAAGTGTCTTAATGACTAATGGTTTGCATCTGGCTGTTTCATGTTTCACTAGCATAGAATCCAAAATATACTCTCCGTTTGCAGCTGACAAATACGTGTGATCTGTTAAATAGCAACACCAAGGGCCGAACGCACAAAAAGTAATGCAATTAAATACTGTGCGGAGGATGAATTTTGTTTGCATTATTTTGAGAAGGTCAAAGGCCTCCTAATTCACAAATATTTTTTGTGCATTTCCCGAGGGCTGCACTTCAGCACAAATGATGCCCTGGCCAGCTCCTTGCATGTGTGGTGGGGCCCATCGCACCCATAGGCCTCTTGCTGTAAATATATGTTATGTATTTTTGCAGGTAGAGAGCTTTTAAAATTGCAATCCTACCAGACTAAATGGTATTTCTTTAAGGAATGTCAGAGTCTACATCATGAATGCTTGGTTGCTATCTGAATGGCTTCCTCATCTCTACTGCTCTTTGTGTGTTCATTAACATGCAACCAGGGACTCTCCCTATTGTTAAAAAGTAACTGCAGTAGTCTTCATGGAAGAAAACTCAGCAGGCTGACAATTTTTGCACGCCCAATGCAATACTAATGCATGACTGGCACTTCGCCAGAGGTCCACGTCTGTTATGAATTTCAGGTATTGCAATAGTATAAACCTTAATATTACACAATGGACAGATTCTCTTAAAGTAGCACTAATTTCATTTGCGCTACTTTTAGAAATGTGCAGGTCACCTTATTCTCAAAGGAGGGACTGGATGGTAAGACAAAGATGCACTGTCAATCCCCACGCATATATTAGTTTTGGAAACCTCCCACTGATATGCGGAAAGGGGTGAAAAACAGAATCTGAATGAGTGCACATAGGTTGCAGTCATTCAGGCTCCTTTTTTGGTGCAAATGATGATATGCACTTTTGTTCAAAAGGTTTTGACAAACTGCCGCAATGTGTCAACATGTGTATAACTGCTCTTCATACATGCATCCTTATAATTCTCCACTTCAACTTTACTAATTTGATCAACTTCAGAAGGATGAAAAGATGAGCTCCTCCTACCGAAATTGAAATCAGGGATCTTCATGTTACTCATAGATCACTGCAGTAGGTGCACTAACTTAATGAGATACCTTACTGCAGAGCTAAATGTGATGCCCTACACGATTAACATACACGAATTTACAGAACTTACTTTCCTCTAATTACCCCGACCCAAATTCACCTGACCTCTTCATTTTCCCTAACCATTCTATCCATTCCTGAAGCCTTTTAAATTATTTTATGCATGTTTCTTTCCCCCACAAATCAGTCTGTACTGCCTCAAACCCATCTCCCAATTCCCTGAAGACGTATTGCTCTTAAAGGAGATTCAGACAGATTTGGGCTGCAAAAAATAAACCAGGAGAACCTACGGATCTACATGAATTGCACTATGAGATTGCGAGAGCCCGCAGATCAGTTTGATTGATTTTCCACACCCCAGTAATAATTACAGGAAACACCGTACAAAGGATTGAGAGTAAGTGGTTTAGGGAAGAGTCAGTCACCTGCCAGATGGGCATCTCGAAGACCATTATAACTTGGGCAACACGGACAGTCATTGCACCTGGAAGGCTGTTGATTCACGAATGGAAAAGGAGTTCAAACCAGCAAAAAAAATTCAAATAACATGAAAATAAAGCTTCTTGGTTTTACATTCTGTAGTACGTAACGAGTGCCACTGTTTGTGGACTGGTAACTAAAAAGCGATGCTGGATGACAAGGGACTTTCAAACTGTGCAGTATTGTTCCAGAAGACAGAAACCCATGCCCTACCACGGCCCCCAGTTAATTGATGTTCCGGCATAGATGAACATTAAAATATCTTGAATGTCACACATCAGGGGAGCATCTGGAACTGTATGCGAGGAGGAAATGAAAAAAAGTGGCTTTGAATTCATGCTCCAAGCGTACAGATCTTTGCACATATTTTTCTACAGGATTTACGTGTTTTGTTCCACTTGTCAATGGATAAAAAAAGCAACAACATTAAACTAAAATAAAACATTCAAGGACGATTGGAAAGAGAGATGGCGGAGGTGGTATTCGAGCCCAGCTCTCACGCCTGCTCCTCATTCAGATGCGAGTTCCTGAAGCACTTCCTAATTAACAATGTATGCAAGAAGAAAATATAAGAGATAATGAATCATAATATGACCCTAATTGCAAAAACCTTGTACATGGGCAGTATGGTTTCCATCTAGCTCCGCACCATTGACAGAATTGAATAGGCTTTATTGGTCTTCAATCGGCTATTCTCGTCACCCTTAAATGCAAGTGCAGGGTGGCTGAGGGGAAAGGGCATTCTTCCGGTGCATCCTCTGAAAAACTGGCCTGCTGTCTGTTCCAAAGGAAATACCTGCTCTCTGTCCGCACCAAGAATAGAGCCCACTACCAAGCCTGCATCTCTGCGGCATCCAACAACTTGGCATAATTCTTTAAAATCTGCAAGGAACTGGCCAATCCTGCTGCAGTCTCTACCTCTCCTTTCCCCTCCCAGGCCTTCTGCATGGTCCTGGCTTCTCATTTCATCTGTACAACTCAGGACACCCTGTCATCTTTCGATTCCTCTCCCCTTTCCCCCTCTACTCTCTGCTCTTCCTTTAGCCCCCCTGTGGCCACCTCTCCTCCCTCCTTCTCTGCCTTTCCCCTGTTCTCCCCTGATAAGGTTTCTAGACAAGTCTGATCTATGAAAGTCCCGTCAAAACAGGTACTCTCCTGATTCTCCAAAACCATCAAGGACCAAATTGCCACCCTTGCTCCTGCTCTGGCTGACTTCTGTAACCACTCCTTCACAACTGGAGTCTTCCCTTTCTCCCTGAAGCACTCTCTTATGCACCCTTTTCTTAAGAAACCCTCAGCTGACCCCTCCTGTCCGGCTTACTATCGCCTGATCTCCATCACGCCTTTCCTGGGCAAACTCCTCATCTTACTTGATCTTGCTTCTGCCTTTGACACAGTCAACCATGCCATCATGCTCAACTGCCTCTGTGATAACCTGGGCATCACAGATCAGGCCCTGGCATGGCTGACCTCTTTTCTCTCTGATTGACCCTCCCAGGTCCAACTAGGGTCCTTCCTGTCCTCTATCTCTCTCTCTACCTGTGGTGTTCCCGTTCCCCAGGGGTCTAACCTTTCCCCCTGGCTGTTCAACCAATACCAGGCACTTCTTGCCCACAGCATTGCTGCTCTCTGTCCCAACTTTCAGTGCTATGCGGATGACACTTAGCTCCTTTTCAGGCTCCCCTCTGCCACCTTTTTTCCTTCTCTCATTTCTGACTATCTGCTATCCAGGAGTGGTGTGCCACCAATGATCTCTACCTTAATGCCAGTAAGACAGAGATTCTCATCATTGGCACACCTGCTCCCCCCTTTCCTCTCCCTCTCTGGCTGGACTCCCTTGTCCCTCTTGCTGCTCCCACCTGTTGTGAGGCTAAAAACCTCAGGGTCATCTCCGACTCCACACTCTCCTTCTCTCCTCACATCTCTGACATCTCTAAGAAGTCACACTACCAACTGCACCTCCTCAGAGGTATTCTTCCTTTCCTCTCCTTCCCTGAGGCTCACTGTCTCCAGAGTTCTGGTTCTCTCTAGGTTGGACTACTGCAACAACTTCTTTCTAAATCTGCCTGCTTCTACTCTCCGCCCTTTGCAACTCATCCAAAACAGGACTGTGAGACTTGTCCTTGGCCTCAAGCCCAGGGCTGAAATCTCTGCACTAGCTCCCAGTGGCTGTGAAAATTAAGTTCCAAACCATCTGCATTGTCCACAAGGACTTCTGGGGCCTCAATACCTTCAACTCTCTCTTTGTAAATATCTTTTCTCTCAAGCTCTTCGCTCCTCCGCCTCAAACTCCCTCAGGGTCAGTTGCTTCTCCAAGCAACAAGTTGGTGGTAGATCTCTTTCTTCAGCTGGGACCTCCTTCTGGAACAGCCTCCCTGCTTCTCTGAAACTTGAGGAGAATCATCTCTGGTTGCCGAAGCACCTCAAGACCTTCCTCTTTGCTTCTACTTTCTCTCTTGCTCTCCCCTGCTGAACTCCTGGCTGAAACTGAAACTGCACTGGTCACCTGGCTACCCTCTTATCTCGGGTCCAGGTCCCCTCCATGCCAGTTACACACCTGCACTGCCCCTTGGAAACCCTTGCACGTGGGGTCTGTTTCTGCATCCCTACAGTCCCCCTACCAGCACTTGGGCACTTGATGTCTTCACTCACCATTGCACTTGCCACCAGCTGGCCACACTTTTTAAAATTGTTTTTACTGTTTGGTCCCATGTACTGCACTGCCCCCTCTGTTTTCCCCTGCGCTTGCACGATTTCAATGCCATCTGGCCTAGTAAGATCGTTGTCTCTGTATGCCCTTTTTTTCCCCCTCCCTAGCCTCATCGCACCTTGAAATATTTGTGTATATGCACTTTACAAAATGCCATATCATATCATATCAGTGCTGGAATAAAACCACGCGTCGAGACAAAGCAGTCTGATTTCACACCGGGTGCAATGCGTGTCGGCCAATATTGCAAATGTTGATGCCAAGCACTATGCAATTGCTGGAATATTCTAGGACATTACTGAAACCAAGATGTACATAGCAGGAGGCTATGGAAACAAAGGAGCTGATGGAGTTTGGGGGAAATCCAGGGCATGGGGAGATGCATGGTGAAAGAACTACATGATGTTGATGTTCAAGGGCAAGAGTTAGTTCAGAGTTCAAGTCCATGTAGGGTTTCTCAATAGAGCTTGCATCAGATGGGGAAAGTACAAGGACGTAATAATTACTTCGGATACATAGGGAGCCATGAAGTCGTCCATGAATTTGAATTTAGTGATGTAGTAGGCAGGACATAGGAAGAGTGTAGGATTGAAATTACAACAAAAGTACAAACTGCAGTGGCCAGAGAGATAAAGGTCAATGGCAGGGGAAGTTGAGCTGAATTATGAGGAGTGGAGAATGAGGTAGAGACCGTTTGTGTGTGGGTTGTTGCGAAGAGCAGTCAGAGAGTGATCAGAGATGATGGAGTAATTCTCCAGATGATGGGCATTGGAGCTGTTTGGAAGCTAGACATCCGCCTAGGGGATGATTAGGGCATCAATGTGGAAAAGTATAAGTGTAGGGGGAAGACTAGGGATGAAAGATATGAGAGTGTCAATAAAAGAGGAGCATCGTAAGAGTGATAGTATGGGGAGTGGAGCAGCAATGTGTTCACAATGTCTGTTGTGTTTCAGTGAAATCACGAATCCAGGACCCATTCTGCTGTCTGGGGCACTCTGGCACTGATGATACTGAGGCTGACAGTGAGGATAGTACAGAAGGCAAGGTCATCATTTGAGTCTTCTTGGTTGCAGTCACGTCAGGATGTTGGCACCAAATCTGCTTCTATGGATCTCAAGGATCTAGTCTTCTGGAGTTCTCCAGCATCCATGATACTGATACAGGTGTGCTGGTTGGGGAATGCAGACAGCAGATGGTCACCAGGGGAGTCGTCCATGTCTTGAGCACATGGGGATGCTGGGATGAGTAATCACACATATCTCTTAGTCACAAATCAATCTAGAGCACTCTGGTGCTGACAAAACTATGAAACGAATGTGATTTGGGCAGATGGGAGAGAGCCAGGACGGAAGGGGAAAAGGGAGCCTTCTGGGCCCTGGCCATCTGGGCCGGTTGAGATCAGTTTTTGGTTCAAGGATTCTTTAGAGGTGTAAGAATAGAGGAATGGATGTCTTTGGGTTGTGCATTTCAATAAACATGCGGGGCTGGAGGTCATCTGAACATCTGGGTTTATGTTAGGATGAGGGATAACCAGAGCTGGTGCTATATGGGTTTGGGGAAATGCAAGTCTTGGCTGAATATGTAGGCCATGGGGACCTGCAGGTATTCAAGATAGGATGAAATATGAAAATGTTGGCAATCAGGGTTGAGGGCCTCATAGGAATATAGGAAGAGGAGCTAAGCAGTGAGGGCATCTTGGGATGGAACGATGCAGCACTTGGCAGGATATCTGAGTAGTGAAGAGCATGCATTGAGTACATGCAGTGATAGAGGCCATGTAAGGGTTGGGACATCGGAGATTGGGGAGGAACCAGTGTCAAGGTGCTTCGAGGGCTAGGGGGATATGAAGGGATAAGGTGCCTACTGGCTCATGGGCCTTCAGGGTTGATGGCATTTGAGGATTGGGTGCACGTATGTCTAGAGCAACTAAGAATGAGGTATATGGATTAGAGACATTTAAGTAGCAGGGGAATGAAAGGCTGGAGCACTGCAAATCTGATGTCATCCAGAACTGGAGAGTCACCGAAGGATTAAAGACAAGGAAGATGTGGTTCATGATAGGCTGGTGTTCATGGAGACTGGAATGTCTGTTAGTATTGTGAGCATGTAGTGCTGGGGTATGACTGTGGATCATCTAAAGATTGTTGGCAGCTAAAGTTGGGGACAATGGGTCTCCTGAGGATAGATTAAAAACAAAGCCGAAAGGCCTGATGTTTGGGAATATATACAACCACATCAATAGAATGGTTACTGTGTGGTAGATAGTTTGGGAATTCAAGTCCCTGCTCAGATTCTATTGACCTACAATCTCTTTCAGCAGAATCTGAGCTACATACAAGCAGAACTCTGCAGATAGATGTCGAAATTCAGCTTCTGTGCACCAGCAACAAATAAAGGGAGAAGCCAAGGGATTTACTTAGGAATGATGAAAACGTAACTACCTTTATAACTGTTTGACAAATATGTAACAATCACAAGAGATTTTTTTCACTTTTCACATCAGAAATGGGACTTTGCAGCATCTAGGTGGTTGGTGCAATGAGACTCAGACATAGGGCCTCATAGGTGCAGTAGAAATGTGGTGGTAACACTATTACGCCTGCATTACCGCTCCGTTGAATCCTGAGTTTGGGGGAAACTCAGAGGATTCACCTCGAGCTCTGAGCTGGAGGTGAATGAGCCGACTTTCCAACCATTAGGCCGAACAATGCCCCATTGAGTCCTCTGGACTAAAATAAAATGGGGCCATACACCACCACCGCAACTTGGGATCCAGCGCTAATAGCGCCAGACCAAGTTTCGGTAATGGTAATTGTGTTGGGTGGTATCCCAGTGGATTTTCCACTGGGATACTGCCCAAATTAGCCTACCTTGGATTACAGGGATAGGGGGATATGAAGGGATAAGGTGCCTACTGGCTCATGGGCCTGCAGGGTTGATGGCTAGCCTACCTAGGATTACGTTTCCATCTTGCTCTTCTCGGTAATTACATTTTCATAATGAGGGCAACCCCCTTCCAGAGACAGCCAACTCCCTTTTCTCGCAGAATAGACATAATACTTAAGTACCAGACCCCTCCATGGATCTTTCTGTTTTTTCTCTCTCTCAATAGGAAGGCATTGGAGAATGGATCCTTCTTTTTGTAAAAATTGTAATACAATTAAATCAAAATAAAAAATAAAAAAATAAAAAATAGGAAGGCATCTTGTTTATTTTGACATTCAAACCTTAGGGTCTGTTTTAATAGTTACCCTTTTGTATTCGATTCTTTTGAGTCGATCCTTTGACTTTCAATCCTTTGGCATTCGATCCTTTAACTGGACACTGGACTATGCTCACTGTGTCTATCCAAGGGAAGACTGCGTTCCTCTCAAATACCCATTCACACCAATCTGGTTCCAAAGTGCCACCTGATATGGTGGCTGAATTGCAATTAGTCCACAAGGACTTGCACTATCTCTTCATTAGCCTCTCTGCACATGTACTATTTTCTGCATTAATCTTGATCCTTACAGTGGTCTAAGGTCCCTGGATCTCCTGTGGATTAATGATTCACTTGGGTACAGGCTGCCTGACATATTGCTACTGCAGTGCACTGTGTGGCTTTAATCTGTCTGGATGCCAACAGATGTGGCTGGCAGTTGCCATGAACAGAGTGTTGCTTGTTACTCAGCGTAATGGCCACTGTCCTGTGGGGTATCTTGCTCTGTTGCTCCTGTGTTCCTGTTGCTTCGATTGCTGCCATATAACTTGCATGCTACTGCTGATCTGAGGGCAGGGAAGGTGCTTCAAATAACCTGGACTTGTAATATACACCTCAAGGGTGTCCTTGTATGGTCACAATATTGACTCATGTGTATTGTTCTGAAAAGAAGATCACTGGTCCTCATGAGAGTACTAGTAGGCCGATGCAGAGGTGCCAGACAGCAGTCTCTGCTCTGGTCCGGCTCTACCACTGTTAAGCCTGTATTTCCCTCTGTGGCACTGTGTTGCAAGTGCTACTTGTTATGATTATAATTCACCAAAACCATGTGGCAGGTTGAGTCACCTTCCTATATCAATGAGAAAAAAGCACCTGTGCCTGCACTTCTTTGCGCCAAAGTCGATGAGTAACAAAATCAAAACAGCCGTTATTTTTTAAGAGAAATATTTTTTGATTTATTTATTTGATATTTTCATATTTGTTTTTGAGCCCCTCTTGGATTATTTTCATGTTTGGTTTTTAGCCCCTCTTGGATGACACGTGTTTCGGCCTATATCCTGCGCCTTTTTCAAATCCGGGCTATTCCTGTTCATACAAAAGAAAACAGAACAAATTGCAAAAATGAATACAATACATGTATAACACCCTGCTCGGTTATTTAACATATGGTAAAATAGTAACTTCCTTTGTGTTTAAACCATATACCTACAATTCCCAAAACCATGTTAACAACTACACATTACACCTCGTGTGTTTTTCTGTATGTGCAGAGCTGACGTAAGTTGCAGAGCTGACGAAGAAAAAGGGGGATTTGAGGTTAACTTGCCGTTTGTATCTTGCATTGATCTTGATATCATTATAAAATATAACTATACATCATCCTCTATAGAGAGCAGAAAAAATAACACCTTTAGGTTAATCAATGATACTGTGTTATTTCATCTCTTACCCTTTTATATAATGTTGTGGTTCCCCCACTGGTAAATAGCTTTCTTGTCTTATCAAGTGACTTGAGTTCATGGGTTCAATCCAACCTACACAAAGAGCATACATATAAACTTGTCAGCATACGTTTATTCCGGATTTAATCTATTGTTTAACACACATGAAATCTAACTCGCTGGGCCAATGTCTTCTAATTTGCATCTTTAGATAATCCATCATGTCACAATACTCTGCATTTATAATCCACCCGCGATAATAATGCTCTGTTCTGTATGCACGCACAGTGTTAGTTATAATTCAAAAGTGGTCCTTAGGGGGCCAGTGTAAAGCTGACTACAGCTATATTGGGAGAGCATCGCATCCCCACTGTTGACACACGTGTAAGATTTTCGCGTGCTTACTCATTTGCCCTTTTAGCGAATTCTCTTTAGTCAAAATAAAAGCTTATCTACTTGGCACGATTCGAAACGTGCTTGCAGCCGAGGGTGGGCTTTCCACCTACTTTTAGGGCTTACCTGCAAATTCTGCTGCTCATGCTTCAAGCTTCGGGTTCCATCTTACCCGAGGTTCACCGATTGTTATTGGAAAACCCTTTCCCTTGTTCCTTCGACGCTTTCCTCATTCGCACATTGGCGGCCATATTTTGGGATGCCTACCCATGTTCTGCTATGTGACAGTTTAAGTTTACCCCTGTTCCTCCTATAATACTCATAACAAATGTAATTTTTGTTCAGTTCACTTGCTGAAATTCGTGATTTTAATAATGCTGGTGATTTATTGGATTGAATTCCTGTATAACTTTCACCCGTGAAGGTTCTATTTTATATTTATATTTATTTCCTGCAAAAAGCCTATCCCAACACGAACACTCACCGAGTGTGAAGGATTGTGGTTTAGGTAGTTGCCTCTCTGAAAAAATGCTCATTTGCTTTAGTTATATTGCGATGTGTGTATTTTTACACATAATCCCAACATTTCGACCTCTACATGAACCAGTAACTGACCGAAAAATTATTATATGGTCTTCCTCAAAGTAGGAGCCATCTATAACATTTTAAAAGGTTAATTTTGTTTTGGTTCTATTTGTGAGAGTTAGGGTTTTTAACAGTTTTTGCAAAACTCTCAACAGGTTTGTATCAGTAATGGGAACATTTACATTTGTTAATATGAACATAAATAAAAGTCATATTATACAGTGACAGTTTTACATTTCCTTATCTTAATACATGTGCATTTCAGAAAACATTGAAACTTTCTGTTGTAAAAGAAAATGAACCATTTCATTGTCCGAGTTCAATCCTTGTTCCACCATTTTGAAATGGCAAATGATTCTGGCTTCTTCCTACCGCAAACATAATTTTTGATCCCCTCCACATTTGCCCATTTTTTTTCTTTTCAACCCCACAAATCTGATGTCTTTTTTGTTTTTTAATTGGTGATGGTTTTGCCAGTGATGGGACAACGGGAGGTTGTTATCTTGGCTTCCAATAGCAGAGATGTGTTCCCTGATTCTAGTCCTTAGCTCCCGAATGGTACTCCCGATATATATCAAATTGCAAACACATGTTATCGCATAAATGACATATTTGGATCTGCAGTGTATTTGCTCGTTGATCCGAGTTTTCACCCCATCTTGATTTGTGAACAGATCTGTATCCGGTGCCGCATAGTGGCACATTGTACAAAAGCCACATTTTCTGAAGCCTGATTGCGGTTGGTGTAACCATGTCTGTGGTCTTGTTTCTTATTTTTCTGGCAGCATTGATTGACTTTTTTGATTGATGGCATCATTTCTAAGGTTTTCATTTTTTTGTACACTATCTTCGGATAATCTTGAATATACTCGCATATGTGTGGATCTAGCTTCAATAGATACCAATTCTTTTTTAGAACTCTCTTAATTTCCTTGTTGTTTCCACAATACATGGTAATTAATTCAATCTTATCATCTGGTTGTACTTCTTTGGTTCTTTGAGACAATGTTGATTGTCTGGTCATATTTTGAGCTTTTATCCCGGCACTTGCAATTGATTTTCGAGAGTACCCTCTGACTAAAAACCGGTCTGAAAGTAATTTGCATTCTTTCTCAAAATTTGATGGTTCAGACAGTTTCGTTTTGCAAGAATAATCTCCCCTTTATGAATATTTAAAATGACTGGTTGGTGGTGGCAACTGGTTGCAAAAAGTGTAGAGTTGACTTCCGTTTCCTTCCTGTACGTTTTTGCATATAGTTGGTTGTTGGATACATAGATGGTTAGATCCAAAAAGTTTATTTCTGACCGACTGCTTTGTCCGGTAAACTCTAAACCAAATTGGTTTTCATTGACTTGATGTAATAGGGATTCTAGTTCTTCTAATGTTCCATTCCAAATAATTACTACATCATCAATGTATCGTGACCATTTTATTTTCTTGTTTTTGAAATCTTACAACTGATAAATAAACAAATCTTCGAACATCCCCATCACTATATTTGCTACGGCTGGGGCATACTTTACACCTATAGCAACCCCACAAACTTGACGAAAAAAATGATTATCAAAAATAAAGATGTTGTTCTCCAAATTGGCCATAAGCATTTCTTTCAGCATGCATGCATAGTTGAAGTGAGAGCAAGATTTGAAAGTATAATCTATTGCATCTAGTGCCAGTTTGTGTCCAATGGATGTATACAATGCCTTAACATCCCAGGTAGCCAACAAATAAGTATCTTGCCAATGAATTTCTTCCAATATTTTAATAACAGCAGTTGTATCTTTTAGGTATGCCTTGATTTTGGTTACCTCTGGTCTTATTACATTATCAATATATTCAGCCAATGGTTCTGTCGCCCACCATATGCCACTCATAATTGGCCTGCCTTCTGGCATGGTCTCAAAGGTTCTATATACTTTTAGAAGAAAGTATATGGTTGGAATAACAGGTTTGATTACACGTAAATGTAATTTCTCTTCGTCTGAGATTAGTCCTTGTTGGTACCAAGCATCTATCAAACTTGTCAAATCTTGTGTTATCTTCAACGTTGGATTGGTTGGTAATTTTTCATAACAGTTAGGAGTCTCTAGGTGGTTCATGGCCATCTTAATGTAATCCACTTGGTTCATTACTATGATGTTGCCACCCTTATCTGCTTCTTTAATAACCAAATCTTTGTCCTATATCAACTCAACATGTGCTCTTTCTCACACATTTAAAACTAGCACTGGGGGTACATGATCAGTGAGTCACAGAATTTCCGGAAGACTCATCCAATGAAGGTTGCAAAAACGAAATTCACTAAAGTGTAAATAGTAAGTTTCTCCACAGGAGTGCAGGTTACTGCCACCCCCTCACAGAGGTTCCATGTGTTAAAATTGTGTAAGAAATGGCTGTTTACACAAAATATCACGGCAAAAAGGCTGTAGTTTTGCCACCGCAATACATGTAAAGGATGCAGGGGACACCCCCGCAACACCCAGACACATTGTACCATTTAAGATGAGCGTGGGACACCCCCGCAACCCCGGCTCCCCTTAAATTATATAATGGGGTACACCATTAACAGGTCAAACCACAGCATTTTTGCTGTGATTTTTTGTAAAGGCGACATTTTTGTTGCGATTTTATTACTGCATACTCTCAGAGACCTATTACATGTCTTACTTCATTACTGGTGCCTATACACCTGCATCAGAATAGTGAGGCTCGTTCAACTTTTCATAATATGTCTGAGGTCCTCTCATTACACCGGTGGGGAATTTCCTCTGATTTCATGTTCCTGGTGTGATCTCAAAAGCACTTAGAACTTAATATTCTTCTGTTACGTCTGGTGTATTGTGCATCATCTCCCCTTTCTGTACTCTGTGTGACCTGAAAACTGTCTGAACGCTATGGCAAAAGGAGTCATGGAGCAGCGCAATTTGGATGACTTTTCTATACGATGCCCAAAGCTCTATCCCAAGATGAAGCTGATGATATCCATATGCCCTAGGGCTGTGAATAATGTCACTAGGATTCCGAACTCTTGCAAATATTGCAAGGAATGATTAAGTCATTTACCTCGATTGACTGTAAGTAAACCTGATGATCACAGTGTCAGTGTGGGCTAGTTTAATTAACGTTAGCAAGGACGTTTGGTAGGATCTCTTAGTTTGAGGTTAGAATTAGAAAGGCAAAAGGTGGTGTTTATTTACTCACTAAATCACTCACTCACTCACTCACTATAGACGTTGCTTTCTAAAGAATTAAAGTGAATTGAGAATAAACGTTATGGCATTTGAACAGTGCTTCAGAGGTAATATTATCTGCATCTTTGGAGACTCCAAAAGTATCAAAATAAAAATATATGGAACTATTTTAAGAAACTGCTCTTTGAAGTACTTTCTGAACCCTCATGACCACTGTAGGCCTCATATTGCCAGAATTCTCTGATGTAGGGGTCCTAATTTTGCATTCAAATGCACTTTGGTTAAAGTGAAAAGTTGTTCAAATGTTCCATTGCCCACACTTCCCTCCTGTGGTATGATGGAATTCTGTAAAGGCAGAGGCTGAAGCCAAGTGAATGCTTATGAAGAACCTAGTTCAATATGATATGTTGTTATCAACCAAGCTTCATAGTGATGATACTTTCATTTTTTCTCCTCCTTTGAAAATGCTTCTGTTCATATCACAGCTGATTGTATTCTATTTTGTATTTCTATTTCTATTTCAAACAGAGTCTTAATGGCGCTACTGTTAAGAAAGGAAGAAGGCAATGAATATGGCAAGGGAAATGTGCACGGAATCGCACAGTGTACAACTTTGAATCTAACTACGTGCATACAATACCCAAGACTCGTGTATACTAAAACCCAGGAGTGCAAATAGAGTGAAACAATAATACCAATATTTGAAAAGGGATGTGGGGTAAGCACTTAGAACCTCCTTATGACTGAAAGGAAAGTCGGCAAACTCCTTACCCACTATGCTATTACAGATACTGACAGCGCTAAGCCCACGTAGAGGGCAAGCAAGGACAGGATCTGTGAGCTGACACTCTGGATGATACTGAATAAGGAACTTAGAAACAGTACTCACGAGGACCGGAAAGACCACTTGAATGTCAGTAAACTCACGAACCCAGTTGATCAAACAGGGACCCAGAAGGCTATAACAGCAATGGGTGGAGGATAACTAAATACATAAGACCCAAGTCAAGGGGCAAGTAGGAATTGTGATTATAGAATAGTGAGGAAAACAAAAGGCATTCACACAGGGACTAGTTACAACAGCACCCCACACCTAATAATCAATGGGAAATAAATGCAGAAGTGCAATGGAAAACATGGAATGGATCCCAATAGAAAGTAAGGATCAGGAGCAGGGAAAATGATATCACAAAAGGAAACCTTTACCACCCATCCAAGGAGAAAAGGCAGGAAGCTAAATCTATAAAGGGAAAGACTAATGCATCAAGTTTTTCAGTAGCAAAGGACAGCATCAAAGAAACAGAACACAGGCAAATTGGGCAGCATCAAAGGGTAAAGCACAGAGAAAGGCTGCCTGCAGACGGAGGAAGACAGAAAGGGAAATCCAGAAAGCAGAAATCAATTAAGCACATAAATCCGAAATCCAGGGCAGAGGAACAAGAAACAGGAACTAGGAACTAGGCACAAAAGCTAGGAACAAGGAACAAGGGACCAATCACAACAGGAACACTGCAACAATGACCAGCGCTGGACTGAAGTAAACTGAGGCTTTTAAAGCTCCTTAACGAGCACACCCCTCAGGTGTGCCGCCTGCTGCACCTGCAGCCACAGGTGTTGCCTATCCTCCACCCAACCTTGTCCTGCAAGGGAGGAGGTGAGGCAGTGAGCCAGGCATTCTGGGAAGCATAGTCATTAGATTAACATAGCATGCTGGCTGCCAAAAACCTGGAATGGATCCGGAAGGGAAGTAACTTTGAAAATAAGGTTTTAGCGCTCCCAATTCTTCACAGCACTGTAGCATAAGGTTCGGGGGAAATGTCCAGTAGGGAAAAAAAAACAAAACATGCCCCCAAGTGACGGGAGCGAAGGGAGCGAGCCGTGACAGCTACTAACCAAAGGTTTCTTAGCACTCAGATAACCAAAGAGACCTAAAAGAAGGCAAGTAATATGGGCAGAATATAATACTGGTCAAGCAGAAAGGTTTGGTCGATTCCCAGCACCCATCATGTGCATGATCTTCCAAAAGCCTTGTTTTTCTGAATTCTGGGGATAGGAAGTGTCAGTTTCACGGGAGATCTCAGAGGACATGAGGACACATAACTGAATAGAAATTATTTCAGATACAAGCGAGCTGAACCATAAGTGGTCTTGTTGATCAGCAACAGTTGTTTAAACTGTGATCCTAGAACTCACAGAAAGCCAATGAAGGTGCCTGAGCATGGGTGTAAGGTGTTCCCATTTAACATTCTTACTTTGGACTGCAGTGTTTTGAAGCATCGGCAGGCATTAAATAACTTGTTTAGTTGAGCCAAAATATAAAGTATTAGAGTAATCAAGTGTATACCCAATGATGGCCCTGGTAAAGGTGAAACCAACATTGTATGGCTGGAAGGTGTTGAATAAATCATAACCATGGGTATAGCTCTGGGCAACCCTCTAGACCATCGTTTGTCAGCCTGAGCAGCCATTACAGAAGGAGAATGACAATATGCAAATCAGGCTTGGTCCCACCCTAAAATGGGCAGTGCAGCCCGAACTACTGCTGCATGAGACCATAAGCATCCCCACACACTTTTCAGCCTTGTTGAGCGTCATCAGTGAGGAGTGGCAGTGGCAGGCATTGAAGTGGTGGAGTGGTGGGTGAGAGGATTCTGTTTGAAAAATTACTGTATATCAAAACAATGTTAAATAGTGATGGTGAAACATGCTTTGTAGTAAGAAACGACTGGGAAATGCATATTGGGCCTCATTAGAAGTTTGGCGGTACGGAAATAAGGGTTCTGGAAGCAACGTACCAGCAAGCTTTCCAGACCGCCAAATTAAGAGTTTGGTGATAGGGACACAATACTCCCGCCAGGCCTGACCTGCTGGGAGTTCAGGCATCTCTGGGCAGTGTTTTCACTGAAGCACCAGCACTGCTAGCAACAGCATTGAAACAAAAGGGGTGGTGGCCTACCACATATAATCAAGTATTTACTAATATTTGTGTAAATAATATAAATGTTTTCATGTTTTTAACTTCTCAGCGAAAACTCTATGTTTCCTATAATCAACTTGAAAGATAAAGGAGCAAAATACTAATTGAGTCCACACAGCTTTTATTATTTAGCTAGTGAATCTGTTTTTTCTGGATAGAGAGAGTCAAGAATCTTAAGAATTAAAGATGAGAAAAGGAACACAAAAGAGTACATCCAACCCAAAACGTTTTATTGCTAATCCTAATAAAGACACAATATTGAAAAACCTAACTTCTAGTGGTTTTTCCTTTCTCAGCATCAACACAAAAAACATCTATTAATTACTTGGGTTCTCTCACAGGGTGCAGCCACCGTTTAAGGTTCTTGCATCTGTTATAAGTTACACAGGGCACAGCCACTCACAAAGGTTCTCATGTTCTCCCACAAGGCTCTGCCAACCATTAAGATTGCCAGGTTCTCCCACAGTGTGCAACCACCTCTTAAGGTTCTCAGTATTTACAACTCAAGTTCTTGGGTTTCCTTAGATGGCATAACACACACTAAGGTTCTTAAGTTTTTCCATAGGCACTGTAATCCCTTAAGGTTCGGAAGATCTCCCATAGATTAAAGCCACCCATTAATATTCTCATGTTTTTCACAGGGTTCAACTGAATACTAAAGTTCTCTTTTTTCTTCATGGAGGCTGTGAGACCATTGGTTGTTTACTCAACGTTTCTCAGTTTATGCTTTGCTTTATGTTCAGGAAGGTGAGGCATGGCCAGTCCCAGTGCAACTCTCATATGCATTATCACACTCCTCCCTCAGGTCAATTTATGGACTACACCTCCATTCTCATTCATACAGTATGGATATTTAGGTATCCATACTTTATGCTCCCTCCCTCAGGCTAACTCCATGCTCTACGTAATCCTCTGGCACACACAGCAATTTTCAGGATCGAAAGGGGACTCAAAGCTGGTCCCTACCAGTCCAATAGGTCTGTCAATGGTGTGCATCTGCTGTGGTTCATCTGTTTAAGTGTGGACATGTATCATGCTATTATTTATTTTTACATGTGTAGAGCGCCTAACCCTGAGGCCATCAAGCCACTGTTGCAACTAGTTACATGTATGGTAGGGACATAGTGAAAACAGAAAAAAAGGCAGAAGCATATATATGCATGCAATGAGCTTGCACCAGTGTTCATTGGCCAGTCAATGTTGGTAGGCAAACAGCCAAGTTTTCAGGGCTTTGAGGAAAGCCAATTTGAATGTTCTGCTTTTAAGGTGGTTGGGAGAGCATTCCAATGATTTTCTGCCGCTGTAGGGAAGCTCGAGCCTCCTCCTCTAGGTCATTTGTATTGTGGTTTAACAAAGCAGTGAGAGTAGGCTGCCCTTACCGACCGGTCTGGAAGAAGTGTCTCTGGAGATTCATTGTGACAGATGGAGGGGAGCCAAATGAGACAGACAATTGTGCGTGATTGTGAGGGTTTTGTAAATTATGCTTTCATGGATAGGGCACCAGTGGGCCTCCGTTCTTTTAACTGCGATATGTTTTCTTTTGGGAATGTTGAAGGCAGAATGTAGGGCATCTTTTTGATATTCTGCTTTGTGTTACCTGCATAGAGTGCATTGCAGTAGTCGAGCTTCGATCCTATTATTGCTCGTGCAATGGTGAGGCAGTTGGGGTGAGCAATTGCCTTGTGGCATTGATCAACTTTGTTGTGCAGGCAGTCATTGTAGTGATGTAGTTCCCTTGCCTTTTTAGTGAAAGAGTAGAATTCAGTTAACTGTTAGTAACAATACCAGGACTGCTGTTATTATTTTGAATGCATTACCTAGCCAGGCATACACCCATCATAACAGAGCTGGAAAACAGTCCTCATCTTCAGCCTTACTAGTTTTCCTGTACCATGTATGTCAGCAGATCTTTCTTTCTGGGAAGTTATGTTTCCATTCAGTACCCATTCTGCTCATTGTGTGTGGGTTTGAATGTGCAGCAACGTGAGCCAATTCTTCCACAAACACCACCCTCCATGGCTGTGAGGAGGCCAAGGACATACTTATTTTGGAGAGTCGTCAATCTGATAGCTCTCAGCTCATCCTTAATGGTATTGAGCCCTTTCTTTCTGGTGTGCAGTAACTCCCATCTGTTTATCTGCAACCGTTTGGCATTTACTGCCGTTTGCAAGCCAGGGGTGACAGAAGATGAAAGAACATTGATGCCTTTCTAAACAGCCTCTGTTCAGATGGGATATCATCCATTACATTGTTAGATTTGTCTGAAAAATAATTCTCTCTTTTTGTGTGTTGTAGTGTTTTGCTATCTTTTCTCTCTTTCTGGTAACTTTTTGCCATAGAGTAATTTCTTATTTGCACCACATAGCTTTGGGGCACCACCAGTGCCGGTGCATGCAACACTGCTTGCAAGGATATACCAACCCAATTTGGCAGGAGCTTCAAATACACCTGTGAACCACAAGCCCAATAGTGGCTCATTATTACTGCCCTGCCTACTTTCATGCCTGGCATATCCATGATGTGTTTGCATTCTACATTGACCCCTAACTGCACTGCGCCATTATTTCTGAAAAACAGCAATCCATTTTCTGTCCTTGTTATGGGCACTGGCCCTTCTTCGTCCTCCACCCATGTTAGCAGTCTGGCATTTTTTTTTATTCCACTAGGCAAATATTATTACCATTTTCTACAGGTCCACATGAGTACCCTAAAAGTGCTTCAGCTTTACATCGCATTATCCCTTCTACCCAACCTCAAGAGGTAAACACTTCTCCTGTTATGCGTAACTGGGGTCTATCCCAGCAGAAAGGTATGTAATTTCCTTGTTGGTCAGTACATTTGAACAATAGATGTTCACTTTTTGTTATGTCACCTCTTTGTGGTCTTGACAATGTGTATTTCATTACCTTCTTCACTATTGTCTTTTCTTTTATAAAGTTATCTTCATAAAGGGATTATACTTTTGTCACCCATTTTAAGTAATCCCAACTTCTCCGGAATTGTCGTCTTGTTTTGCACATTGCAATATGAGCTAGTTTCTGGTATTTCCTTGGTCATGAAAAACCTGGAGACACCCAAAGCATACGGAAGGGAACGAGCAACCAAAGCCATTTTCATCCAATTTCTCCCTTCCTACCTTAGTCATGTGCATGTATAAAAGGTTATTCATGTTTTGATATAACACTTAAAGTGTTGTCTCATCATTACTCTCATCTCTCGTAACTCGAGTCATTTCCTCTAACATGTTAACAGCTACATTAATACTATTATCACTAAAAAAAGAAAAAAGCACTGATCATTATGTGGATGGAGTCCATTCTCTCCAGAGGTCTCTTTCTCTGCACATGTTGAGATATGAAACAAGCAATTTATTTTCTCTTGAAAAGTAAAGTTTTCTGTCGACCATCATCACGTTTCATGTTGCTGATCAGCTCTCACTCTCTGTCTCATCTGGGGTCTGGACACCTCTTCTTCTTCTTGTTTCTCCACTTCCTCCAGCAGTGGGGCCAGTACATCCTTTCACATGACCTATATGCACACACCCTTTCTTTCTGCACGCTTTTACCATCGTAGGGGTTGCATACTGTACAGAATATGGGCCCTCGAACAGTGGTATGTGCCGTTTTCAGATGAAGTACTGCACATATATTAAATCACCTGGGAACAGGTACAAGGGGGTATTACAGCATTCGCATCTGCAATTCTACTCTGTTGTCATTGGTTGTTTCTTGGCCCTCCTGCTGCACCTTTATCTGTCGAGAAATTAATTTCAAAAACATAGTCATGCCAGTTAAATAATATGCATCTCATTACCAAACACAGTTGCAGAGTTCTCTGCATCCACTCGAGCATGTGTGGGAAGATCAATGGAGATGTATATTCTTCTGCCCGTCACTATTTCATGGGTGTGAAGTGGTGGTACGAGCCTGGCTTATTGAGTAGGGCAAAAAGAGTAGGGCTAGGCAGTGCAACCATTTTTTGTTTACCATATCTTGCAATGTGCAATGTATTCCTTCAAAAGGCCATTTAAAAGTTCTATAAATCTGTTGGTCTGGGGTTGATAAGTAGAACACAGTTTGTGCTTGATTCCAAGCAGGGATGCAATTTCAGAAAATAACTAATTTACAAAGTGTGGTCTGTTATCTGATCATAGCACACGGTAAGAGAGACATTTGGGACTGGAAATGGAACCTTGGTAACCCGTCCCACCTAGGACCAAGGTCTTCTGTTTCGCAAACAAAGAGGTGGTACCTCTGGGCAATCGCAGATTTAGTGCACATCTGAGCCACAATACATACACTGGCCATTATCCCTCCTACACTTCCATTCTTCAGGTGTGAGGGGTACACATGCTGCCCCGATTTGCATAGGTTCTCCCTTTGGGAGCCGGGATGCCAAAGAGGGAGATGTTGAGAATTGGTCAGCCTGCAAAGAAGGACCCGATATTTCCTTGTTTCCGTCTTCCATTCAGTCAAACAGTAGTCAATCTGGAGTTCAGTAGAAAGCAGATCACAGAACGTGTTGGGACGTAGAGTTCTGATTAATTTGTCCTTTATCTCTTCTCTTAGTCCTCATCAGAATATTGCATATTGCACGGCCTCTGGCCATCCTGCATCTGATGTGAGTCTCTTGAAAGATGTGATGTACGTAAGTAGGTCTGCAGAGCCTTGACAGACATCCAGTAACTCCTCGCAAGCCACATAAATAGTCTCAACCCATTCAAAATTCTGCTTCACCAGGTTTCGGAAAGCCCCATAGTCATGGAGAACAGGATTCAAACTGGTTACCAAAGGTGTAGGCCAGGCTAATGCGTTTAGGACCATATAGGAATTCATGTAACCCACTCAGGCATGTTCAGAGGAAAAACTACTGGCTCTGAGGTAAAGTGCACCACATAGACTTCTACAAATTCCTTCAGCTTTTTTGGGGGATCTGTCAAACTTTCCAGGAGCCAGTGCCATTGGAGGGAGTTCAGCAGGATGATGGTCTCGAGCGGAGACCAGTTGTCTGGGACTATATTTTCGGTCTTCAAGTTCTGGACTTCATGAGTAAATCCCTGAACCGTGGCCACTAATTCCTGCACTTGCTCTGCAGTGGCCATTTCACCAAAGTCAGACATTATCTCCTCTGTTACGTGATCTAAGTATGTGTTTTTCTACTTTCTCTGAGGCCCTGCGCAGGAGGAGATGGGATCTGGCACCAGCAAGGTCACCATGGCTGTGGAATGCATGGACGTTATGCCTCCAGGGATGGGAAACCATTTCTGAGAGATTGTAAAGAGCGCAAACGAGTGCCTAACACGCTGTAACCAGAACCCAAGGCCACCATGCCCTGTGCGGAGGGAAACAGTCCATTACAAGAACTTGGACACTTTTATCGCTTGACCTCTGATTGCTACACACCATACATGGTCCCGGATGCAGGCCGTAGGCATCCCCTTTGACATGAGTAATGTGGTTTAGGACTGAGGTATACATCTAAACTGTATATAAGCATGTTGCCGGCCTGGGGGGTACAGAGCAGTCCACCCAGGCGGTTTGGATACGTGCTTTTATTATATCCAAATACCCTTCTACCTCTGGTCTCCCGTGTTCTTTTTTCGATGTGTTGCTGAGTGTGCAGTGAAGCAGGGCAGTTGCAGGAGAGAGCAGGACAGACGATTGTAACATTTGCTGCTGAAGCACTGGCACAGTTGCAGAGGCAACATCAAATACGGTAAGTGAAAGGAGTGTTTTTCACTGTACCAATGTATTTGTATTTTTTTTTTGTGCAAAGTAGGACTAAAAATTGATTATTATTGTTGCAAGGGAGACTGACTTCGGAGGCCTGGGGTCTCTGTGACACATACGTAGGGGTACTGCCACCTGTCTGGTAGGTTCAGTTGCCTCAGAGTACTATTTTTGTTGGTACAGGGTCAAAAGGCAGCAACAGAGCCGCAGTTTTAGTCAGAGCACATTAAAGTAGGGCTTGTGGTACAGTCAGAACACTGAACTGGTGCAGGGTCGAAGCTGTATTGACATTAAGCACTGTGCAGGGTCAGAAGCATCCACTGGGGTAGGGTCTTTAGGGACAGAAGGAATAAGACAGATGGTGGACGCCAGTCTACTGACCAGGCGGTAAGAGGAAGCTAAAGAGGTTATTGAGGACTTTTTAAGAAAAAAAGAAGGGGATATGCATGTGGTCGAATATTGACAAGCCTCTGAGAACAGTGGAGGATTTAATTGATGAGTTAAAAAACTAAAAACTGTAAAAACTATGGAACAGGAGGAATATGTAAACCCCCCACCATACAATAAAGCAGTTAGAATGGCACCAATATCACTGCCAACTGGTGGAAATTTTACAAAAACAGAGGTGGATGATACACCAACGGTGGATAAATTACGAGCGGAGTTAGGTTTGGATAATATAAACTATAATAATGTGACAAAAGTTGTGTGGGACAGGGTGAAAGAGGTTACGGGAAAATGGGATGTTGTGCACAACCTTGCGCACAAGGACAGGGAAGTGGGGATACAGATCGACCAGGACCTTAAAAGAGCTGATGGCTCACGGGAATTACAGGAACCCCATCAAGGTAGGCCACAGGACATTATGAAAATGTTAGCACTCCTAAAAGAAATGCCCCGGTATGGAGGGACAGGTCCGATGGAACTTTTTAGCGCTCGCCACTCTACATACAAAATGCTGGATGCACACCGATTGGACAGGGGACAAGTAATAATGATATTAAAGGCAGTATGTAACCCATTACGGTTAATAATTCCGGGATTTTCTGATTTGGACGACAAGATCTTGGTAGAGGATGTAGCAAAGGTGCCAGGGACAAAATGGAGGGTGAGCATAGACCCCATCATGGCACTAATGAAAAAGCACCATAGTATACTGGCATTTCCTAAGCTAATGCAGGTAATGCTAGATTGGAAGCGATCAGAGCACGTCCGATTTCGTGGATATGCTAACTCAGACATTAATGAGTGACCCAGGGGTGGAAGAAAAGATGACCATTTGGCAGTTGCTACCGGATGACCTTACAAGGGTGGTGGAAGGGAAAGTGGATGTGGAAGAGAGAATAAACACGTTCCAGGGATGGGCATATGTTTTGAATGCAGCTGATGATACATGGGTAGCGGTGCGAAAAATAATTCCTGTAAGAGAATGTAAAGAGTGGGCAGAGGGCAAGTACACGGAGGAGCAGGAGTGGGAAACACTGACAACAGTGAGAAATATTACTATGATGCTGAAAGATATAGCTGAAAGACCCATTATTTTGGGGTGGGTACAGGAGGCAGAGGACGTGGGAGAGGTACAGCGGGCAAGGTGTTGTACGATAGAAAGACCGGGCTAAATTGTACCAAAATGCAGAAGGGGTAATACGGCCCTGGGTCACATATTGGGAGCAACAACAGGAGCTAAATGACATGAAGGGAAACGTGCAGAAATTGAGAGAGCAAGTGACCAGTACAGGGGCAACGCCAGTGGCTGCTCTGACAAGCTCCACTGGGTACTAGGACAGGGACAAATCAGCAGAGATAGAGGCTGCAGTAATACTCCTACCCCAAGATAGATGGGGCCACATGATGACAGAGGTTATTTTTCTGCTGGTGGAGTCACACACAACACAACCATATTGGTAGGTAGTGGGGCGTAGCTAACACTGACTAAGGGTGAATTTACAGACACCAAACATTTGAAATTGACAAAATTGCAGGGATTGGGCAGCCCTATAATTACTTCCCCGATAAAGGAATTAAAGATTTGCTTAAACAGGGTGGATATGGGCAAGCAGCCATGCGCCACAGGAGGGGAGGAGGATATTTTGGGAATTGACACATTGTTGAAAAGGGGGACAGTGATTGACTTAGTAAATCTATGCCTCTGCCTTCAAGGTATAGCAGGCATAATCCAAGTGATACCAATGGCGGTTGTCACAGCAACAACAAAGGGTGACACACATATCCTCACACACACAAATGGCATCCTAACAGAGTGGGAGGAGATGTTTCAAGACATATGGACAAAGCACAGGCTAGATTTTGGGAGAATGCAGGATAATGTGGTATTAAAACTAACCTGCATCCCACGATACGTAAAACCCTATGGAATACCACCTAAGGTGGCAGAACAAATACATGATATACTAAGGGCCCTAGAAGAAAGGGGGACCATTACTGAACATACAGGGTGGGTACCATTTGTATCACCGGTATGGGCAGTGAGGAAATCTGATGACTCATTCCGTTTAACAAATGACTACCGCATAATCAACCAACATTTACAGTCCAGACCACAGTTAGTTGCCTCATTCCCGGAAATGATGGCAAAAATACAGCCAGGCATGAGGGTCTTCAGTGTCTTAAATATCTCTAACGGGTTCTACTCTCTCCCATTACATGAGGATTCACGGGAACTAACAGCATTCACGGTTGAAGGGGTGCTGTATGTATGGAATGTGTTACCGCAAGGACTCAGAGACAGCCCACAATATTCCACGCTGCCATGAAACGAATACTGCAGTGCTTAACATGCATGAAAAATGTCATTCAATATGCAGATGATGTATTGGTGTGTAGCGAGACAGAAGAACTACATAAGACACATCTAGGGGAAGTGCTAGTTGCATTACAAAAAGGGGGGCTCAAACTGAATAGTGGTAAAGCACAAATTTGCCAAGCAGAGGTACGATTTCTAGGGGTAACAATATCAGGAAAAGGAAAAAGCATATGCAGAGACAGACTGCAATTGATCAACTCATTACCACTCCCAACGGATCACACTGCACTACACAGGGCCTTAGGGATCTTGGGATTCTCAAGGAACTTTACTCCCCTATTTGCAGAACACACAAAAATACTATATGACCTATTACAATCCGATAGGTTTGATTGGACTGAAGAACACACTGAGGCCTTTCAGATATTGAAGGATTTATTGAATGGGGCACCATCATTAGTAAGCCCAAATCCAGACATGCCCTTTTACATATGGCCAATTATATCAGAAAGTACACAGGCCGCCATATTGACACAAGAATATGGGGATACCCATCAACTGGTGGCATGTAATTCACTGAACTACAAAATAACAGAAATGAAATATTCCAGATGTGAGAGACAGCTATGCACACTATACTGGGCAATCAACAAATTTAGATACATAACGGGAGGGGCTAAATGCATCATTAAAACAAACCATAAACCCCTACAGATGTTATTATCCTCCAAAATGTATCAAGGGAATGTCAGTACACAGAGGCAATCCTGTTGCAGTTTCTACCTCTCCTGTTTCCTCAACAGGCCCTCTGTACGGCTTTGGCCCCTCGCTTCTCCGCTAAAACTCAGGACATCCTGTCCACTATCTCCTCTTCCTCTTCCCCTCTCGGCCCCCTTTGGCCATCTCTCCCACTCCTCCTCCTTTCTCCTCTTTCTCTCTGACACCTGACAAGGTTTCTAGACAAGTCCCATCCCGCTGACGACACTGAACTCATGTTCAGGCTGCCCTCTGCCACCTCCTCTCCCTCTCTCATCTCTGATTACCTAACTGCCATTCAAGATTGGTCTTCCGCCAATGATCTTTGTCTGAATGCCAGCAAGACAGAGAATCTCCTCATCGGCACACCTTCACCATCCTTTCCCCTCACTCTCTGGCCGGCCTCTGTTGGCCCTACTCCTACCCCCACCTGCGAGGCTAAGAACCTCGGGTCATCTTTGACTCCACCCTTTCCTTCTCCGCCCACATCTTTGAGGTCTCTAAAAAGTCACATTTCTGACTGCTCCTCCTCAGAGGTACTCTGCCTTTCCTCTCCTTCCCCCAGAAGCTCATGGTATCCCAAGCTCTGGTTCTCTCTAGCTTGGACTATTGTAACAGCCTCTTTCTAAATCTACCTGCCTCTACTCTCAGCCCTCTGCAGCTAATCCAGAACAGGACTGCAAGACTTGTCCTTGGCCTCTAGCCCTGGGATCGTATCTCTCCAGCTCTGAAATCTCTCCACTGGCTCCCAGTGGATGCAAGGATTTAATTCAAAACCCTCTGCATTGTCCACAAGGCTTTCTGGGGCCTGGGGCCAAAATACCTTCAGCTATCCCTCTGCAAATACCTCCCCTCTCGAGCTCTTCGCTCCTCTACCTCCAACTCCCTCAGGGTCAGTCGTTTTTCAAGAAACAAGCTGGGGGTAGATCTCTGTCTTGGGCTGGAGCCTCCCTCTGGAATAGCCTCCCTGCCACTCTAAAACTTGAGGAAAACCATCTCTGGTTCCGGAAGCACCTCAAGACCTTCCTCTTTTTCTTCTGCCTTCGCTCCCCCATCCCCTGCTGATCTGTTCTCTCTTGGCACTGTGCACCTGGCCACCCTCTGTTCTTCGGGTCCAGGTACCTGATCACCTTGCCACCCTGCCACCCTGCCTCCGGGCCACCCCTTGCACTGGGGTGTATCTGTACCCATACAGCACCCTCTTTTTCTTCCTGCACTTATCAGACCTACCCTGTCTGCTGCCTTAAACCTAGCACTTGCAATTTTCTGGCTGCATTACCACTGTTTGTTACCTTCATTATTTATTTATTGTTATTTATCTGTTTCTCCTCTGCTTCGCACTTTCCACTTCTCCCTCCTTCCATGCACTTTTCCCCTCCCCCTCTCCCATGCACTTGCGCGTTCTCAATGTCACTGGGCCTACTATGATTGCTGTTTTGTTCTCCCCGGTTCCCCTCCCTTGCCTTGTCGCGCTCTGAAACACTTGTGTACGAGCACGATAGCAATAAAATATCAATCAATCAATCAATCAATCACTATGGAAGTGTCGTCGAAACAGGTGCTTTCCTGCTCTTCCAGAACCATCAAGGACCACATTGACATGATCCAGGCTTGGACGATTTCTGTAATCATTCTTTTGCCACTGGAACTTTCCCCTCTCCCATATTCTTGCAAAAGCTGGCCAACTGCAGCTTACTCCCCACACTTAATCTGTTTGTTGTCTCCATGACCATCAGTCTGGCTCAAGAGCTGCCAGAGGAACGCAAACTGCTCTCCTGAACACCTGTGAAGATCTGATCTATAACCTTGATTCCAGCATTCCTTCTGTCCTCATCATCCTGGAAGTTTCATCTGCTTTCGACGTGGTCAACCACACCATCCTGATCAATTGACTCTGTGAGAACCTGGGCATCATGGATCAGGCCCTGGAGTGGCTGACGACCTTCCTCTTGGACCGCCCCTCCCAGGTCCAACTTTGTCTCTTTCACTCCGCCACCTCTCTCTACATGTGGCGTTCTCCAGGGCTCTATCCTCTCACCCTGGTTTTTCAACTTCTACTAGGCCCCTTTGACCCACCTGATCTCTACCTTCTCCTCTAACTTACAGTGTTATGCAGATGACACTCAGCTTTCCTTCAGGCTCCCCTCAGCCTACTCTCCTCTCTCGCTCATTCCTGGTATCATCTTCAACTCCACTCTCTCTTTCTCTCCTCACATCTCGGACGTCACCAAGAAATCCCACTACCAGCTGCACCTCCTCAAAGGGACTCTTCCATTTCTCACTTTCCCTCAGAAGCTCACTGTCTCCAGAGATATGGTTCTCTCTAGGCTGGACTACTGCAAAGCCACTTTCTCAATCTGCATTCCTCTACTCTCCACCCTCTGCAACTAATCCAGAACAGGACTGCAAGAAGACTTATCCTTGGCCTCAAGCCCAAGGACTGTATCTCTCAAGCCATGAAATCTCTCCACTGGCTCTCTGTGGCTGCAAGGATCACGTTCAAGTCCCTTTTGCTTTCTGGGGCTGGGATTCGCATAACATCCAACACTATATTCCAAAATACCTTCCTTCTCGAGCCCTAAGGGTTAGATACTTCTCCAGGCAGAGAGTGGGGATGTAGATCCTTCTCCCCTGCAGCCACCTCTCTCTGAAATGGCCTCCCTGACCCTCCCAAACCTGAGCTGGACCACCTGAAATTCCGGAAGCAGCTCAAAAAGTTCATCTTCTCCTCTGCTTTCTCTCTCTCCATCCCCTGCTGACCTACTTTTCCGCTGAACCAACCGGTTACTTGGCTACCCTCTGTCTCACTGAGTCCAGGCTCTTTCTTGATCAGTCACCATTACACTGCCTCCAGGCCTACCACGCAGTTAGGGGCAGTAACTGTAAACCTACAGTCCCTTGTTCTCCTTGCACTACCCAGAGCCGCGCTGCCCTGCCGGCACTTACTCAGAGCATTGCTGCCCTGTTTTCCCCTCTCCTCTCCCTTGCACTTCCCCCCTCCCTTCTTCTCATTCTCGCACTTGCACAATCTGAATGACACAAGGCTTAGCAAGATCATTTGTCTTGTCCTCCCTCAGTTTTCCTTCTCTTGTCTTGTCGTGCCTAAAAACACTTGTGTACAGGTGCGTTATATATGACTTATCATATCATATCATATCATTTTATCACAGATGCCCAGAAAAATATACAGTGCCGCAGTAAGAAATGGCTAGACTGGCAGAACCCAAATGCCAGTCTAGCCAGGTCATTACACTTAGCAGGACTGCTTTATCAGAAATGCCCACTTTAAAAAAGTCATACCAAACTGAGGAATGACTAGACTTGCTGCACCAAAATGCCTGGACCTGGACGACCATTATGATTTATTGCACAACCCCACCCCCACATATCCCTTCTCCCTCCCATCCCCTACCCTAACCTCCAAAATCAGCTCATTGGCCCAGAATTACCTCCACGTCCCTCTTCCTTGTCGCAGTGCTTACGTATGAGGCTCCTTGCCTCACTGGTAAGTACTGGAGGAAGAGTGGGACTAGGAGTAATGAAGATTACAGGTAGCTAAGTCAGGCATTACCTTCATGTACCTCTACCTCATCCCATTACCTGTGTATGAGGCATAGTGCCTCATACACATGTACTGCCTCATACACAAGTACTGGGATGAGGAATAGGTGTAAAGAAGATTACCAATAATTAATCAAGGCATTAAACACAAGTAGTGGTGCAACACCATTGAGCTGACTGGGCTTCAGCATTCCCCACCCACTGAAATTGTGGGCTATGTTGACTTGACCTGGCTGACCTTCAGAGCAGTTGCCGGACAGAAAAGGACACAGATGTTAACAGGCACCTGGGTTTTGCCATTAACAAGGGCCCGGCCCAGCAATTACTAATGTACATAATTTCACTGTTAGTACCTGCATTCAAATGCCAATTTTTTTAAGCAATTGTGATCTGGGTTTAGTACTTGCATGCCAGGGGAGTGATTGGAAGGGTAGAGCGGAAACAGGAGACCAGTCATTCTCACAGAAGCCCGTAAGTGGGTGCTTTCAGACCTAAAGGAGAGAGTTAACTGCTTGTAACATTGAAGCTGCACTAGAATAGTCTCATTAAAATGCATAAAGAAGTTAGATGCCCCCACACACATATGTTTGCTCCTCCCCACCACACGTGAAGTTAGCACCTCTCCCAACATTTGAAAAGTTAGCCCCCCTGAAATGTAGGTTTTGTTACGCCTCTGAACAGAAGCGCACACACACCATTCACAATATATACACGCACACCCAGCCATCCATACATTTAAGAGTGCACTCTTTCGCCATACAGGCGCACCCAAGCAGCCACCCATACATTTAAGTGTGCACTCTTTCACCATAGAGGCACACCCAGGCAGCCACCCGTACATTTAAGTGTGTAACCTTTCACCACACAGGCACACACACCCAGGCACCTACCCATACATTTAAGTGTGCACCCTTTCACCATACAGGCACACCCAGGCAGCCACCCATACATTTAAGTGTGCATCCTTTCACCATACACTCACACAGGCAGTCACCTATACATTTAAGTGTGCACCCTTTCACCATACCCTCACACAGACAGTCACCTATACATTTAAGTGTGGACACTTTCACCATACAGGCACACCCAGGCAGCCACCCATACATTTAAGCGTGCATCCTTTCACCGTACACACACACACACATACCCAGCCACCCATACATTTGTGTGCACTCTTTCACCATACACTCACACACGCACAGGTCATGGGTTGAGGGGAGCCATAATACTTAAAAAATACATTGGGCCTCATTAGGACCCTGACGGTGACTTTATGAACGGTGCCGATAAGGCACCGGCACCGTTCATACCGTCCCGCCACATTACGAGTTGTGCTCATGGGTTCCTGACAGCCCGCCAGGTCTTCCCTGGCAGGCTGTGTGGCACCCGCAAGCATAACTCGTAATTGCGCCGGCACCGTTAGCAACGATGCCGGCACAACCATGCTCCCCACCCCCATTCAATGGGGATCGGGAGCCCGGCAATACCGCCACCCGCGAATGGGCAATTACCAGCCCATTCATCTTGTAATGGGCCAGTTATTGTCCAATCGTGGGAGGCGGTGCCGGTAGCGATCATGTTGGTAGCCGTGGCTGCCATACAGGCACGGTTACCGCCATGCTCGTAATGAGGCCCATTGTTTCTTTTTGAAGTCACTCTGACTTCATAAAGAAATTATTTCCGTTAAGGACTGAACCATAACGGAAATAATTTCTTTATGAAGGCAGCGCAACTTCAAAAATAAACTATTTATTTTTGAAGTCATAGGACTTCTCCCACCCCATGACATGGAGGCCTCCAGTCTAGAGTCTTAGTGTCATGGGGTGGGGGTAGCCACTGGAATTTTTGTATTCACTTTGCCTTCATAAAGAAATTATTTCTGTTACAGAAATCATTTCTTTAGAAATGCAGAGTGAATTCAAAAAGAAAATGTAAAAAAAAAAAAAAAGAATTGCAAAAAAGTAACATTTCTTTTTTTTACTCCAAGTGGGGCACCCTTCCAGAACATGTGGTCGCGGGGCCCCCCGCACCGCGGCGGGTGCAGGGGCCCCTGTCACGCCAGTGGATAGGTAAATGGATTGCATTATTAACTACAATCACACTACACTTTGAGGAAGGAGGAGAGAAGTACATACCAATAGATGGTATACAGATAGATGAGCCCCATAAATGCAGGACAGAAACGGTGAACACGTTACAAAACATATTCAGGGCATGTGCATCAGATAAAGATATTGACGGTCCGACATTCTATTGTGATGGGAGCTCTACGTATGTAGATAACAAGCTACATGCAGCAGCAGCAGCGGTAGAGTACAAGCAAAACGATCAGTGGCAGCACAACTCAATGGTGTTTGAAGGGAAAAGGGCACTGTGTGGCAAGCTACAAGCGGTAGTACTGGCACTTAGAACAATGCAGAAAATAACACCGGAAGTTGCCACAACGGTGGTTGTGGACTCAGACTATGGGCCTCATCACGACTTTGGCGGTAATGCGGCGGATTGTCCGCCGGACGTAATTAGCGCTCACCCCAATGTCCCCGGCAGACAAACCGCCAAATCACAACTTATCGTGCACGCGCCCCGGTCCATGGCGGTATCGCAAATAGCGCGAACCTTTAAATTCAACGCACCGTGCGATACCGCCATATCGCGCTCATAGCGCGCGGGAAACGCGTCACCGCCGGAACGGGAAACAAAGCGGCAGCCATCGTGGAAATCACAATCCGTCGGATATCACAGTCCCAGGAAGCCATCCACGCCATCCAACCCCAAAACATGTCTCAGGAGCACACTACGGGCAAGACTGCCCTGGACAGGGTGAGAAAGCCCAAACTCAGTGACCAGGAGCTAGCTGTACTGGTGGAGGAGGCGGAGACACACCATGAGGAGCTGCAGCAGCTCAAAACAAGTGGCCGGCGCAGAGCACAAATCTGGCGCAACATCAGCCAGAGGGTCACTGCTGTGGGGCGCGTGCCCCGGGATGGGGAGGATTGCCACAAACGCCTGAACGACCTGCGCGTGCGAGTCCGGGGCATCCTGTCACAGAACAGGAGTGCAAGCAGGGCCACTGGAGGAGGGCCACCACCACACCCACCCGAACTCACACCATGGGAGGAGAAAATGAGTGCCCTGATAGATGTTGGCACCATCGAGGGCATTGGTGGAGCGGAGGCAGGCACTGGAATCGATCCAACTGCAGGTGAGTCCCACACCCGAATTCATGCAGCTGAAAGAACCACACATGCAGAACCCAAGTGAATGAATGGGAGTAAATGTGTGTGAGGAACATCATACACCCATAAGTGAGGCCTACATCCATTGAACCGTAGTGCTGGCAAAACGACCCTGCACGTGCAGTGCATGAATGACAGGGGCAGGGGATAGACATCCATAGCCATAGGACAGCTACGCTGAGTTGAAGTGCGCATGAATACACCCCGAAAACCCTGAGCGCACTGCACACCAACCAAGCATGCAATCTTGTCACTCCGACATTCCCATGCAGTCTACCTCCATACCCACTCACAAGCACCACTTGGCGACAGAACAGAATGCAAGGAGAATGCGTGAATGATACTGTGTTCATACCACTTGTTGGCATGAACTGCATCACACAAATATATGTAGCATTAAACTCAAACCACACCCTATATACCCCACAGGAACACGTCGATCCCAACGGGATGAAGATGATGGGGAGGAGGCAACACCATCACAGCGGCCACGGCACCGCCCCTCCACCAGCACCACCACTCCACAAAGAGGCCACACTACCAACCCCCACTACACTCCAATGCAGCCCTACCAGACAGCAGCAGCACCCACATGGCCGCAGGGAAGCCACCAGTCACAGCCCCCATGCTGAGGGACAGAGCAGTGGATCAGAGCGAGACGTGGGAGGAACATCTCCACATGGTCATCAGGCAGGACGACAGCACTCTCCCAGAAGCAGTGACGCCGAAGGGATGGTCACACCCCAGGGGAGCCCAAGGCCAGGCACACAGCTTGCACAAAGCCCACATCTGCCTGTGCGTCATGTCCGCACACCACAGCCAGACGTGGATATGCCATCATATGGCAGCCCAGAGGACCGGCACTCAGAGCCTGGCAGCCCAATCCAAGCCGGCCCAATGTCCCCATGCAGCCCCCCACCCGACAGCGCACAAGTTGTAGGCCAGCACATGACACACCAGGGGTGCCCTTCGTCACAGGGGATGCAGTGATGGGCTGACTCGACATTATTGAGGCCAAACAGGTCAGGGTGGAATCAACGGCCAAGGTGCAGAGTCGTCACATCAAGGCCGTCAGTGCATCAATACAGCATGGATGCAAATACATAGCGCGGGACAATGCGCACACACGCAGAGTCATTGAACAATGTACCACTGCCCAGACAGGCTTTGGCAATGAGTGAGAGAGTAGACGGAGGCAGTCGAAGCACTTGCTGAGCAAACAAGGGAGGGAAACAATCTCATGCGACAGCACATGCTGGCCGCCGCTTCAGTCCCTTCGACATTGACCACACCCACAGAGAGTTCCCTAGAGCCATCTCCTAGGTGCCGGCCTATGCGCCACCTAAGGGCACGCACACCAGATGGGCCCAGAAAAGGAAAGCGCCCACGACCATCTTAGTGGTTCATGGCATTGTTGTTGGTGCCCTGATAAGACACATGTGCCTATCTGCACAGTTGGGGCTAGGTCACTGGGGGCAGGGGGGATTGTGTGCTGGGTGTTTACTGGAGGGAGGGGGGATTGTGTGCTGGGTGTTTACTGGGGGAGGGGGGATTGTGTGCTGGGTGTTTACTGGGGGAGTGGGGATTGTGTGCTGGGTGTTTACTGGGGGCAGGGGGGATTGTGTTCTGGGTGTTCACTGGGGGCAGGGGGGATAGTGTGCTGGGTGTTTACTGGGGGAGGGGGGATTGTGTGCTGTGTGTTCACTGTGGGTAGGGGGGTTTGTTGGACTGAAAATGAATCATGTTACCAAAATCACAATGCATGGACAGTAGTGATTGTTACAAATGCAAATTATTGTTGAAGTGACATATTTCCAATTTACCCATTACCCATTTCTAAAAGAATCCATCAATCAATCCCTGTATGGCCAACCTCCCCTCCCTCAGCCCAATCCTTTGTGCATGTGCAACACCTTCTGCCACTTCATCGCCCTCACTACCATCCTCAGGTGGCTGTACATGAGCATCAGGGGGCAGTGGCACATTTCTGCGACAGCAGATGTTGTGCAGCATGGCACATGTCAGTACAATTTTGCTAACTTTTTCTGGTGCATACATCATTGCCCGTCCCGTGCGGTCGAGGCACCGGAAGCGTGCCTTCAGCAGTCCAAATGCCCTCTCCACACAGATCCGTGTACGGGCATGGGCAAGGTTGTATGCCCGCTCCGCCGCCGTGTGTGGATGATGTACAGGGGTCATGAGCCACGTGTACTGGGGATATCCAGAATCACCTGCAGGGGAGAGAAAGCCGGTATGGGGACAAGGTAAGTCCAGTGGGTATACAGAGCTCTGTCATCAGTGTGGTTTTGCCATATATGTCATTTGGCCTATAACATTGTGGAGTGTGCTGTCCTACGGGCACGATTGAATTAATGGGGTACTCTCCACTTGGTACGCCTATGTTTCTGGATGACACAGTACTCATTCACTTGTCGCTGGATAAGGGGGGCCTTCCATCTACTTCTGCATGACAGAAGTGGCTGCCTCATGTGCCATTGCAAATCCATTTGGCTACAGTTGCATTTGCTGGTTGTCACTGTTCTGTACTGTTCTCCATGCATTTCCCTGGCCATTCTGGGGACAGTGTTCATGGGATGTACATTGTCATTACTTAGCCTACTTATGTGTGGTGCATTTCTGGATGTGCCAGTTTATGGTTTGGAATTTCATTACTGTCGGATGGCCAGGGTGGGATTTCTGTACTGTGTCAGTGTTGGAAGCCATGGTGCTACTCACACAGGAGTCTTTATTGTGGTGGGCCTTCCATATGGCACTGTGCCGCCACATGTCTCACATCCTGCATGGGTGTGTTCTGCTGTGTTGGACATGTCCAAGGTTTATCGTGCAAGGTGCTTGAATGTGAATGCTGCAGTAATGCTGCTGCCTATTGGAAATAATGGATTTTGTGACATGCACCATCAGTTGTGGATTGACATGCTTTATGGTATACATTTGTACTCACCCAGTAGCCATGTGTTTTGGCCTCGGTGCCTTTCCATGTATGCCGGCAGGGTACTGTTGCGCAGGACCATGGAGTCGTGGGTGGTTCCTGGGTAGCGGGTACAGCAGTGGCTGAAGGTGAGGTCAGGACCACATGTCATCTGCACGATGAGGGGATGGTACTGTTTCCGGTTTCTGTAGGCAGCCTCATGTGCCTGGGGTGGTATGAGTGCCACATGTGTGCGGTCCAGGGCTGCTATTACATTCGGGACTTGGGCAATGGCATAGAATTGACCCTTCAGCTGGTGCACCTGTGCCTGTGTGGCTGGCAATACAATGTGTTCGTTCACATGATTCAACAGTGCATCAAGCACCTGTTCCAGCATGGCACTGAATGTAGACTGGGCCATTCCATGCATCATGGCAATGGTATGTTGGTAGCTGCCAGTCCCAAGAAATTGAAGCACAGACACAAGCTTCACTATGGGAGGTACTGCCGTGCTGGTGGCTATGCGGCTGCCAATGTCACCCTGGATTGTGTCCAGCAATTGGGTGATGGTTGCCCTGTCCAGCCGATATTCTGTCACCAACTGGCCATCAGTCAGGGCCCAGGGTGTTGGCCTGACCCTGGGGATGGCTGGACGCCTTGCAGGTGCTGCTCTCCTCCTCCTTCTCCTCATCCCCACTGCCCCCTTCTCTCCCAGGGCCCTGGCCTGGTTGGCTGGCCTCTGTAGCTCCAGGCGCAGCAGGTAGAAGTCAACATCAAGGCTCCCGGCTCCAAATGGCAGCATGGTGTTGGGGAGGGTGTGTTGTGCATGGGTGGCTCCTTTGTAGGCCTCTAATTTCCATTGGTTCCACCTGGGCCCTTATTGCTGTCTCCTCCCTGCTCCTGCTGGTGTAATGGTGTTGGGGAGGGTGTGTTGTGCATGGGTGGCTCCTTTGTAGGCCTCTGATTTCCATTGGTTCCACCTGGGCCCTTATTGCTGTGGCCTGAATTTTCTGTTACCTCCAGCTTTTTGCTGGAGGTATTTTCGGTGGATTATCTGCCGCTTTTCTGCCGCTAATAGCGCCTACGCTGGACTCGTGATTGCTGATGTTTTAGCGCGAATGGTACCTGGTGCTGTTATGGTCGGCGCTTGTAGAGCCGGCTGTACTTGCGCCGGCTGTAATGGCGCCGGCAGTATTTGGACTCGTGATCCGACGGACCCTTAAAATCGGCAGTAATAGTATTACCGCCGATTTTAAGGGTTACCGCCAAAGTCGTGAGGAGGCCCTATTTGTTTAAAGGGCTCACCATATACTTGTAAGGATGTTGCCGGCATGGGGGGGAGCAGAGGAGTACACCTAGGCGGTTTGGATATGTGCTTTTATTATATGCAAATACCCTTCTACCTCTTGTCTCCTGTGTGCTTATTTCGGTGTGTTATTGAGTGTGCAGTGAAGCAGGGCAGTTGAAGGAGGGAGCAGGACAGACCATTATAACATCCTCTTCCTCACCTGAACCACTGGAACTTGAGTGAGATTCCTTCCTTCTTCCCCTTCTCCTGAAGTTATTTTTATTGTAAAGGTAGGGTCTACCTTGAAGGGAAGCCACTATGCCTGCTGGGGAGCTAGTGGCTCCTTCCCAGAAGCAGCCACAAAAGGGGAAAAAGTCATGGAAGGCAGAACAAAACCGTGGGTGATTTCGTGGGCTGAGCAAGTCTGTCTTCTTTGTTGTAAGAAAAGTTGAGTTGCCACATAGGAATGCTCCGAAATGGTAGGACAGGTTCCTGAATCTGGCAGAGGAGGAATGCTTCCACCCCGGGAAGGGTCGCTGTGAAAGTTCCCAGGAAGAGAAGGTGAGAACTGAAGAAAGCAGTATCCGACCAAATTGGCTGTGGAGGAATAGTCCTTGGACGTGGAGAGAGTGATGAGCAGCACGTAGCAGAGAGCCACGCTGGGTGCCGAAGCATGAGGTATGCGAGGTAATGGCACTGGAACAGGGCAAGAAGGAAGAGAAACCACTGGGAAGTAGGAGTGAGCTGGGGCGACGAGAACAGATAGCAGAGACGGGGAGAAAGGGAGAAGCAGCAGCGCCACAGGGGAGGCACAGCTGGCTGCACCTAACGAGAATATTGTGTTCGAAAGAATGGATACTCCCTGTTTTTTGATATTGGAGGGTCAACTCTATGAAATGGGAGACTATATGAAAAAAGCAATAGTGATAGGTCAACTACCCCTTCCTGGGGAACACAAGACTAGGTCCAAGCTAATCTAGTTTAATTTAAGATTAATCATACCACAACTATTTAGCTTTGAAATAACAAATTCATTTATTTTAATGCATCTTATGCAAGACTTAGAAAAGGGCTCTAAAGAAGTCCTATACACAAAAAAGCTAAAACAACCAAATCTGTGCTAAACACTTATCTAAGTGGTATGATAACACCATACCTTTCATAATGAATAGGAACAAATACAAATAAACCAGAAATAATTAATAAAAAAGGGAAAAGCAGTATAAAATACTATAGACACAATTTAGTTTTTTTCACCAATTTGGGGATCAATGACCTTGGCCCCAACTGCATTCATAAATGCAACAGAGGTCTATATAATCAGTTGTTGATTTATTCATTTACTATAACTCTTTTGCAACCACTCTGTATTATTCTACTATTTGTAGTCCTCAAGGACTAAATGAAGGGGTAGTTGACCTAGCACTATTGGTATTGCCTAGCCAGAATATGGAAGTGAGGGAGACAGGCAGAGGGAAAGGCAGAGGGCGAGGAAAGGAAAACCAAGGCAGCTCGAGGCATGAGCGGAGGGAGTACTAAGCGTCTAACCCGAACAAGGAGGCAAAGTGGGTTGCAACTCGCCGACTGTCGGGAGGAAACTGCATAAGTAGAACTCAGCGGTGGCCTTGTTGGAAAACACTAGACCATGAAATCATGATGAGGAAAGGAACGTGGTGTGCAGAGTTAAGGGAGCTGCAACCTCCACCTGTTCCACAAGTGCCACTTTTTGGGAAGTGTGATAAAAACTTCATCTTTGTCTTTTATTTTTGGAAGAATTTGGGTAGCATATATGTTTTAAAAATGAAGGCATGCTTTTCATGTGTGTACAACTCCATAACATAGAGTTGCTAGTTCACTATCAAACTGGAGCTGGAAAAAGTATTCTACATTTTGTCTAAATTTGGGGTCTTTATAATACATTCATAAAGAGCGATATTCTGATGCACTAATTTGTGTGGCTCTTTCATTATATCTGCCTCCTTTTACTGTAGGAAAGGGTGGAGGAAAATAACATGCTTCTACACTTTTTTCCCATATGCTCATTGGAGAGCCTTTGGCTTGATGCATTTCATATGTTTCTAATGCATCTTCCATGGTTTCTCTGGAGTGTAGTGGGTGAATTGTATACTGGTCTAAAATGTTTCCTGCAGTAACAGGATCTACACGTTCTAATTGGACAGTCTGTGGTGAATCTTGATTAGATTGGTTTCTTTTAGGTTTTCCTCTAGGTTTATATCTTTGTTCTATTCATTGTTTTCTTTGAGGTATTGTAGGGCTTGCCTAACTTTGTTTAAGTCGACTAGTTGTGGCCAAATGATTTTGTCTTTGGTTAGTACACCATTAACTACTGCAATTAATGATAGTTCTATTGCAGAGTTTCTACATTTTCTTTCAAATATACTACGTTGGCACAAATGTCTTTTAGTAACGCAGAGGGGGGAATTTGGCCATTTCCAGTTGTAGGTATATTGTAGCTTGAAAAGGGTGTACTGTTTGGATTATAATGCTCTCATATAAGTTAAGTTGTTGGAGAGCTTTTGGAAGTAGTACGATTTCTAAGTTATTAGGAATAGTATTTGGTTATTGTCTAGTTTTGTATTGCAGTATGTGCAAGCTATTGAGGATTCAGTTATTTTGTATTTATTTTCTGCTGTTAGATATAAAGCTAATTGGAACCATTGGGATTCCTCATTATTTTCTATTTTGTAGGCCACTACTATTTTGTTGCTCTTTTATAAAATATTCTGCAATGACAGACATATACTTTGTCTGCTATGTCAGCAGATGTGTTTTGAAACTTTGATATTTATTTTTTGCATGTGTTCGTAAGGTGGGTGCTGTTTATGAGGTTTTTGCTAATATTTTCAAACGTTACTGAATTTTGTAAGTCAACTTCAGGTCCAAAATATTTGCTTTAGACCTGTTCTATTTCTCAAAGAAGTTCTTTGGCATTGCCATGCAGGAGAATGCTATTTATTTTTTGCAGTTCTAGAGCAGAACATTTTGCATAGTATAGCCTATGCGCAAGATTTTGTATGGCCATATGGTGTGCTGCTAACATTTTGATGTAATGGAATGTGCTTTTGCAAGCAGTTCCTGAAATGTAGGCTAATGAATGTCCTCGCAAGTCCATGGTTTGTAAACTTGTTATTCTACTTTTGCCTTTTTGTTTCACATAGTGATTTAGGAATTCGTACATTACATGTTGAGCTGCACATTGATTTGTATACTGGACGGTTGGGTCTGAAAGTTTGTTGGGGTAGTTTTCTCTATAAAGGTCTCTTTTGCCATAATGGTGTCTCCTACCATTTCATAGCCTCGGCCATTATTGACTATGGCAATTGGGTTGCTTTGTCCTTGTTTGTAAGCATCTTCTTGAAACTATGGTTCTTTGCTGCTTGTGTCAATCCATTTACCGTCACAGAAATTTGAAAAGGTATCTCTGTTGACATTGTGCATGTTAATAAGTACTTTTTGTAATTGATTGATTAATTTAGATAGTGGTTTTATTCTGTTTAATGTTAATATAAATAACGTTCCCATTACTAGAAATGCACTGTCGATTAGAGATTCAAGGATTTGTTTTGTGCTGTAGTTGTTAAGAGTAGTTTGTGACTTTGTAGCTGTTTTTATAAGATTGTTAAGAACTCTATGGTCAAATTTCTTTTGTAAAATCATTTTCTGGATTGCTTTATTGTGGCTACGATAATATTGGTAGATATAGTGTTAAGTTCATTACTCCGGCTCATTTTGTTTGTACATGTGTTTTTACTTTTAGATTTTGTAAGAGGGGCATTCGTTATTTTAGTGGTGGCTGGTTTACTTTTGTTGAGTGAGATTACTAAATGTTTTGTTTTACTGTTTTCTATAAATTGTTTTAGAGGAGAATGACTACACATCGTTTTCTTATCTGCTCAATTGTTTATTGGCATTGTGTTTTGACTGTTGAAAAAAAAAGAAAGTTTGTGCTTGAAAATTGTGGAATGTTTATGCATGTGTGTGTGTGTTTGTGCAATGGGATGATAGCTGTGATTGGGAAGGTTAGAAGAGTAAGAGGCTATACATGTGTGATAGGCTTGGGTTAGTGAGTGAGGGAGTGGTAGTGGGATGGAATAAGTAGGGACATTATGATGTTTTGAGGAAAACACTGAGCGTTATAATTGTGTTATTTACTGGATAGTTATGGGTGTTGTGTGGATTTAATGGAAAAGGGGTGACAACTGGTGTCTATGTGTGCTAATGTCTGTTAGCGATTTTGAATGCAATGAGTTTCAAAGTTGTTGCAATGGAATTAGGACCTTATGTGCATAGGGGTATGGACTATTAAGGAAGTCAATTGTGGCATTGAAGTTGTTGAGAGATGGCTGTGTTGTTCAGTATTAAGGAATGGGCAGTGTTTTGAATAAAGAACAGTGTTTCGATGGGAATCGAAAGAGTGTGAATGTTGCAATATAATGAGTAACAGTGAAAAACAATGTTGGTGGGAAGAACAGAATATTCTAGGCTAATATATAGTGAAAGTGCATTGTTACAATTAGAGCAGTGAACATGCTATACTCATGTGCTTACTTTGTAGGATGTGAAGAGTGTTCTTTCTTCAGTAGCTGTTTTCTTCAATCTACTTTTTTACTGTAATTGTAAAAGAAAGTTCATGGGTATATGTGGTAATTGTGAAGTTATTTTAATAAAATAGTTTGTTATTTATTAAGGTAGTAGAAGTTGATGGGAAAAAGAATTAATAAAGGTGGGTTATGGGTGGTGTAGTAAAGTGTGTTAAGTAATGTTAGAAAAATTGGACTGTGGCTCTTATTAAAAAAAATGGACTGTGGCTCTTATTATGAATGAGCTAGTCTGTAATTAAAGGTACTGGTAAAAAGTTACTGTCAGCTTTTACGGAAAGGCTTACTCTGTGTTTAGTGGTAGGGGCACTCTACTCCGTGCAGGTGTTACCTGCTGGGAGTTGAGGCGGGTACTGGCAGGCTTTACACTGAAGCATCAACATCATTACTAATGGTGCCGGTGCTTCGTTGTTCCCATTCCCATGGAGTCCTATAGGACTGAATGGGAATGGGAACTTAGTGTAATGATGCTGATTGCGATATTTCGTTAGCATTGGCATGTCAGGTGGTTGTCATGGCAATACAGGGTTGATGGCAACACGTCGGCAACCGGTTATTTTACCGACAATCCTGTAATAAGGTCCTATGAGTAGTGTTGTTTGGGACATTATCAGGTGTACGGCAAACATAGGTATGTAAAAAAGATGCACATCTAGGTTATGTTTGTGCTGGTGATTTTATTAAGAGAAGGGCTGTGCTTGTAATGTGTTGCAGTGTTTTTAAAGAATAGGGAATTCGTGTCCCAGTGGTAATGCAATTGCAGATTTTAATTGGAGCACTGTTTGGTGTATTATAGTAGTGATTGGAAAAGAACAGTAGTTTATATGTAAAGAGAAGTGTTGTATATAAGTACTTTGGGCCTGATTAACTGAATTTTTTGCACAATGCAAAGTGATTTTGCACAGCCGAAAAGTGAGTTTGAACTGTCAATAGAAACCCTTATTCATGGAACTGTGACAAGTGTAAAGTCAGTGCAAATAATATTTGCAGTATTAAATGAGTTTGCATTGACTTTGTACTACAAGAATACATTTTGCACAGTACCATGAATAAGTGATTTGTGTTGGCAGCACAAAGTTACTTTTTAGCAGTGGAAAATCACTTTGCACTGTGCACACACAAAATGTGATGAATTGGGCGGTTTGGCAGTCTACACAAATGTGAGAGCAGGTGGAGAATGGTGGCACTGAAAGGGATGTATTGAGAAAGTTTGGAAACTATAATGTTCATATGGAATGAGAAATAGAAAATGGTGTGCATTTAAAAGTGTTTATTTTCAAGAGGATGTTGCTGAAAGTAAAAAAATGCATACGTGCATTTACAGCAGCACTGTGTCTAAGTATTTTGCAAAAGAAAGTAAAAGCTGATGCGAAACATTTTTAAGTGGCCATGGTTTGTGGAACTTTAATATGTTGGCAGTGCATATAAGTAAATGCCACTTGATCTTATCAGTTGCAGAGTGCTGTCATATATGGCATTTGATAGAGTGGTTAAAAAGAGAATATGCTTATCGAGAGGATTATTATAGGGTAAGTGGCAGCAACCCTGTATATATATATTTGTAAAAGTGTTGCAAAAAATACTTTATCAAACATAAGCATAACTGTAGTATGTTGTCGTAGATGCAGATTTTTGTTTAATCTGCAAGTAGATATCTTGGAGTAGTTTCACCGATGTTTTTGACGCAGGTGGCTGTGATTAACAGGAGATATGTACTGTCAGAGTTCAAGCGTGCATCTGAAGTGCTGAACTGAGGTAACAGGGTTAGGTGTAAGGTTTTTGGATGCGTGACTACCAGCTGCCAATGCGGGTATGTTGTAAACATGAAAGTAGAAATGGTGGAAGGTCTGCATTGTGCTATAGGTGTCCACAGTGACTGCGGTAGTCCACGCACATCGGCCATGCCATCCCAGGTTCTTTAATGTTGCCTGCCATGGAAAGAGGACTGTTGGGATTGGCCAATCACATTTTGTGGTCGTTGTTTATAGGAAGACAGGGTACCAGGTGTTGTGTTTATTTTGTTCAATGATGATGGATGATTCTATTGTTATTAAGAACCAGAGTGTGTGGATGGAGGGAGATTGTTGCATGCATTCATTGAAGGTTTATAGTGAATGTTGTGGCATCTCTGGTGGTATTCAATTGCAAGAAGTGGAGTTTTCCTGGTATGCAGATTGTGGGGCAACGTTATTATCATTGTGCGAGAGTATGGCTCACGTTAAACATCCAGACAATATTATTGTGCTCTAGAGAGGGAGCCAAGCACCCCCACCTCAAGTATTGTGCCCACGTTGCCTATATGCTGGAAACCAGAATGTGAAATACGTGCAGTGCCAGTGAAAATACCAATACCAAGGAGAATTCTGGAAGCAAGGTTCCCATTGAGAAAACCATACCTGCATACCCAACAATATGATGGTCATTTGAACGAAATCCCATAAGAAGTGGGAGAAGTGAGTGAACGGGACGAGTGGTGATGTCATACGAAGCAAGGCTGACACACCCAGAAGAGATGCAGTGACAAGAGAACAAAGGCATTCTAGGGTATCAAGAAAGTATCGAAGATAAGTAACAATTCAGGGTTGAAATGAAGATGAAGATGCTAATGTTAAAGTCATTTTACCCATGTACAGATGCAAAGAAACGCAATCAGACAAAGGGGGTCATTCTGAGGTTGGAGCTAAGTTCCAAACCATGGCGGTAACACTTTACCGACATGGATTGCCGCTCCATGCCATTGCGACCCCTCAGACCGTAAATTACGGCACCGTAAAATAGCGTGCCGTAATTTACGGTCTATGGTAGCGCGCGCGACCCTACATGCCGTAATTTACGGTATGACGTTAACCGGAGCTGATTCCAAGTAAGGACCACACGTAAATTACGGCATCCCCAAGGCATAAAGTACCTTACCGGCATGGAGTACATACAGGCATCTCAGAGAAGGAGCAAAGAACCCTGAGCAGTGGTTCCTAGACCCACAGGTGCACACAATCAGAAAGGGTGGACTCAATGCAGTCTGACACAGCCCAAAAGGAGCCCACCCACCGACCACACCCCCTCCCACACCAAGAAGACACCAATTGTAGCAGCATCACCGGAGCCGGAGGCCCTGCATGCAAGGCAGCAACCACAACAACAGCAACAACAACCATCACAGCCACCACCACAGAGGATACACAGGAGGAGAAGGAGGGTGCGACAGGCCCGGCATGCCCCACCAGCGCAGCCACCATTACCACGCCGGCAGCCCCCAATCACTCGCATCAGGGCCTCACCCTTCAACCTCACACCAGAGCAGATCCACACCCTGTACCGCCCTGACCGGGACACCCTCACCACCATAGTGGACCTGACACATGACGACATAGTGAGCCTCATAGAAGTACACACTGCAAAACCTCATGTACTCAAGGTAGTGTTTGCACCCAACCTCCTTGCCACAGGCACATAGCAGCATACAGTGGGGCACATGCATGGCATACCACAGGCCATATTCCCACAGATACTCAACCAAGTGCCGGATGCTCTCCTGAAACACACAAGGAACTACACATCCCTACCCAGGACACCCCAGGAGATATTGGATACATAAGTTGCCTACCATGCACTGGCAGGCATGCCAAATAGCATAGGTGTCCTCGACTGCACCCACGTGGAATTGAACTGCACACATGCAATGGTGGTGGCATATCGCAACTGCAAACAATACCACTCCATTGACGTCCAGATGGTATGAAATGCCATTAAAGACATCACACATTGCGGTGCCCAATACCCCCGATCAAGACATGGACCCCTGGTCCTGCGCAAACCCACACTACCACGCTAGATGAAGCAACATGCTGGACAACGTGCCTGGCTGCCTGGTGAGTCACCTGATTGGGCCATGGCAGCGCATTGGTGCCATGATTGGGGTGGATGCATACCCCAACTTGGTGGGAAAGGGGGGGTGCACACTACACCTGCGAGGGAATGTCAACGCCAGTGCACGATGTGCACCCCACAGAACACAGTGCCCCAAGGCAATCAACATGGCACATGACTGCCTAACCTCACAGCGATGCCAGAATGTAGAAAACACAACATCAATCGTCCGACAGGTAACCTGGCCCAATACCACAACACAAGCAACACTCATCTGCGGACCACACACACTGTAAGGGCATCCAGGACCATGCACCGCATATGCACTATCTCGCAGCCTCCTGCATCCCACCACACAAGACAGACGTCCCCGGGAGTGTATAGAAGTGAGCCCAACAGGGATACCGCAGCGTGTCCCTGGTTCCACACACCCATAGCAGTGGTGCAAGTCACCATGGTACTGATCAGTGCAGCAAGACAAGTATGCTACTGACTACAGTCAACACCCCCTGCCACAAATTCACGCAGAATCCAACACATCAATGATTACAGGCCAACACTGCTGCACGCATATACGGTGCACGTGCAACAAGATGTGGGTGCACGCCATGAGCCATCTGGAATAAGCTACCCCCTCCATCATTCCATGGCACAGGCCACATAGCCGGGCCATGGATGGGGTTGATGCAACCAGGGACATGTGTGTATGGCCAGGTATCACCAGCTGCCAAGCAAGACCGCTACAGTTCCCCACCATCAATGTACAAACACTTACCTTCATCCCCCTTCAATGCAGGTGATGGTGGCTACCCTTGGAAGCCGTGGCTCATGACCGCTATCCGCAACCCACAGAACAGGCATGAGGAGGACTACAAACGAGCCCATACCCGTACACGGGTGGCCATAGAGCAGACATTTGGCCTGTTGAAGGCAACATTTCGTTGCCACAGCCGTTTGGGTGGAGCACTCATCAACAGCCACGTGAAGGTTGTCAGGATCACCATGGCATGTGTAAAGCTGCACAATACGTGCATCCGTCGGAACATGCCACTGCCCCCTGACCTGGAACTGCTACCGCCAGATGATGATGAGGGGGTGGAGTAAGATTTGGCAGGACAGCATCACGGTGCAGATGCACAGGAGGGATGTGCCGTGTGGCAATCATTGATTGGACAATATTACTGACACTCAAGCCAGCTGAGGGTGTCAGGATGACAGGGCATCGGGCACTGGTTGTGGGGATACATGTACACCATGAACTGTGAGTCATTAGAAGACACATGCACATTGAACAATGTCCACTCTGATATTTGTATGCACAACCAGTGTATTGTATTAATAGGTTCCAAAGTGAACAACACCACCACCACCCTCACCCCCCTCCTCCCAACTCCCATACACACCCTCACCCTCCTCCCCCCAACTCCCATACACACCCTCACCCCCATCCCCCCAACTCCGCAACACTAGTCCCGTGTAGCACAATGAGTCCACAGGTGCCAGCATTGCCTATTCATCCATGCTCCCAGGGCCCGGGGGGGGCATGTTCCTGCGCCGCTGGGAACGCAGCTAGCGGCGCACCGAGCTTGCCGGGGTGGGGCGACTGGTTGAGGGGGTGTCCTCCTGCTGAGTCACATGGATGGGATGTGCTGCCACAAGGGCGTCTGCAATGTGTCCAAGAACCTCACACACACGGTTGGTGCCTTCCGTGAACACCTGACGCATTTGCCTGAGCTCATCCATCAACTCCAACCTGCCCTGGCGATATTGCTCATTGAACTCGGTAATGAGGGCAGTGAGCTGTCCTGCACGTAGTGCATCCTGGGATGGCGTATCATCCCTGCAGGGGATTGGGGCAGCATGCCCTGACAGGGCCTCAAATGGGGTACTGGGCGCGGGATCTGCGTCTCCCGGTGCATCTCCACGTGCACTTCGCACTGGTGTGTCACCCTCCTCTGTGTCACTGCATGACACCTGGGGGACATTGCAGGGCTCGGGGGTGTGTACAGTGGGGTAGTATTCCTCCTCTGACGCCCCACAAATTGACAAGGGGCTGTCCACGATTTGCAGAGGGGCCGTTGCTGCCACCTCCCCAGAGATGCTGGAATCCTCAGACCGTGGTGTGGCGATATTTGCAGGCGCAGGTGCAGTGAGGGTTGGGAGTGGTGCAACCTCAATGTGCCTCTGAGGTGCTGTGGTGGTTTGGCCTGGCCAGTACGCATTGGTCCCTGCCTTTGGCACTGGATGTGGTGGGACGGCTTCTCTCTGGCTCATCGCCCTCATGCTCACTGCCTGTGGGTGTAGAACAAAGGTACAACATGAGTGGTTGTGTGGGACGCTAATGTCATTGATGGCAGCATTTACATATCAGTCATTTTGGGTTGGTGGCATTTTGGCCGTTACTCCATCACTGGATTGTACGCATGTGTCGGATATGTACGCAGGTGTGGGAGTCACTAATCCTGGCCTGGTCATGTGCAGTCTGACTCGCACACTGCCAAGCCTGCTGCACAGTGTGCTTATTGGGATGTGCCAGTTACTGCACTATGGTTGGTGGGCATTATGTGGTGGGACTTGTCCCTTGGTGGCAGTTGTCTTGCCATTATCAGAATGGGAGGACCGCAGTATGACAGGGTGCATTGGACGGGGCTTGGAGGTGTATTCACCATGCATTTGCCATTGGCGGTGTTGACTTTGGACACTCACCTGCATCAGCGGACGACGGAGCCCCACACTCCATTTCTCCGACGCCCTCGATTGCTTCTGTGCCGATCAATGCAGCGCATGTCTCCTCCCATGGCGCTAGTTTCAATGGTGAGCTTGGTCCACCTCCAGTTTGCAGTGCCTGGCTGCGATTGGCTAAGAGGAGGCTCCGCACCTTCAAACGCAAATCTCCCACTTTTTGCGGCAGTCCCTGGGGGTGCATGGGGTGGTGCCTACCGCGCTCACCCTTTGGGCAAGTTCTGCCCATATTTGTTTTTTCCAGGCCACTGGCTCTCGGCGCATGTCGCTACTGAACACGACATCTGCGTGTTCCTCCAGGTGGCCCACCATGGCCTGCAGCTCCTCGGGGTTGAAGCGGTGCTTGCGGAGGCGGTCCTCTGACTTCTTAGGTGCTTTGGCCATGGCTGGAGGTAGTGTGGGCCTTTTCCAAGGTTCACGTTCGTCCCAGGGTTGCTGCCTGGAGAGGATGGCAATGGATTGTGTTTTTAAAGATGGCCGCCGCGCTCCTTCCCGTTCCTGTGCAATGATGTAATTTCCGTATCCGTAAATTGGCGGTGACCGTAATTTACGGTTATCGTAAATTACGGTCACCGCTAATTACGGTCTGCAAGGCTTCGATGGCGGTGTTGGTAAATACGTCTCGCTTCATGCCGGTAAGGGATTTAACGGGGCCTTTAGCGGTATGCCGCTAGGGTATTTACTGGCATGACGGAAAGCTCGTTCCCGTGAGGTCGGAATAGCCTGTAAATAGCGGCGTGGTGCCAGATCGGACTCGCTCTTTCCGCCATGCCGGTAAATTCCGATACTTACCGCCGACCTCGGAATGAGGCCCAACGTATTCTTGAGGCTAGCTAGATAGTGAATACATTGTGCCATGCACATACACATAATTTTAGCTCAGCTGGACCAGAAAAAGAAAGGCTTTTCCAGTGTGTTGCAGCTGAAAAGCAATCAAATTACAGAGGGGAATCAAAGAAGGGTGAGGCTGGACAAGCCCCAAGAAGCCTAAGCCACTCTGGGCCAGAATAATCAGACAGTAGCTACAAACGTGCAAAAGAAAAAAACCCTGCTCAGAAGACGGGCACGAGAATATTGAAGACGTCAGAGATTCAGTAAATAATAGTATTTTAAATACACAAACAGCTCAAAACCATGGACTTCAGTCACGTGGATGGCTAAAAATGGTAATCGTGATGAGCTACGCCTACACAAGGAGACAGAGCATGCTACACTCCCTTTTATTCTCAGGCATGAAGAACAATCTCAAGGCCAATTTTCAAATGGCTAATTAACTGGCAGTTATCAGTGTGATGATGGATAGTAGGCTAATTGGTAGGAAGCTATGGTGAAGAACAACCCACCAGCACCTGGAAAGCCAGCCTGCATGCTGCTGGCGTATGTGGAAAAATACTGACGTATGTAAGGTGCCAACCAATTATGGAGGGCCACGTAGTAAAGAGGCCTATAATTTGTGCAACCAATGGGATGTTGTGTATTCAATGAGGTTCATAGTGACCTGTTTGAGGGGAAGGCTTAGTTGCCCCATCTGATACTAGAGACCGTACCACTCTCTTAGACAAGTATGGAACGAATATCTAGATGTGCCCCTAATCCTATCACTGTCTCCAATAGCTGTTTTAGTTTTCTATGTAGGATGATGTCAGCAACCACGTAGGATGATGTCAGCAATTATGAGTTTTTACTATATAAGATGCTTTTTTATAAGATTTGTTGAGCGAGAGTGAGAAGATCAAACAAATTATCTATGTTCGCTGTAACTCCCTGTTTTAGACAATTGCAAATAAAACTGCTTTGATTTGCCAACTTCCTGAGTTAATCTGATTATTGATGTTTCAGTATATTCTGCATCCACATCCATCTCAAAGTATTGCTACCTCATCTTAAATGGCTGGGTATAGAACCCCGGTCCAGTGCATAGTGGAGGGACCACTTTGGCTATGTGACTGCTGTATCATTGTAGCTTGCATCAATGATTTCTTGAAAAGCCTAATGGAACTGTTGCCGAATGTGCAGATTATCTTTTCTGCATTTAATACAAGGAAGATATGTAGATGTCCAATTGCATCCAGTCCAGACATGGAAAAGGCTAGGAGGCTTGTTCTTAAAGGTGTATGGGGCCCTCATTCCAACCCAGGTGGTAAATTCCCTACTTTACCACCATGGTGTAAACTCTGTTCACACCATGGTGGATGGCGGATTTACCGCCCCATTCCAAGGTGAGTGGGGCGGTAAATCCCCAATCCCCATTTACCCTCCCCCATTCCCATTTTTACCCCATAGGCCATAATGGGAGTGGGAAGGCGCTAATTACGGCACCGTAAATTATGGTGCCGTAATTAGCGCCAAGGACGCTTAGCGCCTTGGTACTTAACGCCTGCTAAAAGCAGGCGTTAAGGTGGAAATCAGGCGTTAAGGGTTAACGGCGCCGACGGCGCCTTTAAACCCTTAACGCCTGGGTTGGAATGAGGGCCTTTGCCTTTTGATATGCTTCAGCCATGGCCTCTTTTGAGAATGAAAATATCATGTTGGATGATGTAAATACTTTTTGGAGCAATGGAGTGAATTTAAATGATGTTGGGAATCACATTTTTGTTTGCAATGTTAAACATTCTTGAAAAAGTTCAAATGAACAACTTAAATGGTGAAATGTGGAGTTTATAGGAAAGCATTTGTTAGTAGGTGTAAGATATAAAAATTAGGGGAAAAACGTTGAAATCAAAAAAATAAAAAAGGCTCCTTTAAAAGCCACCATTGTAGAATACATTTTTAAATTTGAGTGTAATCCTCTGCACCCCCCCTTAATCGACATGCTGTCTGCTGACACCGAAGTAGTCAGCGGATACCGCACGTGCCATCCGGGTCCTTTGTGGATGACTGGCATGGAAAGGGGACTGCAGAGACTGCGGGCAGTCGAGATGTCTGCAGACACGGGGGATGAACCAATCAGGTTTCTTGGCTGTGGTCTACAGGAAGACTGGCTAGTGGGAGATTCTTGGATTAATTGGCTGAAGGTGTATTATTGAGCACTGTGGATTATCTGAGAATCTTGGATTACAACAAGTAGAAGTTTCATGGTATGGCATTCATGGAATGAAGTGGGTGGAATTGTTCCAGTTCTGTGAGAGAATGGTTATTTTAAAGCTTCCGGACATCATTGGTGTTCACTGTGGAGGCAATGGTTTGGGCTAGGTCACTGGAATTTCTTTACGGTTTGACATAAAGGATACATTTGGGAAGTTGATGGAAATGTTTCTACGTTCGAAAATTGTTTTTTCATGGATTGCTCAGAGACAAATGTGGAAGCGTTCACATTTATTTTGTCCTCAAATTGAAAAAACAAGGTGCAATGATGACAAAGCTGAATGTACCTTTTTGCAGGTTGTTGGCATGACGTCTTTTGATAATGCAAATATCAAATGTGATAGTGTCAACATTTTTCGAAGATATGGAGTGCATCTGACTGATGTTGGCAATCAGCTCCTTTTTGAAAATGTTCAAAATGCATTGAAGCAGTTTTTTGTGAACACATTACACAGCCACGTTAGTGGCTGTGTAGTTATGGTTACGTTGCTAATCCCATAAGAAGAACACTTTTTGGGCGTCTTAGTTGCAAAGTTTGGTGAGGTTTGGTCCAGGGGAGGCAAAGTTATAGGGGGGGTCCAAAATGTATTTATTTCCCATAGACTGAATGGGGAAAAAAAATTCTCACGCCTGCAACCCAAACCGCTGCACGGATTTTCACCAAATTTGCGGCAGGAGCAGCGGCTTGGTCCCAAAAGGGTGCTTTTATAAATTTAGTAAAAATCCCTCCAGTAGTTTTTTTTTTAAATGACCAAAAAGTAGGTCATAAAAAATTTGTGATATCTATGTCCGTTCTGCGGACACACTTCCCTGTTCGCTCGGCGGACAGGACACCGAATGGCTAATCGGCTTGCGTCATGTCCGCGGACATGCGACATGTTCGCTGATTGGATGGTGAAGAGCGTGAAGTGCGTCAGATTTTTGGAAATGCCCACCATCTTGAATTCGTGGACATCGGCCAATGTCTGCGGACATCGCAGCAAAAACATATTAAAAAACACAACATTCCACTTGTCAAATTTATCAAATAATCTCTGAGGAGGTGAGGGGTGATGAGGATGGGATGGGATATGGCTGCAAGAAGCAAAAAAAACAGGTGTTTTTTGCCGCAAAGGTCTGCAAACAGTTTGGATATTCATGAACAGTCCTGTGAAAGTGCGCGGACACCTCAGCATTACAGGGTTGGTGAAATGCAGTTCTTGGATGGCTTATAACTTTGGCGCCACTTAATGGAACTGCATGAAATTGTGCATGTATATTTCTGACCTGATTCTGGGCGAGTATGCAAAGTGTGGTGGGATTCTGTCATGAGGGGGCAAAATTAGAAGAGGGTCCCAAAAAAATGTAACAGCTTATAAATAAGGTGCCATTCGACGAATCTATACTTCATTTGGCAAACTGATAAAAGATCTAGATATACACATTTTTGCAAAGTTTGGTGGGATTCTGTCAAGGGGGAGCAAAATTAGATGGGGGTCCCAAAATATTGTAAAGGCTTATCAATGTGGTGCCATTTGACACATCTACACAAAGGTTTGCAAAAAGATTAAAGATCTAGATATAGATGTTTTCGTAAACTCTGAATGTATTTTGTCAAGTGGGGGCTAGGTTATATGACGATTGTATGTGCATACATTTGACACTTTTGAAAAAAAAAAATACATTTTTGATGTCATCTTTGATGTCCTGGGTGTTAGTCTTAGCAGTGCACTGTGGTGGAGCCAGTTATGGTTGCTTAGCTTACCATAACTGGTGAATTTCAGTGGTTTTTCGGTTTTACTTGGAACTATAACGGCCCTTTAACAAAGTTTTTTCAGTGAATTTCAAAGGTTTTTATTAGTGCAACTTAACCATAATGTACCCTTAACAAAGTTTTTCATTGAATACAATATGCAATCAATGATTTGCCCCTTCCTTACATATAAACCACTGCTCTTTTCCAACCACTAGTATAATACACCAAACAGTGCTCCAACTACAATCTGCAATTGCATTACCACTAGGACACTGATTCCCTATTCTTTAAAAACACTGCAACACATTACAAGCACGGGCCCTCCCTTAATAAAATCACCAGGACAAACATAACCTAGATGTGCATCTTTTTTACATACCTATGTTTGCCGTACACCTGATAATGTCCCAAACAACACTACTCATAGGACCTTATAATGGGATTGTCAGTAAAATAACCGGTAGCCGACGTGTTGCCATAAACCCTGTATTGCCATGACAACCACCTGACATGCCAATGCTAACGAAATATCGCGATCAGGATCATTACACTAAGTTCCCATTCCCATTCAGTCCTATAGGACTCCATGGGAATGGGAACAACGAAGCACCGGCACCATTAGTAATGATGTTGATGCTTCAGTGTAAAGCCTGCCAGTACCCGCCTCAACTCCCAGCAGGTAACACCTGCAAGGAGTAGAGTGCCCCTACCACTAAACACAGAGTAAGCCTTTCCAGAAAAGCTGACAGTAACTTTTTACCAGTACCTTTAATTAGAGACTAGCTCATTCATAATAAGAGCCATAGTCCAATTTTTCTAAGAACATACTTAGCATACTTTACTACACCACCCATAGCCATAGTCCTTCTCTCTCATCAGAGTCCTTCTCCTTGTTCACAGACTTCCCCTCATACCTATCTTTTGTAAGATCCTTCTTTCATCGTGGCCCCCCTTCATCGCAGTGCCTCTATTTTATTGCAGTCCTTTATGACCCTCCTTCTACTTCACCACACTCCTTTGTCACAGTCTTACTCATTTGCCAGAGCCCTTCATCATAGTCCTTCTCGAGCAGCATAATATGTGTACTTTGTACACATATTATGTTCAGTCCTTCTCCTTTTTAATAGTTGTTCTCCTTCATCATAGTCTAACTTTCAAGGGCCCCCCTCGTTATCAATTAATTTATTTTATCTTCATTCCCCCTATATATTTCCCTCTTTTTCAGATCCTCTCTGTCTCCTTGTCTCACATTCCCACTTGCTTGCTATCCCTTTTTCTCAACAGTAAATGCCATTTCAATACAACATCATACAAACACATCATAGAAATATAAACTTAAAATATAACACATAGGCCCTCATTACAACCTTGGCGGAGGACCATGGTGCTATTAGCAGGCGTTAAACACCAACCCGCAAAAGGACACTTGTAATCAGGCGTTAAGGGTTAACAGCGCCGACGGCGCCGTTAAACCCTTAACGCCTGAGTTGTAATGAGGGCCATAGACCTAATCCATAAAATAAGACATAATCTTACTAATTTAGGAGCAATAACAAAGACAAATTCCATAAAACAATTTCTACATCCCTTTCACACAGCTCTCCCTGTTTTTGTCTCATCAACACCGAGAAATCTAGGGAGCAAGGGCCCCTCGGGCCCCTTTTCTTTCATGCAGGAATACTCCGTATTAGAAAGTCTCTTTAAAGGGTTTTAATATTGTATGACTTAAAAAGGCATAATAGCCCCTTCGATCTCCAGCTGCAATAAAACAGGCTTAAGATTAAGAAGTGTGCCAAGGTCCCAACTATGTTAATATCACATTCGTATAGTCATGCCCTAGGTCCTTTTCTCCAGTTACCACTTGCATACCCCATATCGTGACAGAGAAAATCATATTCTGCAAGGGAGACAGATGCCCGCCCCAAATCATAAAGAATGCAGCTAGTGACCTAGCCCTGTTCATCTCTAAGATCATCAACGCCTTCTTCAAAACAAACACAGTGCCTAACAACCTTAAAGAATCTTGGGTTCTACAGCTGCTAAAAAAAAACACTAGACCCCTCTATCCCAACTAACTATAGACCCATTACTACAGTCCCCTTCTTACTTAAAATAATAGACAGAGTAGCTTACCTTCAAATTCAGGACTACCTTGAAGCTAACCACCTATTAGGATCACTTCAATCTGGCTTCCGCCCTCTATATGGTACAGAAACGGCCTTAATTGACCTGAAGACCCAAATCGACGAGTTGAAGGAATATGGGAAAACAGCTATGCTACTCTTCCTTGACCTATATGCAGCCTTCGATCTGGTGAATCACACAGTCTTCTGCCATCCCCTCAGGTAAGCTGCCCATTTCTCAAGTGATGCCATAACTTGGGTCCAGTCCTTTCTAGCAAACCGCACAATGAAAGTCTTCTCCCCCTCAGCCTCTGCTGACCCTATACAAACGTCCTGTGGTGTACCACAGGGATCCTGTGTCTCACCTACTATGCATAACATCTTTACTAAGCCCCTGTTCGTTAAGTTGGACAGACTGGGTGTCACCTACACAAGCTATGCAGATTGCACCCAGATCCTCATCCCTAGGTCAGCCATGAAATCTCATACAAGCACACAAACCTAAAATGTCTTTCATTGTAAGTTGGTATACTCCAGCTTCTGGGTTAGCTCATAGACAGATTCAATATGCAATGGGAAAAATGGAAATACATCCGTGGTAGTCACACGACAGTCTCTTGATTAAGGTAACTATGAAAAGAGGCTTCTAAGGAAAGAATTTCTAGCTAAAATAACTGTGGCATATGGTGCATAATCACTGACTCTAGCATAATAAATAGCCATAGGGAATGACTTCCATTAATAGATATAAAGGGCATGTGCAGGAGAACCCCCCAAATTTCCTTTTGAACCTCAGAGCCTCAAAGGCAGATTGACCAAATGGGTTTCCACTCTTTATCCCTACTCTTTATTACTTTCCACTTGCAGACAACCCCCTTTCTTAAAGAATTCGAAGCAGGTACAAAGCCAGTTAAAGTGAGTGTCATGGGCTTACCTTGCATGCCCACTTGGTGGCTGTGGAACACCTGGCGTTTGTGCCGCCATTAGAATGTGCCTTGCTTTACTCTCCACTTCCTGGTTGCTCATTCTAGTCTTTTCTGTCTTCTCTCTTCTTTTCTGTATGTAGTCACGCCCCTTTCTGCCGATCGGCGGGTTGCAACTTCTTAGCTTTTCTGCCTCTGGGTTTCCACACAAGTGCTTGTTTTACGGTTTCCTGCCTTTACTATGTTTTTCCTCCCGGTCTCTTTTTCAGTTCTCACTGCATGCCCTTTCTCCAGTTCCGCTCTGGTTTCTCTCTTTCTCCATTCCTTGTTTGCGCCTCCTGGTTTTGCCCATGGTATCTTGGTCTTTTCCTTTTTTCTCTTTTCCTGCCTTTCCTTTTTCCTCCAACTTGGGATATTTATTTTCCCCTGTTCTTGCCTTCTTCCTGCTGCTGCTGTTTACTCTCCTGCCGCTTTGTGGTACTCTGTCTGCCCTGGCGCTTCGGCACTGCTAGTTCCTGATCCTGGTAACTCCCCCTCCTGTCAGCTGCTCCGCTTACCTCGCAGCCACTGAACGTGGAGTATGCAGCCCTTTGATGTTCTGTTCCTCCGTTCCCAGCTGGATACTTGCAGATCGGAAAATCTACTTACCGCAAGGACACATCTCATCTATTCACGGTCCACTCTTGCTTGGCAATACATCCCTGTGATAGTGTTGCTTCTACTGGATCTACAAGAGAGGTTTTTTTTAGTGTTGGGCTTTTTTCCTCTCACTGGCGCTCTAGGGAGGGGGTCCTTTGCCCGTCCTGTCTGATAAGGCGGCAGAGTGGCTTCCACCCGTGGGAGGATGTGCCTCTTCAAAAAGAAAACGCCTCAGATGACACAGGTGAGCATAATTGTATGTATTTATTTATTTATTACATTTGATTATACGCCCAAACCCAGGGGTATCGCGGCGTGGGTTACATGGTTAGAAGGAATGCTTATCTGATACATAGACAAAATCGCAGGTAAAATTAACAGTGGCTTTTCTGATTCAATGAAAATGGTATTACGTAGTTGTCTGGGTTGCAAAGTCGTCAGGATACATAAAACAACTCGAAAGGTAGGAATAACAACAGCTTATCTTTTTCCAGAGTCCATACAGATGGCTCAGTTATGTTGCAGCATAAATTGCAAAACAGAAGTGGTTCTCGGGTACTTTTGTCTGTGCGTGAAGAGTTTACAACAGTTAGAATGTGTTAATAGGCAGGTTTTTAACACGTTCTTAAAGCAAGGGTGGGTGGACTCGTTGCTAATGTTCTGTGGGAGCAAGTTCCAGATTAATGGTGCTGCTACAGGAAAACTGACTCCCCCCACCCTGGAGTTCTTGAAATGGGGGATGTGTAGGCAGGTGCTAGAGCTAGATCTTAGTGATCTAGATTTAGTTTTGAGGGAGAAGCACTGATTGAGGTAGGTAGGAGCCTCTTTATTAATGCATTTATGTTGGTAGTGTGAGTTTTGAGCACATTTCTTGCTTGTATAGGTAGCCAGTACACCTCTCTCCTGGTCTGCGAAATGTGATCCTTTTTTTTTAAATCCAAGTGCTGCTCTTAGGGCTTTGTTTTGCAAATGTTGCAGTTTAGCTAGATTCTTCTTAGTGGTACCTAGCAGGAGTATGTTACAATAGTCTAACTTTGATAGAATGAGGGCTATTCCTAGTGTGATACAGTTCTGTGGAGTGAGAAATTGTCTACTAAGGGCAATAAGTTTGCCCGTATAGGCAGTGGAGGATGCAAGAGAGTTGATTTGTTTGTTCATAGTGAGATTAGAGTCCAAGTACGCTCCTAGTGTTTTGACCTGACTTGATATTGAAATGGAAGTGCTGTCTATGACAATGTAGGTATAGTCAAGGTGCAAACTTTTCAATTGAGCTGGACAACCTATGATGAGGATCTCCATCTTTTCGCCGCTGAGGGATAGGCTGTTTATAGCCATCAAATTGTGTATGAGGGATCACATTTTATTCATAAGGATGGAATCTTACTTGTGATTACCGGTGAAATTTGTATAAATGACTCCCATGACATCTAAGGCGTCGAAGAGGAGTTTAGTGTAGGCATTGTATAGTGTGGGGGAGAGACACAAAGCTTGGTATAGGAATTGCCCGCCTGCTCGCCAATGGCTACTCTAGATGTGGATAGAAATTATTTGATCAAGGCAGTCGCCTCAGTTGAGAAGTGAACATTTTAAGATAGTGCTGAGCAAAGGTTGTCATGATCCACCAGATCAATCATGGCAGACAAATCAAGTAGGAGGAGGATACATAGTTTCCCTGAATCTCGAATGGCATCCATCTGTTTTTTAGATCTAGGAGAGCTGTTTCTGTACTGTGTTTAGGGCAAAACCAGATTGTCTGTCGCCGTACAGATGATTGTTCTCGAGATGTGCTTGAACTTGGGTGCATGCAATTTTGTTGATGATTTTTAGGAGGAAGGGTACCGTGGTTATGGGTCTGTAATTTGTGGAGATGGTGGGACCCATGGTTGTTTTTTTCAGAAGAGAAGTGACCCATGCTTCTTTAATATCTGTGGAGACAGAGTTAGTACTAAATGAGTCGTTTACGAATTTGGTGATAATGGGTGCTAGGGAGGGGGCACAGAGTTTGACTAGTTTAACAGGGAACTATCTCCTTTGCAATTAGATGGTTTTAGGGAGGCGAAGGTCTTAAGAACTTGGTCTTGAGAGACCATAGCAAAGTTGAACTGGGTAACCGTAGCATTAGTATCAGCTGTATGGATGGGAGGGGGTCCTCGGATGTGACATCAAAAATTTTTCTTTTCATTGAAATGTTCTCTTGCATAGAGCTGATTTTGGAGGTTAAGCGTTCTGGATGGTTGTGCACCAAACTTTACAGCATTTATGGGGTTAGATGGTGGAATGGGTGATTCCATTCTCTGATAATGGAGAATAGTTCTTTACTATTGGATGTGGCATTGTTGATGCACATGCTCAAGGTGTTTGCCTTGTGGCTAATGATTGCAAGTTTGCAGTTTTTGGTGGCTGACCATAGCTTATTATTGGATTCACTTGAGGTTTTTTTTTTTTGTTAGATGCTCTAGTGCTCTTTTGCTTCTTGTAATAGTGATGAGTTCTTCGTTGAACCAGAAGTTGCTTCTTTTAGTGGATCTGGGGATTGCGTGGGGCTACTTCATCGATGGCTGATTTTAAGCAGGCATGGTAGATAAGGGAAATGCTGTCAGGATTATTGGTTGTTATAGGCTGTGTCTAGAGTAGTTTGGCCAGGACAAGAACCAAGTTGTCTAATGTGAGTTTGCACATGTTTCTCACCATAATGGGGATGGGTGATGGTGAGTGTGTGTATTGAGCTTCCGGTATTGATATGTTGAAGCAAACTAGATGGTGGTCTGACCAAGAGACATCTGTGATGCTTTCCAAGGAGAGATTGATATTTAAGGTTAGTATCCAATCTGGGATTCTGCCTTTAGTATGGGTGGGCGCATTGACGATATGGCTGAACTGCTTACAATTTCTTGTAATGCTGTGTGGAACACTGTGGCTTTGTGGTCTCTTGGGTCATTAAAGCCTGATTAATATCTCCTAGTATGATGAATTTGGTGTTGGGTTTGAGGAGGGGAGTAATAAGCAAAGGTATGTCTATGTCTGGGTGGTTTGAGGTGTTTTTTGCTCTATGAATGAAGAGGAAGTGATGGTTGTTTTTGGGTCAGTGGAAAGTTTTAGAGAGAGAATCTTGTATCCACAGATTATGTCTGTTTTGCATGCTGTGAACTGCAGTGAAGTTTTAGCGATAATCGCTACTCCTCTCATAGCGTCTGCACGGTTGGTTCTTAGGATGGTGCAGTTGGTGGAATGGCTAGCGTCAGTAAAGTACCTGAGGCTAGATGGAGTAATAACAATATTCTCCTGTTGCTGCAAACAATAGTTATTAAGCAGTACATGCCTTCCTACAGATATTCGGAAAATACAAAGGGGCTCGAACTAGTAGACAAAGATAAGGATGACAGAATGCACAAGTGATTTTTTAACTTGGTTTCAATTCCCAAGATTTTTTTTTTTAAATTTATGCAAGCAAAGAAGCTATGTCTAAAAAACATATTAAACAATTCCTACAACACTATGGCCCATTCACTTTTCCATTCGTTCACATTCATGCTATTCTCATCAATCTCTCATTCCACAAATCAATCTTTGAAAAAACAGTCTGTATATAAAAAATGGTTCAACATCTGTTATATCTCCATGTGATTATAATTCATTGTAAACCATCCCCACAAATTTGGGGTATCACAACAGTCTGTGTTCTCTTATTCCCACAGATTCACGTCGACACGTGTTTCAGTTGCTCTCTGCGAGCATCACCATTAATACTCTCTCTGTACGGCAACCTTCTTCAGGACAAAACAACCCATTTTTCAGGTAAATATATTGGCATGGGCCAAGCCATCTCCTATCCACTGGAATCAGGAGGGGCAGGATATAGTATTCAGTTTCAGTACATCTTGGTTGGAACCTCGAGGATGATTGTCCTCTGATTCAAAAATGGAAACAGCCACGATTTACAATGGAAAATCCACAGACGGCGAGAATCAGACCCATGAGCTTGTGAAAATCCAACCACTAGATGAACTAAAAACAAGGTGTTGAAAGAAGGGAAGCTTTGGTACTAGAAGCCACTTCCTCCACCGAAAAAAGTGCTCAAAAACAAATCAACATTGTAAATCGTAAATCGTGGCCAATATATGTGCCTGAAAAATGGGTTGTTTTGTCCTGAAGAAGGTTGCCGTACAGAGAGAGTATTAATGGTGATGCTCGCAGGGAGCAACTGAAACACGTGTCGACGTGAATCTGTGGGAATAAGAGAACACAGACTGATACCCCAAATTTGTGGGGATAGTTTACAATGAATTATAATCACATGGAGATATAACAGATGTTGAACTGTTTTTTATATACAGACCATTTTTTCAAAGATTGATTTGTGGAATGAGAGATTGATGAGAATAGCATGAATGTGAACGAATAGAAAAGTGAATGGGCCATAGTGTTGTAGGAATTGTTTAATATGTTTTTTAGACATAGCTTCTCTGCTTGAATAAATTAAATAAAAAATAAAAAATCTTGGGAATTGAAACCAAGTTAAAAAATCACTTGTGCATTCCGTCATCCTTATCTTTGTCTACTAGTTCGAGCCCCTTTGTATTTTCTGATTGATTGACCTGTAGAACTAGGGACGTTAAAACAGGTACCCCTTCTATTTTTGCTTCCTACAGATATTGTCACATATCAATTATATTGTGTATGTCAGAGTGGATAGGCCTAGTTCTGGACCGATATTGAAAGGATTTTTAGGAGTTTCACCTTTCCATTGACCGTTTTTTTTATAGTCCATGTAATTGGGACTTACAGGTTTCTTGTACCCTTGATGATGACATACTGGTTGGTACAGAAATCAAAAGTATGCTATAGAGCTACAAAGAAGGATATGTAAGATTTGGGGATCATGCCTAAGCTCCTGATTTCAAAAGTTAGAAGTATTTAGTAAGCCAGCAGTAGGTGACAACTAACCTGGTAATAATCGCATGGTCACCAGTGCTTCAGCTTGCATATTCTTTGAGCTGTGCTCATTCTTTCTTGGTCAAATACAAATGCATGCATATGAATGTAAAATGCAATGAACAACTGCAGAAGCGAAAGCAATTGGTTTGCCAATGCTAATGACTATATTCCAATGGGACTACATTGATCATTGTTATTTTTAGTGAGCTGCGTGTGGTTTTAATAACATATTAATTTGCAATGGGCTTGACAATGACCATCTCTCCATAGAAATTGAAGAAGGTGTCTGCACCATACTGCACCGCACTGCTGATGACCCCAATACCTTCATGTTGTTTAAGATGAAGTTGGGTGTCACCTGTATGCATCTGAAAACCAACATCAAATGTTTCTAGAATCCATGCCTATGGTGTCACATAAATACTGGCAAAAAAGTGAAGCACTAAGATGAAAAGCAGAGGTCCACCTTCACTTGATGAGAGTCATCAATGAAAAAATATGTGAACTATTTCAATGACATACCTTTAACACATTCAGACTTTTCACATGATTGAGTAGGATGGTGTGGCCCTATCTGGCAAAAAGAGGCAACACATCAAGTAAATTAAAGTAAGTTCACAGGAAAAAACAAATGTTGTTTGGCTTGGACCAATTCTTCCTATAATGTGCAGATGTTTACTGGAACCAACTCCCACTATGTGTTTGAGGATCAGCTACTAGCCAATGGTGTTGATCCATATCAAAGCCTGAAAACTATTGCACTCATAAAGCTCATTTGATATCATCTTAGAAAAGATTCAGTGCCTCATGTGTGTCTGAACTTTGGCAGCATTGTATGCCAGTGTAAAAACATGTTCATGCTTTTGTGCCCAAACATGAGCATGCTGGCTGTTTCAATATATGTGAGTTTCTCCACGTAAGCACATATCCATATTTGTCTTTGCCCAGAATGCTTCTAATGATATTATAAGAAAGCATTTCCATGATTACTGCACCAGTGTAGGCTTGTATCACCAAACAAGAAAACGTTATCATGTTGTCTTTGCACAATAGTGCCAGTAAAAATGCTATGCCACTGTAAGAAAACATATCCATGATGGCTGCACTGATGTAGGCTAGTATTTCCATGTAGGAACACTTATCATGTTGACTTGCCCATAATGACAGTAAAAATGTTATGGCCTCTGTAAGAACATATGTCCATGTTAACTGCAGCAATGTAGGCCAGTATACACACCCAGTGTATGCATATAATAACACACATGTTGGATTTTCCCATAATGCCAGTAGAAATGTTATGCCACTGCAAGAAAACATATCCACACTGGAAATACCAATGTAGCCAGTATCTCCAATAAGACCATTTTTCATGTTGCCATTGCCCATAATACCAATACAAATGATAGGTCCTTACTGGCTGCAGCAATGTAACCAGTATCCTGAAATAAGAACACTCAGCATGTTGGTTTTGCCCATTATGCCATAAAAAACCTTCAAATATTAAACGTTCACTTTTGGAAAAGGGAGCCCCAAGATTCCCTCCCCCAATTAGAAGCTCTCCTCTGCTGGCCTGCATGCATTCACATCCATAAACATTCACCCACGTATGCACCCATATGATACAACATCCATACTGCACTCCCATTCACCTACGCTAAAACATATACAATGCACTCTCATTCACATGTGCACACATTCACAGACACAACTCCCCACATGTATCCATACTAACATATATGCATACATGCATGCATACACATGCTAAATATTTCTCTGTTCCTGCACAATGCCTTAGCTCCAACTCAGTGCTCTCATTGTCACCACTCATGCTGCCTGGATGGATACAGCTCCCATGCACCCAGCAGGCATTAACCCGGCAGCAAGGTGAAGTGTTAACCAAATGTCTCCCCCTTTCTGTTTCCTGACATGTACAGTGGAGGCAGAGTCCCACCAACTCCCCAATGCAGGCCCATCTATTGTGCAGTTCATGCCCAGGAGCACATTTTACACACTTCTGGGCAAAAAGTACGCCAACCTGCCTACCTAATGGATTATACATGTTCGTGGAGGCAAAAACCCCTGACCTTGCATGGCCCATTGAACATCCGTGAAAAGGGCACCGCAAGCTATGGAAAACCACAGTCTCCTAACAGTGTCAGCATAGGAACATGTCCTCAGCTGCTTGCTGCATGTGAATGAGAGCGCTGTGTTTGTTTTTATCATATGGGTGCACATGTTAAGGAGAGTGAATGGGTTACTGCTGTGAACCACTTTTATCTGTGGATCGAAATCTCATATTAGCTCTTGTTTGCCAGACCGAGCAAAGTATTGTGCAAATATATCTAACATAAGTGAAGTTGGCCGAAAGAAGAGAAAGAGCAAGTTCATTGAACAATTGCTGGGATCTTTGTTGCTGGCGGTGATTAGAAATTAGGACATGTTTATGGGTCAATGTCACTTTAAAGCATTAAAGCAATATCCTGTTTCCATCAGTTTTTTTGGTGGAGAGGAGGAGTGGAACACAAATTGCTTTTCCGCCACTCCCTTCCTTTCTGCCATACAAATATTCCAGCATTTGCGCCCACTTACATTTTTTGTCATGCTGGCGCAAAAAGCTGCCAGCCGCCATAAGGATCCATTGTAAACGCTGCCTGCCATGCGTGCATGGCAGCCAACGGTTACTTCATTTGCACGGGCGAGTGAAAAAGAGTGAGTCAAAATGTAGCGTACATGCATGTATGCTGCCTTTTGCAGGCACCGTTCAAAAGACAACAATTGTCTGGTGGGGACCTGCCTAAGTGTACGTCTACACATAACAGGTCTCCACTGCGAAGCATGCAAACTATCTCCAGTGTCTTTTGTGGTGTGTACCATAATCGACGACAAGAAGAGAGGGTTTGAGCTTTCCAACTGAGTGCATGAAATATTGCTTGAAGCAAAAGAACCTACAAGAGGGTCCGTTGATGGCCCCTGGTAAAGCCGGAGCACCGTGGATGTGATAGTAGCCATGGCAGGGAAGCAGGCTGAGACATGGCAACACGCGAGTACACTATATGCATTGTTCTCTTGCACCTAATGTCATTACTTTTCACAGTAGTCTAATCCAGCTTTTTTTCTAAAGTGGTTCACTATTATTTTATTTTTAAGGGGATGATACGGTGGATTAACAGGTCGAGGTGAGCATTCTCAGCAAATAAACAATACAACATCAGCCTCCTGGACAGGTGGTGTGGCTGAAATGGCACTGGGCCAGCAGGATCTTGGACGTTCACTTGACTTTGGCAATCAAGAACTCATGGTGTTCAAAATGAATGATACCAATGGAACTTGCCATCCACCAGCAGGGTGGTGGGAAAGGTTCCAGAATAAAATACACACGAGGGATAAGAACTGGCGGAAACGCCAGGCTGGGCGACTGCAGCATCCCTTGCAACTGTGCCCTGAATAGAACCTTTAGCTACACTATGTAGCTCAGCCAATAGCTCCAGCCCTGGAGGAAAAGCTGGAGCTGTGCAACTGCTGAGTTTCAAATCCGTCTTAAGTACAGAACACATCATCGCATGGATGTCCAAAGGGTACGCTGTAAGCGGCTGCTAGCCTGGCATCCTAAACAAATCAACATGCATTCTGTAAATATGCTGCTTATATGTTGTCTTTCCTCTTTGTGGTCCTTCATGTATAATTTGCGGCACCTGTGATACCTTCGAGTTTACAACGTTAAGAGTATGATGCTCCCTCAACATGTGCAGATAACCACCCCACATTGCCACACCAATTTCTGCCACCTTATTTTTGGAAAATGTTTTTATTTACAAGCAAAACACTGTTCATACATTACAAAGCCAGTCCTAGTCAGAGCACTGCCACCACTTGAGTGGCAGAGAACTACACTGAAAGGGAAATACCCTTCGGATGGTTTCAAGGATCAAAACGATGCACAGCTGAAGTGATCAAAATAATATCACACATTAATAAACCACCAATAAAAGTGGAGCAAAAGAAACGTGGATGTGCACATTACAGACTCTGGGCCCAATTCTGAGTTGCATGCAAAAAGAATCATTCCATGAAGGAGCAACACGTTTCTTAAAAGCACCATATTCTGTTAAACGAAGACAATGCAGTTGGCCATCAGCTTTTGCATATGCCTGATTTATATCCTGACAACGGTCCTAGTGAGCATCATTAATTCAGGGCAGACACTGCAAGGCCATTCTCCTTTGCAGAGCTCTTCTTTTGCATATGAAAAAAAGGAGTTAAAATAGAGTTAAAATACAGTGTTGTTAACATTTCTACACAATTATTTCCTTGGATATCAACACTACTTTTCTAATTTAAAGAACGCTCAGTGTGATGTTGGTAAATTAGGAAAGTGGCAGACTTTTTCAAAAATCCTCTTTAATGATGCTGGTCCATGTTGTGAGGTGATTAGAAGCAGTCCGCCTTAAATGGAGAACACCATTAAACAGACCGTCCAGGATTTTGCGGCATGAAATTGCAAATTTTGCGGCATGAAATGGCAAATTTTGTGGCACAAACCTTTATTTATTGCAGCATTTTTGCGGGACATTTTGTATTAACTGGAGGGTGTAAGATTGCCACCTTGCAGGAAATAGGCATAGTGCAAGGCTACAGGAGAGCCAGGGTATCATTATTATGTAGCTGTTGTATTAATTTAATACCAGATGTCTCTGGCTTGGCAGAAGAGTGTTTGATTTGGCTACATTTCTGGTTTAATGTTCATGCCTATTTAATAGTATTAACTAAATTGATCATTATCAATTGTAATGCTGAAAATATTCCCCTTCTATGTTCTCCAATCCCCCAAACACCCACACACCTCTCTCACCAATACACATCTCACCAACTCTCCATCACAACTTGCATTCCTTAACCTCTCACTCTGTCATACAAATACTCATGTGGTATGTCACACTGTCAAGTCACAATTTGCACTGCCCAGCCCCTGCCACACTCCAAATCATACTCCCAACTCACACCTTACACTCTACAATTCCTCCCGCAATATACAGTCCTTCAATCTTGTGTGCTGCTTCTGCATCTTGCATCCTTTCTCCCATTCTATCGCACTCTTCCCTCATCCTTTTTCCCAATTTGCAGCTCACTGCCTTTTTCTGGCCAACGGCTTCCTCTCTGCTTTCTGGCTCACTGACCACACGCTCCCTCTACTTTCTGTACCTCTGCTGGCTCTCATATTTCTGGCCCACTGCATCACTGCTTCCTCAGCTCTCTTGTGCAGCGCTTCCTCTTCAGACCCACTGCTCTCCCTCTGCTTTCTTGCCTATCACTTCACATCTCACCCATCACTCTCCCTCTCTCTCATAGTGTAACCATTTTTTTTTAAATGTACATTTTGACCCAGTTCCTCAAATAATGGGGCATTTAAAAAAGAACGGAGGATATGCTATTTTTAGACAACCCATTTTTGGAAATGAGCAGGTCACCTTATTCTCAAAGGTGACCAGCGCATTTCCATAGGCTTGAGCTGTAGCGCAAATTGAGCGCTGGCTAGCTGCCTTGAATAGTGTTCTGGGTTGTTTGACCGAAGTGTAATTATTTGCGGCGGAATTGACCGTAGTCAATTTCGCTGCAAATTGATTTGCACTTCTGCCAAACAGGTCAAAATGTACCTTTCACCAACACCCCACCCCCTCCCCTACTTAACTGCTTGGTCGCTGCCGCTTCCCCTGAAACCCTGCAGTGCCAGATCCGTCCCTCTAACACGGGTCGTATCCGACTCCGCAGGGTCCCTTTCTCGTTATTTTCTTTTTTTCTGTCCCCGCCTCCAATTTTGAAGAAAAAGGGGAAAACACTTCTGCAACCACCCTAGACCAAAAATACTGAACATGGGGAGTGGGTGACACCCCCGCAACACATGTTCAGTATTTATAAAAATCGATCGAATAGTACTAGATGAAATAGGTCAAATTAGAACATTCGATAGATTTTTGTCATCAAAATGGGCAGTACTTTGAATAGAATTGCTCTCCCGACAGTGTTCTGCAAGCTCTGAGCGCCTTTCACAGGGACAGGCCCTCCAGGTGCCTGCCGCTGTAGAATTCGACCCAAAAAATTCATTTTTATCCTGTTTGAGGAGCAGAAATGCAAGCGATACAGCAGCGGTTCATACCTTAAAAGAAATGCATGACAGGGTCAGGAAAGACCCTGTCATGAAGTGGCAGCCCCACATCCCGTGCACGTACGGTTGCCTACAATTTCTACACATTTAAAAGTGCATCTTGCTTGGAAATGAGGGATGCGCTTTTAAATTGACAGAAACGCCACTTTATTTGATCAAGGAGGTGAAAAAGGCCATCTGAATGGGCGCGCATGTAAAATGTGCCCATTCATGTGTCCCTTGTGGATTGGGCTGCACTTTTTTGAGGTGCAAGTGATGAGATGTATTAGCACATTTCATTTCTTGTGTAAAAAAAAAAAGTTGAGAACCTGGCACCATGAGTATAATTTTTCTTAAAACAGTAATTTTTGCAGATTACTTTAAAAAAAAAAGTAAAAAAAAATAAAAATCTTTTTTAAAGATGCTTTTGCACAAAACGGCCGTTTTTGCGGCATTTTGCGGGATCACAAAATCGCTATAAGCTGGAGGGTCTGATTAAAAATGGAAAAGGAAGAACTTGGGCCCCGGGATGAGGGAGGAAGAGGAGGGGCTACTAGAGCCCGGGAAGAACTATGTAGAGGAACATAAACAGATGTCATACTGAAAAGTTGCTCCGTCTCCTTTGTTGGGCCTTCGGCCCCATGCCTCGTAAAGTGTTACTTCGTCTCTCCACACCCCGCAATTCAGCAAGTAAGGCCAAAAACAAATGGCGATGACGGGGAAACAGACCCATGCCAGAGAAAGGGGTACACATACAGAAGACGACCGCGGCATGCATCCTGAGACAGAAGGGGGTAATCCGCCACCAAGCTGAAAATTTCGGCCCGCACAAGGAAAGAGGGTGATTTGCCTGTGTAAATGGCTGGTCCCGTCCCCTGGAGATGAGGGGAGGCCACTCCGCCTAAAGTTAAGAAAGGCAGGCTGCCCGAGAAGAGAGACAGCACCCTACCCACACAGACAGCAGTCCGCTGCATGAGGAGCATCAGTGAAATCCACCAAGGTACGCAGCCAATCCTGACTTGCAGGAAAATACAGGGCTATCTGAAGGAGAAGGAGGGCAGTCCGCACGTTCAGGCGCCAATCCCGGCTTTGTTGGTAAGGCAAGCTGCCCAGGCAGAAGGAGGGCAGTCCGCTCGTCAAGCTGCCAATCCAGGCTGTAGGGGAAATAAAGGGCAATCCACCTGTAAGTGTAGAGGGCTGTATGCCTGTTAGGAAAGATTCCCATTCATGTGAAGTTTTCCCTGTGTATCCCCCCCAACTTTTTGCTGCTGTTTTAACACCATATTCTGACTTTGCCAGTGGAGCACAGCCTTCGGCTGCACTCCCCTGGGTTTTTCATTCAATTTGTAATGGGGAAACTGGCATGCCCTTAAAGACAGTCAGTACTGGGAGACTTTGTTTCCCTTAGTCATTTCCAATGTTGCAACTTTTCTGAAACATGTTGCAAGTGCACAATGTACCTTACAGTACAGCGCACATGGGTTTTCCTGTCATTTCTAAAAGCCCTAGACACCCTTTTTGTAGGGGAAGTGCAGATGTGCCTTGGATGGGGATGGGGGCAGTTTATCTTTTTGGCGTATATTTTTGTTAGGGAGAATTCTCAAAAATGGATAATTTCCCTTTCCTACTGAGTCCCTCAACAGCTTTGCTGGATTCCTACGATTTATTTTTTTCACTTGGTAAGAGTGTGAGCCTATTTTTCCCACTCTTACATGTGTTTTGCTGTGTGTGTTTAACATTTTTGTGTTCATAGACTGTGGTGCCTCACCTACTCCATAGGCATCATCTTTTTACTCTGTGTTACACAGCACCTTCAGTGCAGTGGCACAGGATTGTCTTTTTCAGACTTCCCACTTTAAACTCCATTTTCTGGGACTGACTACTGTCTCCCAGAACATGTAAAGTTGCCATTGACTTTATTAGTCTTTTTAAAACCACAGACCCAGTAAAAACTATCTTACATAGAGTTCTGGAAAGGGTTACTAGTTATCCCTTTTTGTTTGTTTCTCAGGAAACATTAATTCATTCAATTTTCTTTAAGATGTGGCTGGTTGCAGTGGTATCTACCCTATGTTTCCTACTGTGGCTATTTTAAATAGCCTTGGTATTTTTTTAGGCTATCTTAGTAGCCTCGAACTTAAACCCGCTAGACAATTTTTACTTTTATTTGGTTCCGGCTGGGTTTATTCTCCGTTTCTTTTTGTAAAAGTCTTTCTCCTGTTTTACTGTGCGTGCCAAACCAGGTTTGGTTCCTTTGCTCGCCGTCCTTTGGCGGGCATCTACACAGAAGCCCTCCTTAGGTGCCTGAATGTCTGAGAGGGAGCGGGTGTGAGGGAGGGGTTTGAGACTCCCTGCACAGGGTCTCCTTGGAGACCCATGTCACACTCTGTGTGATTGGCTGTGGTGACTTTCCCACCGGCAGAGCCACGCTGCTGTGTGATTGACAGCCAGGCTGTGTGCATGGGGGGAAACTGCATAAACAGCAGGTCTCTGGGACAGAGAAGACAGTCGCCATTGGATCGAGAGAACCAAAGAGAAGCTGACAGAAGAGGACCTCTACCATGACTGAACTTTGATGTCAGGGAAATTCTGCAAGGAATCTTCACCCCTTGAGCTTGTGGGAACAACCAGTTCGCCAAACTGCAAGCCAAGCCTCCCTCCTCTGGTCGAATTTGCTGTGCACAACTACAGTGAACCGGATAGCCAGGAGGATCGGACCCTGCTTGGGTTTTAAGAAGCGCACCTTTTATTTGTTGCTCTGCTGCTGGTTTCTTCCCTGGGCACTGCAGGACCCTCCAGTCTTCCTACTTTGTGTCAGTCCACAGTCACTTCAGGAACCGTGAGCCTGCAGGACCTGCCAGGAACGTCTGCCTCAGCTACAGCCTTCTTCTCCATTTAAAGTACCGTTGAAATCCGGTCATTCGTTCCGTCCGACTGCGGTAAAAGTGTTTGAAATCTTTTGCCAATCCGAGGGCTTGTCCTTCTACATTCTTTAACTTTTTATCCAACCAATTTCCTTCTGAGCTCTTGGCAAAGAGTTAACCGTGAAATTCCCTGAACTGTGTGATACTCTGCAAAGACTCTGGTCCACTGACTTTGGCCCAGGCCACTTGATTTGATTTCCTCACTGTAGTTACTTTTTCTAGATTTCCCTACTTACTTACTTGTTGGTGCTGCTCAACTTTTATCTAACTTTGTCTTTTCCTCCCCTTTAAATGACTGGAGTGCCATTTTGCTCACACTTCATTTTGAGCTTAACTTGTCCAGAACTAATTGGGTGTGGTGAAGTGTATTAAGATTGTGATTTTTTGACTGCTTGATATAGTGAAATGTTTCATAACTGATGTGTAAATATATGTATTTGTATTTGTATTTATTATGTTTATTTAGCGCTTTACTCCAAAACACTGTACAATTTTAACAACTGGATTCATATAACATTATAACAGTAGCAGCAATTAGTAGAATTAGTAGAAGCAATTTACAATATGAATCACACCAACAAAACAGTAAGTAGAGCAATCAAACTGAAGGAAAGAGGGAAGGTAGGGCAGTAGAACTGAGAGGGAGGAGGGAGGGGTGGGAAGGAAAAGGAGGAGGGAAACAGAAGGGGGTATAAGGTCGAGAATGGGGCAGGAGGGGGGGAAGGAGAGGGAGATGATAATGGGAAAAGATAAAGGAAGGAGGGGGTGCAGGAAGGGGGAAGGCTTTCATGGTGGGGGATGGAGAAGGAGAGATTTAAGGGAGGTGTGGAAGGAGGAGAAGGTAGGTGTAGAGCGGATTGAGAGAGGTGAGGAGTTCCAGTGCAGGGGGGCTAGGAGCTGGAAGGACTGGAAACGGGAGGAGGAAAAAGGGGAAGGAGGAACAGTGAAAAGGAAGTGGTCAGCAGAACAAAGTGAGTGGGAGGGAGTGTAGAAAGAGAGGATGGAGGAGAGATAAGGGGGAGCAAGACCATGGAGAGATTTAAAGACTAAGCAAAGGAAATGAAATTTAAGTTGAGAGTGAAAAGGGAGCCAGCCAAGGGATGAAATGTATATTCTTTTACTCGGAAACCTTGAGTTAGTGTTTGTTTGAACCATAGTAATTGCTGTACTTTGTGTACCTATTGGTACTGCTCACTTTACTCTTGAAATAAGTCTGGCTGCTCAGACATCGCTACCACTTTGCTGTGTAGTACAGGTTTGTAGCAAGGTGAATTTGTACTGTCACTTATAGTCTTAATTGTGTGTGGTGTTCCCAAAGGGTACTGCATATGATTCTGCCTAACAATGTTTAACCCTTTCCTGTCATTCAAATCGCGTTTACCGTGTTTGGCAAAGATTGGTGGCCTAGCTCCAAAATGGCTATGCCACAAGGTTATTTGTCCTGTCCTTTGGCCATCTTGCTCCTTCACCTTCCCTAGGACAAGCCAACCTGGATCAGTCCTCATTTGGGCATGCATTCTCCCGCAAACTGAAAGGCTTTTGAGGGCTTCTAATTTATTTATTTATTTAGCATTTTTAAAGCGCTCACACAGACCGCTGCCATCGAGGCACTGTTACAGGAATTGTTTGTTTTTTTAGTTGTGTAATTGTTTTTTCATGTCTTAGTTGCGTATTTATAACACGCTTAAATACCCAGATGTTTCTAAGCGCGGACCCGGGGATCGAACCTGTGTTGCTTTGTGTCGGCTTGCTTCCAAGGTGAGCACGTTGCCTCCCGGCCTTGTGCATGCCTGGTTTGTGTGCCCCCAGGATGTCGGCTGTACTGTCAAGTTGCAATCCACATACTGGCTGCCAGAGAGTCTGGTGCGCTTTGAATGACTGGGACCACCATGGTCTGTGATTCGGTCACGCATGGTATGCCTGTATGTGAGCAGATCTCCCATTGGGGCCTCTTCATTTTGGCGCGAAGGAGATTCTGGATAAGCGAAGGCTCCAAACACCCATACCATGTCGATCTCCTGAGTTCCCATTGAACAACGGATAGGACCTATGCATCCTGAAACTAAGACGCTGAGTCGAGGAGCCGCTGGTGACCCGCTGGAAGGTTTGGCACCCTTATCCTGGTGTTGTCCTGCTGGGTCCCTCTGCATCTGAACAAACTAAAAGTTCTGCAAAGATGTTTAGACCCATTGGAATAGTGGGACCAACTATTCTCAGCACCTTCATCAAACCCTGCAAGTAAGCCTTCTCGGAAGTGTCCCTGGGCCAACCAGTGGGCTAACTAGCTTGCGCATGACCTTTGCTCTGACACCGCCGCTGTTTCAAAGAGACCCTTGAAACTTGGGAAAACACAAGCTCTATGTTCACGGCACTCTCACACCAAATTTCGTACACTTGGCATTCCGAGGCCTAGAATAAAAAGAAAGCACCTGAACCGGAGTACATGTGGTTACTGTGTCACCCAGCCGTGGCGAGGAACTTTGCAGGTGCCTTGCTGCTGTGTCCCTCTCTGCCCTGAAGCCTGTTACAGTGAAACTGATCATGTCCATCCACCAGGAATGGAGAAATTGCCACTGTCCCACTGGGGAATAAATGCTGTAACTTTGCCACTGAAAGCCGCAAGCCGCACAACTGCTGCATTTGAACCTGCAACCAAAGTGGACTCGACTGCCGAAGTTTGGTCCAGAGTGCACCGGGGGCTGGTGAGTACTTGCAACCCTTACCTGTGGCCCCTAGCACATCCATCCATTTTATGCAGGTGTGTCCCCTGAGGGCCACTCTCCTTTCCCCAGATAGTCGGAGCTATCAAACCATTCCCAACTCCTAGATCCTGTTCTTCCCATTTTGGGGAGACCCTCCATGACTAGTGGGAACTTAAACTGCATCACCTTAACCACATTCCTTTGCTGCTAAAGACCCTACAAGAGACCCTGTTTTCGCCCTTCTGCACTATCGCCTGCACCAGCACCTGAAAGTACATTTGAGCACTAGGCTCCTCTCAACGTAGGGAGTGGACTGCCTTTCAGTTAGGTATTGAACTTTTCAGAACTGCCTAAAGATAATGTGCACTGCCTGTTTCCTTCCTTTGCAGGTTTTGGACCCATTCTGTGTGTTTAACCCTTTAGGCCACTTGGAATTGTGTATAAGTATGTTCGTAGGATTGTGTTGGTTTAAAAGTATTACTGTTGATTTTTACTGTGTGTTGAACTTCAAAGGCCTTCAATAAATGTATTAGTATTTTTAATATATACAGCTGACTGGGAGTGATTTGTAAGTGTCCTTTACTCTGTGTGCTCGTTGAGGTTTTTCAGTCACCCTCACCCCTCCTGAGACCTAGTCTTGACTGCTGCCAATGCTACCTTGACTGGTATGGCTTGCCCAGAAGGTTACCCTGTTCCAATAAACTATGCTGGCCTTCTGAACCTCTGCAAACTGGGCCAGAGTTCAGAAATTCATCTTAACAAATTGGTGTACAGCAGTGGGATAGAAGTGAATGTATCCAGTATTGCACACTAGTGAAGTAATTTCAGATTACCCCTACCCATGACACATAGCACCTAGTAGTGATAGATGTAAAGGCCATAGACCTATCTAGAAATATGGAAACAATTACCAATATAACCTTGAATGCTTCAAAAACTGAAACATTGAGAATATGTGTATTGAGAGAGGCTTGCCTGCTCAAGGTACAAAATTGGAAATGATCCAAAGAATTATTTAATAGCAAGAGATGCAACTCAATGCCATAACCTCTAATGAGAGTGCAGAAGGAGGTGGAACTTCTTCCACTGACAGAACTGTCAGTTATGTTGCTGCCCTCATTCATGGTGCCCATGATGACAGGGATGATGTGATGGCCCACGTTTCCACTGCCAGATCTGATGCAGAGGCCATGTTGGAATTCAAGAAGTAAGACCTACTGTTTAAGCAGAAAGAGCTTGAATTTCACATGGCTAATCTGAAAATAGAGCAGGTAGGAAAACGGAAGGACAGGGATCACCAGTTGGAACTGGCCAAGCTTCATGTTTCCAATGGATCTAAAGGATTTAGACATGGGTCTGGGTCCTCCTCTCATCCAAGATTTCCTAAATATCTGCTCAGTGGTTATGATGAGAAGAATGACATTATGGACTGCCTGAATGCATTTGAGTATGCATGTGAGGTTCAAGAGGTTGTAAATGCTGATAGAATTGCATGGTTGCTCAGCGGACTAACCCATTCTGGCTGCAGTGCTATTATGGAGATGTCAAAAGCTGAAAGAGTAGATTTTGCAATGTTGAAGCAAACTCTCCTCTTAAAGTTTGGGAAGACTCCTGCTCAATACTTGAAGATGTTTAGAGAGTACAAAAGTAATACTTGGGTGTCATATGTGACTTATTCTTTAAAGAACTTAACTGGTTGGGTTGAAGGATATAGGGTCTCCACCTTTGAGGGTATGATATGTCTTGGCATGCTTGAACATATTTTTGCATCTTGTTCCCCTGAGCTAAGCAGCATTTGGCAGATTCAAAGGAGTTGGATCCTAAGAAACTGGCCATAGCAGCAGATTTGTGGGTGTCACATAGAGTGTCCCACAAGGACAATACTCAGCCTGGTAAGCAGGAGGAGGGGAAACCGTCCAAAGATAAAGAGGGTGGGGGGGTTGATAAAACATCCTCAACCAAGATCCAGAAAAAGAAATGTAAGGAAAATGCACATTGTAGTGTAAGTTATTCTTCCAAACAGAACTCTGGTTACAGTAAGCCTCCCTATGTCCCAAGACCCAGTGAATCTTCTGTGGCTTTTGGAGCAAGTGACCATGTGAAGGGGGACCCCATATGTAAGCTCAAAACCTTAGGGGTCCACTCTGCGAGTCTGGCCTTCTTCTCCTATGAGGAAGAAGAGATCACTGGGGAATCCTTCTCTTCAGACTCCCTCCCCAGTGGGATTCAATCTGAAGTAGTTTTAGTTTCCATGGTTGCTGGGAGCCTAAAGTCTCAGAGGCTTATGCTAGAATTCCTGATAATACCAAACACTATTTTAAGGACAATGTGCTGTTCAATGGAGTTGAAACTCCTGCCTTTAGGGATAGTGGGTGCAGCAGAACTGTAGTGGAAATTATCTTGGTAGACCCAGAGGAAGTTGCCAGAGCTCCTCTGTTGCCCACTAAGTTAGCTGATGGCCCTCCTCTCAAGTTCCCAGTTATGCCTGTAAATCTTACTATAAATGGTATAGTGTTCAGGATTCCAGTGAGCATTCAGATAGATGTCCCAGGAAAGGTCCTGCTGGGGAATTATCTCATGCACAAGGAAACAAACATGGGCTGCACTGGCAAAGTACACTGCGCAGCCCAAGCCAAAGGGGAAACACAAGGGTAAAGGAGTCAAGAAAGACAAAAGAGGAAAAGAAAATATTCCCCCAAGCTCACCTACCACTGAGGTGGAGGTAGTTGGTCAAACACCTGACCCTGATGAGGAAGAGGTGTTGGCTGAAATTCTCAATCCCCATGACTATTATGAACTACAGCGTTTGTTAGTGGAAGGTGGTCCTGAAAGGGTTGAGTTCAGTAAGGGCCAACCTGGGTGCCCATCTTTGGAAGGCCCAAGGAGGTAGGCCTGCTTCTAGCTTGAGGGTGAACCTCCTGAGAAGCATATGATTTTTTGGGAAGGTGTGCTAGTCTAAAGTGAGCCTATAGCATCTACAAAAAGAAGACTATAGGAGGTTGGTGTTTCCCCTTGCTGTAAGACCCTTCCTCTTGCAGTTGGCACATGAAGTCCCCTTTGCTGGTCACCTTGGCATCAATAGAACCATGCAAAGGTTATCCATGCACTTCTACTGGCCCAAGATGGGGGTGCAAGTAGAAAGGCACTGCAGGAGTTGTACCACATGCCTGCCAGTTATCTGAGAAAAGTGGCACAACAATCTAAACTCCATTGTTACCACTCTCAGTTGTGGGGGTACCATATGAGGGGGTAGGGATTAATATTGTTGTTTGCCTTGACCCCCAATCATCCTCAGGCACTAGGTTTATCCTGGTGCTGTTCGACCATGCCACTAGGTATCCTGATGCCATCCCATTGAAGAATGTGACTGCCAAGTTAGCTGCAAAAGCTTTACTTGGCAAATTTACTAGTGTTGGCTTCCCTAAAGAAGTTGTGTCTGATAGGGGCAGCAACTTTATGTCAAAGTATATGCAGGCCAGGTGGAAGGAATACGGTGTTACCTGTAAGTTTTCATCTGCATAAAACCCACAAACCAATGGCTAGTTGAGCGGTTTCATTGGACCCTTAAAAGCATGATTGGGGCTCTACAAGAGCCCCAAAGAAGAAAACAGAATCTTCTGTTGCCATGCTTACTGTTTTCCTACATATAGGTACCTCAGGAGGGTATTGGTGTCAGCCACTTCGAGCTTCTTGTGAGGGGACCCTTAGCAATAGTCAAGGAAGGGTGGGAGATGCCCACTTCCCCTGTCACTACCAATGTAGTAGACTATGTGCTAGAACTCAGAAAAAGGATGGTACTCCTGATGGGTCTGGCTAGTGAGAAACTGAAGGCGGGGCAAGCACTGGTGAACCATTGGTATGACCAGAAGGCTGCCCTCATCAATTTCACACCAGGTCAGCAAGTCCTGATTATGAATACTACAAGGCCTAGAGCTTTACAGGACAAATGGTCTCATTAGTTATATGCAGACCTTAATGTTCTCATGTTTTTTTATGCTCTTCTCTGTCCCCTATCCTATGTCCATACCTGACTGAATGTATACCAAGCCTGGAAATTGAATGACCTGATGTCTGTACATCTTCCCTTTGATTTGTATACACTACAACATGAGTGTGCTCTCAGTTGGCACCCTGTAAAAATGATATAAATACATAATATGTGTGCATCTGTTCACAATATATCCCCCAACGGTGCACTCTGTTCCCCATGTGTCTTGCTTATAATGATACTTGTTGTCATGTGTGGGTCATGTTTGACTAAATGGAATCAGCCCATTTCTCAGCTCCCGTGACACAAGTTTACAAAAGGCATGTCTACCACCTTTGAATCAGGCAGCATTGTGATGGTGACCCACTAAACCTTTGTTCAGGCGTCCTCATTTGTTGGCATCACGGTGATGAGTACAGATGTTCATTCTGTGTTTTCCATCGGTGCCATAGGATTTTCAATTGGCTATAGTTCACGTGCTATGCTTGTGCTTGGGAACATGATCTGCACTGTATTTTGAGTCCTGCTCCATCGATCAAAACACAAATGGGAGCCGAACAAGTTGTGAAATGCAAGCATTTATGGCCTTCCTAGGGACTGATTTCCATTGTGTTTCTTTCCCTATGACATACTACTGTCCCCTAAGCATCTTGCTGGACCTTCTTTTGAACATCTCATAAAGCACACTGCCCTTGTTTGACCTGAGAACTATACCCTGATCTGAACACTGGCATCACTCCTGGGGTGCTCTAAAGGAAGAATTGGTTAATTCTGGGGTATTTTATATTCAATGTTGTAAAAAGGAAAGGTAGTCTCTGCGTGCTCCCAGAATTCCCAGTCTCCATTATCAGACAACATGCAGGGGACTTGTTCAAAGTATGCAGAATTCTTTATAAAGGTACACAAAATATATGTTAAATGTATATGTTAATGCCATTATCAATGGCTATAAGATTATAAGGGCTGATTAGTCTATATAATATAACTATGTTAATGGGAACTCAACCTTTGAAGCGATTAAAATATGCCTTGTAGCTAGGAGTGTTTACAGAGTTGCCAGATTGTTTGGGAAAGTGAAGCCCGCTGTCATACACTACACCATAGACCTCCACGGCTGCAGCTTTATGGCAGTAAGTAGCCACTGGCATTACAAATATAGGTTCACAATACCCTGAATACATACAGTTATCCTCATTACGCTTAGGTCAAATTTTGGATGTCACATCCTTTACTTCATGAGAAGAATATCTGCTTCATTTCCCTATACACCTTTGCATATCCCGTGGATAAGTGACTTTCTGGAGCCCTTGACGACTCTTCCCACTTCTCCTCACACGCTGCAATACACAACACATCCGTGCAACACACTCTTTCTGTAAGCCCTCAATTATGTGCCTGTAGCAGCTTGTTCAGTCAGCTATTGAGAAAGGTGAAAAGGACTTGAAGGTGATGACGAAGAGTTGGACTCAGAGTTGGACTCAGAATAATGAGGATTATTATATGTAATCAGGGCATTACCCCAGTGCCTACTTCCTCATCTGCTTCCTTACTTCATTTAAGCATATCCATTTTATCCAAATAACCGATCCATATGGACAAGAAATGAAACCCAGTCCATTATTTATGCAAAAAGTAACCACACATTTTACATTACAATAATGATAGAATTAAGGTAGAAAACAAAAAAATAAAAATCTAAAAATGTGCTACTGATAACAGACGCTCTCCAAAAGAGGGGTCACAATATCAAATGTCAGGTAATAGAAACAAAAAAAAAACAAATGTAGAGGAGTAGCTGCATGCCTCTGCAGGATATTCCACCCCCCCTGCCTCCTATATGTTGGAAGTCGGAGACAGTGCCATGTTTGAAACCAGCAGTTGTGCCAATTCTGCAGCGAGTGTTTGAGAACATGTATTCTCTGAGAAAGCCCTATTGAAGGTATCCCTGAAGAAGCAACAATCTGAGGAACTCCCAGAAGGCATAGGAAAAAGAGTGAAAGAGAAGCCAGTGACGTCACAAGAGACGAGCGTGACACTCTGAGAATACTGGCTGAAGAGGATGTATCGATCTTGTAGAAACTGATGACGAAGTTAACAATCGAGCAAACTTTAATATGCAGAAAAGAACATTGCACGCATGTGAAGTGCTATAGAAATACGACCATACAATGATTGTACAGATGCTGAAACGCAAGTAGACTAGGTGATCATAGAAGCTGGTTATACGTTGTGAATAGACTGCAGCCGAAGCCGCCATTGAATGGAAGCTGGACAATCAGAAAAAAGGCTGAGAATTGTGTCGCAGCACGAATAAGCTGAAATCCTGAAAGAGCCTGGCAGAGCTGTCTGGCCTTGCATAAAAAGAGAAGTAACCAAGGACGCACCGGAAAAGATACCATTTCAGAGAAAACAAGGTTGATTATCGAATCTCGAAAGCAATAAACCTTTGAAGGATGAATCATCCCTTTTCGAGGAGCAAAGAAATAACACTAACTATGCGAAGTTGTATTCATTTAAGACATTTAAATGCTACAGAATAGACCAGAATCATGGTCTCTTGTTACGTGAGCTGAGGATGGAACTAGAGGTGAGCTTGGAGTCTTGGAACAATGATGGTGGAAGCCTGAACTACCATATATTCCCACTGATAGGATACTTTGCAAGGCCAAGTTCAAAGACAATCTGCATGGCAGAAGGCATGGGTGATGAGAGATGTTGGGCTAATTGTATGGGGAGGTAAAGTCAAGTCCTCCTCCTGGCACCTGGGTATGAGCATACGTTCTGCTAAATGAACAGAATGTTCCAGACAGGGCACGAGAGTGCTAACCAATTGTAGAGGGCCTTATAACGAAGGGCATTGTAGTATGAGTGCCAATGATATACTGTGTACTTAACAGTGTTGAAGATTACATGTTTTTAGAGGTAGGCATAAGTTGTCCACCAGACAGTAGATAGCCAATCACAATCCCAGCCCTTATAGAAAGTCTACTAAGATGTTCCCCTTGAACGTATCACAATCCATCATAGGTTTTTCTTATTTGTAACGTAGTATGACGTCACTGCTGCCATATTTTTTGCATATAAGGATGCTTTATGTGAAATTTGTTGCGAACTGAACTGAATGCACGTCAGATGGTGTTGGTTGTAACCTCCCTGTTTTATATTCCTTGTTTTATACAATTGTTTATAAAACAGCTACCTTTGCCATCTTCCTTATTTGGGCTCAGAGTTATTCTGCGAACCCCATCCATTGCATTCACAACACTAAAGAACCATAAATTCATGTGGTAGCGGTGCAGACGTTTGGGAAAGATCCAAACGAGTTTGTACCCAGTCTTCTGGACGATCGAGTATCCTCCGCCATTAACCGGAAGATCGCAGGGTTTCCTGTGGAGAGCGGCCGATAGAAATAAACTTGCAAGAAGAACCTAGATGGTGGGCAGATCCTCCTTTGACAAAATCCCTGCCCGGTTTCCATGGGCTGACCCCTATCCTCGGTGGTGATTGCCACAGCTGCACCTGCAGCTTCCGCCACATGGTGGCCTGTGCCAGCAGATGACATTGTCTGTGGGGTCAGATGTGCGCTGGGGATGATTGCAGCAGCAGCATCTCCCTGAGGCGCTGGGGGTGGTGGCATGTCTGTCCCAGCAAGTTGCTGGAGATCCTGCCCCGGTGGTACAGCCAGGCCATGTCCCCCTCAGCATTCACCTTGGCCTCCCTGGACTCCCTGGACTCCCTGGCCACCCCAGCCACGTGCCCCACCACGCCCAGCTTTGGGAGGTCACCCAGCTTTGCCACCCTTCCCTTTTAGTGTCCTCCCAACCATGGAACAGATGGTATGTAGCCAATGGGAGGTGCACACAACAATTGTCCTGGGCAATTGGGTGAAGGGGGTGGGGTACGTGATGTTAGATGCACCCCTGTGATCCTGCAAGGCTGTCTGTGACCCCTGGTGATAAAAGACGGGTCACGCAATGCTTAGGCACCCCAACTAAAATGATAATAAACGTGCACGCAACCCGTGCACGCAACCCGTGCACGCAACCCCCGGTAGCCCATGTGCGTGGAATAAACCTCCTGCAGTACGCTGTGGCACCCAGGGACTCAAACAATACATACGCGTGGAACACACGGGCTACTCTGACCTCGAAAATGGGTGCGCGACACACAGGGACAACCACAGTGGGAAAAATAAGCATGCGTGACTCACCATCTGCCTTGCGTGTAAAAGAAAAACACACATGCAGGCAACTCCCCCACCAAAACAAGAAGTACAAACTTTAAGTGCTGTGAAGTAATCGCGTGTGAACCCACAAGAAGAAGAAACACACGCGGTAGGTCTCCAAGAAAAGCATGTACAATGAACTGCTTACCTGCGCGGACCTTTAACCCCTGGCGAAGTCAATGCCTGCACATGTCACATCCCGTACGCACTTACGCGCTAAAGGCCTTTCTTAGAATTACACGCTCATGTGCTGTTTTTTCACATGCGGACTCACTCTGCATGAAGCTTGCCACGCGACAACACATGAAAGACCACGCTCCTGCTTACCTGCCCCCCATAGGCCTGAGCAGCCTCCAAAGAGCCATCTGCTGCTGCCAGCCTGCCTGCTGCCAACGTACCCTGCTATTTGGTGCCTGCATAGAAGTCATTGCCAGGGATCCTGTTCCTGAGACCACCTCTGCTGACCCAGAAGACTCCCAACTGGTGTACCATTCCTCACAGCCCATCCCCAGGGCCCAGTTGCCCACCCACACCTGCCTTGGGGGTTGCCATGTCAAACCAAAAACCATCCAGAGCCAGTGGCAATCCCCCGGCAGACAGGCAGAGGGCTGTCAGCTTCACTACATATGAAGTTGGCATCCTGATGAAGCAAGCCCCGGGGCATTATGATGCCCTCTGCTCAACAACATCATGCCTCGACAAGGAAGGACGGAGGAGGATCTGGTTGGACATCATGGATGCCATCAACGCGGAGGGGGTGGCATACCACGACTATAAACATGTCCTGAAGTGCTGGGAGGACTTCAGTTCCAGGACCCACAGCAAGGCCTGGCACCTCGTTCAAGCTTGTGGAGAAGTGGGTGCGCTGGGCCCAGTTGACCAACGTTCAGATGCGGGTCCTGGAGAGCACACGCCCAGCGCTTCACTACCAGGTCCTCGAGTTGCAGACCCGTCAGGAGTCAAGTGGCAAGTGTCCATGTGTACTTGTCCAGCATAGTGCATGTTGAGGTGGGTCAGGTGTGTGCACCTTGGACATATGTCTGACATGCCCCATGTATGGATGTTTGTGTGCAGGGACATGGCAGTGAAGCATGTGAGTCTGATCAAGCATGTGCAATGACAATGGTGTGTGTGTTGCTGTGCATGATGTGCACCTGCATGTGACGACGCACACATGATTGTATGCGTGTGTCTGTGCCTGGCCATGTCTGTTGTGTGAATCATGGATGCTGATTTCACCCTCATGGACATGCATGGTGTACATGTGCGTGTTACTGAGTGGTGAGTGTGTGACTGGGAAAGGTCATGGATGCATGACACATGCACATCTCGATGCATGCATTGACGGTTGTGGCCCAGCTGTCCATAATTGCACTGTGATGGGAGGTGAACACGGATGGATGCATGACTGTGTGGTGGTGTATGTGCATGTGTGTTGCAAGGACCCATGTGTTGTGGAAGGTGATGATGGCTATGACATATACGACAGTGCCACTCATGTGCATTTGCTTTGTTTCTAGCAGACTTACTTTCAGTACCTTGATGCTTGTGTTCGATGTCGCCCTTTCCACAGCGGAAGAAGAGGGCGGAGACAACGCTGTGGAGCAGAGCGGCAGGGATGTCTCCACCAGCTAGAGACGCAAGGTCCAGTCACCCTCCCAGGTTATGGCATCTTCTGGGAGCAAGGGGACTGTTGCTGCATCCGCCACTACGGCCGCAGCTGCCAAGGGGTGGCCCAAGAGGCCAAGGTTGGGAGTGGGCTCCACGGCAGCTGAAGGGGCAGGTGAGCTCCCACAGGGGCAGGACAATGTGGAAGATGGTGCAGAGGCATCCAGGTTGGTGGTGGGTGAGGAGGAACAGGAGGCCACATTAGATCCAGACATAGGACCTGGTGGGGGTGATTCCACTGGTGCAAGTGATGCAGTCCAGGGGCAGGGGCAGGAGGCAGCGCAGGTCACTGCTGGGGTGCCTGTGCCTGATCCTGTCCCTGAAACTGAGTCTACATCACTGTGCACTGGCGCGGATGCCTCAGTCCAGGCCCGTCCGCAGGTAGAGGATGTGTCCACGTCAACTGACCTTCTTCTACCTGCGGATGAGGCAATCCGTGACAAGGTCGAGCCCATCCTAGTCGGTGTCACGATGCGCAAACGCGTGATTCGTGATGATGTGCGTGATTCCAGGAAGGACAATGCACATCATCACAAACAGCTGTGTGCCATCTTGAACTGGCTACGACTGCTCATTGTCGCAGGGTTCCTCCATGTGCTGGCATCTATTGCGAGCCTCTCCTCTGCACCCACTATGCATGAGTCGTCCTCCATGCCGTCTTTCGGACCAGATGCCACCAGGGCACCCTGTGGACCTGCTTCATCCACCGCAGCCAGGCTGGTGGAGATCACATCCCTGCCACAGTCGGGATTCAGAGGTGCAGCAGAGGTGGTCACCCACGCAACAGGATCCCTGGCAATGGAGGATGTGGAGGCAACTTCCAGCGGGGCACGTCCACGACAGACCCGGGGGTCATCATCATCACAGAGCCAGTTGTGGTGGCACAGGCAGATGACATCCAAGGCAGCAGCCCCGGGCTCGAAGTAGGAGGTGTCCGGACTTGGGGCATACAACATCAAGGGGGCAGGCATCGGCCAAGGGCAGAAGGACCCTGGACTAGGTGTGTCTTCCGTGTGGCAGCGGATGGGCCAGCAAATGGATGGAGAGCAGCGACGGGCAGAGAGGGCACGGCTCACCATGGTCAGGGCAAAGAACTCCATGGGGCGGGCATTGAGGCGGGTACAGTTTCTCTAGGAGACTTGCAGGGAATCGGTGGAGAGCATGTCAGTGTCCCTGCGAGCCCTCAAGGACACAGCCCAGTCCCGGCTCCGGGACATAGAGTCGGAGTTCAATGATGCTCTGGCCAAGACTCTTGGGGAGAAAGGTGAGACGTAGGACTAGCCCGCCACCATTGTAAATAGTTTACTAGGCTTAGGTTTCCTTTACTTTTATTTTTATTTTGGAGTCGATGGACATCGTTCCACTTTTTGTACATAGTTTTATTTTTGTAGGATTTTTACTAGGTTTCATTTGGTTTTGGGATCATGGACCCTAAGAAATGTCATTGTAAATAGTTGTGGAACTGTGGACTTTATTTGTTTATGTTTTTAACACCCATGATGGAATCTTTTTTTATTTTTTTTATTTATCCTTTGAATTCTGATTTTTGTTTTCTGACATGGACCACTTTTAATCACATTTTTTTTTTAATTTGCATTTCAGTTCATTTCACATTCATATATTTTTCCTTGTCATGGTTGTTTTATGTTTAGGAGGTTTCTGTTTATTAATACATTTTCATCAGTTCACATATTTGTGTTGTCTGCTCTCATTAGTTTGGTTCATGTGTCAGTCGTCATTGCCTCAGTCATGTGTCACTGGTGTGTGGCCATGTTGGCCATGTCTTTGGGTGCATGTATGTGTGCTTCTGTGAATGACATGCCATGGGGCCTGTACTGGGAAGTGGGCACAATGGATGGGTGTGGAGTTGCACTGTGGGGGGAGGGCGTGGGGTGGGATTTGGGTGGACATTTGCTACATGCATGTATGTTGTGGCAATGTTGGCTGGGTGGACATGAGTCGGAGACTTCTGGCAGGTCCCCGTCACTGGTAGGGGGACATGAGTCGGGGCCTGCTGGCAGGTGCCCATCACTGTTGGGGGACATGAGTTTGGGCTCGCAGGTGCATGGTGCCATGTGGGCTGCCTGTGGGGCATGGTCAGGGGTGATGGGCTGCCTGCGGGGCATGGCCAGGGGTGATGGGGTTCCCCTGTGTTGTGGGCTACCTAAGGCATGATCAGGGGTGATGGGCTGTCTGCGGGACATGGTCTGGGGTAATGCGGTTTCCCCTGTGTTGTGGGCTGCCTGCAGGCATGGTTAGGGGTGATGGGCTGCCTATGGGGCATGATCAGGGTTGATGGGGGGTCCCCTGTGTTGTGGTCTGCCTGTGGGGCATGGTCAGGGGTGATGGGCTGCCTGTGGGGCATGGTCAGGGGTGACAGGGGTCCCCTGTGTTGTGGGCTGCCTGCGGGTCATGGTCATTGGTGTAGGGGGATCCCCTGAGGTGTGGGCTGCCTGCGGGACATGGTCACGGGTGATGGGCTGCCTGCGGGGCATGGTAAGGGGTGATGGGGTGTCCCCTGCATTGTGGGCTGCCTGCAAGGCATGGTCAGGGGTGATGGGCTGCCTGTGGGCATGGTCAGGGGTGATGGGGTCCCCTGCGTTGTGGACTGCCTGCGGGGCATGGTCAGAGACATAGGGGGGTCCTCTGTGGTGTGGGCTGCCTGCGGGGCATGGTCAGGGTTGTAGGGGGGTCCCTTGTGGTGTGGGCTGCTGGCGGGGCATGGTCACGGGTGATGGGCTGTCTTTTGGGGCATGAGGAGGGGGGGACCACCCGGCAGGGCCCACAATCCTGTGAAAAGCGCACTTACGTACCCCGGAATACATGTATCCCACTCGCACCAGCCTAATCGCGTGAAATGTGCACTCACGTACCCTGGAATACACCTACCCCATTTGCGCCAGCCAAATCGCATGAAAAGCTCACTCACGTACCCCTTGATTCACACACCAGCGTGGGGAGGAGCAACATGCACTCCCTGCAGGCAGCCCACACCACAGGGGACCAACCTACACCACTGACCATGCCCCGCAGGCAGCCCATCACCCGTGACCATGCCCTGCAGGCAGCCCACACCACAAGGGACCACCCAACACCCCTGAACATGCCCCACAGGCAGCCCATCACCCCTGACCATGCCCCGCAGGCAGCCCACACCACAAGGGACCACCCAACACCCCGGAACATGCCCCACAGGCAGCCTATCACCCCTGACCATGCCCCTGTAGGCAGCCCACACCACAGGGGACAGCCCAGTACCCCTGAACATGCCCCCCAGGTAGCCCATCCAACCTGACCATGCCTCGCAGGCAGCCCATCACCCCGACCATGCCTCACAGGCATCACACACCACAGGGGACCACCCAACACCCCTGACCATGCCCTGCAGGCAGCCCATCACCCCTGACCATGCCCCATAGGCAGCCCACCCCACAGGAGGGACTTTTTCCATGCGATTTGCCTGGCGCAGACGGGGTACGCATATTGCAGGGGGTGCGCGTGGAGATGTTCATGCAATTTGGCTGCCCGTGCATGGTACGCATATTCATGGGGTTACAGCAGGCCTTTTTCAGTTGATTTTGAAGGTGCAAGTGGGGTATGCATATTGAAGGAGCTGCAGAGTAGATTATCACACTTGTTTGGCTGGCGCGAGCGGGGTACGCATATAGAAGGGGGTGAGTGTGGAGATTTTCATGACTTTTCGATGCCGCGAGCGGGGACGCGTAGTTTTTTTTGCGATTACAGTGTAGGGGGCCTTTAAACTGGTCTAGGGTTAGCGCTGCCTTTTACAACGTATTGGGGATTTCTATGACTTTTCCTGGCACAAGGGCATTCTTGGGGACGTAACTAGCGCTGCTGGATGTTCGCTGTGCCACGACTGCAAATGGCTTGGGAAATCCATGAATACGCTCTGTGCCTAAATGCTGTTTGGTGCACACGGCTGGTGCACGCTGGTGCACGCTCCATCTCTGCACTGGCCACACGCGTGCTTCTTCTGTGCTGAATTCTATGAATGACCCGCTTAATGAAAAAACGTAACATGACGATTTCATTCACTGATCAAGGCTTAGTGTGCTCCACTCCAGGGATACACTATTTAAATGTGAGAGAATTTATACTGCCATTTACAGGGCAAGTGGCTCTGCGAGGCATAACAGTAGATCCAGAGAGTTTTCTGTATGGAGAGAGCATTCTATTGACATGGCTAACTAGCATAGTGGGAACAATTGTGAAGATACCTGACGAGTTCTTGTTTAGACTGGGAATTCCTATGGACGGTGAGGGAGGACAGACTATCCCTATAGAATTAGAAGCAGCCATAGTACAAAAGATAATGGCAATGCCTGAAGGAGTAGAAAATGAGGGCAGACCATGGAGGACAGTGATATCTCTGGGGGAAGGGTACAGATTGACTGACAACACTGCTGATGACATGTTCAGAGAAGACCAAACAGACAATAAAGTGGTGTTCTTTATGAACATTGCATACTGGATAAGAATAGAGAAAAGGGAAGTTCCACAGCGAATGGCGATAATGCAGCAACATCCAGCATTTTATTCAGGAAGACATGGAGAAGGTGCTGAGTGTCCTTTGGACCACAGGCCCTTATGATTTATTGAAGGGAATAGGGGAGGTTAAAATAAAGCTTAAGCCAGGAGCGATTTTACCTTGAGCAAAGCAGTACCCCATGTCTCGAGAAGCTGATAAGGGTGTATTCCAGACCATCTCAGCACTGATGAATCAGGGAATTCTGGTGCCATCGAAATCGCTGTATAATACCATGGTGTATCCAATCAAAAAATCTAAAGAAGGGTCATTGAGATTTATCCAAGATATGAAACCAATTAACCCGATTGTATATGCAGAGTTTCCTTTAGTTCCTAACCTGGCGATGATACTGTGCAGTATCCTGGTGGAAGCTCGATATTTCACGGTGATTGATTTGTAAAATGTGTTATTCTCAATCCCGTTGCACAAGGACTCACAAGACTTGGCGTCATTTACGTTTCACCCAACCTGGCTGAAACATACTTGTTTGCCCCAGGGGTACTGTGAGTCCCCATTAATCTTTAATAGAGTCCTACAGATGAATTTAAGCGATATTGATCTTAAGAGTACAGTGATACAATACGTAGATGACATTTTTATTTGTAGCTCCACAGAAGATGAATGCAGACAAGATTCTGTTCATTTGATGACTATTCTAGCAGACAAGGGATATAAGGTAGACAAGGAGAAACTGCAATATTGTTAAGAAGAGGTGTTATACGTACGTCAATTGATTTCACAGGAAGGAAAGAAAGTGATGCCTGAAAGAGCCGAGGCGATTATGAAAATGCCAAATCCAAACACAGTGAAGCAGATGCAAAGGTTCTTGGGGTTATGCAACTATGTCAGAGCCTGGGTGTTTGATTATAGTACGTATACAAGTCCACTTTTGAAAGTTTTAAAGAAAGCATAGGTGGAAAATGTAAAATAGAATGGACTTGCGAAATGGAGGAATGGTTTGAGGAACTGAAAAAAACAATGTGTACAGCTCCTGGTTTGAAAATTCCCAATTATGCTGAGGAATTGTGTTTGATTTTGCACACAAATGGGACAGTCATGACAGCAGTGCTTACACAGAGAACTGCATTGGGGTATAAACCTTTACTATATTAAAGTGGGACTTTAGACCCAGTTATGAAATTACACTTCCCTTGTGAACAGTCATTGGCAGCTGCCGCATTCGCAATTGAGAAGTCTTCAAGTATTGTTATGGGCTGCTCTATGACTCTCTTCATGGAGCATGCTCTGTTTGCCATTTCAGAGAAACCCAAGGCTACATTGACATCCCAAAGAGCTTCAGCATATGAGGTAATGATTTCGTACCCAACATTTAAAATGGTGAATCGTGCCACGTTTATTGCTGAACCAATAGAAGAAGGCGATAATGTGCATAACTGTGCTAATTATGTTGAATTTTATGATGATATACCCCATGTGAAGGAGAATACTTGAGCCGGAGGGGAGATACTCTTTATTGATGGTTCTTTGAAAATTGATCAGACTAGTAGGGAAAGGCATTCAGGCACAGCAGTAGTGAGACAAAATGGAACATTTTAAGTTGTAGCTAGTGCAAGGCTACCGTCTCATTTTTAAGCAAAAGCGGCAGAATTGGTAGCACTAATTTTTGCGCTTGAGAAACACGAAGGACAGTTAGTGACAGTGTACAGTGACTCCTGCTATGTAATGTCAACCATACAAGCAGGATTAGCATGTTGGAAAAGGAGGGCTTACCTCCCTGCACACGGCTCACCAGAGCAGCATGTATCCTTATTGGATAGGCTTATCAAGGAACTACAACTCCCAGTTGCCATATAGGTCGTTAAATACAAAGCATACACTAAGCCAACAGATTTTATCTCTTGTGGGAACAAAGCCTCAGACAAAGAAGCCAAGAGGGTTGCATATTCCCCAGATATTTTGAGTTTTGATACTGAGAATGTTAAAGAAAAAGTAGTTACAACCATGTTAGTGCAAGAGGGGTTTAATACATTATTGATAACCCAACTAATGGAGATTCAAGGAAATGTACCACAGGAAAAGCAGGAATTATGAAAGCAAATGGGGTGATCTTCATCCTCCACAGAAGATTTATGGCAACAAGATAGCACTGGAAAGCCGGCAATGCCAATACTGTTATTGAAGGTAGCTCTTGAACAGCTGCATTACCCTCTGCATGTAACATGGGAAAGTCTTGCTGCTACAATTGCGGAAGACTGGTTCATTCCAAATTTGTTGTAACAAGTTGCATTATTTATGGTGAACTGCATTGTGTGTCAAAGGTTTACTGCTGGGCATACAATGAGGATAATTAGAGGGATGATACCTTGACCGAATGGCTCATTTCAGAATTTACATATCGAATATGTCGATTTGCTGCAGGTGTGTAATGGATATAGGTATCTATTAGTGGTGGTGTGTCCCTTTTCCAGGTGGATCAAGGCAGGTCCGTGTACACACCCTGATGCCACTTGTTCATCAAAGTTTTTAATCTGCAAAGTCTTCCCGAGAAGGGATGTGTGTGTGAAGTGCTAAGATCCGACAACGGGCCACATTTTGTTAATGAGCTATTTGAACAGATAGGGCTTCTATTGAACATTAAACATATGTTTTCTTCTGCTTATCTCCCACAAGCAAATGGGATATGTGAGAGACTCAACAGTCTCCTTAAAGAAAGGATTGCCAAGATTAAAATGACTTTGACATGAGATGGCAATATTGCCTACCCCTAGCTTTATATGCCCTCCAGAATCAACCAGAATCAGACCATCACCTCACCCTTCATGAACTAGTGACAAGCCGGTATATGAGAATACCCCTTAAACCTCCATCTAGGAGTAGAATTGATGCCCAGAGTTTAGCTATAACTTTAGGTGATGAAATGCATGATTATTTGACATATATGACCTCTAGCATCTCTCTCATTTCTGATCAAGTCAAGCGCATGGGTGGTTGGTCTCAGAACACAGAAGAAGACAATTCAATAATCAACTCAAAACAATTATCATCGGCACCTAAGTTATATGTTGGAGGCCTAGTCCTAATCAAGAATTTTACTAGAAGGTGGCATAAGCCACATTTTAGTGGTCCCTTTTGTATTGAGAATCTTACTTCTTTAGCTGTGAAAGTCCAATGGAGACAAGCTTGGCTTGAATTAGGGGGATGTAAACGCCTACAAAGGTGATAACCCGCCCTCCAACCATTGCCAATTCAGAAGCAAGACAAGAAGAAGCATTTAAGCATGTGCAAACCTGATCAATGACAAAGAAGAACGACAATAAAGCAACTACCAGTGGATAATACAGATTTATCTTGGACTGAAACTCAAATGGAGACTCCTTTTAGATATTTTAGTAGTGAGTGAAAAAACTTGAGGTGAATTTCAGTAGGCCATAAATGAATTTTGGAAATACACATTGAAGCATTAGAGTTATGCCAAAACATCAGTTCTTGATTCGAAATTGGAAACAGAATCAGTATCCAGATTCATTTAGTGGAGAATATCTGTTTTAAACAGTTAATCATATAGTGCTTACCAACAGTGACATTCATCGACTTCTGCTTGCTGTCTTTGTGTTTATTCTCCAAGCTTAGCCTGCTCTTGTGAGAAGAAACTTTGATGTTCACACTTTCTTACAGGATACTAAAAATGGCCCGGTCATAAGAAGGCTTCTCATCGCAATAATTGAGCAGATTTTGCACTTACAAGTATAAAAAGAAAATCGATGGGATTGTATCAAAGATGAGAAAGTAGAAGCCGGCATGATCCTAGAGAATTAACTAGTGCAACAAGTACCATGATGAAGTTAGAAGTGGATGCCTATGTTTTTGTGCATAATATATGCCTGTATGATTAATGATTACTCTCTTTGTCGTTCTGTTCCTCATTTTTCACAGTCTCTATATCATATTAGTACTTCCACTGAGGCGGAGGTCCCTTTGGTTCTTCCTACAATGGACACTTCTTTTGATATAGTTAATGAATGGTACAAGGCTTCTAAAATACACAGAAGAGATGCAGACAAAGATAATGTGGGGATAAATAACTATCTAGATGAGAGTTGCTAAATCTGCTCTCTCATACCCTATGCAATGAATACAGTGAGAACTTTAATTGCCAGAGAAATTCCAGTGCTAGATGCCTAGGCCATCTTGTAGCATATATGACCGGAGGACAATTTCACGGCAGTTGGGCCCCTTTGCAATGGAGATCAAACTGGTTGTTTCCATTCCAGGATTTTATATCAAGATTACACAGATGGAAAGGGAACCTGGATGGCAGAGCAAGATGCTTATGTATCCTGCAGCAGGACAGGAAGAGGTAGTCATTGAAGACATGAAGAGAATGGATTGCCTGATGTAACAGAAACAGCTGGATCGCCTGGATGTTGGGAACAAACTAAAATCTTAGTCTATGGATGAGTGAAGTCCAAGAAGGGATGGGAAGGAGGACTGATGTCCTGTGCAGCTCATCTACTGCAGTCAGAGTATGTACAAGAGGTGCAGAGAGTGAACAATGGATGTTTGAAGTCATGGGCTAAATATGCTAAACTACTGACATGGGTAGAAGATGAATCAGGTCACATGACTGTGATCCTGTTGACTAATGCGATATTGTGCTTCAGAAGATATGGAAAGAAGCATGTGGGAGACAACAAGGACTGCAAAACTAGAGTTGATATTTCTGGGATGGGTGCAGCGACAGACGTCCTGATGGATCCATATTGGGCTTGTGGGTCTAGGGTCTATATGAAGCTGCCCAATGATTGGGGTGGAATGTGCTCCTTGGTGCTTATTCATGTTCCAGCATTACTGATTCCTCAGAGCGACCTGAACATTGGAGAATTTCCCAAAAGTAGATGCCCATTTCAGAAAGAGACGATTGGTTGAATTTCTCAATCAAACCAAGCCAAATCAATAGAAACATTTGATATTATTCCTTATGAACACAGGTTGTTCAGCAAGACTGCTTCAATCTTCACAACTATCTTGATGTCTGGGATCCAAACGATGGCCAATGCAAAGTGGTTACAGATCACGAGGTGGGAGCTCCTGCAGACAATCAATACCACGATAAAGGGATTCAATGCTATCAAAGAAGAGCTGAGGGCCATACAACTAATGACCCTGCTGAACAGATATGTCCTTGACATGATCACAGCAGTAATGGAAGGAGGAGTTTGCACCAAAATCAGGCTGTCATGTTGCACATTCATACCTTCTCATGATGATGCGAATGGGACCTTTACAGAGGCCATAATGTTGTTAACAAACCTGCATTAAAAAATATGGAAGATGAGACTGAGGATATTGCAGATGACAGTTGGTTTGCCTTCATATTATCATGGATTATGCAGGGGTTAGCAAACATATTTGAGATCCTTGCAGCGATATTGGTCATGGTGATGTTTGGATTCTGTGTGATCAGGATAATAATTGCACAATGTAAGAAGACAGCAAAGAAGGCAGTAGGAATAAAAATCACGGTTGATATCGAATCAGGGTTTGGACCCAAGGAATTTACAGATAAAGATGTCAGAAAATAATTAGAGGCTAGCATTGTAGCACCCGAGAGAACAAAGCTCCTGTATCCCAAGAATTACAAGAAGAACATGGGATGATGGGTTTACTGTAAATCAAATGGACAGTGTAACTACATAACCTGGAGTGTGGATGAACATGTTAAATCAGCAGGCACCTGAGGTTATGAAGATCTGGCCTACTTCAAAAGAAAATATCAAGATGTGGAAACCATTGAAGAGGTTGTCGATGACTTGACCGGAGGTGGGAATGTAGAGGAGCAGCTGCATGCCTCTGCAGGAAATTCTGCTCCCTACTTTCTATATTGTAATAAGGACACTGCACCATTTTTGACACCAGCAGTTTTGCCAATTCTGCAGCGAGTATTTGAGAAAAGGTATCCTCTAAGAAAACCCTATCGAATGTATCTCCGAAGAGACAACAATCTGAGGGAGGAACTCCCTGAAGAAATATGAAAAAGAGTGAAAATCTGGCTGAAGAGAATGTATGGATCTTGCGGAAACTGATGATGAATTAAAAATCGAGTCAACTTTAATATGCAGAAAAGAAGATTACACACATGCGAAGTGCTATAGAAATATGACCATTCAATGATTGTACAGATGCTGAAGCACAAGTAGACTAAGTGATCATAGAAGCTGGCTATATGTGGTGAATAGACTGCAGGTGAAGCCGCCATTATATAGAAGCTGGACATCAGTGTCATACATTTTAGTAAGACGAAAACCATGAAGAAGAAAGGCTGAGAATTCTGTTGCAGCACAAATAAGCTGAAATCCTGGAAAAGCCATGCAGGGCTGTCTGGCCTAGCATCAAAATAGAAGTAGCCAAGGTCAGTTATCTATTCTTGAAAGCAATGAACGTTAGAAGGGTGAATCATCCCTTATCGAAGGGCAAAGAAATAACACTAAGAGTGCCAAATTTTATCTATTTAAGACATTTAAATGCTGCATAATATGCCAGAATCATAAGCTTACCGGCACCGTTGTTTCCGTAGCGGCATATTACTGTTCTGCATGTCTGAGCTGCTGTGCCCTACAGGTCAGGAACTGCCGGGTACAGTGGCAACGGTATGCTGACCATCACGGAAACACCAGCACCGTTAACAACAGTGCTGTTGCTTCTATGTTCCCCATTCCCATAGCTTACTATGGGAATGGGGAATTACAATTTACTGGTGCCTGACTTTCCATACCACCAGGGTTGTAATCCCCGGTGCTACTGGCAAGTCAGATGCCAGGAGATATTTACGGGTCTGGTGGCAACCCGCCGGTAGTACCAGCACAGTTATTGACGGACCCATAATGAGGTCCATGGTCTCTTGTCACCTGAGCTGAGGATGGAAATAGAGTTGGAGTTGAGCTTGGAGTCCTAGAGCAACAATAGTGAAAGCCCCAAACTGCCATATATTCCCACAGACAAGCATACTTTGCAAGGCCAAGTTCAAAGACAATCTGCATGGCAGAAGGCATGGGTGATGAGGGATGTTGGGCTAATTGGGTGGGAAGTAAAGTCAAGTCTACCTCCAGGCTCCTGGGTATGATGTTACGTGCTGCTAAATGAACAGAATGTTCCATACATGGCACGAGCATGCCAACCAATTGTAGAGGGCCATATAACGAAGGGCCTTATAATTTGAATGCCATTGATATACTGTGTACTTAACAGTGCTGAAGATTACATGTTTTTAGAGGTAGGCATAAGTTGTCCACCTGACAGTAGGTAGCCAATCACAATCACAGCCCTTATAGAAAGTATACTTGGATGTTCCCCGTGAACGTATCACAATCTTTCATAGGTTTTTCTTATTTGCCATATAGTATGACATCACTGTTGACATATTTTTTTGGCATATAAGGATGTTTTTGTGTGAAATTTGTGAAGAACTGAATGAACGTCCATTGATGTCCGTTGTAACAGCCCAGCTTCATATAATTGTTAATAAAACAGCAACCTTTGCCATCTTCCTGAGTTGGTTAGATTATTTGGACTCAGAGTTATTCTGCAAGCCCCGTTCATTACATGCACGACGCTAAAGAACCATAAGTTCATAAAGGTGCACTGTGCAGCCAAAGTTGCTGCTCTAGAGACATCTGGAAGAGGGATTCCCCTGGTCTCTGCCCATGAGCCTGCCACTTCACTAGTGGATCTTCCTTGAATCAGAGGGGTTAGTTAAGAATGCTGAAGAGAGATAATCACACATTTGTCCTTTCCAAATATCATTTAGTATTACATTTCCAGAATAACGCAACACTGTTCAAGGAAATGAGACCTGCCCTCTGAATAACCAACATATGCATCATAATTTCTTCCTCCGAAGAGTGAGCTGAAAAAAAACCAGGAGGCAAATTTCCTGATTGAAGTGACAGACAAATAACACTATGGACAAGTATGGTGGGCCAGTGCAGAGAATACAATTATATGGGAACAGCTATAAATAAAGTGGCAAGTACATATGGGGCCATAACTCGCCTAGTCGATGAGCTGATTTTACGTTAATCAAGAATGTGATGTTTCTGACAGGAATTTCAAGGAGACACCCTGAAAAGCCACATGGACAAGTGAGAGATTGTTGAACGGGACATCATGTTGTGCCTCCTTTGTTTTATATATATATATATTGGTCTAAGCCCAGTCATTGCAAGGTTCTGACCTTAGATCGATTAAGCCGCCATTAAAGGTTCAGCCACCATTTTGATTCTTGCTCCAAAGTCACCCTGTGTTCTAAAATGGTGGACAGTGTTCTTCTGTTTGTAACATGGACGTCTTGACCTCTGCATGCAAGTTAATGCCTAAACTGCCCGTAGGCCAAATGTTAGGGTCATGTAATGAGACCTTGTCCTTCGTTGATCTTTAGATCGAGGATTACCTGTGCCAACGTAACTGATCCGCGAGTATATATTAAGCACAATGTTGTATAAATACTAAACGTGAACACTTGTTGAACTGCATTGTATTAAAATATTTACTAAGGCTTATGTTAGATCCGAGAATATACTGTTGCTATTGAGATTTGGTGAAAATGTAAACTGAAGGTGATTCATATGCATATAGCTGGGCGAGTCAGAGGTGAACTCGGCACAAACCCTAGATTGGGAATTATTAACGTACAGAGGGGCTGGACATCATATTACAAAACTGTATAAAAGAGCGAATAGTCTGGTGTACAGGCCCACCCACTTCTCACATCGAACAGACTGGTATTCGTTGTGATGTACTGAGGGCCAGATAGCTATCTGATACTTTGTTCCTTTGAAAACTGTTCAGTTACTTTGAATTAAGGTCTGTGTATCTTTGTAAACCCGCGTTCGATGTATTTCCTTGTGTGGTACTCAGCCTTGATGTTTCTTTTTGCTTGATTGATTGATGCCAACTCGTTGAAGGTTGAAACGGCTATCAGACCGGGATAGAACAGTGTAAAAGGGGGCCACTTTCTTGGATGAGAAGCGACACCCCAGCAGCGCTGCAGGGCCCAATCCCTGGACGGTGAGCATGTGTTCCGAGTCGGCATCTTGACGAGGTCCATATATCGATGCTGGCAGATTTGCCAAAATCACCAAACACGAGGTAACCTTTGTTAGAAAATTTTGAAATCCGATCGGACCTTGTTAGGATTTGATCAGGTGAGTCGTGACCCGATTCTTAAGTATCCTGATAATTTGTTTTGGCGTATTGTTCTTGCAAGTACAATTATTGACCAGGTAACACCAGGAATCTGATATGCCTGGGAAATTGTCTGCCTGCTTCAGGGCATTATTCTGCAAGGGAAGACAATCTTTGGAATTTGGCCAACCGGCACCAATGGGGGTTCCGCCTGCGTGTACTATGTACTGTAAGCACGGCATTGGTAGTATAGTATCTAATGATATTTGGCACAAACTAGACATGCTTCCGAACTTCAGTGGCCAATCAATGGTAGTTTTGAAATCCCTCGTATTGAATACTTAGAATCTATATTATTGAAGAAAAAGGCTAGACCTGCAGCATTTGACGTATTACAGAATTGGAAGAAAGAAGCTTTGCAGCAGCTTAAAAGAGGAGAAAAGCATGTGCAACGTCATATGACAAATGCCGTAAAAGCGTTGTTGTATGACCAAAATAAACAGTGTGAGTCAGCTAGGAATATGGATAGGGCTTTCTCACTTGGTATCCAGAAAATCTATCCTTCTAAAGACTTTCATGTTTCTGATGAACTTATCGATAAATTGTTAAATGAACGAAGGCCTAGTGCCACTGCGCCACCTTCGTATGTTCCTCTCCCTGCTGCTTTGTGTCTTCCTGCAGTTATTCTGCCTCCCATAGTTCCTCCTGCTCCTCCTATTGTTCCTCCTGCTGTTCCTCTTCCTCCAGTTGTTCCTACTCTTGTTGTTGCTCCTCCACCTGTTCCTCCACCTTTTTGACTGCTGTGCCAGTAATAGCACCGCCGTTCCTTGATGTTCAAAATTTGCCTACTCTCCCTCTTCCAAGTTGTTTGACACCGCTTGTAGTTGATCGGGGAGCGGGATCGAGGGTTGTTACTCATAATACTGTGTCGCCAGAGAAAAAAACGTGAGTTAACTGCGTTGGCTAAGCATTGTATGGAGAAGGGTGAACAAGCTAGTGTTTTTTCCACACTTTCTAATATAGACAATTTTTCTGAGTAAAATGTTTTTATTGAAGGATTAGGAATTCATTTATGTGTAATGTGGACCAGGCTAAATAATATAGATCTCCCACAAGGGTTGAGGGATCTGAAAACTTTAGCGTTTTCTAGAGATACTGCGGAGAAAGTGCAAGAGCATGTTGAGAGGATTCTTGAGTATAGAAGGGAGCTGGAAAGGTTACGGTATGATGATGAAGATTGTGGTAGTTTGGAGGTTATGTTCGTGTAGAAACGGTTCATTCCTTGTCGTAAATCAATAACTGAGGAAACACGAATTTGTACGAAAGATTCGATTAGATGGATCTCAGACACGTTGATAACTCCCATTGACACGTATAGTCAGTATACGCCGGAAATGCAGAGGAAAGTGAGACAGGTAATGGTAGAGTACCTACAGGATGAGTGTGTAAAAAGACAGGTTTGTTGTTCCGCAGAGTTATTGAGTATTTATAAGAGAGCTTTTTCGTTTGACACTTCTTTGGCTGCTGCCTACTTCTCAGTTGCCTATGAGAGAGGTTCCTTCGACATTTGTACCAAAAGTGGAGATTCCCGCTGATGCTGCAGCAGGTATAGTTGCTAGAGAAATTCCTGCACATTATGTGTCACAGTTTGTTCACGTCCCGTTCTCAAGACAGGAAGTGAACACCATTAAACAATCTATTCCCGACATTAGGAAAAATCCAACGGGGTTCTACAAAGAAATAGAGTCTGTCTTGCAATCATCGGTATTCACCTTAAGTGACATCGATTTGTTATTTCCGTACTCCTGCCTGTCGACTTGAGGAAAAAGATTAGAACTGTAGATGATGTACCAGGGTTAGGAGATACATGGACTAACATGATTAGACTCAATGGAGAAGGGCCAGATGGTGAAAGACCGCCTCAGGTAATACTAACTTTACCTGACAGGAAAGTTACAAAATTAAAAACTATAATTCCCGAAAAGAGAATTATCTGGGACAAGCTTATTGCCTGTGTCCAAGGGAAGTCTGAGGGTGCTACCGAGTTCTTCAATCGGTTCGAACAGGTATTTTCAGATTTCAGTGGACAATATTTGGGCACAGAACTGGGAAAGATTATTCGTGGACAAATTTGTGCGTGGATTGCTGCCTGACCTCCAGTCGCAAATGATGTCCCCCGAGAGCACTTGGCAAGCAAAGTCTCAGTCAGATGTATTGCACATGGCTCAGTACTACGAGAATCGTGTCAATAATGAAAAAGAAAGAGTCGAGAAGAGAAAAGGAGACTTAAAGACAAAAGTATTATTACAGCAAATTGTTAGAGGTCCTAGAGGGGGTAATTCACAATTTAGAGGTCAGTACGTTCCACAAGGAAATGCGCCCTTGGGTCCTCTAAACATTAACCAGTGTGCTTATTGTAGACAAGAGGGTCATTGGCGTGCACAATTCCCGATCCTCCAGCAGAGGTCAAATAAGACATTTGGAAATATGGGTAGACGATCCAGAGGTCGCTCAGGTGTAGGGGGCCCTGGTAGAGGTCAGTTTTGGCAGGATTCACAGCAACCTTTTTCTCAGGACAATCAAGCATCGAGTGTGGATGATAGAAACATTTTTGATCATCCTTCTGCTGCTTACCTCTCTGAAGAACTTCCTTTTGATGACATTCTGTTTCGTTAGGATTGCCCGAAGCAGGGTTTGTAACCAATGCCTATTCCCGTTAATCAGAAAGGTCCCTACGTTGAGATGTTAGTGGGAAATAGGAAACATCTATCCTTGATAGATACAGGGGCACAGAAGTGTTCCATTGATCATTCACGGTTTCCAAACATTCCACTGTCAGGGCAAACCAATATTTCTGAAGAGTTTTCTGGCACACCAGTTGTCTGTCTGGTTTCTTCCCCGGTACCTATTACTTTGGGTCCATTTACGGACCACTGTCCATTCCTTTTGACTACGAATTGTGTGGAGAATTTGTTGGGGTTGAATCTGTTGAAGGAATTAAATGCGGTAATTCATTGTTCTTCTGATGGCGTGCGTTTGACGATTTCACCACAACAACTTTCTGGCCCTCATTAGGACCCTGGCGTTTACTAATGGCGCTATTAGCGCCATGGTTAACACCGGTAACTTACCGAATCCACCATGGTGAAATGGGGAATTACCACCCCATTCCAAGGTTGGTGGGGCGGTAATTCCCCATTTACCATTGGCCCTTCCCCATTCCCATTTTTGCCCCATAGGGCTCAATGGGAATGGGGAAGGCTGTAATTACAGTACCGCAAAATGCGGTACCGTAATCAGCTTCAAGGTCCCTTTGCGGGTAACGGCTGGTACAGACCAGCCGTTAAGGTTGGGACCCGCAAAGGGACCTCGTAATCAGGCATTAAGGGATTACCGGTACCGGTACCCTTACCGGTACCGGTAATCCCTTAACGCCAGGGTCGTAATGAGGGCCTCTGTCTCTCAATTCTTGACCAGACCTTTGCTGCCGGAATTCAGTGATGTTCTGGAGTGTTTGTGGAATATTGATGATAATGATGTCAGTTTTTTGCAGATTGAACCTGTTAAAATTGTCTTGAAACATTGAGTAAAGCTGCCACGTATTCCACAGTATAAGATTTTGGTTGATGGTGAGCAAGCTTTGAAATGCATCATCTCTGATTTTGTGCATCGAGGGGTAACTGAGGAAATTGCAGGTAGTTTGTGCAATAGTCCAATTTTGCCCGTGTAGAAAAAAGGCGATAATGCAATTCCTTTTCATTTCATAATTGATTTACGTGCCATCAACAAGATCGTTGCTCCACAATTTCCTATTGTGCCTGATGTGAACACAATATTAACTATGATCCCGGCATCAGCTACTCATTTTAGTGTCGTGGATCTAAAGAACACTTTCTTTAGTATTCCAATATACAAAGACAGTAGATACCTGTATGCGTTCACCTTAGAGGGACGTTCGTTTACCTTCACTCATGCACCGCAAGGTTACACGGAAAGTCCAAGCATTTATAGTAGGGCTTCGAAAGAGCAGCTCGATACCCTTGAATTGCCCTCTACTTGTACACTACTTCAATATGTTGATGACTTGCTTTTAGCTGCTGACTCAGAGAGCGCTTGTAAAGAGGGCACTGTGTTGTTGCTTATTCACTTGGCTAAACATGGACATAAAGCTTCGCTAAAAAAATGTCAATACTGTTGTCAGAAGGTCGCCTATTTAGGCTATCTCCTGTCAAAGGAGGGGAGAAGGTTGACACCTAAACGGATAAAACTTATTTCTAGCATGTCTGTCCCAAATACGCAGAAGGAAGTTAGAGCCTTGATAGGAATGGCTTCTTACTGTAGGCAGTGGATCCCCAACTTCTCACTAGTGATTAAACCAATGTTGGCCTTGACGAAGAAGGGCATTTCTTTGCCATTACCGTGGAACTTGGTTCACGAGCATGCACTTGATTTGCTCAAGACTGCATTGTGCTCGGCACCAGTTTTGGGCACACCAAACTATGAAAAGGCCTTTGTGCTGTATGTACATGAATGTGATTGATGTACTTTGGCTGTATTAACGCAGGAGCATGGAGGGAAGAATAGGCCGTGCGGCTACTTTTCTTCTGCCCTTGATCCTGTAGCATGCGCTTTGCCAAGATGTTTGAGAGCTGTCGCTGCTGCTGCTGCTGCATCTGTAAAACAGAGCGACGGAATGGTCCTAGGCCATGCTTTAACCCTGATGGTACCTCACTTTGTAGATGTTCTACTGAACAGAACTAAAATGCAACACCTCACCTCCGCACGATTAATGAGATATGAATTGATCTTGTTTGCAACGCATATACAAATTAAGAGGTGTTGTGTTCTTAATCCGGCTGAACGTTTACCTTTCCCTCAAAGTACTGCTTGCAGTGACGAAGAGTTACATGACTGCCTTTACACTACTGAACAAGAAACAAAGGGTAGAATCGATCTGAAAGATACTCCTTTGAACAATCCACAAGGGGAGCTGTTTTGCGATGGCTCCTGCTTCAAACTCCCGGATGGTACATCCACAGCTGCTTATGCAATCACTACATTGAGCACGATTGTGGAAACCAAGAGAATCAAGCATAACTCTGCGCAGGCCGCAGAGATGATATCATTGTCCCGTGCTTTTTAACATTTCTGAAGGGCTTACAGTAAACATATATATTGAGAGTCAGTACGCCTTTTGGGTGGTTCACAACTTCGGTAGACTTTGGGCAGGAAGAGGTTTCTTGACCTCACATGGCACTAAAATCCAACATGGCTCCTTGATAGTACAGCTACTCTCAGCACTTGCACTCTCTACTCAGCTATCATAAAATGTGCAGCGCATCAGCAAATTGTACATCATGTAGGAGAAGGGAACGCTTTTGCTGAACAGATAGCCAAACAGACTGCCACTGATCTCTCTTCAGAAATGTATACTTCAAGGGAAGCCACAAATGCCTATACTTTGGATGAGGGTATTGATTCTGTAAGGGCTATCCAAGCCGATGCCACATTAGAAGAGTCTAAGAAATAGGCTGAGGGCTTGGGGAAACTGGATGATGATGGGTGTTGGGTGGACAAGGTTGAAGGGAAGTGGTTACTGCCTGACGCATACATTATGATGATGGTTGTTATGGCTCATGGTAACACACACAGATGTGCTCGTAAGATTACTGAAATGTTGCAAAAAGTATGGGTAAATGACAAAATCCCTAAAATAGCTGAACACTTTGTTCAGGGATGCATGATTTGTTTGCAGCATAATGTGGGAAAGGGCACATCAACTCCTAGGGGTAGTTTTGGTCGACCTTCTGTTCCCTTTTTTGGTTATTCATTTTGATTTCATTGAGATGGAGCATTGTAATCATTTTAAATATGTACTAGTAGTAATCTGTGCTTTCAGCAAATGGGTTGAGGCTTATCCTGTCAAAGATGCCACAGCTATGACCACAGCAAAGACTATGTTAAAGGAATATTTTCCAAGGTTTGGGTTACTGAGAGTCATCTGGTCGGACAATGGTCCACATTTTATCGCTGCTGTAATTCTGCAGATATGCACGGGGTTACAGATCGATAAATGGTTCCATTCAGCTAGACACGCTCAGAGTGCTGGACTAGTGGAGAGACACACCGGCATCATCAAGAACAAGCTCGCTAAGACGTGTGCCGGCACCAAACTAAAATGGCCGGACGCCTTACCGATCGTGTCATTATCTATGCAAACAAACCCTCAAACTAAGACTGGGCTCTCTCCCTTTGAGGTGGTTATGGAGAGGCCAGCTAATATTTGGAATGTTCCCAAGTCTCGCTCTTTAAGAGATGTTAAAAATGTACTTCTCTCTGATTACTGTGGCCAGTTAACAAAAAATCTGTATTTAATTTATCATCAGGTGCGAGAGGCTTCACCTGTATGGAACAAGGGTCCCGGTCACAGCATACGACCGGGGGAGTGGGTCCTCATGAAATCATTTGAGCGATCTTCTTTCCTCGCACCACGCTGGCGGGGCCCCTTCCAAGTTTTGCTGGTCACACAGACTGCGTTGCGGGTAGCAGGTCGGAAACACTGGATCCACGTGACGCACACCAAGAGGATTCCACACCCAGTGCCACACGCTACAGAAGATACAGAACCCCTTACCAGTACTGCCACTAACGATTTCGAAGCAGTAAATAGCATCAAGAGTGTATCGGAGATTCTCCCTGAGCTCGTGAGGCCTGTGGAAACAGCCATTTTGTCTCCACATTCTCCAACAGTATCGTCTTTTGAATTTGTTCTGGATCTTGCATACAATCCTGCTTTGGATTTGTTGCTTCCAATGGGAAGTGACGACACATTGTTCACAGATCATTCAGTACCAGAAAGCACAAGCTACGATCTGCGTCCGAGGAAATAGACTTACCGCATGGTTCGGCTATGCTATCGAAGGAAATCATCAAAGGGCTTGTCTTTTAGGCCCGATCATTTGCACAGAAGGGGATTCTGTTGGCAGGGTTTGTGGAAGGACTAAGAAAACGCTCGGCCTAGAGGTCACCAGCAAATAACACTGGTGCTTTTGTTTGAAAACTACAATGCCTGCAACCGCTTCCGCTCGTACAGGACTGATAAGAGAACGTGTGACCAGCTGCGAGAATGGACAATCCACTGTGTGGGCCCGGAAAACATATTGCTGTCTAGTGATAAGGTTAATTGGTTTCACAATAGTCATTGTTTTAGGTTTCTGGTATTTAGAAGAAGTACATGAGCATTTGTTGCCTACTGAAAATGTACCTACTGTTTCTACTCCATTCGTGCATCTGGCTATCTCCTAGAGACTCTCAGCACAGACAGAATTATCACAACAACACACTTTTACTCATCATGAATGCTACATATGCCATTTTCAACAAATCCAATTGTTGGGTCTGTTCACAATTACTGCAACATGGGGATAAGGGGCTAGGTTGGTATATTCATCCTCTACATTTGACAACTGCATGAGTAGAGCACTATTCTTTGGCTGATGGAACAATAGGATCTCGGGGAACTTCGATGGGACTAACTTGAACAAGTTCGAAAAACGTGTTCTGACGCCCCTGGGATACTAGCTTTTTGCAAATAGGAGTAAGCTTAATGTTGTTTTATTAGGCCGTCTGATAGACTGTCCCGTCCTTTTCAATCTTTGATCTCTTTTAAGATGGCTCCTATAGGCAATAAGGATACCACGCCTCCTTCTTACACTGTTAGCCATAGCCCCGATTCAGTTTCTTTCTGCATACAAAGGAATGGTACTCAGTTAATGGGTGATTTCAAAGGCTGTGCCAATGTTGCAAATTTGACTGGTGAGGACAGACCTTTGTATGTAGGCGAACCTGTCTACTTTGTTTGCGGTAATGTAGCATTTGCATGGTTACCTAGGGATTGGCAGGGAACTTGTTATTTAGGGATCCTGTTACCTGAGCTATTCATTGCAAGTACTGTAGAGATTTCAAAGGCTTGTCCGCAGCGAGACGAGAATGGTGACACTTCAGCACAAGTTCTGGGTGATGTAGCTAAATCCTTTGTGCCATTTTGGGGACAAATAATGAACTCTGAAAATATCAGGAGACTAGTGAGAGTACTGGAGAGGACCATCAACCGGACCACTGACATACTCTATAATATGACTCTAGAACAGAAAGCAATAAGGTTAGTAGCACTTCAGAACCGGATGGCATTAGATGTCATCCTGGCTGAACGTGGTGGGGTATGTAAATTAGTGGGGTCAGATTGCCGTGTTTTTGTGCCAGATTCCTCCCCAACTATCTTCAAGGCAATACAGGATCTGCACGTCCTAAGTTCAGAAGTGCATGTTCCCGAGGGAAATTGGGATCTTAGCGCTTGGTTCTGGGACTTCTTGCAATCTTGGGGGTGGAAATTACTTTCGGTCTTGCTGATCATTTTAGGTATTTTGCTGTTTCTTTGCTGTTGTATACAATGTCTTCCTGGTATGTGTTTGATGCTAGGAGGATGTTGTGCACAGGCGATGGGTTCATTAGGATGCAAAGTATACGCCACAGAGAAAACTCCAACGAATATATGCTGAAAGAAATCTTAGTATCTGATCTTATGGCAATTGACATCTTTGATAGTGATTCAGGATATATGGACATTGAGACGTGGAGTTACTTCTGAAGTGACTAGAAGTAGTTTAGCACTTGGCTTAGGCCAAAAGGAGGGTTTCTTGAACGGGATATCATGTTGTGCCTCCTTTATTATATATATATTTTGGCCTAAACCCAATCGCTCTGCGAAGAAATCCGCATTGCAAGGTTCTGACCTTAGATCGATTAAACCGCCATTTTAGGTTCATCCGCCATTTTGATTCTTGCTCCAAAGTCACCCTGTGTTCTAAAATGGTGGACAGTGTTCTTCTGTTTGTAACATGGCCGTCTTGACCTCTGTATGCAAGTTAATGCCTAAACTCCCCGTAGGCCAAATGTTAGGGTCATGTAATGAGACCTTGTCCTTCGTTGATCTTAAGATCGAGGATTACCTGTGCCAACGTAACTGATCCACGAGTATATATTAAGCACAATGTTGTATAAATACTAAACGTGAACACTTGTTGAACTGCATTGTATTAAAATATTTACTAAGACTTATGTTAGATCAGAAAATATACTGTTGTTATTGAGATTTGTTGAAAATGTAAACTGAAGGTGATCCATATGCATATAGCTGGGCGAGTCAGAGGTGAACTCGGCACGAACCCTAGATTGGGAATTATTAACGTACAGAGGGGCTGGACATCATGTTACAAAACTGTGTAAAAGAGCGAATATTCTGGTGTACAGCCCCACTCACTTCTCACATCGAACGGGCTGGTATTCGTTGTGACGTACTGAGGGCCAGATAGCTATCTGATACTTTGTTCCTTTGAAAACTGTTCAGTTACTTTGAATAAAGATCTGTGTATCTTTGTAAACCCGCGTTTGGTGTATTTCCTTTTGTGGCACTCAGCCTCGATATTTATTTTTGCTTTTACAAGATCCCAGGTGTGGGGGTAATTGATTTTAACTGAGGCATATGCATCTCAAAACTATGTAAGAACTGCAGCCCACTGGACTCACATGGTGGAAACCAAAAGACCCAAATGGAAACCCTCATAAAGAAATACAAGGATCCGGAGAAGGCTCACACTTAAACAGGCAGAGAGAATATTTTTTACAGCATGCATGAAAGGAATTTCAGTGTCTTAGGTAGGATTGAAAAATTGCGGGCAGCATGAATTCTGAATGTCTGCAGCAGATGCTAGGATATCCCTCTAATCTGTAACCCTCCCATTTCAGCTTCCAGACTGAGAGGCACACCTGCATCAACTCTGCCTGGGATGAGGGGGGAAGTGCAGTGGGCAAGGATCCAGAGGGAGAACATACTCTAGAGCCTGTAAAATAGAACAACTAATGTCATTTAGCACTCTTTCTGAAATTATGCTTCAGTACCAGGCAGATCAGTGGCCCAAGCTTAGGGGTTCTTTATCTCTAACAATATAATGGTGTCTTCACATTGCTAGAGGTGACAAACAGATTCATCACGGTATAGCCAAAACTGAGACAAAAACTGTGAAAAACTGGGGAGCTAGTAAGAGGGATTGAGAGGATGGGAAGACGTGGCTTGGAGAGTGAGCTGAGATTGTGAATGTGGACAAGCCATCAGAGACTGCATTTGATACTCTGCCCACCTGCTTAACTCCCTTGGCAAGGTGCTCAAAGGTCTTAACCCCATTTGCCTCTCCGTTCTGATATGCAATGGCCACCCAGGTTTCAGTTTGAACCTTCACCAAGTGTGATGTGTGCTGGAAGACCTCTAGAGTCCACAGGATTCCTGCTGGCTACTTCCAATTCAAGGATCTACCAGCATATCCATTTTCCCAAACATGTCTCATGGTTCAGTGCCCCCAGACTTTAGCAATTGTATCCGTCGTTACTACCGGTGCTTGGGGGGCAACAAGAATACACCAAATCTGAGGTGATCAGAGTCCAACCACCACAACAGGTCCTGCCTGACTGCTGATGAGAGGGGCAACCATTCCTCTTGATGATACAGGAAAGGAGTCCAGGAATGCAGCGGATAATTCATGATTGGCCTGAGGTGCTGGCATGCCCGCGGAATCACAATAATAGAGATGACCAGGTCTCCCTGCATCCTCGACAATGTCCGTGCTGTTGCTTCTGGCTGACTTAACAATCCCTTTAAAACTTTTTGGAGCATGTTGATCTTGTCCTCAGGCAAGCAAACTATCCACTATTCCATACCCATCCTGTCCCCTGTAAACTAGAGATGCTGTGATGGTACACGGGAGTACTTTTCCCAGTTATACAGGAAGTCAAACTTCTGAACAGTGGCCACCATTTTCTTAATGTTATTGGAGTCTTCCATGCTGGAGTGGGAATGGACCAACAAATCCACCATATAAGGATGACACAGGATTCCATTTTTAGGAATTACCCATACCACTGGGGCTAGTGCTTTTGTGAACACCAAGGATATGTCTTCAGGCTAAAGGGAAGGAAATGAGACCCTCCCTAGAATGGCAAAACCCAAGAAAGGTGGATAATGTGGCTTTATTAGGATAAGAAAGTAGGCAAGTTGTGGATCGGGAGAACAAAGGGATTCCCCTTGTTGATCAGAGAAATGAGCTGCTGTAGAGTTGTCATCCTGAAACAAGTATTCCTTATATGCTTGTTGTAATCCTTGAGCTCCAAAATTGGGTACTAATCCGCTCATTGTTTTCGAAACAAAAGCAGAATTTAGCAGAACATGTCAGTCCTGACTAATGGTACAATCTTCTCTGGAGAAGAGCTTGTATCCTGGCCAAGAGAGCCTGCCCTTTTTATGGACATCTGTTAAGTGGTTTCATGCGAAACCTTGCCGTTGGTGTGGTAGAAGCGAACTACATTCTGCAGCCAACCATATCAACACCTACTGTCCCTGAATCCATGAACTCATTTACCCAGACGGGCCAAAAATGTGATGAACATCCCCCCATTGAAACATCCAGTACGGACAGATAGTCAAGACCACAATGTGGATAGGACTGCCATATGGACTGGTGTTTCCTTCCTGTAATTACTGGCGGATCTGTCTTTGTTTGATAGTGAGGCATGCTGGCTAGGTGAAAAGGGAGTTGGAAGCTCCTCCACGATGACTGGATTTTCATAGCAGGAGACTTAGGCTTTTGGGAATGTACTGCCCATTGTTGGCCTTTAAAGCTCTCTTTATCACCAAATCTCATGGTCCCTGCTAAAGAGTGGTGGCTTGCTTAGGCTCAGTCTCTTGGATGTCCTGCCCTCCAATCTCTTATCCAAAGGTTTCCATGGCTAAAGGTGGAAGCACTTGCTGCTAGTGGACCCTTACACTCTTGAATGCCAGTTTCAAGAGTCACTTCTCCTGTCCTTGGGTGAGCTTTACAAGACTAGAACAGCCTGTCCCTTCACCCAGAGCTTGTAGCAAGGTCTCCAAATTATTCAAGGCAGAATTTGCCATAAAGGCAACATAGGCAGCTCAGCGGAGTGCAAACTTGATAGTGCAAAAGAGTTTTCAAGAAAGTTTTCACCTTGCAATCTACCCTTTCTGCAGAATTATCACCCACACACGAGACTACCGTGCTGTAACAGCAATGACAAGGTCAATCAAGAAATTTGGGCTAGAGATTCTGTCCACTTCTGCCCAATGCCTAATACAGCCTTCCTTGATATCTCCATCAATTCACGGCTATGCGTCTTTCTGCTCTGGTAGTGATTGATTTTCGAAGGGAGATGAAGAAGGAGCCATGGGAGGGGCGAATTCAAAGGCTTCCCTGAGATGCACTATAATGTGCAGCACCATATCCTTCAGGACACAGCAACTCCGGAAAGCAGGTCATTTGGGGATGACCAGGGGTTGCAGCATGCACCCCTGGCTATACCCTTGCTACCCCTGGCACTACTTCTGCTACCGCTGCCACAGAGGCAGTGGTGATTGCCATTATCCCATTCCACTACAATTTCAAAAAGCGATTTTTTCAGACCAAAATGTTTGAAACAGCTGTTGGCCTGAAATCTTCACTATGACTTTGACAAGTGTGTATTCCTTCTAAAAAAAAAAAAAAAAAGAATGTTGGAACCACTAACACAAGCAACAGATGAAGGGGAGGAGTGTAAGTTGCATATTTGAGCATATGAAATCTAAACGCTTCCCAAAATCCAACTTAGCACAGCATCTAAAACTTTATTAATGTTTGCAGTTCACCCAATTGTCACTTTTGATTTCTTATATGTGGCCATTGCAAACTCCCCAGCACTGATCATGGGGTACTTTTGTACATTTTAGAAATCACCAACTTTTTATATGATATGTAGACTAGGAGGGACATTCCTCAGTGTAATACGTATTTGATGCTAGTAACTTCCTTTCATCGTACTGAATATCAGCAGGCCTGACTCAGGGTTCCTCCGTCTAATGTTTACACACTGAGTACCATGGGGCTAGATATCAGCGAGGATTGTTATTTATGCTGCTATTCAATAGAAATAAAAATCTTACTTGCCCCTTATAAAATCAAGAATCTTAGGGGCCGATCCATGGAACAAATATGCACGGACAATCTTGGCACAAGCTGGTGCAAGCGTGAAAAAGCATGCGATACAAGGAAGGGGCTGCGCGTGTTTTCCCCTGGGTGTGTGCCAAAACTGTGCGTGGCACACACGGGTGCACACATCATTGCAACATCCCGAATGCCATGCACGACGCGCACAGGGAAAGCGCACAACGTCGGTTCACACACCAAAAAGGGGGAGGGACACGGGGCGTAACACGCGGAATGGGGAACAACGCGTGAAAAAGAAGGTGTAACTGTGGAAGTACTGCAGGGAAATACACAGAACGTCCACACGCACGCGAACAACACATATTCATGGAATCGAATACTGGAAACATGCACACGCTAAAAGACGGGCACAGGCGTCAACACGTCCGCCACACGAATGCAGGCGGAAGCATCCCCGCGCACAGTATAAAAGTGCGCAAACAACAAACACGTATATACAGCTACGATGAATGCCTCATTTGTCGCAGCACTGATCGTGGGACACCGCAGGAGGAGGAGAATAGCCAGGGCCTGCATTTTTTCCCCCCGGACTAGCCTTTTTGGGATGCCTGACGACCAGGTCTATGGCAGGTATAGGTTTCCACCTCGTATCATAATAGACCTGGTCAGGGAGTGGGAAGATGACCTTACATCCCCCACCCTGTGCTCCCAAGCACCTTGGAGAAGGTGCTCAATGTCCTGCATTTTTTGGCCACTGGGTCATTTCAGCGGACAACTGCCATAGTGTGGGGGGTCTCACAGGCCACGCAGTCATGCTGCTTACACCAGGTGTTGGCAATCATGACTGCGCACCCCTCAGTCCGCAGGCACATATACATGCCCAGAACACCCGCAGAAAGGCAGGCCGTGGTCCAGGACTTTTACAGGGTGGCACACTTCCCCAAAGTGCTCGGTGCCATAGATTGCACCCATGTGGCACTACGTCCACCTAGGGCCTCTGAGCACATCTATAAAAAACGCAAGCACTGGCATTCCATCATCGTGCAGGTCATATGTGATGCAAAGGGAATCATCACCTCTGTCTATGCAAACTACCCTGACTCCACCCATGACAGTTTCACATACAGAATGTCCGCCCTGAGCCAGACCCTGGAAGCTGGGCAGCATGGCGACACATGTCTCCTAGGTGAGTACAAATGCCTGTGCACATGCATGCATGTCACACACAGACGAATACACAAACCCTAATGATCACAACCATTATCACCTCCCCAGGGGACAGTGCCTACCCTCTGAGCAACCACATGATGACGCCAATCCAGAACCCCACCACACCACCCCAGGTAAGATACAATGCTGCCCATATTGCAACCAGGGGCATAGTGGAGCGCACATTCGGAGTGCTCAAGTCACGCTTCCGCCCCCTTGACCGCTCTGGTGGGCAGCTACTATATGCACCCTCAGTAGTGTGCAGGATCATTGTGGCAGCATGTGCCCTGCACAATGTTGCAACATGGCAGGGTGTACCTGTGGACATGGTGGTGCCCCCACATTCCCAGGCACAGGCTCTGCCCATGGGAGGGGAGAGGGCACATGGCGAGGCAGCCTGGACCCAGCTTGTGTCCACATTTTTCACCTAAACTCCCACCCCTGCGGAGTGCACACAGGCCTGGCACATACCAGGTGACAATCGATGATGACAAAGAGACAGTCAACTGTCACAACCTTACCACCTTGAGAATGTTACCATTGGAAGCGCTACATTGTGTGCATCCCTAGCTACTTAAACCTAACCAATCCTGTTTGACCAAAAGGAACACATGCAAGGTGTGTATCACACAGCCCCACAAAACAGGACATGACAATCCCTGGTATGTCATCCAAACCCTCCCAACCCACATCACCTTTGTCTGCCACACCATGACATGGCATTCAATAGCAAAAGCCCAACACATGACCAATAAAATACAAAGTGACATGTGATAAATGGAAAGTGGCTCGAGACAATGATGCCTGACATGGAATCAGATGAAATGACTGACCAAGAACCTCCCACACATACCAAGTCATATACAAATGCTTTCCACCAGTCGTAGCATGAACATAACACTGAATGCCTGTTCACATGCACATTGGGCAAGGCAAAATCCCTACTCCCGAACCCGTGTGCTGAGTGTGCCTCATGCAACACACTGTTCAGCATGCAGCACAGTGAGCAGCCATTGTGTTGTAGATACACCTTGAGCATCACATGAAAAGGACTAATTAAATAAATAACCAATTGATACGTGTACAGGATCCCCAAATTGTCATAGATCATGTGCTGCAGGGACACAGCGGGCCCCAGAAGGGAATCTTTGTGCACCTGTGGCCATGGAAGGGTGGTTGCACATGTGGTGGATCATTGTGCAACTGTGTGTGTCAGTAGGAACATGCACTCAATACATGCATGTGAAATCAAGTGACCCTCAGTGTCCTGTACACATCACATGTGCACATTCCCCATGTGTACACCTCAGCATGTCAAACCACACCAATCCCCTGACACCTGAAAAGAAAGACAACACAGGAACAGGCATTGACCAGCAGAACACATCATGTACATAGTACCCCACAATTACAATGTCAGAGTGCCCAAAACACTGTAGCCCAAGCCAACTGTCCAACAACAAAAGGCCCTCCCTCATTTACACATCACCATGACCTACTGAACAACTGTGTCTGGGGTATGTAGCCTTCTTCCTTCAAGTCTACCTGGCTACAGGATCACCCTAACCCTTGGTTTCCATGTTCCACCTTGCATGTAAATAGGGTACAGCCCGCTCAGATGCCGTTTTGACTGGTAATAATACCAAATCACAGAGAACTCCAAGGAGCCAAACCCACAAACCAGAGAAAAAGCCTGTAGGTCCAAAAAACCCTGGAGGAGTCTCCAGTAGATGACTTGAAGTAGCAGAAAATGTCCAAGCACATGTCCAAGCACAATGATAGAACAACCAAGGTAGCACAGTTCAACAATGCTCCAACAGGATGGGTACCATGTTCGGTACATAATATACAATGATGAAGCAACAACTGATGGGTAGTGTCACAGCTCCGGTGTCCAGGTGCAGCAGTGGCTCGAACCAACCACCCCCTCCGTGGTCTGGGCGCCTGCAAGGTCAAACTTACACAGTCCTCTGAGACCCTGGCAGGGAAGGAGGGTCAGGGATATGTTGTTCGGACAGGCATTGGTATTCAGGATAACCGGAAAGAGGGGCAGGAGAGGGGAGTAGGATTGTCAAGGGAAAGTAGGCAAAATACAAAAACCAACTATTGACAATAACACATACTCAATCAGAAAAAACATGTTCATCATGCACATTGTACCAAATGAGTCAAATGCAAGCCAAAGAGAGACTTATCTCTGGGGTGAGTGCTGGCCTCCTGCCTGCGCACTCTCAGGTCCGGTAACAGGAGCAGTTCAATGCTGCAAAGAGAGTGTGAGTTACTTATCTGTGTGTGTTTACAACACACACACACAACACCATTCATGCCCCAAAGTAAGTGACTCCTCCACAAACAAACACTCTTGTCTGCTGCTTTGTACCCATACGTTAGCTTGCCCCTGTGATGGTTCATACACTGTCAATGCAGTAAGGCAGGCGCAAGTGGGCGCGCGGGAAATGGAAGACCAATGCGTCAAGAATCACACATCATACAATGGTCCCTGGGTGAGCAGCTAAACGCGCATAGCGAGGTGCGACTTCAGTACAAGTTGTGTTCTGGCATCCGCAGATTTCAATAGGTAGTGCATGTGTCAATTTGCACATGCCAATGATATGCACTGCACACAAGTCTGTGCCTCGCTGGGTGTCCCTGTGCGCTGTATCAGTTTCTGGCTAGGAACGCTACTGCACTAGTAACTCTGCTTCAATGGAGCAAGGGGGGCTTGGGATATGTTTGATGGCCCCTGCGTGTGTCCCTGACAACTTGTAAAGCTACTTGTCATTTGGCCCTCAAAACGTTAGCTGTACTTCTCCAACAATGCCTCGCAAAGCTCCGCAGAACTGGTGCTACTTAGCATGCATGTGCAAGTGGCCTGGTGGAAGGTTGGCTGCAGTGTGGACACTTGTGCTGCTCACCTTGCTTGGAGCTCCTGGAAACACGTCTGCTTATGTCAGAAGTCTGAGCACAAGCCCTGTGCTTCTGCTTGTGCACACATGGGCACGTCTGCATCACCGAACGTGGCCAGATTTCATCATAACTTGGCCCTGTGTCTGTTGGCAAAGGTAGTCTGGATGCTCATTTTCCTGCTGAAAGGGCATAAAAGATATTAACAACGCTGACCCTGTGTGTGTGTCTTCTTGCTGGTTGTCACTGGGCCAGGTTTAGACCTGCATCCAAAGTCCACACACCATCAGTGTGACATTGACAGGCAAAGGGTGCAGGCTACTGTTTACAGCATGAAGTGCATCAAGCACATATTCAGACAAGAAAAGAACATACATCACAATCCACGTCAATTAATGGAGATATCAATCATGTACTCACCCAAAATGATTACAGAAATTGGGTGGATAAAACACAACCAATCCCCACTAGGGGTGTTAACACAAGTAGTAGAGCAGCAGACAGGCCACAGTTATGACAAAAATCCAAAGCCCTTGTGTAATAGTTTGTTACACCAAACCATCCTAGCAAGCCCATGGATAAGGGAAGCAGGAGTGGCCTATGTGAGTCAGGACCCCAAGCTGCAAACACACACATGAGACAAGCTTGAAGGGCCCAGCTGGAACAGACAGTGGATGCTTTCAAAAGCCACAAAGCACCACACTGTCACATGAATGCACAATAGACAAGCAATTTTAAACTATATTAACTAATTAAACTAACTGTGAAAAACCTATATTACCTAATTAAACTAACTATCAAACACAATATTAACTAACTAAACTAAAAAGAAAAAGAAAAAATGGCCACATGTGACCCGGGAGGGGGGGCACCCAGGAGGGGGGATGCACAGGCTGCACCTCAACACCCACATGCGATGATGCTGAGACAAACAAAAAAGACCTCCATGGGCTCAACGCCTGCACAGCCCGATCTGTGTGGGAGATATCTCGTCATCCATGTCAGCCTCGTCCTGAAAAGTTAGACGTGGCACAGGAGCCTGACCACGCCTAGGCGCAGCTTGCCCCTCGTCGGCAGCAAGTCTGCCGGACGGGTGAGCCTGGTTCTGTGAGGCGATGACACGTAGGTCAGCATGCAGAACCTCCTGTGATACGCGTGCTTCCTCTTGCAAGGTAACACGTGTAACACAGAGTTCTTCCTGCGTGGCCTGGCTGGACAACTGATGCACCTCCCGGCAAGCACGTATCTCAGCCGAGATGGTACACTCAAGCTGCGCAAACCTCTCCTCTGACCACTCCCTCTGGGACATCAAAAGCACACCCAGAGTGGATCTGAGGGAATCATACTGAACCCTCAGGGCCTCCAAGTGTGCCTGTGCGTGAGCAGCAATTGCTTGATGCAAAGACACCATTTCAGCCCAGTGTGCCCTGTCTGAGGCCACCATGCCCAGCCTGAGCGAGCGTGCCGTGGTCTGTGCCGCCCTCTGCTGGATTTCCACCTGCCTAGCAGGGGTTAGCACGGATTGGGCCACACGCTCCATGCTCTCGGTGATGTTATCAATTGCTGCCCCCTGGTGTTCTGAATTGGCAACCATGGCTTGCTCCCACTCAGTATACCCAAGTGGCGTGCGGCCACTGCGTGGCTGGGCTTGACACCTGTGGGGCCCAAGGCACCAACGTCCTTGTTGTGTTGGCACAACCCGCGGCTGCAGGACTACATTCCCCCATTGGAGTATAGCTCCAGGCACATCAGCATTTGTTGTGGAGGGTGACCCTGCATCCCGATCCACCACAGGCGGAGGTCCCACCACTGTCTGGCCCCTCAGTGTAGGTGTCGCGGACAGATGAGCGTCCACATCAGAATCACTCACCCCTGACAAATGGACCCGATGCACATCCAACTCGACATTGTCGTCAGAGTGATCATCCGGGCTTGACTCATTGCCAGCCACAGACAACATGGTCTGTAAAACATGTGGGTTCTCGTGGTCTACCACCCCACAACCCCCACTTGTGCCAGGTTGCTGGTGTGATAGCAAACCTGTGTCTGGCATGACAACACCATCCTCTGGCTCCATTGCGTCATCATCTGGAAAGTGGAGAAAAATGTACATTAGTTCTCATGTCAGAAGCACATAACACACACAAACACATAGACATCACACAGCCAGCCAACACATGAAGCAGACATGTCACACACAAATGTGAACCTGGCATGCATGCCAGGTCACTTTGACATAGCATCAGGGAGTAGGCATGTAGAACGGTCTAACACGGCTCTGAAGTGGGTTGATGCAGTGCAGAACATGTGTACGTTATCCACTATCTACATGAAAAAGTACATCATGATGTGTATCAATTAACTTGAAGACAGTGTAAAGGCAAGTTCAGGCATTACATGCAATGTGCATGCAATGTGTTGCATGGCTACAAGCAAACCCCCATGAAGAGCAGAGGATGTACCTGTCACGACCCTCGCCCAAAACCACCTCTGGCAAACCCATTGGCCAGGTGGAGTCAGGACTTGGGCCTCTAGAGCCTGGCATCCTCTTCAAAAGCCCTCATGAGGCCAGTCCTGGCGCCTGTGGCGCCAGGCTCATACACCGTGAAAAACAATGTGCTTGGGAACTACTTTATTGAATTGTCAGCCAACATGGAGGCATCCACATAGCTTGGTTCCTAAGAACCAAGCTATGCGGTCTAGTGTTTTGGGTGTGGTAGCCTAGGGACTACTTTACCTGGACTATTTTGTTGGGGCTATTTAAACCACACCCGAGCAAGACAACACGCTTTGCGTTACTTTGCAGCTTGCAACGTGACGCTCACCGTGTCCAGCTATTCCCTCAAACCTCGGAGAAGCAGATCCTGCAAGGAGACAAAAGGAACATCATTAGCAGCAGCATCTTACCTGCAGTCTTCATCTTTAAACACTTGCAGCTATTGAGAACAGCTTCCTCGAATCTGCACGCCTCCCGGACAGAACGACCTGAAAGAGGAAGATAGAGGCAACATTAAAGAAAGCAGTAGAGACATTTACACATTATGAACTGCTCAAAAGGCTTACCTGGCTGGTCGCCTCTCAGCTGGCAACACTCGTGACATTCCACTCGCGCTGAAGAACACCGTGACCTACAAGGAAGGAAAAAACAGGTTAGCGAATGCAAGACTTTGCAGCGATGCGCATAGTGCTTACTTACCACATCATAGTGCTCTTGATGCGCCATCATTTTCCAGCGGGGCTCGACCAAGCCAGTTCACTGCGCTGAAGCTCTGCATACCTAAGGGAGAAAAAAAAGAGACATTTTAAACAAAGGAAGGCATGCAAGATAGCAACAAAACTAAAGAACAGCAATAAGACCTACCTGAACAATATCAAACGGGCCGGCGTCAGTGAAGTAACTGGACTGCACTCGCCCATGAAAGACAACGCGCCCCTGCAAAGAAGGCAGGACGGAGAGCACACCTAATTCTACCACAAGGTGAGGAGAGGGCGCCAGAGGGACTGAAATCATACGGGGGTGGAGGGAGGATACTTACCCCAGTCGGTCAGTCTTGAACACAGTCCTCCTGTATTTTCAGGTAGAACCTTCCCCACAGACCACATCAGGGCAAAGCTGAGAAGCATACAAGCGAGTAACCCGGCTGGGTGGCGTCCCTGTGGATACCAGTTGAGCTTAACAGAATGCGAAGTCTACCATAACAAATCCACCTGGGCGCCATGGAGACATCAGAAATTGACCAATTGGCCCAATTACTAGGAGAGCTTTGTGCTGAAGTTCACTCTGCCCGACAAGAGACGAATGCCGTCCGGAGAGACCTAATAGTGACCAAAGAACGCACTGAAGAGATTAGCAGGCAATACTTGCAATCACAGGCAGGACAGACGCCTCTACTGGAAGCAATCCAACGATGCAAAACCCTGCCATACCACCCACTCCGGTACAGATCACGTTACCTGGAACAGTGCCCCTGGCACCACCAGAAAGGTTCTCAGGCGACCCACCAGACGTCTGTATCCCCAATACTCCCAGAGCAACAGTATCAATCCTGGGAGCAACTAATACCTTGCCAAGTGAATACCAAGATTTCCAGGATGTTTTCCGAAAGGACCAAGCCAATATATTGCCGCCGCACAGGCCCTATGACTGTCAGATCGACCTTGTTCCTGGTGCACAAATCCCTTGTGGCAGGATGTACGCTCTCACAAAACCAGAAAGCCTTCATCTGAAATCCTATTTAGACCAGTACCTTGCAAACAGATTTATCTCTCCTTCGAAGTCCCCCACAGCCAGTCCTATGTTCTTCATACCGAAAAAGGAAGGAGACTTGAGAACCTGTATTGACTACCGTGCATTGAACCAGGTCACCATGACGAACCGCTACCCCTTGCCACTTATCCCTGAGATGCCAGACCAAGTTAAAGATGCCCAGATTAATACCAAATTGGACCTTCGGTGAGCGTACCACCTGGTCCGAGTCAGAAAAGGAGATGAATGGAAAACTGCCTTCCTTACTAAGTAAGGCTTGTTTGAATATCAAGTTATGCCCTTCAGGTTATGCAACGCTCTTGCGGCATTCCCGTATTTCATGAATGACGTCTTAAGAGAGTTAATTGATGTGTGCGCCTTAGTGTACATAGACAACATCCTAGTATACTCAGCCTCAGAACAAGATCATGTCAGGCACGTTCGTTCAGTCCTCACCAAGCTCCATCAACATCACTTGTTTGCAAAGCTTGAAAAATGCTTTTTTCATGTCACCGAAGTAGAATTTCTTGGTTTTATCCTTACTCCAGGAGGCATCAGAATGGATGTGCACAAGGTAGATGCCTTCACCGACGTCTCTGAAAGGGGTACAAAACATAATGGACTTTGCAAACTTATACCGCCGGTTCATCCCAGACTTCTCTCAGGTTGTGCACCCAATCATAGTACTATTACGAAAAAACAATAAAAAGTTTGCTTGGACCTAAGAAGAGGAAGAAGCCTTTCAGGAACTTAAACAAAGGTTTAGCTCCGCCCAATCCTGCGACATCCTCGTCCAGACCTCCCTTATGTCGTTGAAACTGATGCGTCCAGTCTCGCAATGGGGGCTGTCCTTTCATAGAGAGACCCGGAAACCGGACAGCTACATCCTGTGGCCTTCTGGTCGAAAAAGTTCTCACCTCCAGAGATTAATTATGCCATCACGGTAAAGGAATTCCTGGCTATCAAATCCGCCTTTAAAGCCTGGAGGCACTACCTTCTGGGGGCCAGACACACCATTACAGTCATCGCAGACCACCGAAACCTGCAATATCTCAAAAAAGCCAAGGACCAGTCCTTGCGCCAATTACGGTGGGCCCTTTTCTTCAACCAAAATGATTATGTAATCACATTTCGACCAGGAGTCAGAAAAGGCATGAGCATAGATAAAATAGTATATACAACTCAACACCTAGTACCTATTATACCTGAAGACAAACTCTTGGGTATCACGACAGCCTTAACACAAGCAAAACTAGGAAAAGAAATCCCACGGATAATGAATCCTGATGCCTTCCTCGCATGGCAAGCTCAAGTAGAACAATATACCATCAAGGACCATCTACCCTTTTTTAGGGATTGCCTATATGTACCCACGAAGGAATTACAACAGCATATTATTTCAAACTATCATGATTCACTGATCGAAGGGCATCCTGGGATCGCCAAACCCTAGCTAAGGTGAAAGAGAACTATTGGTGGGCTACCTGGCATAAGGGCATCATTCAGTATATTCATTCCTGCGGTGTATGCACACAAAATAAATCACAGAAACAAAAACCATCTGGTCTCCTACAACCATTGGACATTCCGCCAGTTCCATGGCACAATCTTTCCCTTGACTTTATCACTGATCTACCTCCAAGCCAAGGGTTCAACACCATCCTTGTAGTTTTGGACTTATTCTCGAAGATGGCCCATTTTATTCTTCTCAAAGGCCTCCTTGGCGCAGCCACTTTAGCAAAAGTGTTCCTGGAGGGTGTGGTTAAGCTTCATGGCTTCCCTTCAGTTCTGGTCTCTGATCGGGGCAGCCAGTTTGTTTCAAACTTCTGGAAAAAATGTTGTGCAATGGTGCAGATTGACGTTCGGCTATTTACCAGTAACCATCCCCAAACAGACGGCCAAACCGAGAGAACCAATCAGACACTCGAGCACTATTTGCGGTGCATGCTGCACCACGAACAAAGGAATTGGAAAGATCTATTATGGATAACCGAATATGCATATAACAATTCTTTGCATTCAAGCACGGGACAAACGCCCTTCTATACCCTTTATGGCAGACATCCACGTACCTCTGAACTAGACCTTCCAGCCAGCTTGGAAATGCCAGCGGTAAAGACTCTACACACAACCATTTCTCAGGCTTTCAAAAGGGCAAAGGAACACCTTATTCATGCCAAAGAAAAACAAAAGAGATTCGCCGACCAACACCGGAAAAGGCCCCTGATTATCAAATAGGAGACAAAGTTTGTGTGCAACCTGGCACACAGATTGGGACACCACCTAAGCCCATACTTGTTGACGGAGAACCAGAATTCGAAGTCAAAGTTATCTTGGAATCTAAATACTCTAGGACCAAGCTATATTTTTTCGTCAATTGGAAAGGATTTGGACCACAAGATAGATCATGGGACCCCAGTGAGAATATCCACGCACCACGTCTCATCAGGAAATTCCATCGGAACTTCACAATCAAACCTGGGCCAGACAGAAGGAACACCATGGGAGGGGCCTTAGGGGGGAGTGCTGTCATGACCCTCGCCCAAAACCCCCTCTGGCAAACCCATTGGCCAGGTGGAGTCAGGATTCGGGCCTCTAGAGCCTGGCATCCTCTTCAAAAGCCCTCATGGGGCCAGTCCTGGCAACTATGGCACCAGGCTCATACACCATGAAAAACAATGCGCTTGGGAACTACTTTATTGAATTGTCAGCCAACATGGAGGCATCCACATAGCTTAGTTCCTAAGAACCAAGATATGCGGTCTAGTGTTTTGGGTTTGGTAACCTAGGGACTACTTTACCAGGACTATTTTGTTGGGGCTATTTAAACCACACCCGAGCAAGACAACACGTTTTGCGTTAATTTGCAGCTTTCAACGTGATGCTCACTGTGTCCAGCTATCCCCTCGAAACCTCGGAGAAGCAGAACCTGCAAGGAGACAAAAGGAACATCATTAGCAGCAGCATCTTACCTGCAGTCTTCATCTTTAAACACTCGCTGGCAACACTCGTGACATTCCACTCGCGCTGAAGAACACTGTGACCTACAAGGAAGGAAAACACAGGTTAGCAAAGGCAAGACTTTGCAGCGATGCGCTAGCGCTTACTTACCACATCATAGTGTTCTTGATGCGCCATCATTTTCCAGCGGGGCTCAAACAAGCCAGTTTGCAGCGCTGAAGCTCTGCAAACCTAAGGGAGAAAAAAGAGACATTTTAAACAAAGAAAGGCATGCAGGATAGCAACAAACCTAAAGAACAGCAATAAGACCTACCTGAACAATATCAAACGGGCCGGCTTCAGTGAAGTAACTGGACCGCACTCGCCCATGAAAGACAACACGCCCCTGCAAAGAAGGCAGGATGGAGAGCACGCCTAATTCTACCACAAGGTTAGGAGAGGGTGCCAGAGGGACTGAAATCATACAGGGGTGGAGGGAGGATACTTACCCCAGTCGGTCAGTCTTGTACACAGTCCTCCTGTCTTTTAAGGCAGAACCTTCCCAACGGACCACATCAAGGCAAAGCTGAGAAGCATACCAGCGAGTAACCCAGCTGGGTGGCGTCCCTGTGGATACCAGGTGAGCGTAACAGTACCCCACTGCATGTGTCTGGCAGGTTGACTGGTGGAAGTTTGCATGTACACAGGAGTCTTGAACAGGCCATTGCAGTACGCCAACATGATGCACACCTGTGCAATGTTGAAATTGGGGTGCAGGGGTGGTGGAGGGGCAAGGGAGCATGCCTACGTGGAGTACCCGCATGGATGCAGAGGACACATGCACATCAGTCATGCAATGACATAGTCCCAGTGCTGAGAGGAAACACACCCTAGGCTACATGCAAAGGGCCAGTGAGCTGGAACATGGACTGTAGGGGCAGCTGGGTGACTAGCATGTGAGTAGGGTGCAAGTGTGGTAGTGATGACAGTCCCCGTCTGCTCTACATGTCCACTATCCTGCAAAGCAGGCACACATCAGTGAAGCATTGCATGACTTGCACATGAGAACCATGTACGCATGACATGCAGTTGCAGTCAAGCACAACACATCACACAAGCAAAACACACATGTCCTCGACGAACAGGCGACAACACTCACTGGACAGGGCATCAAAGTCCTGTATCTCTCCCACTCCTCCGACCATTTCTGTTGGTATGAACTCTGCAACGAGTGACTCGTGCCGAGTGAGGTTTTCCTCCTGAGGTGGTGGCCCACTGCCAGTCACCAGAGTCATGCTGTAATTAGAGGCACGCTTTGCCTTAGTGCTGCGTTTGAGGTAATTCCAACGCTTTTTGCACTCTCGCATTGTGCGCACCTAAATGCTGAATGCACTCAAGTGATCCGCAACGTGCTTCCAGTGGGCATTACGATGGGCAGCCGTAGTTTGACAATTCGGCCCCACTAACATGACACGGTTGTGTTCCTGCATGTAGTCCACGAGGAAGTCCAGTTCCTGCTTGCAGAAAGGCTGTTCTTCGATGTGCCGGAGGCCGTAGCTGTGTCTGGGGTCCCAGCCTGTACTGCAGGTGCAACCTTCCTCCTCTTGGATGCTGGTCCAGACTCTAGCTGGAAAATGCTGCCCTGATCAGTATGGGCAGAGACGCTGGTGGAATGATCCGAGGGAGTGGCAGGTGGAACATGGAGTGAAGCCCTGACTTGCGTCAGTGGCTGCTGGGTGCCCTGGAATGGACCCTGCACAGCAACATCCGCTGTGCCAGGGTCATTGACCGGGACTGTCCTTGTTGGTAGACTCACAACCGGGGTGGTGTTGGCTGTATCTGCCCCTGCACTTGCCAACACCCGGCTGGTCGGGCAGCAGATGACATTACTGCCCCAGGGACACATGCCTCGGTCAGGGCAGCCCTGCGTGCACCTACGGTGTGCCTTCTGACCTCCTGGAAATCTTCCATGGACTCTTCAAGTGCCAACGCAGCCTGCGCTGGCAGTCCCTGTGCCTGGGTGGTGGTGTCCACAGCTGCACCTGTATCTACCACTACCCTTGGGCCCGTGGCAGTAGATGAAATGGACTGCCGGATCACATGGGTGCCAGTGCCAGATGCAAGAACTGCATCTCCCGGAGCAGCAGGGGGTGGTGGCATGACTGCACCAACATGTGGCACAACATCGTGCCGAGCTGGCGCACCCCTGCTTCTTCCCCCTCTGCAGCCACCCTGGACACCCTGGTGTCCCCCTACTCCCTGGTCACCCCGGCCTCATCCCTGACCACTCCCGCCAAGTGGAGTACGCCAAGCTGAGGCACCCCTCACCTTTCGTGGCCTCCCAGCCATGACACAGATGGAGTAGTGCCGGCACAGATGGAGTAGTGCCAATGGCAGGTGTACACGACAAATGTCCCGGGCAATTGGGGTGAAGGGAGCGGGATACAAGATGTTAACAGCACCGCTGCACCTGCAAGGCTTTATGTGACCCCGGTGATAAAGTGACGGGTCACGCAATGCTCAGGCACTCCAAAACTGCATTAAAACTGTGCACATAACCCCCGGTAGCCCACATGTGTGGAATTCACCTCCAGCAGTACGTGGTGGCACCCAGCAACACGAAAAACGCGTATGCATGGGACACGCAGGCTACTATGACCTCTAAAACGGTACGTGATACACAGGGGGGCCCGCAGTGGGAAAAATAGCATACGCGACTCACCGTCTGACTAGCATAATAATGAAAAACACGCGTACCCAAAACCCCTGCCAAAAGAAGAGATACATCCTTGATCCGCTGTGAAGCAGTGGTGGCGCGCAAAACAACATGAAGAAGTAGCAACACACACGTCAGTCTCCACGAAAGGCATGTACAGCGAACTGCTGGCCCCGCTCACCTTTAACCCATGCTGAGGGAAATGCCCACGTGGTCACGTCACTTATGTGCTTAGGGTCTTTCCTCGGATTACACGCATTAACACAGGGAAATGCAGTTTTTTCACGTGCTGATTCACTTTGCACCTGTCACGAGGGAAACGCCCGCGCGCGTAACGTCACAGATGCGCTTACGCGCTAAGGGCCTTTCCTTGAATTACACACTGACGTGCAGTTTTTTCACGTGCCAAATCACTCCGTATCAAGCTGGCCACGCGACAACACATGGAAGTCCATGCTCCTGCCCAGAAGGCAATTTTTGTGCCCCCCAGAGCCACAAGCCATCTGCTGCTGCCTGCCTGCCTGCTGCTACGGTGCCCTGCCATTTGGTGCCTGCACATCTGACATCTGCAGGGGTCCAGTTGCAGGGACCACCCCTGCTGGAACAGAAGACTCCCGACTGGTGTTCCATCACTCCACAGCCCAGCCCCAGGACCCAGTTGCCCACCCACACCTGCCTCGGGGGTTGCCATGTCCGACACAACACCTTCCGGCACCAATGGCAACCCCCAGCCAGAGAGGCAGAGGGCTGCCAGCTTCACTTACGATGAAGTTGGCATCCTGGTGGAGCAAGTCCTGGGGCAGTATGATGCCCTCTTTACACCATTGTGCGCCGACAAGGAAGGACAGAGGAGGATCTGGACGGACATAGTGGGTGCCATCAACGCGGAGGGGGTGGCACCCTGTGACTTGAAACACGTCCAGAAGCGCTTGGACGACTACAAGTCCAGGACCCTCAAGAAGGCTGGTGCCTCTTAGACGCAGAGGATGCAGTGGGGCGCCGGAGCCAGCTTACCAACCATCAGAAGAGGGTCTTGGAACGCATTCGCCCAGTGCTTCAGCACCAGATCCTCAGGATGCAGGCCCGTCTGGAGTCGAGCGGTAAGTGGCCATGCATTTTTGTGTGAAACAGTGCATGTTGCAGTGTGCTGGTAGTCAGCTACTTGTCTGTATGTGTGACATAGGCCATGTATGAATGTGTGTGTGTGCAGGGGCATCATGGTGCTGCATGTGAGACCAGTCATGCATGAACCACATGGATGGTGCATGTGTTGCAATGCAACATGCAGAGCAACATGCGGAATGCACACATGAATGCATGCCTGTCTCTGTTGTTGGTGTCACGATGCCTGCCCCCGGGAAACCAGGTTTGGCCCAACTACCCCGGAAGGAGGCATCATGCCATTTAATGCAAGCCCATGAACCCCAATTAGGGACTATTTGGGTGCAGTCCTGGCGCCTATGGCGCCAGGCTCATAAGTTCAGAATCAGTCCTGGTGCCATGGGCGCCAGGCTCATGGTCAAGGACTTACCTGAAGCAGACCATGCTGCTAACTTACCTGAGGCAGACCATGCTGCCAATGACCAGAAGTCAAATGAGGCCTAGGAGGGACTATTTTTCCCTAGGAACTATTTTTTTACTCGGGTGGGGCCGCGGAAGGATACTTACCTGGAACTACTTCCAAGGCTATTTAAACCACGTCCTGACAGCAACCCATGCTTCGCGTTACTCTGCACCTGCAGCGTAATGCTCACTGTGCCTGCAGCAGCTTCCAGTCTTCAGCCACGCCCGCCTGGATGTCGGAGCTCCTGAAAACCTGAAAAAAAGCAGAGGGAAGGTTAGAACCGGAGTTTTACCTGCAATCCTTACGTGAATCCTGAATCTTCTTGGCTCTGACCTAGAAGGAAGAAATCATCAGACCCGCGCTGCTTCGCATCCTGCAGCGCCGTGCGGGAACTCACCAGAAGCAATCCTCCTCATTCCATCGCGCTTTTCAGCATCCAGCGGCCGCTCTCCAACACCTGTGGAAATAAAGACAATAAGGTGAGCAAGGGAGCATTCCCAGACAATAAAGGCAATCCCCAGGACTTACCTGATACCACAGGGGGTACTTACCTCATCTCGGGTCGGCGCGGCCTCCACAGCTTCTCCGCCGTACCCCGGCCCCAAAGGGGAAACAAAAGCAACACAAAAGCGCAAGTAGGGGAAACCGAATTCCGCTACAGACTTACCTGGTTACTGCCGGAGGCCGCAATCACCGGAACCTCCACCGATTGAGCACCTGCAAAAGGAAAGGGTCACAGGTTAGACCAGGTCCTCATTATGAACAGAATCCATAAACACTTACCTGCATCTTACTGGTTGCCACTTGGAACTCTTCTCAAGAATTATTAAGACAACCTAGGGAATTTGGACAGAGTGAAGGCCAGACGTTTTTGAACTCTTTTTCAAACTATTTCCTTATGGAGTCAATACCGTTCTGCAACTCTCCAACATCTCACACCAGTGAAGTAACTGGTCATCTACGCGCCCCTGCGCTCGAGGCAGGATGGAGAGCTCATCTTTCCAAACTATCAGGTGAGAACATAGCAAGAGTTCGTAAGTAATTTGTGGGAAGAGATCGCAGGAGTGGGGGAAGGTGGGGTTGGCGTCCAGTCCCCGCAGGTGGCTAATTCCCTTTTCTCCATTACAGAAGAATATTCATACGGGCAAAACAAGCTAAGCTGGGTGGTCCGGTCCAGTCCATCATTTCGGCGCCCCGTGTGTCGCTGGAAGAGGTAACAACAGCCCAGTTCAGATCGATGCCCCGTGGACACCAGGTGAGCGTAACAGAACACGAAGCCTACCCACAAAAGGCCACCTGGGCGTTATGGAGACCTCAGAAACGGATCAGTTAGCCCAATTATTAGGGGAGCTAAGAGCTGAAGTGCACTCCGCCCGCCAGGAAACTAATGCCCTTACAAGGGAACTGATAGTTTCAAAGGAACGGACAGATGATTTGGCCAGACAGTTATTGCAAAACCAGGCGGGGCAAACACCACTACCTGGACTCGGGGTTAGTCCAGCTCCTGTACCATCAAGTAACCCAGTACAAATAAATTTGGCAGGAACTGTTCCATTGGCTCCACCCAAACGTTTTGCCGGAGACCCTAAAAGGTTTGCCGTATTGATGAATCAGTGCTGCTTACACTTTTTATGCAGACCTGCAGCATTCCCAAGTGATCAAGCCAAGGTAGCCTTTGTACTGTCCTATCTCAGCGGCAGTGCAGCAGATTGGTCCATTCCTCTAGTTAATCAGGATGACCCAATTCTTCGGGATTTCCAGGGGTTTCAAACAAGCATGGAAAGACTTTTTGCCCGACACTCCCAGGGTCAGGCCCTGGATAACGAACTTTTGTCCCTACGACAGGGGAATCAGGATCTTCTTTCTTACATTGCAACCTTTAATAGACTAATAGTAGAAACCGAATGGCCTGAAGTTAAACGAATCACATTGTTCCATCGAGGGCTTCGAGGAGAACTCAAAGATGTCTTGGCCCAAATTGTGAACCCCCCTCAAGATTGTGCGGAATACATCAACCTAGTGGTCCAACTAGATCACAGACTTCAAAATAGGAAGGGCGATCGAGCCAAGTTTGAGAACCGAGTGTTGGTCAAGACCCACGTCAGTTCCAAGGGAGCAGAAGCCTCAGAACCTATGCAAATCGGTGGGGTGAGAGGACCCTTGACTCAAAAAGAGAGAGAAAGGAGACAACAATTGCAGCTATGCTTATATTCCAGGAATACTGGTCATTTTCTGCAGAACTGTCCTATAAAACCGCCTAAGAAGGTCGTGGGAGCAGCAGATAAAAACTCTGACTCGGGAAACGATCTCGCCCGGCAAGCGTAGAGGTCCGCTTGCCGAGCTTAAAGAAGGACACTCAGACCTTGCATTTAATCATTCCAATGGTCCTCGTAGATCCAGAACAGCCATCTCGGATGCATGCGGTAAAAGCATACGTTGATAGCGGAGCCATAGGAAACTACGTGGACCGTGAATTGGCTTCCAGGATGAACCTACCTCTCACCCAAAAAACCACCTTAGATGTCATCACCATAGTTGATGGAACGGAAATTGCCTCTGGTCCCGTAACTCACTCCACCACAGAGATGACTTTGCTGGCGCAGGATGGGCACCGAGAGGCTTTGGTGTTTGATTTAATCAAGGCCCCGCAGTTCCAAGTAATACTGGGGATACCTTGGTTGGAAAAACATAATCCCTGCATTGATTGGCGAGAGAAGAGAATCACCTTCCCAGAATGTGCGCACACCTGTTACCCCAGGAAATCTCAGAACACAGCCCTGGCTTCTGTAACCCCAGCTGCCATGCACTTACCTGCGGAATATCAAGAGTTTCAAGATGTCTTCCAAAAAGAACAGGCAAACACCTTACCTCCGCACAGATCGTATGATTGCCAAATAGATCTCATCCCAGGCGCACAACCCCCTTGCAGCAGAATCTATGCCCTTACGGAGCCCGAAAACCTTCACCTACACCAATACCTGGACCAGTACCTTGCTAATGGTTTTATTCGCCCGTCTAAGTCCCCTGCATCATCCGCTTTGTTCTTCATGCCCAATAAAGAAGGTGACTTCAGAACATGCATAGACTATCGCGCACTGAACCAGATAACCATTCAAAATCGGTACCCGTTGCCTTTGATCCCAGAATTACTAGACCAAGTGAAAGAAGCTTGCATTTATACTAAACTCGACCTCCAGGGGGCATATCATTTGGTACGTGTCAAAGAGGGCGACGAATGGAAAACAGCTTTTCGCACTAAGTACGGACTATTTGAGTACCAGGTGATGCCTTTCGGACTGTGCAATGCACCAGCAGCCTTCCAGTTCTTCATGAACAATGTCCTTAGAGAACTCATTGATGTTTGCGTTGTCGTTTATATTGATGACATCCTAGTATATTCTTCATCAGAGTCTGATCATATCAAACACGTCCGAGCAGTTTTAGAAAAATTACGCCAGCACAAACTTTATGCCAAATTGGAAAAATGCGTTTTTCACACCACCGAAGTGGAATTGCTAGGATTTATCTTAACCCCGAGAGGAATCAGGATGGATACACGAAAGGTGGATGCAATTCTCAAATGGCCTTCGCCAAGTTCTGTCAAAGGTGTGCAAAGCATGCTCGGCTTTGCCAACTTTTACCGCAGGTTTATCCCACACTTTTTGCATATTGTTCATCCCATTACGGCGCTCTTACGAAAAAACAACGCTTTATGTGGACAGACGAAGCAGAAAGCGCCTTTTAAGAGCTAAAGGCTAAATTCACATCTGCACCAGTGCTAAGGCACCCACGTCCTGAACTCCCGTACATTGTGAAGACTGATGCATCCAGCTTGCCAATGGGAGCCGTCCTCTCTCAAAAGCACCCCAAAACTAACCAGATTCACCCAGTGGCCTTTTGGTCAAAAAAGTTCTCGATTCCTGAATTAAACTATGCCATTACTGATAAGGAGCTGTTAGCTATCAAGTCCGCCATCAAGGCTTGGCGGCATTACCTACTCGGAGCCAGACATACCATCACAGTCATCATCGATCACCGAAATTTACAATATCTAAAGACAGCTAAGGTCCAGTCTCCTCTCCAACTCCGTTGGGCACTATTCTTCGCTGAATTTGATTTTGTAATAACCTATCGGCCCGGTTGTAAGAATGGTAAAGCAGGCGCCTTATCCCGAATAGGGATGGGAGAAGCAGAAGTGACCTTGGAACCCGTACCTATAATTCCTGAACAGCGAATTCTTGGCATGGCATCTGTACAGACGCTGGAAGACATTCAAGGAATTATCTGACAACTCTTTGATCCTCTTGCCTTACAAGACTGGGCTAAGAAAGGCCCAGACTTCTCCATCACCAATGAGCTACCATATTACCGAGGACGTCTATTTCTGCCACAAAAGGAACTACAAGAGCTAGTCGTCTCTCGTTACCATGACACGTTAATGGAGGGGCATCCTGGTATTACAAAAACGGAAGCTAAAATCAAGAAACAATTTTGGTGGCCCACCTGGCGAAAGGACATTAAGTCGTTTGTCCTATCTTGTGGCATTTGTGCCCAAAACAAGAGTCAAAAAAGAAGACCAGCTGGTCTATTACAACCTATGGACATCCCACCGATTCCTTGGCACACCTTGCCATTAGACTTTATCACGGACTTACCCCCCGTGCTATGGTTTCAACACTATCCTAGTTATTGTGGATCTTTTTTCTAAAATGGCCCACTTTATTCCATTAAAAGGGATACCTTCAGCTGCAGCCCTGGCCTAGGAGTTCCTTGAAAACATTGTTCGCCTACATGGCTTCCGATCCGTGTCAATTTCCGACCGAGGGAGTCAATTCATCTCACACTTCTGGAGAAAATGTTGCCAACTGGCACAAATAGATGTTAGGCTTTCAAATAGTCACCACCCCCAGACCGATGGTCAAACTGAGAGGACCAATCAGACTCTTGAACAGTACCTGTGTTGTATGCTAGATCAGTCTGAGAGCAATTGGAAAGACATCTTATGGATCGCTGAATATGCTTACAATAATTTAGTACACTCAGGAACTGGACACAGCCCCTTTTATACTATATATGGACATCATCCTCGAACCTCGGACTTGGATTCGCTCCAACGTTTCGAGATGCCTGCAGTAGACCATCTCCACACCGTCATTACACAAACCTTCAAGGAAGCAACAGAACATTTACAGAGAGCTAAGGATAAATACAAGAAAAACGCTGATCAACTTAGGAGAGAAGCACCACAATACCAGATAGGAGACGAAGTATGGCTATCTACTAAACACATCCCACTCAAGGGAACACAAACCTTTAATCCTAGATATTTGGGACCCTACTCGATCAAGACCATTATCAATCCAGTGGACGTCAAGTTGGACCTGCCCACCCATATGCAAATTCATCCCGTCTTCCATGTCTCTCTCTTGAAACCAGTCCAACCAGGAACTAGATTAACCAAACCACCAGATCCCATCCTCATTGACGGGGAACCTGAATTTGAAGTTAAAGACATATTGGACTCCAAGAGGGTTAGGTCAAAACTCTTTTACCTAATCGATTGGAAAGGATACGGACCCCAAGAAAGGTCCTGGGAAAGTAGTGACCATGTGCACGCACCCCAATTGGTGAAGAAATTCCACCGGGAGTTCCCTAACAAACCAAAGCCCAGAGGAAGAACGACTTTAGGAGGGGCCTTGAGGGGGAGTGCTGTCACGATGCCTGCCCCCGGGAAAACAGGTTTGGCCCAGCTACCCCGGAAGCAGGCATCATGCCATTTAATGCAAGCCCATAAACCCCAATTAGGGGCTATATGGGTGCAGTCCTGGCACCTATGGCGCCAGGCTCATAAGTTCAGAATCAGTCCTGGCGCCATGGGCGCCAGGCTCATTGTCAAGGACTTACCTGAAGCAGACCATGCTGCTAACTTACCTGAGGCAGACCATGCTGCCAGTGACCAGAAGTCAAATGAGGCTTAGGAGGGACTATTTTTCCCTAGGAACTATTTTTTTACTCGGGTGGGGCCGCGGAAGGATACTTACCGCGGACTGGAACTACTTCCAAGGCTACTTAAACCACGCCCTGACAGCAACCCATGCTTTGCGTTACTCTGCACCTGCAGCGTAATGCTCACCGTGCCTGCAGCAGCTTCCAGTCTTCAGCCACGCCCGCCTGGATGCCGGAGCTCCTGAAAACCTGAAAGAAAGCAGAGGGAAGGTTAGAACCGGAGTTTTACCTGCAATCCTTACCTGAATCCTGAATCTTCTTGGCTCTGACCTAGAAGGAAGAAATCATCAGACGCGCGCCGCTTCGCATCCTGCAGCGCAGCGCGGGAACTCACCTGAAGCAATCCTCTGCATTTCATTGCGCTTTTCAGCATCCAGCAGCCGCTCTCCAACACCTGTGGAAATAAAGACAATAAAGTGAGCAAGGGAGCATTCCCAGACAATAAAGGCAATCCCCAGGACTTACCTGATACCACAGGGGGTACTTACCTCATCTCGGGTCGGCACGGCCTCCACAGCTTCTCCGCCGTGCCCCGGCCCCAAAGGGGAAACAAAAGCAACACAAAAGCGCAAGTGGGGGAAACCGAATTCCGCTACAGACTTACCTGGTTACTGCCGGAGGCCGCAATCACCGGAATCTCCACCGATTCAGTTCCTGCAAAAGGAAAGGGTCACAGGTTAGACCAGATCCTCATTATGAACAGAATCCATAAACACTTACCTGCATCTTACTGGTTGCCACTTGGAACTCTTCTCAAGAACTATTAAGACAACCTAGGGAATTTGGATAGAGTGAAGGCCAGGCGTTTTTGAACTCTTTTTCAAACTATTTCCTTACGGAGTCAATACCGTTCTGCAACTCTCCAACATCCCACACCAGTGAAGTAACTGGTCATCTATGCGCCCCTGCGCTCGAGGCAGGATGGAGAGCTCATCTTTCCAAATTATCAGGTGAGAACATAGCAAGAGTTCGGAAGTAATTTGTGGGAAGAGATCGCAGGAGTGGGGGAAGGTGGGGTTGGCGCCCAGTCCCCGCAGGTGGCTAATTCCCTTTTCTCCATTACAGAAGAATATTCATACGGGCAAAACAAGCTAAGCTGGGTGGTCCGGTCCAGTCCATCATTTTGGTGCCCCGTGTGTCGCTGGAAGAGGTAACAACAGCCCAGTTCAGATCGACGCCCCAGTGGACACCAGGTGAGCGTAACAGTTGTACATTGATGGGGTGTGAGAGATGGGTGCTGCGGTCAAGGTCATGTATGGTGTACATGTCAATTTGTCTGACTAGCGTGTGTGTGATTTGTAAACGCCATGGATGCATGACACATGTCCCTGACAATGTTCTGATTCACTGATGCAGCCTAGTCATCCTTGTCTCCACTGTGCCTGGGGTGTACGAGGCCAGATGGATGAAACTACAGTGATGTGTGTGCATGTGATCAGTATGACCCATGATGCATGTGAGTTTCAAACCACCATTGTATGTTTCAACAGTTCCTTGGCCATGTCTGCAAATGTTCTTTGCATGCACCATGCCTGTTTCTGCATGTGTGTTTCCTGCACTGACCCATGTGTTGTGGAGGGACATGATGGAAGTGACGTTTGACAGTGCCACTCATGTGCTATTGCTTCTTGTCTAGGGGACTATTGTACAGTACCCTGATGCTTGTGTTCTATGTCTCCCTCTACACAGCGGCGAGTGAAGAAGAGGGCGGAGACGGCGCTGTGGAGCAAAGCGGTGGGGATGCCTCCACTGGCCGGCGATGCAAGGCCCAGTGTCCCTCCCAGGAATTACCACCAACCGGGAGCGAGGGGACTGGTGCTGCGCCTGCCACTACGGCTGCAGCGGAAGGGGTGGGTGAGTCCCCACAGTGGCTTGCAACGGCGGAAGATGGTGTGGAGCCATCTAGGTTGGTGGTTTGCACAGAGGAGGAGGAGGCCTCTACTGAGCCGCACATGGGGCCTGGTGGGGGTGGTACCACTGGTGCAAGTAGTGCAGTCCACGGGCAGGGGCAGGAGGCAGCACAGGTCGCCGTGGAGGGGCCTGTGCATGTCACTGTCCCTGACACTGTGACTGCACCACCATGCACCAGCAGGGATGCCCCATCCCAGGCCCGTCCGCAGGTAGGGTGGTGGTTAACGTCATCTGACACTCCTCTACCTACAGACGAGGGGACCCGTGACCGTATGGAGACCGTCCTGATTGGTGTCACATTGCGTACGCGTGACATTCGTGATGACGCGTGTGCTTCCTCGGGGGAAGAGCTGCGTGCCAATGTGGCCCAGTTGGGAGGGGCCATGGTCGGGGGTTTCATACATGTGTCGGGCACTCTGATGGCCCTCTCCACCTCTGTGGAGACTATGCGCCAATTGTTCTCCATGCCGTCTTCTGGCCCAGATGCCACCAGGGCCCCCTCTGGACCTGCTCCGATCAGCACAGCCAGCTCGGTGGAGATTGCATCCCTGCCACAGTCGGGAGTTGGAGGTCCAGCAAGTGTACCCCAGCAGATGGAGGATGTGCCAGCATCATCGGGCAGGGCACGTGCACGATGGCGCCGTTGGATTCCATCAGCCTGGATGCCGTCGTGCTGGCAGAGGCAGTTGCATCAGAGGCAGTGGCAGGCTCAACGTGGGAGGCATCATGGCTCGGGCCATCAACAACAGAGGGGCAGGCATCGGCCAGAGGGCAGGAAGACCCTGGAATGGGAGTGTCTTCCGTGTGGCAGCAGTTGGGCCAGCGGATAGATGCGGAGTGGCGGCGGGCAGAGGAGGCACGGTTCACTATGGTCAGGGCGGAGAACTCCATGCATAGGGTGCTGAGGCGGGCTGAGTGCCTCGAGGGAATTTGCAGGGAGTTGGAGGTGAACATGGTGTTGTCCCTGTGAGACCTCAGGGCTAGGGAACAGACCCGCCTCCAGGACGTTGAACAGGAGTTCGATAATGCCCTGGCCTGGGAAATCGTCTAGTGAGCCGTAGGACTTGCCCACCGCCATTGTATATAGTTAATTAGTGTTAGGTTTCATTTATGATTTTCTTTCATTTGGGGCGCTTGGACTATGCCCCACCTTTTTGTAGATAGTACTTTATTAGGTAGGGTTTTTTGTAGGTTTCCTTTCAATAGTTGGGCTTATGGACCCTGGATTTGTTCTTTGTATATAGTTGAAGACTGCATTTCCCATCACTATTTTTTTGTTCACCATGGAGCAATGGATTATTCTTATTTTTTTTCTTTGGATTTGGTTTGCTGGACTTTGGACCCATTTAATTTGGATTTACTTGGATTCTGCTGACAGGTGCCCGTCAATGCTGGGTGGGTGGGGGTTCGGGGGACATGAGTCAGGGCTCACTAGTGCATGGTGCCACGTGGGCTGGCTGCGGGGCATGCCCAGGGTTTATGGGCTGCCTGCAGGGCATGGCCAGGGGGTGCAGGTTAGAACCCTGTGGTGTGGGTAGCCTGTGGGCCATGGCCAGGGTGTATGGGCTGCCTGTGGGGCATGGCCAGGGGTGCTGGGTAGTCCCCTGTGGTGTGGGCTGCCTGCAGGGCCTAGGTAGGGAGGAGAGGGCACACCTGGGAGGACCCACACTGCCAATTCGCGTCTGGTACTCCCCGCGCAACCCAGGAATACACGTACCCCGCTCGCCAAGCGAAATCACATGTAAAGCTCCACGTGCACCCCTCAGAATACAGTACCCCTCTCGCGATGAAGAAAGGGACTCAGACAACCTTACTGTTTTCACATCATACATCAGAACCTTTAAGTGTTGACAGGAGTAGTTATACTTACCCTCTTTCGCTCCAACTGCTCAACTGAAGGAATCCCCACCCACTTACTGCAGCAGCATTTCCGGTAAAAGTGGGCAGTGGGGTTAAAACCAGAGTCCCCTTACTCTAGGAGTTATTCTTTCCTTTATTTTATTTTTAAACAGACCTTAACCCTGCAGAGCTTTCTGGTTTCTTTATAAACTCCTCTCCATAGCCTTAAGTGTCTGATGCTTGTTAGGCCACACCCCCTTGATGAGCCCCAGCTGTATGGCCTCCAGGCATCCGCCCAAGGTAGTCCTTTGTAGAGATCAGCATCCTCTCCCCCTAAGGATCTGTTACCTAAAAGGATGCCTGGCGGGGGGCACCAGCTACATGTTTTCAGTTGGTGCTGCCTCTCGTCAGCATTTGACGAGGGGCAGCAGCACCAATAATGCTCAAAAGGTGAGGCTGCTTGAAGCCAAGGCCTTTTTTCTGTAAGCCTGAAGATCCCTCGAACGAGTGGGAACTACAGCCTTTAGAAAAAAAGCCCTCACCCTCCAGCAGCCTCACCATTTCTTCTGTAATGGTGGCACTGAACCACATTCATCTCTTGATTAAAAAGATGCGTTGCAGGTGCCAGCATTATCATTATAAAGAAAATATAACCAATTCTGAAGCCTGAAGCTCTCACACATGAGTGAGAGCTTCAGGCTTTGGCTTTAGAAAACAAAGCCTTGTCCTCTAGCGGTTGGGCTGCCAGGGGGCATTAGGGGCCCCTACATGGCCTCACATCAGACCTATATTTCAGAGCATGCTGGGCTCTGCCCCTGCTAGCCCCAGCCACTTAAATCCTTGCCGGATTAAAGACCGGCTCTACTGGTGAAGAAAAACCTCCATAAGAGGGTTAATGTTTCCCCGACCCCGCCTGGTGTTTGAGTGAGTCTGTAAAAGCAGACAACAAAAAACAGCCATAATGGGTCACATAGATACTTTTGTGATGTATCCTGAGGGTGCAGAGAGGTGTCTGGGGAAAGGATGCAAACATCCTGTCATGAAGTAAGGATGTCGATGACAAAGGGCAACAACGGCTAATATCAGAGTCAGATTTAACAGTGGGAAAAGGGACAAATGCCCCCCCTCCAAACACCCCGCACCTTCCCACCAGTCTACCTTTCTCACCACAAAGACAAACAGCCTGTGCTGCACAGGGCCTCCCACTGAGGTATTTACCTTTTTAACAGGCACAGCAAGCAGGCGGTTATGTGATTAGTGTTGCAACAGGTGACAGAGCATGTTAAATGTGTCCCTAAAGTTCATTAATGTCGCAGTTATGATAGCCATTAACTCCTCCCGCCCTAAGCTCTGCCTATCCAGGGCCTCTGTCAATGTTCCCTACAGGGCCTGTTTGCCTTAAATCTGCCGCTGGTTAATATATGTGTCTTCTCTTGATGTCACAAAAAGAAGCCAGGGCAGACCAGTTATGATGTAATAGTAGGACGATTAAAAGGATATATTGTTCTTTTAATGATATGCTTATGGGGTTAACCTTTGTAATATAAAGACACACAAAAAAGTCAAATGCTGCAGAACACAGTTCTTCTTTCCAAATGCGTTTTCCATACAGAAACAGTATTAAGGAGAGGTCTTCACACGGTGAGCATTTAACGTTGCTATATTTAGTTCGAAGCGTTAGCACCAACCCCAGGTTCCAGCCCCTCATCTTCCCCCTGCCCTTCAGTCCTCCACTTTTAAATCACTGCGTTCTACATCCCTAACAACCTAAGCCATAGAGTCAGAATTCTTCCTGGCTCTCTCCATGCTCTATTGCTGCAATATCCTTATGTATCTGCATGCATAGTCCACCTTGGTATACTATTGATTCAAATGTAACAACAAGCATTCCGCTGACAAAAAAAGCTTTCCATAAAGTGAACTTGTTCTCTCTGTCACAATGGCAACCGATGCTCGCCAGAAGAACTCACGCGGCGCCGGGGACTCCGAGCCCAGGTTCTAAACAGACACACAAAAAACCTTCCAATTTTGTGTCGCCCTTTATCTATCACACCCTAGAATAAGGTTTCATTCCGAGAATCTGCACCTTTGCTGTTGTGTGAAGGAACATAATTGCGCAAGCATTGCTCTGTTGGCACCCCACATGATGGGCAAGAGCAGAACATCCTCACAAAAGTGAACATTTCATAACCGCATTGCACCAGGATTAAATCACAAACCTACCCTGCAGGCACGCCCACTGCAAAGCCGGCCTCTCATTGGAAGAAATCTCCAGCAGCTGTAAGATGGGAAAGCGTGGTCAGCTATTACTCAGTTCTTGACTTTTTTTTTTTGCAAAAGCCTGAAGACATTACCTGTCTGAGAATCTTGCTCAATATATTCATTGATAATGACTATCGAGACACGTACTGCGATGCATAAGATTAAACAAAACAAATGGAAACAAAAGGAATTCTCAGAGGAAATGCAAACATTGCACATGCCAATATAAACTGTGTAGACCTAATCAATGTTCACCAATCTTTCAGAATTTTTAATATTGTCTGAAGTTGGAATACATGTGGATAATTTTAAAATATGTACGGATTTGGAAAGGCAAGCTTTTATCTGTTAAAATGCATTAAACTGTCTGTCAGGACATATATCTCAAAATCTCCTCCCCTTATTTAACCACTTACCCACAGACACACACATTTGTTTGCACAAATGCAACTTCATTCACATGTGTACATTTTGTCACTGCTCACAGAGCCGTCTGAATCTGGGATAGGAAACCGCTGGATGTTGTTTTAAGTACATATGGGCCCGATTCATTGAATATTTTGCACGGTGCAAAGTGACTTTGCACTGCTAAAATGTGACTTTGCACTGCCCACACCTACCCTGATTCATGGAACTGTGCAAATTGTTTTTTTGCCGTGCAAAGTCACTTTGCACAGCAAAAATACACTTTGCACTGCGCCACCCTGATTCATGGAGCAGTGCAAATTTGATTTTTGCCGTGCAAAGTGTAAGTGTGAGGTGTATTTTTGCCGTGCACTTATTACTATACACTTTGCACTCTTCCATGAATCGGGTTATTTGTTGGCAGTGCAAAGTCACTTTGCACCAGTTAAAAGTCACTTTGCACCGTGCAATAAATTCCATCAATCAGGCACATAGTTTGCCTGCAGTGTTTTTCGGAGGAGCCCAAAACTCATAATTTTCGATGGAATGCTCAACTTTCACCCCATAGTTACAGTTTCTTTACAGGAAAATGTGCATGCTTCCATGACGTTGTAAGTCCTATTAGGCACGCTTGTGCTCACACACTACACTTACACATTCAGTAACATATTCGCAACCAGACGTACAATTTTTAACTGAAAAAAAGCAACGTGTTAAGAGAGTCAAGTGGTTCTATAACTTCTGTGATACCTGGAGTCAATCCTGCCGTTTCACTTTAGATTGTTCGTATTCAAGTTCCGTTTGGCCGTTTGTAGGGTTTTTCTGAGCAATGGGTGCACTACATGTTAAAGGTATTTATATTGCGCACTGTCACCAAAGGAGTTGGTTGGGGGGAGGTTAAGTTAGTCGGGTGAAGAGAGAGAGGGAGAGTGAGAAGAGTGATGTGCTGTTGGCGGCTTCAGCTCGGTTTTCACCGTGCGCTGAGCAATCGAATCAGAACGAGGCCTTGTGTGCTGTTGGTGCATTGTATGTGTTGTTTGTTGTTGCAGTGTGGTGAAGTGTGTGCGGTTTGCTGGGCGAGGGATGGTTGTGTGGGTTTTCAGACGAATTAGGTAAGTAGAGATTTGAAGTTGGGTTAGTGGGTTGTAAATCCTGGTTCTAGCCGATCTTGTTATATTGAAGTGCCATTCCTGTGGGTACGCTTAGTAGCTGGTTGTGTTTCTTGGTCATCTGGTCGTTAGATTAGATGTCATGGTGTGTTCCTGGTTGTATTATATGGATCTTGGGTTGGTGGAGCTGGTTAAGTCTAGTATTCCCATTATGGTGTTGGTGCTGTGGGTTGGCCGCCCCCTACGTTACGTCGCTGTCTATATTGATGGTGGTCTGCTGGGCTTGGGCCTAATCTGGGCCAGGGTACTATTGGTGAATCGTCTTTGATCTTCCATCTTGGTCTTACATAATATTTGGTCATTAGTGTCGTCTTGTTGTGGCTAACTCTCAATTTGTGGTTTGATACGTCGTTGAATGTCTTCCTTGGATTCTGTGTGTAGTTGATAGATTGTTGGGGTCCGGCATCAGTGTCTTCACTCATCATTGTTACCAGGTATGTATGTGACCCTGTGGGCATTCTTCTAGTTATGCAGTGACAAGCCACTATTTGAGCAGTGTCTTGAATAGTAGGTGGTTTCTTGTGTTGCGTACACTTAGTAGTTGGCGTAACAAATTTGGCTATACTTAGTTTGAGGAATTGGTTAGTTCTATTCAGACAGACAGGCTACACCAGGGATACAATGAGGGATAAAATGGAAGACATAGGATGAAGCGACATTACAGAGAGAGGGATAACAACAAAGCCATTCAGCTGTTGGCGAGGAACATGGTGAGCGTTTACACGAGGGAGGGATCAAGCGAGGGGCCAAAGGATTAGGTTTTTCATATCTATGTTTAAATTGAATAGAGTAGCATGTAAGTCTGTGGAACCAGGTTAGCAGTTAGTCGTGAGCATAGGCTTGTCACATTATAGCAACCAGTTCTACTTAAATGGAGTTTATTTTGGTGCCATCTAGCCCAAAGACATTTTCTGATATTGACAAGGAGATGAGTAGCAAGTGAAGGCAGAATTTGATGGAGTGTGGTGCTGGCAGGGCAGATGTTCAGCCTTGATCACAGGATGTCCCAGAAGGGCAGGAAATATGGAGGATAGAAGGAAAAAGTGGGGACAAAATGCTGGTAAGAGACATCTATGCAGTGTACATACATTCACAAGGAAGTGCAATTGAAAATACGAGACATGATCAAGAGTGAGCAAAGGAAAAACAAGAGGAATAACGATTAACACAGGACAAGTTCTCCTTCCAGATTGATAGGCATAGCTCCAGCAGACATTCCATTGCAGGGTGAGGGTGGGTGATTGAGGGCCCAATTCATGGAACAGTGCGGAGAAATCCTGCAAGGGCCGTGCACTGAGAAGGACACTGTGCGAGCCTGTGCACAGAATGAAAAATGCACACTCCTCGTATTAATGGGATTTACAGCACCAAGTAACTGTAATCACAAGTCGCTGCTGGAATGTCCCCGAACACCCACACGCAAAGCAAAAACAGCCAGAAAAGCTACCTTTGCGTGCTCCTCCAGGTGCAAATAGACGCACTCTTCAAAAAGTCTGTGGAGTTCCCCGCAAGCAGGCCTGAATCCCATAACTGTTTCTGGCACCCCAACAACAAGCGTATAAAAAAACATAACTTGGTAATTACGCTGGAAATCTGCGTGCGAACCCCCATAATCATTCCTGCACCCCACTAAACAGCATACGCACATCCCTAAGTTAGATCGGAACGTGTTTTAGTACACACACCCCAAAATCCGACATGCTCTGCGTGGAGTTTCGCGCAAGGCCCTCGACGGCTGGCACATACATGCCAAGCTTGCAGGAAAAGTATTGTGCATTCGATTCCATGAATCAACAAACGCAGATTTGTGTGCAGTTTGGCGCGCAATACCCTATTTTCCACGCAAATAATTCCATGGATCGGGCCTGATTGTCTGCCCACATCCAGGGATGCACAGCTCGTTGGATAGTCATGCAATAGTGAAAGTTCTAGGTACTCACTGTAAGTGGAAATCACCATCACCATGCAGAAAATAACACAAGAGCTCCGGCTGAAGTGTAGGGGGAAGAAAGCTGCCAAACAAGCAGCACGTTTTCAGGGATGTTACAGTCATCCACAATGACACATAATGTAGCTGAGCTTCAGGCATAAACGCATAATTTACACTTACAATCATAATACGGACGACTGTGCTTACACACTAAGAAAAACATGGTCATGCTATATAATCCTTCATCCATATCACTTTCTTTACAGAGTAGAAAAATACATTAGTTTGTCAGGTATCTGGTCTGATACAGTAGCATTGTGAGTGAATCAGGTGCTTTTGAGATATTAATTAAAACTGTAAATCAGGGGTCCGGATCCCAGCAGATCTGACTCAACCATTCAATCTTCCCAAGTTGATAAATTCAATACCATTAAATGGGTAATAGTAACACCTCCTATACAAATATACTGGTAACATTACAAAAAACAAACAATGTTATAATTATTTCCTAAAGATTATTAAAGATTATTAAGGATTTGCAGTTACATTGATGCACAGAAATCACTCTTTGGCTGAAAAGGTTGGCTAGGCCTTTTTTAAGTGTATTTATTTACATATTTATTGGATATTTGTATGGTGCCTAGACACAGGTGTTGCAGGTGTCACAAGACAAGATGGGGCACCAGGGGGACATGGGAAATCATAAGAATACAACAAAAAGAACAAGCTGTAGTCTTGCTATGTAGAGCTCCTTCTCAGAGACAGGCAGCCTCATTAGGAGTATGGAGGTAGCCATGGTGCTATTAGGGCCATGGCTGCCTCCATACCGCAATCCGGGCCCGGGTTCCTCGAATGAGCAATTACTGGGCCATCGCAACCTTGGCGGACCCGGTAATTCCCTGTCCGAGGAACCCGGACCCGGTCCATCCCCATTCCCATTCGAGCCCCCATAGGGCTCAATGGGAATGGGGATGGAGCTAACAACGGGCCCGTTAATGACGGGCCCATTGTTAGCTCCCAGGTCCCCTCGCGGGACCCGGTAAGGATGCCTGGTTTTTGCAGGCGCCCATTGCGGGTCCCGCAAGGAGACCTCGTAATAGGGCGGAACGGGTTTACCAGCACTGGCACCTTTACCGGTGCCGGTAAACCCGTTCCGCCAACCTTATAGTGAGGGCCAGGATATCCTTCAATCCATAAGGGGTAGCAGTCAAACTTGTGCTTATACATTAATACAAAACAATGGAAATGAAACAGATTTCCCCAATAAAAGTAAATCATAAAACTTCCCTTTCCAAAAAAAAAACCAAAACAAAGATATTGATAGAGCTGATAACTGGTGACCATTCAATTAGTTAATTGTTTGCAGCTGAAACCTGCATTCGTCCTGACGGTGAAATAATACAAGCAGCTTACGTTAACCTTTTATATTTCCAAAGTTAATACATCAAAAACATTCAAATTAGATAATATTAGCAACTAGGAACACTTGGATGGCATTATTGACTGACGCTGGGCCAATCAACTAATGGTATTGACTAGAGTACCAACTCATTTCTCTTCCTTGTCCGAGTCCTCACTGTATGAAGCATGTGTCTGCTACACAGAAAAATACCACATTGTTGCAATCAAGAATCTGCCCACGAAGGGTGACTTCTGCAGCAGTGAGGTATGAAGACACCACATACCCATCATACCAAATGTATTTTCTTCTCTTCCGACATATGATTATCAGGGTAGAATTTGGGGTAGTTGTTCCTCTTTTGAGGTGCTACCTGCTAATGAATCTAAATGAAGTTCCAGCCCTCCATATTGCCCGTCTGAACCTTGTCTGGCTGTGAAAAATGGAGCACGTATTTGTCATAAGATGCCCCGCCTTGAAGGTTTATTTGGTGGAGACACAATCCCCCCTCACCACAGCGGAACATCATGAAAAAACCTATGGATTTCATTACAAAGAGGTACAAGTTCAGGGGCTTCAGGCGTTCAGGATGCAAGTGAGGCTCAGGGGAAGAGCCAGAAGCTTGGTGGGGCAGTTTAGGGGAAGGCAGCATTGTTTTACCAGCATTATCCCAGGTAAGACTTTCTTTTCTTTATCTCTTGATCACTTGTGTGCCACAGCAGATGCTACGTGCAGTGGAACAAAGAGGATCCTCCCATTCCTCTTCCTGAAGAAGGGATTGTTGATCATACAGGTCTCGCTCTCACTCCAAGGGAAGTGATAAAAGGTGCAGGAATAAGACACAATGGGCCTCATTACGAAGAATGCGGTAGAGGGTTAATGGCGCCGGTAGAGCTGCCGGCACCATTAAACCTCTACCGCCTCATTACGAGGTCTGCTCACGGGTCCCACTAACGAGGTCTGGTAAATCCAGGCACCCTTAGCGGGACCCGCTAGCAGACCAGAATGCTAACAACGGGCCCGTCATTAACGGGCCCGTTGTTAGCATCCTCCCCATTCCCATTGAGCCCTATGGGAGCTCACATGGGAATGGAGATGTACCGGGTCCGGGTCCCAGGAAAGGGAATTACCGGGCCCTCCAAGTTTGGAATGGCCTGGTAATTCCCCATTCCTGTAACCCGTACCTGGTACCCGGTACCCGGTATGGGGGTAACCATGCTGCTAAAAGCGGCTTGGCTACCTCCATACTCGTAATGAGGCCAACGTTCCAGGTCACATTCCCAAAGCAGGAGCCTTTGGCAGCTGACTAGTACTTCTTGGCCCGTAAAAGCATGCCCTCACCATCGCAATCTCAGCAGTAGAGCTGAGGTCCATGATAATGGATAAAGTAAACTCTGCTATCAATAAAAGGATGCCCCTCCTCCAGCCCCCCAACTTTCACGCTTTCACTCTTACAGACAGCAGCAACTCTGGATTCTGCCACATATGGATCTCCAGCTCCGCACAGGTGGATGGCTGAAGAAGAAGGGGGGATGGCAGTGGTCGAAGTGTGCGAAAAGAAGTAGTGGAGCTATGTGCCCTGCTGGCCTGCCCCTGCTCCCCACAAACCCCATTGCCACAACCCCTCCCAAACACAATACACCCCCGCAAACACTTGCACCTGCTGTTTAAGGGAACGTTCAGTGCAGTACACTGAAAGTGAAGGTTTCAACTTCTTCCTACACTTTTATTTTAAAACAAAACCATTCCGGAACGGTTTCATTTTAAAATAAAAGTATAGGAGCTGTACAAGCTAATTAAAAAAAGTATAGGAGCACCGCTCCCGACCGCTCCCGCTCACTTCGACCACTGGGGGATGGCAGTAAAGTTTCTGAAGAAGGAGATTGTGGAAGCTATTGCCAGATATTATATTCTTCATAAATTGTACTTGAAGGATATTACACACATATTGGTCCCTGGGGTGTCACCGATGCACACAGTTGTGTGGGATGTTTTCACCCATGCATCCGAGCCCTACCACAAAAACTGTGCCTTACTGGCATTGAAAACATCAGGATGGCCAGAACTTCCTAGAAAATGCACAGGGAAATGCATGAAGAATAGGCTGCCACCCATTTTTGCCTATGTTGTGGGCACAGAAGGGCACTGCCTAAAACCACCATTGGGCTACACACAGTAGCCTGAAACCATTGCAAAAGGGGCAATGCTGATTGCCAAAAGCAACCCATAACTATTGGGAATTCATTTTCTTCAGGTCAAATATGGCTAAATTATGGGCACAAAATTATTTTACTGCAGAACCACACCAGTGCCATGTGCTGAACCTGGATAATATACTTCCATGTAAGACCACTCTATTGAAATGCAGTAATTCAAGACAACTCAAAAATGGATGCAGTACCGACAAATTCCCCAAGGTGGCTCTAGCGGTCTAAACTCTGACAGGGAAACTGTATTTAGGAGTTGCAAGAGGGACAGGGACTTCAAAGCTTGTTAGTTAATTGAAAATCTAACCACCTGCTGTTCCCAGAGACAATCTGATTTGATTAACAGGCCAAAAGGCTGGGAAACCTTCTCACCTCAGAAAGCCCAGGATATCACATGGTTATGCTAACCAAATGCAAAGTGGTCCCCTGGTCTGTTGACCTTAGCTTGCTGGAGCCCACACAAAAGACCTTTTCCCTTGAATAGGATATGGTGATTTTGACTGTTTCCTGTCAACAAAGATCTGCCAGCCAGGAGAGACATGTGATCACTATCATCCCCAAACTTTGGGGGCGGACTCAAACACTGCAGTACTTTGAATTTAAAGCAAATATATATTTTACAGAAACACTGATAACTCTTGGTAACCAGATGACATAAATGTGAAATTTGGGGATCCTTAAAATGAAAACGTTGCCCATAATTCAAGCCCAAACTCCAATTTGTGTGATGTTCTGGGGCAAACCCCCGCTATTTATTGATACTACAGACTCTGTGTTTAAGCTAGAGACATGGGAATTTACTGGAGTATGTATGGACAGGCCGTGTATATGTGTCTAACTTTTAATGAAAAACCAATGTTGCATAACCCACTAAAATCGAAAATAAGTTTCCATTTCTTTACCCAAGCTCCTAGAAACGCCAGAGTCGGAACAGTGCCTACCTCATGTGATATATGATGTGTGTAGGTGTGTAGGTGATCTAAAAACAACTGTGTAATTGGGAAATATGTATTTGGATCAAATATAGATTTGTGTGTAAAGATGACAGGGGAGGGCCCTATGGCCATAAAATCTACCTCATCACTCTGACTTACAACTCAGTTCCCCCAATCATGGGAGAGGGGAGAATTGGGCCAATGACAAGTAGAGAGGGGCAGGCTTAGCTAAGCCCAGGCACACACCCATTTTCAAAACACATAAAAAGAGACTGCTGGGCAGGTAGAGACATTCAATTCCATTTGCTGCGGAGCATGCTGACCGACGACTTCACATCCAGAGATCCAACACTTAGACTTCCAAGCTAAACAGAGACTACAGAACTTTGAACCAAGAAGGCCCACTGAAAGCAACAGTATTTGTCAGCAGGCCTCAAAATCATTTGCAAACTATTCCGCAGCCGGGCGAGCTGTCTGAATTCTTTTGCAAGAACCTGTAGCAGTACCCAGAAAGCCGTATTACATCCAGAATCCAGAGAGGCTAGACCAGCAGAGCAGAGCTGACCCAGATCGCTGTGAGCAGAACCGGTGCCTGATTGACCCGCCGAGCAGACAGAACTGCAAATTTATATTGTGAGTACCTAGCAGAACTGTGCAGAACCAATCTCTTAGTTAAAATAATCTAATCCAAACTATTTTAACCTAAGTAGAACTGCCTCCTAGAAATCGTGTCATCTGTCATTTTTAAAGCTGCACAACTGTCACCTGTCAATTCTGAAGCTGCAAGCTGTCACCTGTCATTTTGAGTTTACTTTAAATCTGAAAATCTACCTTTATAAAATCGTCCGTATCTCTGGAACCGTTTGGACTAGGAACGAGATTTCCTCTGAAAGCTTAGATTCCAAGCATTCCAACAAGCCTAGAACCGACTTCCTACTCCTTATACTTTTTCCACCATCTCGATTTACGCACTTGCGAAATTTACCGCAATTTGCGATTTTCGCTCAATTTCTCCACGTGTCAAAATAGCAGCTCCATTCTTTCTTTTGTTAAAATCCGTTGCAACTTGGTAATAACTCATAGAGCATTGCTAAAGTGAGCCTGAACTAATACCAACACGCATCTCCCACTCACCCTGAATCTCTAGAGGGAATTAAAATCAGTTGGCACATTTTTTCATCCATTGCCATCACATTTAAAAAGCCTTTTGGGCCTGTGTTTCAAACTCCTACCTGTTTCCTCTAAGCTTGCTGTGGGGGAACTGAATTTCGTATTGTATTTGATTGCATTCCTGAGAACTGTGTGCTCCTCTTTCCATCTCCTTCCATTTCTTACATTGCATAGGGGAGGGGGGTGAATTGCCAGAGAAAAAGTGATTATCTTATCTTTTGCTAAAATCATATCAAGTATTTCTGTACTGCATTTTATTCCTCATTGCTTTTCCCTTGAAATCATAAAAGTATTTTTGCTACTTTATCCATCCTATACTAACTCCTCATTGATTGTAAAGAAGTGTGCTAGTGCCAGATTACCCATTGTTGATCAACATCATATGTCTAAGTGTACTATCAGATCTTATGTTATAGAAGTGTGATATATATATGGTTTAAAATTTCAAATAAACCTTTTAATTTGCAAAACAAACCTACTTCTTGGCTCAGTGGGGTCAGGGGGATTCTAAGAGGGGGGTGTTATACAAGGGTGGTCATCCAGAGTACTGAACTGAATATAAAAATACATCAATAAGGGTTTTCCTCAGCATCCCAGACTAGGCATTGATTTAGCTGTAGTGTTGATTGAATATCGCTTCCAGTTGCTATGTGTCTATCCTAAAGACTGGTTTTCCGGTGTTACAGAGTATCTGAAACTTGATCATGAGAGACTGGAAAGTGGCTGAAAAGGCTGCTGTGCAAAAGACTATGTCCAATCTCTATCCCTCCAGGGGCTTAGCTTGGGATTCACAGAGACTCTGAAGGTAAAGTCCACCCTCCCTTGTTTCACAGGAGGTATCTCTGCGGATAGAGAGGGTGTGGCTCCTTCACATCCTATGGACAAGAGAGCATTGCCAGCTCTGAGGTGGTTCATGAGTAGGAGCCAGCCTCTGGTAGTGGTGGGTATTGTAGTTGCACTCCCAGACAATTAATTTAATGCATTCAAAGTTACCTAAATTGTCATTGGGGGATACTGTTAAGTTTTCCACTGGAGCACCAGGACCGAGAATAGTGACCTTCCCCATGACTGGCCATGATGGAGAGTGAGAAGCGGCAGCTAGAGCTCCATTCACTTCGGGGCCATAGTTCTCGACTGGTTTGGTGCCTTCCACATCAAATCTGCCTGGGTCACAACACTATTAAAGAAAACCTCCCTTAACCCCTAGAGCTCCACAAACTAGAGCCTAGCCCAAGCCGTAGTCCAGCAGTTCCTGCAGCTAAACCACCTGCTAGGCAAAAGGCAAGCTGGCTTCTACCCTATGCAAAGCAAAGAAACTGCTCTACTGTACTTAAAAATACAAAGGGACTCCATCCGTGACTCCGGTAAATTAGCTACCCTCCTCCTGCTAGATCTGTCTGTGGTGTTCAACCTAGTCGATGATAACATCCAATACTCCCACCCCAGCCATCACTTCTACTTCTCTCTGTCAGTCACTTCGAGGATCAAATCCATTCTCAGTGGTCGCACCACGTGAATATTTTTTGGGCAATCAGCAGCTGATCCCATCCCCATCCGGCTAGGTGTATCACACGGGTTGTGTCTCTCTCCTACACTGTACAACACTTACACAAAATCGCTTTTTTGATCTCCTTGATTCCAGGGAGATCATCTACACAAATTTCACAGATGACACACAAACACTCATCCCTATCACAGATGATCACATCTTTGACTCGATTAAAACCAACCCATCAAAGTATACAGCACAATCCAAAGCTGGGTGGCCACTCACAACCTATGCTTAACTGTTGAAAAAAACGGTGCTCCTCATCATTGGCTCTCCACACCCGCATAGTCACCTGGATGCTACCTTTTCCTTCTTCTGTATTGACGGCATGATCATCCCTATTCTGAAACAAATAAAAACGCTGGAGCTTTACGTTGAAGCAGACCTAGCCATGACATTCAGATGAATGCCATAGCATCATCTACTGCCTACACTGCAAGACTGATCTGTCCGAGTACACAATTCCTCTCACTGAGCAACTACCTCACGCTTGCATGAGCCTTAGTACCCCGGTCTAATGGGCTGGGGTACTAATAGCAATAAGCCCCACGCCGGCGGGCCATTGCCGCATAAGGTAATGCCCCCAGGGCCTTTGTTAAGGCCCTCACTATGCTCGGGCCTGTAACTATGGGCCCCAGGGGTATTACCTTAGGTGGTTTGGCCCGCCGGATCAGGGCTTACTGTCATATTAAATCTATATGTGCATGAGACAGTGCCACAATGGCTTACAATGGACAAAATGGAAAGGCTGAATTTGGACTGTCATTCTATCCAGGAAGGAAATAGCAAAACAGGGCACACATGGATTAAGACGCCCGCCCACGACAATTTGACCCAATCACAAACCGCAGAGTTCCAATTTGCAAGAGACGGACTGAGAATGGATGCACTGTCTGTGGAAAAGATGAGAGCGAGAGGAGATCCTTAAGCACTGTGAGTCTCCAGGAATCTGCGTGATCCGACCGCGGCTGCTTTTACCACAACATAAATGTTTGCATGAGAAATGTACGAACCACAAAAGGTTCATACATTTCCCATGAGAACATACATTAAAAACCCCTACAAACCCACACCCCCACCCACAACACACCCCACACCTCCAACACACCCCCAACCACGCCCCAGCATACCCCCACCCTACTTACCTTTGAGGACGTGCTGTCTAGCATAGTGAGCGGGGTATTGCAGGGGGACATGCCCGCAGACCCCAGCTTTTTGGTTTTTCATTTGGTGGGGGGCTGGAGGGATGTCCCCCATAACTCCTGCTCACTGTAGTGAGTGGGGTGTTACGGGGACACCCCCCCAGCCCCAAGTCCGACCCCACCTAAACACCTAAACACACACCACGAAAAGTTTGAACTTTTGGTAGTTAGAACTTTTCGTGGTGTGTGTTTTAGGTTTTTTGCTGGGGTCGGACTTTTATAGTTGATAATTTCGTACAATACCAGTCTCCAGGAGCCACGGAGAAACAGCGATCACTGGATGTTAACCAGGTAAATGAATCGGATGTAGAGCAGTGTCTCGATGTGCGTCACAAAGGAGTTCTCACTTTATTTGGCACTGAGTCAGATCGGGCTGGAGGGTGACCACGAATTATAAAGAACAACGATTAATGGGACTTCATGACGCTCACTTCATATTATGTCATACCTTGAAGAGTGGTCTATCTGATGTTGGTCTACGTTATTGTTATTGTTGGGATAGTAGCTGCAGGCAGGGGTTAATTACAGGGACTCCTTGTCAGAATATGATTAGCTCGTTTTAGGTGTTGGATTAACAAAAATCTCGTCGGGGTTACTCAGAGGAAGAGGTTATTTTGCAGAGCGGAGTGCTTCATGTGAAAACATGTATACACGTAGTTCCTTAAGCCATAGGCGGGTTAAACCAAGTTTCCGCCACGTATCTATACACGTCATAGTCTACATGCCTCGACCACAAAAGTACCCTTAGTGGCTACCATAGTGGGTGTAACGTGTGCGGTGTTTAGGTTTAAAATTAGGAACAGTAAACACCACATCTAAAATTCCAGAACTGTTCGACAGGCAACATGGACTTGTAGGAGAATGCTCGCCATTAAAAAAGTGTAATGATCTTTGGGTGCTAGTTAGATTGTATATGGCAACGATGACCCTTCAGGAAATGTGCAACCAATTTATAATTATAGTAATTTAACGAGCAGCATATTTAACTCTTGTAGGAGTTAGGGGACTGTTGGCCAGTTTTTTTCTTCAAAAGAATGACTTATGAATGTTGCTAGGAAATGCTCAACATGTAAGCACATATTAGGGTTGGGGCAAGTGGCATATGTTCAGTGCATGGGTATACATGCCAAATAAGATCGGAATATATCGTCGGTGGCACATGTCTGTGTGGATGCAGGTTGAGGATGGAATGGTATACGTGGCACAGGTTATCCGCATGTAAATGCTGGGAGGGGGTTTGTGGCAGCATGACATGGGTAAAATGAGGCCTGTGCAAAACTTGATGTCTCTCTTGTAAGGAATCTAGAGTTTGTGTTGTTCCTTGGCTGGATTTATTTAATCCTATGGATCACTTGTGAGGTATGAATGTTCTGTCCTTTGCCTTGTGGCACCTTGCCATGCTTCAGTATGTGTTGTGTCAAGGAGGCATACCTTTAGTTACAAGGACGGGGTCCTTCAACCTCCGAGGTCCCTAGATTGAATTCTTCTAAAGGCCTGAACCAATGCTGCTGTGGCAGTGCACCAATGATATGTTCTCTCCTGTCCTGCCCCCCCCCCCCACCCCTTGCACATACTGGCGGTCCCGTCCCTTGTGTTGTTTGGTGTGATTGTTAAAGTAAGGAGATGTGTGGCAGCAGTTCTTCCTTCCCGACTGCGTGCCTTTGTGTAGTTTTGGTGAAGACGTGGAGAGTGTGTGCTTTCTTGCTAGAGTGCCGCCTCCCAGAGTTCTACATACTTTGTTTGTGTCTGGCTTGTTCTATAGTAGAACTCTGTGGGTCCGCCAGGATGGTATGTGTCAGTGAATCCATCACGAGAAACACTTGCTTTAAAACCAGTAGCTGGCAAACTAATAAAGGCGCAACTTGCATGAAGACTTACCTGAGGACTCTAACGTCCTTTCAGTGAAGTAGGGCACCTGCAGAGATGCACATGCCACCCCAAATGTGTTGACGCTATGGGGAGCAGCACTGTGTGTGTGGGGGCGGGGGGCTGACATGACACAGGCTTCCTAAAAATATTTGGGCTCTAGCACTTATTTATTTACAAATTAAGCATGTACATGAAATGTCCTTTTCCAAATAATCAACACAATTATTTGAAAGACGCAAGAGGCTTAAGTAGAGCTCAAGTTGCAATCACTGTCACTAAAAAACATGCATATCAATAATCACTATATCCAATTTGTAAGATCCATGTAAGCGTGTCGTCACAGAAAGTCCCCTATGAACCTGGCTTCGGACACAGCACTCTTCATATGGAGACAAGCGCCGATGAGAGAGCAGCGTTTCCCCTGTGACTCCGCCGATCAGCTGAAAAAGAAAAGAAAAAAAACAGTCCATTCTGAGACCAGCAATATCTGTCACCAGGAGCCCTAGACATTACCCTCTCTTTTTATACCTCCTAGAGGACGCTATTCTTCTCTGCCTTCAACTAAAATCCACGGCAGCTACCACCTCGACTACCAATAGTGCTAATCACTATCCCTGGGGACACTAACATTAGAGGACGCCAAATCATCATCCGGATTTAGAACCGGCATTCTTCTGCTTCTTAATACTATCTCTACAAGCAGAAGGGCAACCACCACCTCAGCTCTTACCCGAAGACGACCACCAGAGAAACAAACCCAGAGGCCCAGATGAAGGCTTTGCAAACAAGGAGCCGAAACGCCTGTGGTTCAAGCATAAGATTTTGCTGATACATTCCACCAGAACTCCAAAGGGGGCTCCTCCCCCTGGCGTAGACCAGCGGTTTGGTATTCTGTCGAAATATTTTTAACCCACTTAAGAGCTGACCACCTCAATTAGTTTCAGCTCTACAGTCAACCTAGAACTATTAGACTAGTTTGAATTTCTTATTTTTCTATCTCTCTCTCCAAAGACAAAATGCATGTATATGAACACATCCTTGCCTTGGATTAACACTAGGGATTGTATGTATAACAATGCAGAATATTGCCTCTATATGTGCAAATACTGTTACTCTGTCTTTTGGTCATTTCTTTACAATAATGTGAATATGAAGTAATATTTACTTCACAAAGCAGTACTAACACACCCTTGATTTATACATTGTGATGTGGGTCAGTTCTGTGTAAAAACATCACAATACCCATATTCTGTTCATTTATTGTATTATGAATATGTTAAATATACATCCAGTCCTGGGACTGGGTCTGCTGAATAAAAGCATTTTGTTTTGAGCACGAAAACAATGGCTCAGGGTACATGTATGGAACTTATATCCAGAGTAAAATAACCCTACTATTTGGATACTCAGCTTACTTATGAAGCACTATTTGAAAATAACATACTGATACAGCACAGTAGAACACTCCAATTGAGGTTAGAGTGAAAAGCATTTCTATGTGGTTGGAGCCCCTCTTTGTTATCTACCCTATGAACCTGAGTGCAGCTCCTGCACAAACCTAAATTTTGTTATCATGGCTACCAGAAATTTCAATATATGGTAAGAATATGTGATAATGGTAGGGGTAATGATAAAGATGCACCTTCTAGCAGCCCCTGAGCCAGACAGCAGAGAGGGTCTGTCACAGATAATGGATAATGGTAACATGCATTGTACACAAAGGTTTGGAAATATGTTTTAATGGACTAGGCAAATGGAAGTCGAGCTACATACGTTATACGCCATATTACTAGAAAGAGGAAACCAGATTCACGTTTTTAATTGTTGACTATGCAAAGGCTCAGACTCACATTCTTCAATGCTTTTTGGGGCAGCATTTAAGCCTGGGGTTCCACCTCCAATATTGTTTCAAGCGGCACATTTGGAACAGACGGACAGGAAGAGTTTCTGAGGAGAAAATGAGTTGACAGTTGACACAGCTGTGACTGAATGCGACAGTATAGCCCTGGAACAACCTCTCAGAGCTGGAACCCTCTCTGAGACCTACAAAAGGTGCTAAAAAAGAAGACGAAGCATAACAACAAGCACATGAGTTCAAATGAGAAGATCGATGACCAAGAAATCAAGCAGAATTATGATAACATACTTAAGGAGCAGACCGAATGAAATAAAACTAAACTAGCTCTCACTGTAGGAATTCAAACAGATCTAAATCAAGTGCCACACAAAATTGCACCGATATTTTTGCTAAAATCTAAATTGAACGGAGTTAAGCCTTTGGCACTGAAAAGTTCCGAAGTAGCTGTCCTGAATGAACAAAAAAAAACGAGATTCAAGTATCAACAGGGAATCAGCTAATTGTTGAAATTTACATGTGATCAACTCGTAGAACCAGAATGCCAAAATAAAAAATAAAAAAAGATTGGGCATGCACATGTAAAGATAAACAAGAGGAGCAAGAAGACTTGCCTACACAAGCACATGAAGAGAAAACTATTAATGTCAGCCCATATGCCCTGCCAAAAGAATGGATGAAGCGAACAAACAGAAAAAAGAGAGGTGAGAAGCCGCTCAATAGAAGCACGATTCTTCATATATTCAAAGATGTGACAGATCTATTTTTCTTCTCATCCTCAGACATAGAATATGTCAAATTCCCTATTAAAACCAGCATAGAAGTGGTGGAGATCGGCTTGCAAACCGTAGTGGAAGCAAGTGCAATATTCAAAGCAAATAAAGATCTAAAGGAGCTGGGATACATTGTCTCGGCTCAGATGCAAACTTGAAAGAATGCACAAAAGATGTGCAAATTATGATAAGAAACAACAGACACGCACAAATCATAACAGTCACAAATTTATATTGGAATCCGACGAAATCAACACTGAATGAGTTCCTATCAAACATAACCAATATTCTCACAAAAGTGGAAGCTCTAGTATTTTATTTGTATTTTATTCATTTGTAAAGCGCTCCTGGCCCTGGGGCATCTGGGCGTTACACCATAGTAGTAGGTGATGTAAATTCTCAATGCATCACTGCGACTGGGAAATTAGGGGTCACATAAGGAAACCAACAGAGAATGGGAAGAAATGTTTGACCTATCTTACAGATTGGAACTTTGTCATGGCAAATGGCAGGTTCAATGGTGGCATCCCTGCAAATCCCACATGGAAATGGGGGAACCCAATCACAGCGATTGTTCACCTGTTTTTATCAGGAGAACTATTTGACAAATGTCAACACTTCAGCATCAAAGAAAATCAAAACAGCGATCACAACATGTTCATTACCTCTATAGATTGAAAAGTAGAAGCAGCCAAACATAATTACTCCGATCAGATACAAGTAAATAACGGTAAAAACAGATTGGCCACCTTAAAGAAAAGGTGGGAAGCATTGAATAAGAAATTAGAAAACTGCCTAGATACGCTAAACGATGGAGAGATCACCAAAGTATGCAACCCTCAGAACTTTGTGGACTTTTTGTGGGACTTAGACACGCCACAGAACACACAAACATGCTTTTGATGAAGCAACATGGGCGAGGAATAAAGAAATGAGAAAAGCTAGGCGTGAACTCACAAAAATGCACCTGAATAGATCACAGTTTGACCATGATCTTCATAAACCGAAATATGAATATAAAAAATGGTCTACGACAAATAAGCAAATATATCTACAGACTGATTGAGAATGTATAATACAGGCAGTAAATCACACAAACTCAAGGAATATTTGGTGCATCATCAACTCAATGACAACGGACCAACGTCACGGCCAAAGTAATGTGATCCCTGAAGAAACATGGCAAACTTACCTAAGTGACCATATTAAAAGATCTACAAGAGCTGTGGAAGAGGTTGCATACAATGGGGACTGGAAGTTAACCATTGACAAAAATATAATAACAGAACTGATTCAAAAATCATCAGCATCCAGGGCTGCTGGCCAAAATGGGCTGACCAATGCAATACTAAAGTCCTACATCTCAATATGCTCAGAAGTTCTCACAACTTTATTTGGTAAAATAATTCAAACAAAACAAATTCCAGAGTCCTTGAGGAAATCCGAAATAATTCCCATTTACAAGAAGGGAGATCGGGAAGACTCGAAGAACTATCGCCCAATATCCCTATTGGATTTAGATGGTAAAATCTTTACCGGAATAGTGCTAAAAGAACTTGAAATATGGGTAGAAGATACAGGGATCATGCTAAAACATCAAATCACTTTCTGCAGTGGTCTATCAACAATGCTAAATGGTACTCTAATGAGTCTAATAACAAGCAAGTCATTTCAAAAAGGACATAACACATTTTATGCTGCATTGATTGACTTTTCCCAAGCCTTCGACACCGTCAATAGAGACCTATTGTGGAACAAGCTAAAAAGTTGGGGAATACCAAGCACTCTCCTAGTGATTGTGATTGAGCTCCACAATCAGACCAGACTAGAAATTAGACTGGATAAAGCAGAAAGATTGAGCAAAAATATCACAACTGCAAGAGGAGTCAAGCAGGGTTGCAGACACGCTTCGTGTCGATTCAATTTCTACCTAGCTGATCTATCAAGAAGCTTTGGTCTGGCAGGGCCAAAAGTAGCAAAACAAAGACTAACATGGATCCCTTATGCAGATGACATTGTCTAACTGGACCACACACCGATAGGGCTACAACTCCTCTTAGCAGCTTTAGGGACGTATCTGAAACAAAATGATCTGCAGATCAACCCCACCAAATCAAACATCATCAAATTCAGAAATCCAAGAAAATGGGAAGCAAGGTTCAGTTGGCACCTAGATTGCCATCAAAATCCAGTCATAATGGTTGTGATATATTTGGGTTCCAAATTAAGAAGCTCTCCAACTATGGGGCTCTTGATGCTAGATCTGGAACACAAACTATTGAACTTGGGAGCACAAATGAAAAAGAACCTCAAGTTCTATTGTAAATTATCCCTGACTCTTATGGTGAAATTCTATATAGAAAAGATCATGCCTTCTATTACCAATGTAATCGACACAAATCTAATGAGAGAAAGCATCAAATGGAACAGCTTGGAGGGCAAACTATGGAAAGGGGTCCTCAATCTGCCACTATCATTACCCATCTCAGCATTGCGCTATGAGCTGGCTGGGTCTAGAGTCATTAAACTCCAAGATCGGGTGGAAAGTGCTGTCCCTTTTCAGACAGCTGGTTGACCCATGGAAAAAAAACTATTTGGGAACATTAATGAAATGTTAACAAACTGTGACAATCCGTTTCACAACAAACTCAAGCTACAAGTCTCCTCAATCCTCCTAGAATGTGAACGAAGCATCACAGATCTGATACAGAATCCCCTAAACGTCAAAAAGAAGCCTTAAAAAGATATGACTGAATAGAAACCATTGACATGGTGAGGGGCTCGAATCCATATCAACTTTTACCCTCGCACGACAAACCTAGAGGCTGGCGTTGCATGTATCTAAGACAATTTCCCAAAACCCAATGGAGAATTAACTTGTTAAGATTTTTTCTTAATCGCCTACCAACAAGAGAGATACTACATATAAGACACAACACTAACTATCCAGATAACATCTGCCCTTGGTGTACCACACAAGGAGTGCAAAACCTAAAACACATACTGATGGAGTTTGAGGTTGAACAGATTCTTGCACAGCTGTTGGTTGCTGACAACCCACTCCTTCTGGAAAGACTAGTGTCGGGACGGGAGCCAAGTCTCACGACCGAAGTTGTGAAGATTCTCAAAGACCTGAATTTACTCACGGAAATAGAGAAAGAGGAGAAGAGCAAAAAATAAACTCCCCATGAAGTTAACGGGTGGCATAGTGTTTGCTCACACTCTACTCAAACTATCAATTCAGAAATCAGACATGGTTATTAATGGTCTGCTAAACAAAGAATGAAGTAACTGTAAATGAGGATGCAATGACTTTTATTAACAATGATATTTTACTTTGCCTTGTGATCTTAAAAAGTGTTATTAGTGGAATATTACATGATGTGATCTAATTGTAAATAGCTGCTTGTGGCTGGAACACAATACAAAAAAACATGGTTGACTTTCCCTAAGCATGAGGGATGGAGGAATGAGGGCTGGGATAAATAGCTAGGCAGTGGAATGCCACTGAGGCTAGAAGAGAGGTGAGGTTATCAGACAAACAAGACATGAAAGATAGACGGTATGTACATCTTGTAAATGTCCCTAAACTTGGACAGTAGTCAAGAGAGCCCAAAGACAGATTGGTCAAGCCAACCGTCCATTGGATTAGAACTAAAAGGGGCTGTTGTTCACTAATACATAATGAGGGCATAGTGAGTTGCATACAATTCCCTGCTCCAGATAATAGTTAAATGGAATATATATGTAACAAACTAAAGCACAAAGGACTAGCTGAAGCCCTCCTCTCCATCAAATACAGATAATACCCCTAATATATAAATATCACTATCAGATTGAAGCCACCAAATTTGAGGGCACTAATTCCTCCCGATGCTGCTGTTAGAGGATACAGATCATACCCCACCATATATAAATTTCAATATCAGATTCAAGCTGCCAAAATCGAGGGTGCTGATTGCTACTAATGCTGGTGTTAGAGTACTGGGATGTGAGGACAATCCAGTAACCCCTGCCAAAATGAGTGACCAGCAATCTGTACAGACAACATCAGTCCAGAACTTGGTGGTGTTTCACATAAGGGGAGTGGCTCTGGCAGGCTTCAAATGATCTAACACGCACCTCGAGGTGAGTAATTATGGGATCCAAATTGTTGACAGAGTCAGTCTCTTTTTACTGGAGGTGTTTTTACTGTCCTGGTATATTGCAGGGCTAAATAAAATCATGTGTGATGATGAGTGGATTCAATTCTTCAGATCACACCAAATAGTATGTCTCCAGGAGACCTGGGCTACTTCAGTTAGAAACATACAGGGCTATAGCTCACATTGAAAAGTAGCCCAACAAGGACAAGGTGGACGGCCAACGAGGGGCCTCTCAATATGGATACTCAACCCTTAATGTGATAATTGAAGTAAGAAGAGGTAAAAATTGTAGGGATATACAGGAGTTGCAAATAAAATGTAAAAGTGGTCAGGACCTACAACTGTTTAATCTCTATAACAAGCTTCAGACAGGGAATGGGTTATCGAATCTCAACCTAACCCAGGAAGGGGCTGAGGCATGGAGAACTACCCATCATGCAGAATCGAAAATAATAATAGCAAATCTGCAATTTGAGCCCTTGTGGGGATATGCAATGAGGAATACAGTCTGTGGGATATACCTGAACTCATGGTGGAGCCTCCCAAAAGGTGTAATAAGAAGGCACCAGGAATTGCTCGCTTATTTACACACTCAGCCTAAGAGCTTGTAATGGAAGGGTTAATGGAGACCACCTGGCCAAACAAACCTTTATTATTGGTGCACAATCAAGCCATGTAAATTGTATATTAATCAGCCTAGAGATGTGGGGATCTGTCAAAGGATTAGAGGTGAAAGAAAGGCACAAAAGTCACCATCAACCTCTATTATTAACATTATCTCAAGATGTGGTCTGGCAAACTCGCAATGGGGCAGGCGAAGATCATCCCCTTATATGTGTAACCAGGTGGGTCATCAAGTTGCCGGTTATTAATGGATATATAGTACTACCGAATATATATATATACAGTGAACCAATACCTTCCCTACAAGAAATCTATGGGAATCTTGATGCCTCAAATTAGGTAGTTATACTGCCCTACATAAACACTATGGATAAATGTTGGCCACACTTTACGATAACTAGTAACACTGTCAAGAAGAGGGCATTAAAGACAACACCATGTTATGACGATAGGTGTCAAGCAGCAAAGCAGCATCTACTAGATTGTGAAAAGAATGTAGCTACCCTTGACACAAAAGCCCTTTTTAATGCACAAGCTATTTATAAGCCACATTGGATTATTGTAATGCTTTCCTTCCAGACACTTCGGCCAAAAATCTAAACAGTCTCCAAATAGTCCAAAACAATGTGCTTGGAGCCGCCCTTAGTATCCCTAAAAGAAACCACATCACACAGGCTAGGCGGGCCGCCCACTGGCTCCCAGTTAAAGAGAATATTAACTTTAAGACCCTCACTTTAACACACAAATGCCTCAGCTTCGCTGCCCCATCCTACCTATCTGAAACTATCACTAGAGACACTTCCTCATGTCCCAGAAGAAGTCACTACGCCAATCAACTACGCGTACCTCCCATCAAAAGAGAAAATGCAGGAGGTATCAGTTTTCCTCATCTAGCACCCAAACTCTAGAATGCCCTACCTAATGCACTCAAAGCCGAAACCTCCCACAGAGCCTTCCGCAAGACCCTCAAAACTACACTGTTCAACTAACTCTCCCCTGGCTTCCTTCCACCACCCTGCCAACCCCCACTCATCTTGTATTCCTGTCCCCTTTACCACTCTGTATCATGTAACTAAGTATTTTTTCTTCTGTAACCAGCAATATACCTGTAACAGTGCCATGATGCCTCAGGGCTGATGCATGCTTTATTCATGTAAATAAATAAAGACATTGTGAAAGCTAGAAAGGATGAGTTCACAACTATTGTCTAGGCCACTATGCTTAGGCAGTAGAACAAAAAGACACCTGAAAGTTCTATAGACTGGTGGACACATGTCTAGTGGAAGATCTTTTAATAGTTTTGTAATATAAAAGAGGCCAGATGGTTTGAACGTTTTAATAAACTCTACTGTGAGACCAGAGGTTTTAGCAAGGAGGTAGCCAGCCTGCATTTGTATGCCAAATCCAAAAGAAGTCAGTAAGGCTATGATGGCATGGCACAGAAAAATCAAAAATTCTAGGGTCCTGACAAAATACCAATGGCCCTGTTTAAGTCTGAACCTAATACATGGGCAACATGCATGACAAGATTACTCAACTTGATATTGGCAACAGACATGGCCCCTAAATCCTGACAGAGAAATCCTGCTGTGCAAGAAGGGGGGGCAGAGAGGCTCCAAGTCTTTATCTCCTTGATCTCATTATTAGATACTGGTGGAAAAACCCTTGCTAGAGCTGTTCTTGCCCACCTACAAAAATTGACGGATGATACAGGTCTTACTAACCGTCTACAGGCAGGCTGGTGGGCATAGGCACGATTGATCAATGTCTGTGACTACATCTACTCATAGAGAAGTTTGTGGTAATTAGAAAAATAAACGTTTACATCATGTTTATAGTTTTACAGACGGCTTTTGATTGTGTGCCCGGTATAAGACTGTGGTGTTCCCTCATTGATGCCAGAATTCCCCCTGACTTGCTTTCTGCACTCAAGCTTTTGTATAACAACAAAGAAGATAAAGTAAGATTGAGCCTAAATGGGGGCGTAACACTATCATTTAAGATACAGAAAGTCGTAACCCAAGGTTGTGTGCTAGCTCCAAAACTGTTTTGTATATACAATTAGGCAATTACTCTAATGTTGTATACTCCAACCAGATGCATCATCCCTAGGCAGAGAAAAATGTCCAATATTATTGTATCATTGACACCCAATGGACTTCCAACCCAGTTCAATATATTTCAGTACCTTTAACTTTATAATGGCCTTACAATAAATGCTAAGAAAACCAAAACCATGGTTCTTATAAGATAAAGAAAGAAACAGCCAGAACAGTCTATAACATTTGGAGAGGAAAGTATAGAACAAGTGAAGATGTACGACTACCTTGGACTGACGATCACAGATGAGTGCGCCTGGAGGAGCCAGATACAAAAAACAGAAGGTGTACTACCAACATACAGTGGAGCAATAGCCAGGTTCACTAAGGAATATGACAATCGGGCAATGTGGGTGTCCATTGAGGCCTATAGGTGACAAGCTAGGCAGGCAACACTACATGGTGCAGAGCTTTGGGGCTGCATGAATTGCAATGCCCTTTCAACTATCGAAAATAGCTTCCTAAAAACTATCATGGGGCTTCACATTAGCTCTCCTAGTATCCCATTACACATCGACATCGATATGCCGGACATAGATTGACTGATTAGAAACTAACATCTGGCCTATTTGGTAAGAATATGGACAGCTGTTAAACTTGCAAAATTTAGAGAAGCAATTTGATACTTGTTAAGGGAGGATAGTAACTTGGTATTAGTGTGATGCTCTTATATCAAAGTGAACCTTTGCAGGATTGGACATAGAGAATTCTGGAGTAGACCAGACTCAATGAACAACATATCAAAACAGCTTGTAAAGGAGGCTTTTAATACAAAGGAAGATGACATCTTATTAGCAAGAATGAACAACATGACCACCACAATATATTGGGAAAGGAAATGTATATTAGACTATGGCCCTCATTACAAGTCAGGCGTTAAGGCCTGCTTTTTGCAGGCGTTAAAGTCCAAGGCGCTAAGCGACCTTGGTGCTAATTACGGCACCCTAATTTACGGTGCCGTAATTAGCGCCTTCCCCATCCCATTATGTCCTATGGGGCAAAAATGGGAATGGGGAAGGGCAAATGGTGAATGGGGGATTACCGCCCCACTCACCTTGGAATGGGGTGTAATTCTGCCATCCACCATGGCGGAATCTGGCATGGACCATGGTGCTAGTAGCACCATGGTCCACCGCCTGACTTGTAATGAGGGCCTATGAGTGGTATCTGGACTCCCTACAGACCAAATTCCTTGCGAACAAGAACAGCTCTCTCTCTACCCCTAAGGCCAAGCCGACTCCAGCACTGCCACCTACCTTCTCGGTGATCCAGCTCATTAAGCGTTTGTCAGCTGAGACTTTTGCTACTACCTTCTCTCCTTCTTCTGCACTTTTGGCTTACTCAAACCCTGACACAGCCCTTTCTAACCTTCTAACACTCTTGGTGTACTTTCCCTTGTCATGCCAATCCTATTGAAGCCCAAATCCCAGTGCAACTCTTGGTATGACTCTAAACTCATCACCCTCAAAAGCAAGTGCAGGGTGGCTGAGAGGAAATGGAGGGAATCTGTCGATCCCTCTGACAAACTGGCGTGCTGCTTGCTCCAACGGCAATACAGACTCTCTGTCCTCACCAAGAAGAGAGGCCAATCCAAGCCTGCATCTCTGTTGCATCTAAATACTTGGACAAACTCTTCTAAATCTGCAAGGAGCTGGCCAATCCTGCTGCAGTCTCTACTTCTTCTGTTCCCTCCCAGGCCCTTTGCATAGCCTGGGCTTCTCACTTCAACACTAAAACTCAGGACATCCTGTCCAGCCTCTCTTCCATTTCCTCCTCTTCCACTGCTGGCCATCCTGTCGCCATCTCTCCTACTCATTTCTCTTCTTTTCCCTTGCTCACCCCTGACAATATTTCTAGACAAGTCCAATCTATGAAAGTCTCATTGAAACAGGTCCTCCCCTGTTCGTCCAGAGCCATCAAGGACCACATTCACACCTTTGCTCAAGCCTTGGCTGATTTTTGTAATCACTCCTTTGCCACAGGAACCTTCCCTTTCCCCCTTAAGCACTCCCTTGTGCACCCCCTTCTAAAGAAGCTTTCAGCTGATCATTCTTCTCTGGCTAACTATCGCCTGATCTCCATCACCCCTTTGTCTCCATGACCACCACTATGGCTTCAGAGCTTCCAGAAGCATGGAAACTGCTCTCCTGAACACCCGTAAAGATCTGCTCTCAAACCTTAATTCTAACCTTCCTCCTGTCCTCATTCTCCTCGATCTTTCTTCTGCCTTTGATATGTTCAACCATGCCATTCTGCTCAATCGCCTCAGTGATAACCTGGGTATCACTGATCAGGCCTTGGCATGGCTGAACTCCTTTCTCAATGACTGACCCTCCCAGGTGCCAGTGGGGTCATTCTGTGGCCTAGGGCTGCACTACCTCCACCTCTCTCTTCCTAAACATCTGTCCTCTCGACCTCTCCACTCACCCACTTCCAACTCTCTGAGGGTCAGTCACTTTTCCAAGCTGAGAGTTGGGGGCAGATCTCTTTCCTCTGTTGGGTCCTCCTTCTGGAACAGCCTACCTGCCTCTCTCAAACTTGAGCAGAACTGCTGATTCCTGACTGCTCCACGCACTGGCCACCTGGATACCCTCTGAGCTTGGGCCCAGGCTCCTGCATGTCCAGTTGCACCTCTCACTGCCTCCTCGCTCCACTAGCACTAATGGTCTGTATCAGCAACCCTACAGTCCCATCTCCCTGCCTTATGATCACGCCGTGGCTACACTTCTTGATTTACCTCCTCTGAACCACACGCTGGCTGCACTTTTGAGGTACCTGCACTTCTCCCCCCACACCCGCTCAGGACTTCTCCCTTTCCTCATCCCTGCTCTTGTGCGATCTGATTGACGTAGGGCCTAGTACGATTGTTGATTTGTCCTCCCTTTGTTTCCCCCTCCTTGTCTTGTCATGCCTAGAAACTTGTGTACAGGCACATCATAAATGCCATATCATATCATATAATATCATACCATACATTGTATATTAAATTTAGAATAGCCACAGGCACACTTGCTGAGGTGATGTTTTAATGGAATCCCTCCAACTCAGACAAGGGCTGCTTTTGAAAGACCCAGGTGGAACATGTTATGCCCTTCATGTTACCATGCCCATTAACTATGAATGTAAGAAAGGTATATCTAAAACCAATGTTCCTAAAACATGGAATTAGAGGGTCATCTCAAGCAAGGAATCTCTGTTATAGATCTGTCAATGAACTGATGGTGTAGGTTGTGGCTACATTTCTTTATAGAGAGTGGTTTAGGAGGCAATCTATGATGAAACTGGCAAACTAAGCACCTGCTTTATACCAGAAAATTAAATGGCAGCTATAGTTACATTTTTCAAAGATAAATAAGAATCATTGTATGCACGTTCATTGAATTGTAGTATAAGAGTATGTGCTGAAAGTATTGTTTTTGCCTCCCTATATTTAAGGTAAAACAGAGTTATATAGGAAATCAAAAAAATAAATTGATAACTTTTGACTCGTGCGACGGATTTGGCTACACCACATTTCCCATAGAAAAAAAAGGTCAATATTTGCCGGAATACACAGCCCAAACCGCTGGATGGATTTGGGCCTGGTCCAAAACAGCTTGGACAAGAATCATTGACTCGCAGTCCTTTTGTGATTTGGGGTTATTCCATCCAGTACTTCATAAAATATTACACAGAGAAAAGGGGGCCTCTTCTCCAAAATAAACAGTTATATCTCGGGTAAATTGAGAAGAATCCTGGTGTTTATAAATAAACCGGCCGCCATCTTTTCTTTTTCTCAATGAGCGAGATAGCCGCGGTTATACCCGCGTTTATAACCGAGGGTATTGGAATATGAAACACAGAAAAATCTATTTTGTAGGTTTTGTAGGTCAAAAAACATGCAAATGTCAATCAGCTGAGGGGGCAAGAGGAGACCACGTGAAATGTGGGAGTTGTAGGGGGGATAGGGACCAAATTTGCAAAACAAACCTCAAACGTTGTTCCAATACCCTTGGTTTTAACCTGCGATATAGCCGCAAATAGCCGGCATCTCAAAGCAAACTGCATCACAGAAACACCAAGGGCCAGATTCATGGAAAAGCGTGCTGAAATCCTGCTACGCCCAAGTAACGAGAACAATACGGCACGAGCCTGCGCACATACGTTTTTTTCATACAGCGCGTATTCATGGAATTGTTTGCGCAGAGTAACCGTATACGCAAGCCATGGCCAGAACACCCCTGGCATGCCCCAAGCAAATCAAAAAAAGTTAGAAACAGCCACCTTCGCATGCTCCCTGGGTGGAAATACATGTCCCCTCAAAACAGTGCATGGTGTCCCCTGCAAGCAGGCCAGCATCTCAGGGACACTGCGCGTTCTCCCCATAAATGTTAATGGCACCCCAACAACATGCATACAATTTATCATAACTCAGAAAAAACTCTCAAAATCTGGATGCAAACCCACATAAACCCTTCCTGCACCCCGCTACACTGCGTATGAGCACCTCTAAGTTAGTTTGTAACCCCGGCTGCATACATGCACCCATATGTCCGGCACCCAATCTTACCTCTGTGCAGTGATTCCTATGTGTCTGTATGCCTGCCTTGGGGTGCTGAATAGGATGAGGGCATTGCATGGCCATTTACCTGCCATGAGGTTGCGCAGTCGGATTCCTGAATACGTATTGTTCCGCGCAATAGTGAGGTTGTTATGGACTGCCTGTGGGCTGTCCCACGTAATGCCCACTTTTTTGCATGCTCTTCCCCATTTTATGTGTTCCGCCCCATTCCCCGCCCTTAGCGCAAGCCACGCCAATGCTCTGCGTAGGATCATGCGCAAGGCACTGGGCCACTCGCAGAGGCATGCCGGGCTACTGCAAAATCCATGCAACTCCAAGGAAAGTTCCACATTCTATTCCATTAATCGATGAACGGGATTACGCACACAGTTTGGCGCGCAAGTTCCCTATTTTCCGCACAATTCATTCCAGTGTTTTGGGGGGAATGGAAGAGGGCAGGGGAGGTGAGGAGGCCTGAAGGGGAGTGGAGGGAGCTGGCACAGAAAGCGGGGGGGGGGTGCTTGGTGAGGAACTGGTGGGGGAAAAAAGAGCATTATTATTTTCAGATGTTTTTCCAATATTCACAACTATAAACTACACATCTGTAGTCCATACTAAAATAGGCATCCGGGACTCCCATCCAGGACTGATCCTGCTTGGGTTCAAAGTGAGGAAGGGGGCAGCCCCCTCAAGTTTAGAGCAACATGGCCTGCGCTGATGGCTGCTTCCTTGCTTTGAAGCTAAGCATGGTTGGTCACATTTGCTGCACGGATGGGAGACAGCCCGGATGCTGTGTGTTTTCTTAGTTTAAAATATCTCATAACACACTAAGAAAATACATGGCATCCGCATTATCCTTTTTTAAAACCGTGCTACTGTCAGTCTTTGAAAGTAATGAACTCTAAAGGTCAAGTTGCCATGAGGCTCACATGAAAAGAGCAGTCATCTCTGGGTAAGGAGCTGCTAATACATGGAAAATGGCAAATCCAGCATGCATGTGCGAGCAAATATTATGCCCCAATATGGATGAAGTATCTTCTATGTGCCGAGTGCTCTGTGAGAGCTCAGAGAACTATTGTGTTGCCTTTTGCTAAATTGCATTTTGCTATTTGTAGTCTCCCAGTCAAGATGGGGGGGATAAGGCCACAATTGTACACTTTTTCCCTAACAGTTCTATAAGGAGTCCCAATGGCTAGTGGTCTGGTACTGTTCTAAAATATACAGTGGGCACATGGCCTGTGGTGCAGAAAAAATCAATGGAATAACAAATCCCTAGAAATTCAATGCAAACACTTTAGTTGATGATCAGTTATGGTAAGAAACGATTTGCAGCAAAACTCCTGAAATTCTACGCTTTGGGGAACTCAGGACCGGCTTTTCTGGGTGCGTTGTTCTACTGTGCAAGTCTTTGAACAGGTTGGTAAGTGCAGGGGTCAGGGGGTAGCGGCAGAAGTGCAGGAGTGGGGTGCCCCCAGAGAAGGGAGCAGGGAAGTGCTGGGGGGGGAGGGGCAGAAGGCAATTGCCAGGGGAAAAAGGAGTAATGTGCGAATGGGGGGAGCAGGTTGGGCTAGTCCGGGAAGGGCTGAGTGCCAGGGGAAAAGGAATGATGACAAACTATTCTGAAACGGTCCTGCCACGCCCAAATGGAAATGGCCCTCACTATCCTAGTATGGACAATGACAATGACTAATCCTAACCCTGCCTGCACCACCAAAATGAAATACAGCCCCCTCCCTCTTGATACCACTTGGGAAATATGCAACTGGACACTGCTATCACACGTGGACGAATTATTTCGTTCTGCAGTTTGCTGTTTATTTTATTTTTTATTTTATTGTTCTGAGTGGTTTCTAAGTGTGGGATCGGTATTTGAGCCTGTGTTGCGCCACGTTGCCATGCTTCCAAGACAAACACGTTGCCCCTGGAAACTATGAGGAACACTGCGTTTGGTAGAATGCGTTCTATTCAAATGGGCACGTAAACTTTCCGAGGAGTTTCAATATGTATGCAGCATCTCTGTACATTGAAAGGAAGCTAGGCATGGAGGATGATGGGAACCTAGCTTATGCCGCTCCCCGTCTCCAGTCTTTTCATCTACCTTTCCCTGCAAGTCCTTGACTAATTCAGGTATGTATTGCATCCTCTGGTAAGAGCTGAGCATGAGCAAAGATACTTCAGACAAGGTTAACGCATGGGGTGGCTCGATTGAACACTGAGGACTGTGGGGTCAATGGCTTGTGGGAGAACCTGAGCTGATTCCTGACAGGAGGCACCACGCAACATTTGAACCATGGTGGATTAGGCTATCACTTGTAGGACACCTAGACAGCAAAGTCCATTGTGTCTGAGGGGAATCCAAGTAGAAAATGTAAGGTGACTAGTGGGATGCTGAAACTAGGTGAGGCTTATAAACAAACTACTGACATAGGCAGAGAGCATTACTGAAAAGGGGATATGACAACAATCCTACGCATTGTCACTAGCTGTGTTTAAAGGATATAGGTCAGTTTTCAATGTTTTGCACTCAGGAAGGGGAACAAATGGGGCATTTCCATGCGCAGTGGTGCCAGAATGGGGCAGGAGGCTCAATAAAGCAATACATGAGCATGTGTCCTAAGTTCAGGTAAAGGCAACGGGTGGGGGTGTGAAGACAGCGATGAAAGAGGTTGGATATTACATGTTGACATACTAATAGGATTCAGTACCAGTCCAGTTGTGGCACCTGAGAATAGAATCACGGGTCCGTAAATACTAATATCCTACAATTTACAGGGCATGAATTAGCATGTCAAAAGGCAGCCAACATGATTGATATTATATGTGCCGAGCAGAGCAATTTAGATTGATTACTACAAGAGACACATTTGAATATAGTAATTATGAGAAGTTAAACAAGAGATGGAGAAGCCTCATGATCTTCCAAGTGCTAGGTGTGCCATCATATGGCTCCCAAATTGAACTCTGTTTGAGAACCATAGGGGGATTACATACCCACAGGGCATACCTCTCTTTGTGAGTGTGGTGCTGAAGGGTGAGGAGGTTGCAGGACCATGAGCTAACAGAATCCCGTATAGAAACATAATTGACAGAGTGTGTAATGGACACATGAAGTACATGAAAGCAAACGTTGCCAGTTATTGTCTTGTATTGTCTTTGGCTAGATTGTTATTAGCACTCTTGTCTTTACCTGTCCAAGGGTTGACAGGATCAGCATCTGGAGAGGGGCGCTGTGAACGACTGATTCTATATGCTCATTCTGGGGGGCAGTTGCAATGTACGCTGGATTCACTGTAGTTTTTCTGTGTTTACATTGTGTTTTGCTCTGAAGAGATTTAAAAAAAAATGTGGTATTGTGCCATGAAAGAACCATGCCATTATATATAAGATTTTGTGTTTAATTATTATTAGGGACCTAGCGAAGGTACTTCTCCTGAAAGACCGATGATAATAAAAGTAGTAATACAAGTAATAAAAGGGGATGATTGTGAGTTGTTTGGTAAAATGGTGGTAAATCCGCATAATTACTACCAACATGAGTACTGTTACACCCACTTGGTCCCTCAGGTTTAATTTGGGTTTACAAGTGGTGGTAGGACTGTGTTATTCCACGTATTTGGAGTCCATTCGACTCCATGGGGATTTCAGTGGAATTACCACTGGCAGTCATTCTGCCAGTTTTCCGATTGTTTGCTGGTAAGGTGGAGGATTTGCCTGCACATATCTTCTGGAGCAAATCCTCCACCTTACCAACAAACCTGTAGCATGTGGTGTGGCAATGCGGAGGTAATGTGGTGGTAACAGAATTACTGCCACAATACTGAAGTTTATACCCGCACCGCCATTCTTGTAATGAGGCCCAATGTATTAAAAACTAAAATACTATTTACATTTTTTGTGGGGGATGCAATATCCCTGCCATCGAGTGAGACATTTCTCTGATAAATAACCTCCCCAACCCATGCTAGTAATAGTGCAAGTAGGCACAGTTTAAAAGAAAACAAAACAACAAAAAACGAGTAACGTTTTGCCACATGATGACGTGCAACACTGGATTGGAGTTCAACAACCAGGGCTGCTTCAGTTGTCAAGGGGCACAGAACTTTAAACCTTGTTTCATGTTTGTCACAGTCCTCCTTGTTATACATGCTTTTGGGAGCTGCTGGCCTAAACTTCGACCATACAGTTCTTCTTAGCCCTCTAGTGAATTCTCACTTTTTCCGTTTTTCACATTTGAGGGCAGCAGGCTCCTAAAGACGGGACGGGCCGCTGCTCGATGTTCCTCCCTGAGGTGGCAGAGGCGGGCTCTACAGGACGAGTGGCTTCCCAAGGCTTGGTACATCACGGATTCCTTAAAGAAAGGCCAAGCCATTAAGCAGATACTACAACATTAATGATACGCTTGACCATAAGGAGGGAGTTTTGAATTGCCAGATTGGGTCCCAAGTATGGGCTTGAGAAATTATCTAAGATACTGATTACATACTGGCCCTCTCACAGATAGAAGAGAGTTCTTATCATGGACATTGTGATTCAGTAGTAATCACCCCCCAGTAGAAAAGAGACAGACAGACTGCAAACTGGGGGTCTGTTTGAAATGCCCACCTGGAAAACCAAATGCTCCATTGAACAGAGAGGAAAGCAGATAACGTGTTCTCGAAGGAGCATCCAATGACGACACAGAACTGTAGGTGCTTGCGGTCCACGTAAAAAACACACAATCCAAGATGACGTTGATTCTTGTGCCTAATGTTGACGTTTCACTAAGGCAACTCTGCACTAATATGGGAATCCCATTCCTAAGCCCATCAAAGCAAGAGGTTTCAAGCAGGCTATGAGGTAACCAAAGGGAAATGAAGGGGAAGGAACAGAGCGCCTCGCTGGACTATAAAGAGGTTGGGAGAAGCCCAGTGAGCAGGAGAACCTCAGACGAGGCATATTCTCAGTGCCTGCTGACCTTGATACAAAGGATGGCCATTAAAGAACATGCCTACGTGAAGATTGCTGGGGGATTCCAGATGCCTAGATACAGAGGGGACCACAGGGATACGCAAAACAAGCAGCCTGACTGGTCTGAAACAGAGATCCACTGGGGTAAGCTACAATTCACCAAGTTAGGGAACTTATTTACATGGAGCTCTGGCTAAAAGCCAGTGCCCGCGGCACACACGTCGCCCACCTAGAGGGATTTGAGTGAGTCACGATACCCTGCAATGGCATCCCAAGGCAGAATATGACCCATGGAAGGAGGATCCTGGGTAAAGAGTATTGTCTGTCTGACAAGTACCCTGAGAGGATGAAGGAGAAATGCTGCTCATAATATGCAGGTAGCAGGTATGCCCAGGCAATGCCTGACACCACATCCAATTGACTGTTTCATCAAACCAAGGGCTACTTTGAAAGAGCCATGAGAAGGACTGATCCCAGGCCACACGACTTTGGTACAAGGGAGGTACCATTGGAAGAGACCCAACAAGGTCTTCTCACAGACAACCAGACCCCGATACAAGGGAGAAAGTTGATTCAGGGTCAGGACAGAGGCATTAGGAAACAAAAGAGATTTGAAGAAGATTATCTTGTAGACACTGAGGGTCAGAGAGAGGAGATTGGATGAATGAGGAGGACAGGGGACTGTGTCTTGTTTTACTCATTCCGATTGGGTAATGGGGTATTTGTTTCTGCTGTTCTCTCCTTGCAAAGTCATGATTAATTGAGGAGGCCGATGGGCAGTACCCTAATCAGATACCAGGCGGTTCCACCCGGACTGGGAGGAGTCCACACAGCCGAGAAACGCAAGTAAGTGCTGAAGGGTTTGGTGAGGCCGTGGTAACTGGGCAGTGGTGAGACAGTGGACAGGGCTCAGAAATCCACTCTATAAGAACCTTTTGAACTGTGTTGGGATAGGAATAGAGGTTTACAAATGATGCTTTGACATTTCTATTGACCAATCATGGGAACTTCCTGTTGTTTAGACAAATGAAGTAATTGCTTAAGATTACGTTGTCATTTCTATTGGACACCTTCTTGGATGTATTACTTACGAACATGGGCTGTCAGTGTGAGACCAGGACTGAATAAGGATAGGACCATAGTACAAGATGGGAGAGAGACATCCAATAGTCACTTACTTTGGTTGTCCTGACCGTCACATTATTGTTCAGGATTTTCTGTGATTTCAGAGGGTAGGCGTTTTCCCAACACTACCCTGATCACTGTGTTATTAATAAAGTTTTCATTGAACTTGAAATCCTAGAGTCTTCTGCGTCTCTACTTGGCTTGTCACAGTGCATGCAGATTCATGTCTCTCAGAACTTGGGACACTTGGTCCCGACGTGCAACATTATATGTGATGTGGGTAGGCTTAGAGCCACGTGATGAGTATGATGGTGGCAGTCAAATATATAATTTAATTGTAGTCATTTTTACCGATCCTTCAGCTCCGAATTTAAAACAAATATTTGAGTAATACGCGCAGTAAACATCTGCAGATATTTCTTCTATAGAAGTGGAATCATTATTGCCAGAAATATTCCTCCAATCGCCAATGGAACTGTGTGGTGATCCCTAATGGAGAGTAGCTTTAGATTGGAATTATGGGAATCTATTGCACTGCATTGCAACTGCGGTAGTGGTCAGTGAGTTTGGCGGAATTGGCATGGCTAATACTGGCAAACATATGATCAGGACCCTAGTCCCAGTGTCTCCTGGAACTTTTGACTTCAAGTACCAGTGTCCCTACATTTCTGACAGTCTGCTCAGTTTCTCAATGTGTCTTGCACTTTGATTCCCAATCTGCACACTTCTTAATAGTATACTCTGCTGATCAATGTCTCCTGGCCAGGCTTGGACTGGCCTATAGGGCAATAGGGCAATGCCCGAGCAGACAACACAACATGCTAGTGTGGGCCAGTTTTTTAGGGTTAAAGTGGGCCACTTTGTTTGCCAATGTTGACCAGTTTGATGAGTTACTTCACCATGCGGCCAGTAGCTTTGACCAGTGTTACTGAATAAATAGTCTTTAAAATACACAATTTGCATCACATTTTTATCATAAAACACCCACTTTGGTATTACTTAAACTGTCTGCTACAAAAGAAATGATTTGCCATTTGCAACTTTGGCCCACTTTTTCATTGGTGCCTGAGCCAATACTATGCCCCAGTCCGAACCTGCTCATGGGTCTTTGGATTTCAAGTGCCAAGATGCACATTGAAGAGGTCAAAAGCTGTAGTATTCTGCCCCATCAGTTCCAGCATGGAGCACTTCCGTGTATACTCTCTCTTCAAGTTACTGCTTGCAGCACTTCTTGTTTCCCTCCGTTTCTCAATGGCCCCGCGACCTTGGACATCAGGTTCCAGCATGCATCCTGTCTCTGTTTCACACTATCTCTTGGAACCTAGACCTCAAGTTCTCATGTTATCAATGGCCGTGGGAACTTGACCTGTGGATTCGTCATGGCTACCGTTCCCCTCTGAATCCCCTTGATTCAATTTTCTCTCCTGGTGCCTTTCTGTCGTTTTTCCTCTGTTACTACAGTAGGCATTTGAGAGACTCCCCCTTTCTGTGATTCATTTCACTATGTCTCACTCCATTGCCTTGTGTGATTCTTTCCACTCCTTGTCAGTAAATTGTCTGTGAATGTTGCTCTATCGCAGCCCGCTGTCTTGGTGGCTCTGCATTTTGTCTTCAGTGCTGCAGTGGGATTCAGTGGCGTGTCCAGACTCTTTTGACTGAGGTGGCCCAAGTGGGGCACTGATTTATGCAGGGGTGGCATGAAGAACGAGTGCACACACACACATAATGTTCATAGTTTAGGATAGTGGGGTGGCACCTGGGGTGGCTAGTCAGGTTCCAGGGGCAGCACTTGCCGCGCCATGTCACTCCCTGGACACGGCCCTGCTGGGATTCTGTGGTAAACAGCCAACTTTATTTCCCCTTGTAGTTGACAGGGTCTGTTCGGCAAGGTCTGGGTTTCAGGACTTCTGATTTCCTCTTCTCCTCCAGCTTCACTCCTGTTCCAGCTGCAACTGTCCATCCTGTTTCCCGGGAAGCAATCAGCTGCAACAAACGTCTATGAACACAACTCTTCACGCTCAGAGACGTTATGTGAGGGCAACAGGGGCACGTGACTTGTTTCCCCAGCTTTAAAGTGTGAGGGGGGTAGCAAAAAAAGGCTTTACCCACAAACGTTTGTAAAATATTGGATAGCACATGTCATGATATAGTATGGTGTGCTGTTGAGGCTAAAACGGCTGCATAGCTTTTGTTGATGGGCACATGCCATTCAGCTCAATTAATCATGTAGCACTTCCACTGTTCAATGTAGTGCCTACCGTTTGTGGGCTTACTATATGCATCTCCTGGGAACTTTTCACATTTTTGGTGGACAACATATTGATCACTTGCAAAACCAAAGTTTGCATGGTTCACGAGATATTTCAGTGTATTAAGCACTTGTTACAGATATCTTTTTTCATAAACCAGATCACATTACCACATTCTAGCATGGCCACCATTGCCTTTCCCATTTCTAACAGTGATGAACTTGCATGCACGCATACTGTGGCGATAGTAACACCTACTATGTCACACAACAAGGCACCTGCACTAGATCGAACAAAGTATACAAATGAACATAGCAACAGTATGGGGCACTTCTGAAACTCTGTCCCTTCTAACAGAGGGTGAAAAGATTGGGGAGCAACCCAAAATGAAGAGCATACAGTGTTAGTCAGGGGAGGTCATTCAGGACTGTGGAACCAAAGTGGGGAGGCTCATTTTCCGGCTTTACCATCAGAGGATACGGTGATCCTGGACAACTCATTGTATCTCACAATATAATGCTGTCTTTTGGTGTGCTCTCCCATTCTGGCCTCTTCTTACCTTTTCTGTAAGCCATTTTATTGAAAGTGGTGTTTTAAACAGAAAGATAAAGGAAAAACTGCCCCAATATCACAAGCTTTTTTTTTAAGCTTATTTCCAGGTGTGCATATTTATCCCCAAAACAGTTTGCTCTCTGATGCATTTTCAAACGTTGTTCTGCACATCGTGAATAGCAATACACAATTCTGTGTTGTGGGTGTGTTTAAAATTGAATGCAATGGAAAGACTCGGATGATATTTTTCAGCCTCTGACATATTAGTATCCTGGTGCTAGTGTACTTCCTTTGATAATGGAAACACTATGCTGAAATCACTCACCTTTAAGATAACATGTAACTATAAAGGCTTTTTCTTTTGTTTTAAATGTTTGGTTATTTATTGTTCTGTGTACTTTCCAAGTCAGGTCTACAAAACAGGGTATTATATGAAAGACAATCATTCTCAAATATGTGCCTTTTGCTTTATGACAAGAATTGGAAACCAGTTTGGTCAAATGCAGAAATTGCACACTGGCCTCAAATCCCACCTTTGTCTCTTAATTGAGGTGTGTGGTCCTGAGCAACTCAATATTTCAAAATGGACAGCCCTCAAGAGTAATTTAGTTCTCAGCGTACTCTTCAAGACATTTCACTCATGGTTTAACTGGCTATAGTGTTGCTTCCTAGAGAATAATAGTGACCATTGATGTATCACACAGCACACGGTTATGTGGCTCACTAACAGCAAAACCACATGAAAACGTTGGCCCTCTACTAGAGTCCAACTTCCAATATGTGTGCCGTCCTTCATGCGTCTAATCTGGCTCCTTCATCTATCTTTACTCTGGAATGGATACCTTTCTTGTTGATTCAGCTCTGTCTTCCGTTTCCATGCTGCAGCATATTTATATTTAGTGAGGATTCTACTCAGAGTTCTGTGTCTAAGCTGGGGTGCATGTTCATTTTGCATAAAGCTCCTGATCTGTGTTCTGAGTGTTGCCACAGCCGGCTTGCCTGCCTCGTGGCTGCTAGAACACAAGCATCCTGGTCATGAACCTCTAATATTTACCTTGAAATGACACGTGTTTATTATTCTGGTTTGAATAAGCAGGCATGGGGGCTTAAGGGGAGTACCCTTGCTTATTACATGACTAGAGATGCTGGATCCCATTTTTGTTTAGTTCGAGGGGGGATGTTTTCTTTACTCTGGGCCCCATCATTCCTTAAGATGGCCCTTTACATGATATAATATGATTGGTTATTTATAACGCGCTTAACACCCAGAGGTTTCAAAGCGCAGACCCGGGGTTCGAACCTGTGTTGCTCCTTGTCGTCTTGCTTCCAAGGTGAGCATGTTGCCCCTGGGCTATCCTCCCGAGACATACCACCTTATGTTCAGCCTCTTCCGGGGCACATCACTTCATGTGCTTGTATCGGACAAGCTTGCTCACCAAATATTGGTGTGATTGGAGTTCACCCAAACATGTCACCTCATGCAATATATAAGACATGTGGATAGAGTGTCATTGGCAAAAGCAGAAAGCCTCTCATGGAAACTGAAATCCAAGCAATGCCACGCCAACAACAAAAAGAAGAAACGCATGCCAGACAGAACAAAGAAATTCATCATTTTCCAAACCTAATCACACACATGACCGATGCAACAAATACAGTCTGAGAAAGAAAAGAAAATATCTCTCTTATTGAGGGGCATGTAATCAAAGGGACCCCATCTTTCTGCTATTTATTTATTTATTAATTAAACATGTTTTCATTTTCATGTGATGTTGGGGTAAGGGAAAGATTATTCATATTCAAAATATTTGCATACATAATACCAGTTTTTAATAAATTCCATACTTTGCACAGAAAATATCGCTTTATCGTATTCTATGTTTTTACCGCGGTCATTTTCCCCGTTTGCACTTCACTCGTGCTTTTTTCCTCATGGTCGTGTTCCTCGAATTTTTTTTTTATACATATATGTTGTGTTTGAGGGAAGGGAGTTGGGGGTCATTGGGTGGCAAAATGAGGTGGTGTGGTATGGCGCAGTGAGGGGGTTGGAGGGAACCCCCCAAATCCCTCATTTGATTAAAAAAACAAATTCGAGAAAAACGACCAGGAGGAAAAATTCACAAGCAAAGTGCAAACGAGGAAAGTGACATTGGTAAAAACGTGTACAACCCACTTTGTAAACACTAAACACGTCACAAACCACTACCATTTTCAGTAATAAAATGCTTCTATAAACGCTGATCGTCCGGACAAGGCAGTGTTCTATTCCTATGACTGTCTATGCTCTCCACAGGAGGCTTCAGGGTAATGCATGTTTGGCAAATCTCTTTATGCAAGTTGAACCAGTAATGAGGGGGCGAGGACACCGACGTAGACCACTCAATGCTGTTGATGTAATTTCCTTCTTGTTTGCCAATCCCCTGAGCAACAATAAAATATTAACCGCCCGCAACGTCAGCCTGAGATGGGTCTTTTCCAATGCAAGTTTTAATTTAAATTATAAGGACCCATGAAATATTTAATGTCGAAGACAGAGGGGGAATTTGGCACTTCGAAGCGTTTTGGAGTGCTCCATGAATGTTTGATAGTATTTGCTCTCGCCTTTAGCACTCGACAGGTGCTCATTTCCCTCGAGGTGCTGCTGTTAACATTAAGAACGTGTGCGTGAGGTAAATGCAGAGTGACAGAGATTGCATGGCCCTGGCGCTGCAGAATATTAAACGTGATAGGCACGCAACGTATGCATTAATCGACGCTTGAGCGGACAGGCATTGCTGTTTCATACTCATTTGATATATTGAATTCTTCTTAACATAGAATGGGTGATGTGTGCTCTTATTGTATAAAGGCATGCTGGTAGATACTTGAAGGCCTCTGCTGGCTCATTACCAATGTAATCCTCATAAGTATAAGTACTCTTTTGTGTCCCCTCACTGCTAACATTCTTGGGGTCGCCTACATTTTGGTTCAATATCACAAGCCAGGTCTGAAATCTCAGGGGGTCCATCTTCAATGAAGACATGTCATTTGAACCTGCCCCCACTGAGGTCAACAGACCCGCTAGTGGTGCTACCTAAATGGTGTCTACATGAGGCTGGTGACCAAATCCCTAAATTATCTAAAGAAAACCCCAAACTATATCATTCACCTCATTGTTGACTTTGTGTGATTTAACTGCAACTTGCCAACAACGAAGACATTTCACTGACTGAAAAGGAAAATAAATGGATGCCTTTAAGACCTATTCATGAACTCTGCCATAGAACCACATCAGGTTGTGGAAGAGCATGTAGATGCTAACTTGCCAGCTCCCACCCGCTCACTGCGGCCATATTGGAATCGTCGGAGGAAAGCAATAAATGGGACACCCTACATTGTTCCCATAACGCATCGAGTGTATGAGAGACGTTATGCACTCAGACAGCCATACAGCATGTACCCCCACACTGAAAGTGTGTAGGGATGTCACATGAAAGAATGCTACATGGAAGGATGTCACCTGCTGAGATGTCAGAATGCAAAACTGAATATTATGGACGGACGTTAACGTGAAATCTGATGAAGACAAAGTGCAGTCGTAAAGAAGATATATGAACATATGTTAAAATGATATGAAAATACTTATAAGTAACAATGCATCTGAAGCACTAAGAGTAACATGTACCTAAAGCTAAAGTAATCATGGATCCAAAGCAGATGAAGTAACTTACTCACCAATAACTGTAAATACGCAGTAACGCAAGGTGGAAACCAAAAAGTATGGAAGCTTGCTATAGAGGAATATATAACATGGTAAGGACGGCCATAGTAGGAAAATGGATGCTGGCTCACGTTGAACTTAACTAAGCTACCTCAGAGACAGACCGAGGCTGTAGAATCAGGAGACACACAAAAACAGCTCTCTGTGCAGAGCTGCTGATGAGTCAAGGTTGCCACAGAGTAATGATGCTATTTTCAAAGGATATGCACAGAGCACAAAGGGAGTATGTGGATAAGTTCTCAATGTGGGACATTCTTCATAGATAAAAGAAGACAAAAACATCTGTGAGAGCCAAACTATTGGTCAATTAAAGGCATACGTAGTTCATATGCGATAGAGTGAGCAAGACTTTAGAGGACAGGAGGAGGACCAGCACCCTGCATAATTAGACCCAATAGCAGTAACTGGAAGGCTGAAATGACAACATTCATGGTCTCTTCACATGTGACTCAGAAGTAAAAAACAAAGGCTATTCATTTGAGCATTAAGCTAAGATAGTGGTGTGTTCATACTCTCTTGAATGTTCCAGGACAGTGAGCAAGTAACAAGGTCAACTACAAACAGAAGACTTTGGCTGATAGACTACCAATGAGAGATGATGGACTCATTGGTTGGGATAATATACCACCCAATCATTGGGATTGAGGGGCAACCAAATGTGCAATGTAGCATAGATCATGCCACAGTTGTTTTGTCCGCTATAAACAGTAGTATATGAATTTAGAGGTAGTTCAAGGTGTGCTTGAAGATAAGTGGGAGCCAATGATGCACTAATCCTTCTATGTTCTATAAGTAGATATGTTCCCCTTAACCAATTGATCTGCATGGTATATTTGATAAAATAAAGAATCAAATAAAACAATGGGTAAGTATTGATGATCAAAACTGATCTGTCATCATGGAGAATGCACCTCTTTTACATTTATCTAGGACATTACCGAGAAACAGAAAACGGATAGAGCTTCTCTCAAGCTAATTACTCAATATACTGTCAATGTGTCACCCTAGAACTCTCCTTAAGCGGAAAAACACTCTTTCCCTTCATGGTGCTTGCTGTCCCTAGGAAACACTGTGGCACCGCCTATCTAAAAGAGATAGGTGAAGAGAGACTTCATATTACTCACATTAATATGTCACTAACTTGCTTCAAATTTACCTAATTAATTTTAGGAATATGGCGAGTCTCTCTTCACCTATCTCTTTTAGATAGGTGGTGCCAGAGCGTCAGAGCGACACATTGACAGTATATTGAGTAATTAGCTCGAGAGAAGCTCTATCCGTTTTCTGTTTTGTGTGATACCATATAGAAAGGTAACAGAAAGGACAAAGTACCCCAGTTTTGAGGTATCATTTTGCAAACTGGAGATTTCCCTGTATTGCTCATGGACATTACCGAGATGCACAGTGAAAATATGGAAATATGATTCAGAATGGGTTCCAGGAACGACTAATAAGACACTCATGGCGTGGCCTCAGGAGGGTTTGTTGTCAAAAGATGTACTGCGGCATATGACAACATATTTGCATGCCACATATAAGGTAAACAAGCTGAAAAGGCTAGCTTTGAAAAATTTACCAAACTGAGAAAGAAGATCCAGTTTATAGGGAGTGGATTCTCAATCAGCACAAAGGAGAGCATAAAGTGGTTTGGGCCCCCCCTTCCCTTTCTCAAGAGAAGAGTGTAGACACAGAGGAGAAGGGATTTTACCCTTTAAAGGATTTAAAAGCAGCATTTGTTCTTTGTACACCTTTTAGTGGGCCGTGGACAAGCTCCCTCGGTCCTCAAACAATTACATCTGGGCAGCTTTGGCTAGCAGCCTCTTCCGTGCCAGAATTGGATATACACATTCCCATTCTGGCTCTCAGCTGAAGTTTGTTGGGCATCTAACAATAATATGACCAGTGTGACAAGTCCTCAAAGAGGGTGTTCACCATCTTGCCTCACACACCGCTGGTGCCTACCACAAAACCACCCATTCATTGCTGATTGCTCATCTCCATCAGCAGTTCTCCATGTTTCACTGTGCCACCAAGGGAAAATCTACTGATGCCTATCTTATATGGAAGCATTGCTCAATAACAAGCAGTTTCTTATAATGGAAACCTGCTTCCATCTTTACATCTGTTTGTGTGTTGACACTTTTTTGTGAATTCCTGATGGCTCTCATGGCAACAAATAAAGTCTGCTGGTTCAATACTTTCCAGGAGTTATTTAAGTCAATGTGAAAAGCATTATAGTTCAGAGAATCACTGGGTAAACCTGGCACCGTGTATATTCCTCCTCCAAGCTCTACATCATGTAGTGAGTGGTGGCACACGACTTCCATGGACCCTCCAGCCCCATGTCCTAATTAACTGCATGACAAAAGACTTGCCATACCAAAGGAGCAATAAGGAAGGAGGGTTATCCTGTATGCTACAAAGGACAGGGCTTAGCTTGTCTACTAGAGAGAGATTCAATTTATTCACTTAACATATAGAACACATTACATACAGATTCACAGAAAAAGTGACCAAGTGCAATATAAAAACATCACATTACAAGCAATGTGTTCAAGTTTATTTAGGTCATGTGATAAATTGATAAATTGATCCAAGGATGCCACAATATAAAAATGTATAGAAAAGATGATATTCTTGCAAAAATTTGAAAACAACACAAAAGATCCCAACAATGAAAGGAAACTCAGTTTAAGAAAATAGGGTCAAATATATAGGGTCAAAGGGGGAATCAACCCATATTAGTACCCGGCAGGGCATGACTTCAACCTCCGAGCCAATGGGAATGCTCATAATAGGAGCATTACCACCTGGTGAAGCAACCGCTCCAAGCCACCATCTTCCCCCACCATGTAAAGGTAAGTGTGTGCTCCACTGCGTCCCCTACCCCCCACCAAACCCCCCCTTTCAACGTCTCCTCTCCACTCCCGCCGCCACCCCACTTACCTGGCCCGGCTATGTCCCTCACCAGCACCGGGAACACTATTGTTCCCTGTGCATCACCAACCCGGCAATATCCACCTTCTCCCAGATCCATGGTGGCCATCTTATTTTGTAGTTTCTTTTTTAAGTTGAGAAACGGCAAACACATCAATTTTGAACTTTAAAAATAAGGTATTACCCAATTGTTTGTTTACAATTGTTCGAATGAACAATTGACCGAATTTAAAGGGTCACAAATGACCTTTTCACAATTGACCGTATATATATATATATATATATATATATATATAATATATATTTGGGTTTTGGGGGTTTGGCGTTGACCTTCACAATTCGGTCAATTGTGAAAAGGTCAATTGTAATTCGAACAGTTGTAAAACGAACAATTTGTATACAACCAAAAATAACACTACTAACACCCTGGTACAATATGCTTGGGTACTAATAGCAATATTACCCTCACAGCGGGGCATTACCGGGGCAGGTAATTCCCCGCGCTATTGTTGGGGTAGTCAGGAAAGTCCCAACAATGAAGAGGGGTTCATGTTGCGCATGACATATCTGTTTGTTTGGATGCAGCAAAGTTACTAAAATGTTGCAAATTCATATGCATCCAGTTTAGTTAAATTTTAATGGGATATGGTACTCAAGTGTTACTTTGTGCTGAAGTTGATACATATTAGATCTGCACGCATGTAGAAAGATAAAATGCCAAAACCTTCAAATAAAATGTACAACCACGATTCAGACATGGTGTGCTATGAATTGTGTAGAAACTGAGCAATGAGTATGCAAGGAAGAGGACTGGTCATAGAAAAACCACCTTGAAGAAAATATGACAGTTATTAAACATGCATGCACACTGATATACATAGACAGGGAATTCATACATCTACATCTAGTGGGCTTTTTGTACAAATAGATTAAAGCACGGCAGTCAGGGTTTTTGCAAGATGAATTTTAAAGCAACTTTGAGAAACTGGTTTTGCAGAGTTCCAGGGTCAGAAGAAAGATAAATGAGTAACTATGGCCTTAACTATGGTCAACTCATCAAATAAACTTGCAAGAGATTATGGCCTAGTAGTATCAGGGAAAGCAGATGTAATCTCTTTTAAAGGCATGAGAGACGGACAGAGGCTTTCGGTTATTTGTTTGGACTAGCAATAAAATATAGGTGAAGGACCACTCGAGGCCCGGAGTGATCGATATTTAGGAGTTTTGATTGTTCTTCAGGATGTGCCATGTGTGTTGAAATGGTAGTCATTAGATTAGAATTTTTACGACAACTCCAAAGCAGGGGTGGAGGAGATGGCTATGGACAGTTCAAACAGAACCTGTTTATTCTGTTCTCTCTCATGTCATTTGAAGTATGTGTGCCAAGGCCATGTGCAAATTCCATTTAAGATTAATATATCTCAGACCAGCTAGGACTTGTGATGAATTATGTTTCCCGTGAATGTTTAATTATGTGAAGATGTCATGACCTACCATGGACAAATTCTAAGAGGAGATGTTTTCTACACATGAGCTGAAGATGATAGTTAAGATAACGGCTACCAATGAGTATTTAGGAATTGGAGAAAGACAGGATTTCTATGTATTGGTCTTGACCAATCATGCAAGGGGGGTGGATTGTAATACAAAATATGGGAGTGTTTTAATTGTTGAAAAACTGTATATAATGTATCAGTTTATGTGTTTCAGTGAGACTTGGATTAGTTTGGCTTAAAAGGGTAATATAGCTGTTCCCTGGATGATTGTACAATAAACCTGATTTATGTACAAACATGCACTCACTTCTTAAGTGGTGGGCCAGCCTTCGGTTAAGGTTATCAGGGGCCCACTTCTACACTATCATTAAAGCCCTCACTTTGCTGGAGCTTCTTAGTAGCTCAGGGCTTTAATTTTAACCTGACCGGTAAAGCCTCATCCCTAGGTTAATATTGCTTAAATAATGTATCAGTTCTTAGACCCTAAGCTATGCCCTTCATGTTTGGTTCACAAAAACAGGTAGGAGGATCTTCTTCAGGAGCAATGATAGTTTTGTGGTGTGCAGCACCACCCTCACAGTAAAGGGTACCATTAGGTTTGTTCAAAATATTTGCATTAGTGGCCAGTACAATCAGGCCCTCTCTAGGTACACCTCTCTATTAGATAACATTCCAAGGCCAGTATTCAAAGGATACCCATCAGGGAGTTAAGCCACTTGGCATGAGGACCAATTGGATATGAGGCAAAGTGGTGACCTGAAATGCTCCACTGAGGGGCACAGTGATCCCCTTATTGACTGCATGAGACGTTGTTACAGCAGGCTGAACACACTCCACAATGAGTCATATACCACTTGCACGTGGAGCAGTGGACTGTGGTAACCTTCCACAATGCCTTAAAGGAATGTAAATATTATCTAAAAAATATGTTTACATCACGAGCAAGATCCTGATAATATACAATGTGCAAAGCAGCAAGATCTTTGGTATGATTTAGTATTGACACTATGCATTTTCGAAATGAAGAGCGTCTGTATACTTTGAGATTGTTCCTGTACCTGTCGGTGCAATATCTGCCGCAAGAGCTGTGGCATCTGGTGATGTTTACTAGTGATTTTCTTTGTGCTGGAGTTACCACTTCTAAGCACATAATGTATCTAAATACTAGGTTGAAGAGCATTAAATACAGTATGTGTGTGATATTGCGAGAGCTTATTTGCAATTGGCAAGTTTGCAGCGAAGTAACGCTCGGTCAAAATATCGTTCAAGTAACCAATAAGAAATATTGCAAAATCACAATTCTTTATTTTCCAACAGAATGTTAGTGTGGTACCGAGAGATACGTCTTTGGTAATATTTATTCCATATTGTAATGCACGTAGTGTTAGCATCATTGGCCAAACCTACCAGCTACACAGTCGACTAACTCATAAAGCAACAGGACCACATTACCCCACAAAACTGCTCCAGACGTATGTGTGGCTGACCCTTCAACTCAAGCAGTAGCCCACAGGCCAGCGCAAGCTTTAGCGGCAGTGAACTGCAACAGTCATGCCATGAGTGTGTGTGTTGGAGGTAATGGCAGCCAAGGCTTCAAGTAACAGAGGTGGACTATTCCCCATCCTTAATGGACTCGTCTCGGGGCACCATGGCCCCGCCTCCCACTTCATGATTGTTAACCCCCAGGAGCAACAAATTCAGGCCCAAGCCTTCCTTCCTCCTGCATAGAAAATAGTAGATGAATGTGCAACCCATCGGGTGTCCATCTACCCGCCTTCCGCAAACACCTACATCCTGAGCATTTTGCATAATTGGACCCGGGGCAAAGTCCATTTCAAGAAAACATTGCGGAGTGTGATGAGCTCTCCTGGATTTCAAGTTGAGTGTAGGTATGTAGGTTAAACTCTCCCAAAAATGCATTAAAGTTAGTATGTTATTGACCGGCTATAACAACAAAGCCGGGAAGGTCTGACGTCACTATGCATGTTGATATATAGAATAAGTAACCTGAGAAGCAACATTACTGAGTCAGCCTGTAAACCCTGGTTAGACCTCCCACCTAGACTGTTTCAGTGGTTTTACCATAGAATACAGAAGCCACCATTTTAAGCACTGAGTAGTGGAACAAGGTTGCATTGATGAATTTGCGGTCCATGAATTCCAAGCCTGGCGTTACTTTGCATGGTTTGAAGATTCGTCTCAGTGCTCAATCTTTGTTTATTATAAGAGCATGCAGCATCTCAACGAGGCTAGAGAAACTGAGTGTGCGTGGCATTTCTAATGAGATGCCAGCTCACAGGTGCAGTGAAACAAAAGCTCGAATGTGCGATGAGGTTCAAACTCAGAGGTGTAATAGAATGCACAGGTAAATGTGCATTGACATGCACTCTCAGAAGAGTAATGAGATGTGTGCTCAAGTGTGTAATCAAATGCATGTTCAAAGGTGTGCTGAGAGGCACATTCAAAGGTCTCCCTTCGCTCGATTAGGAAAATCATGGGAGGGGGAGTTTTGTAAATCACTTGCAATAACCTGCATTCACAGATCGTCACACTTTTAAATGTGAAGAAAATGTAAGCATTCCCCTGCATGTGTTTGAGTAAGTGCAGGTAGATACACAATGATGGGAGAGTAATTTTTGAGCCATTCTTGCATTTTAACTGGGATAGCAGTGGTCTGAGCTGCTGCTGTCCCAATGTAATGCCTATTCTCAGATACGGTACAACTGTTTTCATTTCTTATTTTAATATTTAACAATGATAGGCTATTTAAAAGCTCACTGATGCAAAATGTGATCCAAACATCCACGTGATGTCTTGCACTCTATCATCCATTAATAGCCTGCATATGCTCAGGTCACCTTTGTACCTATCGACGTATGTAATCTCATAGGAGGAAAGAAATTGTGTTCTGAACCATTTAAAGAGTTGTGAGGTCCAATATGTATTGGGATGTCACATCAAAGACGAGTTGTTGTTATTATTATTATTATTATTATTATTATTATTATTATTATTATTATTATTATTATTATTGGTATTTACTCAGCCTGGACCAAGCTTCAGTAAACAAAAGAGCACATTACAATCATAGGGTGCAGAACACAGTGAGGGAAGCATAGAACAAGGGAGTGGGGAGCTAACGTGGAAGGGCGATAGTGGTGAATTGGCAGCAATGGATCTACAAGCAACAAGGGGGAGCAGATCACTGAGTCTCAGCTAGGGTGGTGTGTGCAGGGTGTGTGGACCTAGGTTTTAGAGGGGCGACATTCGCTAAAGAGGAAGGTCTTGAAAACTTTCCTGAACTTTCGAAGTGATGGAGTGGTTCTGATGTTGACGGGGAAGAGGTTCCAGAGTCTTGGAGTGTGGACAGAGAAGGTCTGTCTTCTGTCTTCTGGTTCTTTCCTTCCTGCACCATTGAAGTGCAAGTATACACATTTCCTTACTTCTGGTGGATCACAGGCATCCGAAGATGCTGAGTTTCTCAGTGAGTTAGGTTGGGGACTTTGTGGTGACAGCTTGTTGATGGTGCAATGGGTTTTGTAGATGAAACGAGCTTGCACCGGCAACATCACAGTTGGATGAGGGTTGGGACAATGTGGTCGAATTTGCAGAGTCCTTGTGCTGCAGCATGCAGGACACATTTTAGGAGTCTAAGGGTAGTCACCAGATGCCATCCAAAAGAGCATTGCCATCATCCTGGTGGGAGAAGACCAAGGCTTGGACAGCAGATATGAAGATGTTTTCTGGGATGAAGGGCTTGGTTTTACTTAGAGAAGCAAGCTCGGAAGTGTAATGTGATGTGAATTCAAAATCGAAAGCACGTGACAGTTTAAAGAAGTTAAAGGCTGTGACCCTCATTACGACCCAGGCGGAAGACCATGGTGCTAATAGCACCATGGTCCTTGCTGGAAATTTACCGACACCGCCATGGAGAAAGGGGGAATTACCACCCCATTACAAGGTTGGCGGGGCAGTAATTCCCCCTTCCTCCATGGCCCTTCAATTGCTACAAATTGCGGTACCGTACTTAGCACCAAGGTCCCTTTGCGGGTCCCTACTTTAACGGCTGGTGTAGACTACCTCCCCATATCGACATAGGTGTTTAGAGCATAATTCAGTATGCTGCGATATATATCGCATATATATATCGCACATCAGAAGCTGCTGCCGTTCCGACTTGCAGCCTATACATAAATATTTAGAAATGACTCTCACGTGCATTGCACATGAGGTTAAATAATAAGGGTATGGAGCCTCGTGTCATAATCCTCTAGCTGATACCACTATAATAGCAGGTGTTATTATTTCGAACAGGAGTCGAATAATCAGCCTCAGAACGATTCAAGGCTAAATTGGACATTTTATGGATTAAAACTCATGAAGGGCTCTCGTGTCGGAAACCAATGCTTTACTGGAGTAGTTATCCACCCCTGGTGCACACCTTCATACACCCTTTGTGAATCCACGTCTATTCTTCATGCAGCTGCACTGCATCAAAGCAGCAAAGTAAAGGCCACACCTTCCTTTTGTTCTTTTGACATATGTTGCACACGTGGCATTGCTGCACTTATAAGGACATGTAAGAGTCGGGGTAGCAAGATGTTTTCTGCCCAGCAACAATACTGAAGGATGCCATAACTAGGCATGGACTGGGCAGATTATGCAAAACTGGACCCTTAGAATTTCCACACGTTTTACCAGGTTGAAGTTTAAACGTTCTTTCAAGGTTCAATATCATAGTTTCAACTCTGTTAGAATGTATGTCTTAATAACGTCAGGAAAGAAGAAACTCAAAGCAATTAGTGGCTGGCATGTGAAGAGGAAGGAGCGGCTCTGGATTGTTAGGGAAGAAATGAGTCGCTAGGATATTGTAGATTAAAGTAGATGTTCATTGATAATAGGGTCTTAGAGTTACAGAAGTACGTTTGAAATGTCAGGGGATTGCGAGGACACATGTTTTGTGGATTGAAGTGCTGTAGACAAAGGAGTGAGTAAAGCAATGTTTGGTATACATTTGTTAATAGGTTTAGAAGAATCTTAAAGCAGGGAAACACAACTTGCATTTTGAAGGCAGAGAGGAATGTCAAAGTAGTTTTAGACAAAAGTGCATTTATAAGGCACCTGAGAAGGCCAAAGCACTTACAATCGTGTGATTTGTATTGCAAGGTGTTGGGAGGGATACATTAAAGTGAAAGTGAGGGTGGAGACCTTGGATCCGAATGGCAAATAAGGGAGTAAGTGAAATGTGTGTGTAAAGGTTGAAGTGCCCCAGAACCTCCTTTGTGTCTGTTTTAAGGCCTGCCAAGTGCACAGTACGAGTGATAAAATAAGATGTATATTAGGAGTATAATCAATTTGTTTTCTGACCTTCAACGTGAGAAGAAGATTATCCCTGCAGCACCCACGTGATGGAAGATGGATGGACTGGATTGGGACCAATAGACTGCCATCCCTTATGGATAACAGTGGTAATTGTATAGGGCCTCATAACGCGGTAGGCGGTAAGGGATTACCGGCACCATAAGGGCACCAGTGCCGGTAATCCCTTACCGCCCTACTACGAGGTCCCTTAGCGGGTCCCTTCCCTAATGCCTGGTTTTACCAGGCGTTAGGGAAGGGACCCGTTGAGGGACTTCAGAGCTAATAACGGGTCCGCTAATAGCGGGCCCGTTATTAGCTCCATCCCCATTCCCATTGAGCCCTATGGGGGCTGAAATGGGAATGGGGAATGGTTCCCGGAATGGGGATTTACCGGGTCCTCCAAGGTCGGAATGACCCAGTAAGTCCCTATTCTGGGAACATGGACCCGGAATGCGGTAATGAGGCGCATAGGGTCTATTCAACCAGCCACGCTGGGTTTTTACTGTATGTTGTTGTGTTATCATGATGCTGTGTACCTTTAAAAGTTTCTGCTTGTACCTCTTTTTGGTAGAACAATCTAAGGAACAGAGCTGTTGGTCTCATGTGCGCATGAGATTAAAGCGTGTTATCCTTACAAGATCGAATTGGGCCGTTCTTTCCTAACGTGTTGTATTCTCTCTGGTGTGAGCGTTTACGGGATGTGCCTTCAATTGATGACCCTGACATGAACCAGCGCCCACATACCTGCAGAGGCTTCCAGGTCCTTTGTCCAGGAGGAGCCGCACCCCCCCAACAGCAACTGGACCTGAAAAAACACTTTTCAAGTGTTTTAGCAGGAGCCATTTGAAGGAAAATCCTCTCTGCTCTTTGAAGCGGGGCGCTGCTCCGAGGAGCGTGCAGGCCAGTGTTGGAACCCCATGATGTAGGAGTGCAGGTGAGCACGCACATGTGGGGACATTCTTGTAAGAGATCACAAGTAGGGGACAGACGCATGGGGAAGTGTGAAAGGTGTGAGCATGTGGAGCGAAGGTCATCGATGTGACATGGATGAGGTCAGGGTTATTTGTTGTTAAAATTTGCACTATGAATGGAGTGTTTCAGTAAAGCATTATAAGGTAAGGCATTATAAGGTAAGGCAAAGGTAAGGCATGGACCTCTCCCACGGAAGGGGAGGGAAGGTGTTACCACAAGGCAGTATAGTATTTAAAGGAGGTATACAGAAATAAAAAGTAGTGGTCTTGTATAAGTAGTAGGCCTGGAACAAGTAGTGGTTGTTAGTTTAGAGTGTTATTTTAATCTATTGTTTGTGTTTTTTTGGGTGAAGAACACCCTAGAAGGAGAGGTAATTGTGTGCATTGCAGTGTGATGTTGGATGATTTTTTTGAGGGGTGAGTGTGCGCAAACAAGGGTGATAGAGAAGCGTGGGGGTTGAATTTCTTTGTTTTATGTTGTCACAAGCAAAAGGCAGCATGTGCAGTGCATTAGCAGGACTTTGTGGGGTAAGTAAGAGATAGACAACACTAGCATGGGGGTGGAACACCAATAAAACATATGCATAAGGCCCTGCCACTGTGTCTTGACAGGGTGGAAAAATAGCATAAGCAGTGGATTGCGGAGACAGGAGGAGGGGGAATGTCCTGGCCATGGCCAGGCAGGGCTCACACAACAAGAGCATTCTGGATCACATGTCCACATTATTAGTAGCAAAATATAAGGGGAAGCAAATACAGAAGAGAAAAGAAATTCTTGATCTTTGGTGTATGTTTGTAGATGCAGAAGATCAAGGGAATGGAGTGGAGGTGCAGAAACAGAAAGATGGTAAGTGCAGAAAGGGAGATGGAGGGAGAGTGCTGGGTCCCATTGGAGTGTGGGGATTATATCCCTTGTTAACATAACCCGTAGAAGGGTACACCAATCTAAGCTGTGTACCCGCTTTGTTAGGGACCCCTTCTGCTGCGATAGGGTCCCCAGCAGCACCAGTAACACCAAAGGCTACCACTTGCCGTCCTTAGTATACTCACACACCATCTGCGGGTTTCAGGTCAAGGGAGTTCAAGGATAGCTTAACAGGATTACTAAAAGAACTTAGACAGATACACACATTCCCAGGAACAGCAATGGATATATGGATATAGGGGCATGGAGAGAAAGATCAGGAGAATGGAAATCAGGGGAAGTGCTGCTCAGGGTGGATACTGAAGGAATAAGACGTGTAGGTGTTGAGAAAGAAAGAAGTCCGGGTGGGTGGATCATCCTGGGAGAGGAGAAAACAATGTTGGGAGAGAACTGCTCTCCTAAACATCCGTGACGATCTGCTCACCAACCTTGACTCTAACATTCCCTATGTCCTCATCCTCCTTGATCTCTCTTCTACCTTCGACACGGTCAACCATACCATCCTGCTCAACCGTCTCCGTGAAAACCTTGGTATCACTGATCACAATCTGGCCTGGCTGACCTCTTTCCTCACAGATCGACCCTCCCAGGTCCAACTTGGGTCCTTCCTTTCATCTATCTTCCTCTCTACCTGTGGTGTGCCCCAGGGGTCAAACCTCTCACCTTGGCTTTTCAACCAATACCTGGCAACTCTTGCCCACTGCATTGCCATTTTCTGCTCAAATTTCCAGTACTACGCTGACGACACTCAACTGATTTTCAGGCTGCCCTCTGCTACCTCCTCTCTCGCTCTCATCTCTGATTGCCTAACTGCCAATCAAGATTGGTGTGCCGCCAATGATCTTTGTCTGAATGCCAGCAAGACGGAGATCCTCCTCATCGGCACACCTTCACCATCCTTTCCCCTCCCTCTCTGGCCGGCCTCCCTTGGCCCTCCTCCTACCCCCACCTGCGAGGCTAAGAACCTCGGGGTCATCTTTGACTCCACTCTTTCCTCCTCTGCCCACATCTCTGAGGTCTCTAAAAAGTCAAATTTCCGACTGCACCTCCTCAGAGGTACTCTGCCTTTCCTCTCCTTCCCCCAGAAGCTCATGGTATCTCAAGCTCTGGTTCTCTCTAGCTTGGACTATTGTAACAGCCTCTTTCTAAATCTACCTGCCTCTACTCTCCGCCCTCTGCAACTAATCCAGAATAGGACTGCGAGACTTGTCCTTGGCCTCAAGCCCTGGGATAGTATCTCTCCAGCTCTGAAATCTCTCCACTGGCTCCCAGTGGATGCAAGGATTAAATTCAAAACCCTCTGCATTGTCCACAAGGCTTTCTGGGGTGTGGGTCCAAAATACCTTCAGCTATCCTTCCGCAAATACCTCCCCTCTCGAGCTCTTCGCTCCTCTACCTCCAACTCACTCAGGGTCAGTTGTTTTTCTAAGAAACGAGCTGGGGGTAGATCTGTGTCTTCGGCTGGGTCCTCCCTCTGGAACAGCGTCCCTGCCACTCTAAAACTTGAGGAGAACCATGTCCGGTTCCGGAAGCATATCAAGACCTTCCTCTTTCCTTCTGCCTTCGCTCCCCCTCTCCCCTGCTGATCTGTTCTATCGGCACCATGCACCTGGCCACCCTCTGTCTTTTGGGCCCAGGTACCTGCTCATCCTACCACCCTCCCGCACTGCCTCCGGGCCACCCCTTGCACTGGGGTCTGTATCTGTCCCCATACAGCCCCCCTTTTTCTTCCTGCACTTATCAGACCTACCCTGTCTGCTGCCTTAAACCTAGCACTGGCTGCATTACCACTGTTTGTTGCCTTTATTATTTATTTATTGTGTTTTATCTGTTTCTCCTCTGCTTCGCACTTTCCACCTCTCCCCCCTTCCATGCACTTTTCCCCTCCCCCTCTCCCATGCACTTGCGCATTCTCAATGTCACTGGGCCTAGTAAGATCGCTGTTTTGTTCCCCTCCATTGCCTTGTCACGCTCTGAAACACTTGTGTACGAGCGCGATAGAAATAAAATATCGATCAATCAAGAGGATGCTGATATGTTTACTGAGGATCAGAGTGACGGAGAATAGAGGGGTGATGAGGCAGCTGAGAATACACCCAAGTAGAAGGTCTATTGAGTTGAGGAACAGGGCCGGTGAGATGTCATTGGTAAAGTGAAGAGGAGTTATGAATAAGTGGGTGGAAAGTAGCGCAAATATGCAGATGCCCCTCATACATAAGGGGGCTGGTAGGACAAAGTATGTGCCCTCACCCCAATGGTTAAGAATAATTTAATTAAGGCACTCATGCAGCTCACAGCAGAGGTGAGCAAGTGGATGTACGAATATAAAAAGCAAACAGCAAGGGTTCCCCTGGCAATAGGGGATCTTAAGAACCTACTGGTTGCCAAAATTGGGGACCAGGCTGGGGATGTGTGGGTTAAGGCCGGATACCCGGGAGTAACCCAGCGGGATGGTGTCATGATGGAGCACCATTTAATGGAGTTAGTACAATGATACGGGATGCACTACAAAGGGCCTTCCCAGATACCCCTGATTTACATTGTTTGATGCAGTTTACTATGGGTGAAGATGATGACCCAGCTAGATTTATTCTGAAAAATGCAATTAAACTGGAGAGCCGAGACGAGAGGGCGGTGGGATCAGTCAATACCATTTTCTATTTTTTGTGAAGAGCGGTTTGCCGAAGGAAGTGCAGAAGGCGTTGCATAAGATTGTGGGTATTGAGGCGAAGGGGTGGACGGAAATACAGAGTATAATTGTGCATCATTGTAAAATAACTGAGGAGCAGGAGAGGGAAACAGTCCAAAGGCGTCACGGGCCTGGTAGCACAAAGTATGTGTCCTGCCAAATGGATAAGAATAATTTAATCAAGGCACTCCCGCAGCTCACAGCAGTGGCAAGCAAGTGGATATACACATTTGAAAAGGAAACAGCAATGTTGCCCCTGATGATGGGGGATCTTCAGAGCCTGCTGGTTGCTGTAATCGGGGTCCAGGCTGGGGATGTCTGGGTTAAGGCTGGATACCCGGGAGTAACCCTGGGGGACAATGCAGTTGACGCCATTGCGCCACTGACCCTCAAAAAAGCCAAAAAAGCCAAACATTCCAATGCTTGGTTCTCCAAAGAACTCCTTGACCAACGCACCCAGAAGAGAATTGCCCTCTCCACATGGAAAGCCAACCCATCTGAAGTCACCAAAAATGCGTTCAAAGCCATCTCAAAATCCTACAAAACCAACATCACCCTAGCCAAAGCTGCCTCCTTCAACGCCAGGATTCATGACGCCAAATCTGGATCTAAGGACATTTTCACCATCTTTAGGGAACTGGAAAAACCATCCTCTCCCCCGCCCTCTTTCATCAAAGATGATAATTGGTGCAATAATATTCAATCCGCCATGCTAGACAAGCTAAACTCTCTTCAAACTAAAATTTGTGGCCATCAAAAAGCCCTATCCCGCCTCATAGCCAACTTGCACAGTAAACCCACTACGCCCACCTTGACTAACTCCACTCCCCCATTTGACTTTAAAGACATTACTGAACTGGAGGTTATTGCACTGCTCAAGTCAATCAAACCTTCCAACTGCAAGGGAGATGCCTGTCCAGCCAGTCTCATTAAAGACTCCGCATAGATCCTAGCCCCATTCCTAACTGCTTTTATTAACTCCTCCCTTCAGTCGGGCCATGTTCCAACTGGACCTAAGGAGGCTTGGGTATGCTCACTCCTCAAAAAACCCTCGCTGGACCCAACGGTCTCGGGGAACTACAGGCCCATCACCACTGTACCTTTCCTGCTCAAACTTTTGGACAAAGCAGCCTACCTGCAAGTCCAAAAGTTCCTTTAAGAAAACCGTCTCCTCGGCCTGCGGCAATCTGGCTTCCGCCCACGACACGGCACCGAAACGGCTCTTCTGGACTTAAAGAACCAAATGGACGACCTACGAGACGCAGGGAAACCTGCCCTCCTACTGCTCCTGGATCTATCTGCTGCTTTTGACCCGGTGGACCACAACACCCTGTGCCACCACCTAGCCACCCAAGCCAACTTCTCCCCCAAAGCCTGTGACTGGATTACCTCCTTTCTCCAAGAAAGGGCTATGAAAGTCTTTTCTGACTCAGCCTGTGCCACCCCGATGCAATGTTCCACAGGGCTCGTGTATCGCGCCCACGCTATACAACCTCTTCACGAGACCCCTGTTTAGCATCCTTGACTCCCTGGGCATCTCGTATACTAACTACGTGGATGACACACAGGTACTCATCACACTCACGGGTGACTACCTAGCGGACACCAAAACACTCACCACCATCTACTCCACTATCCAATCATTGATGGCAGACAATTGGCTCTGCCTCAACAGTGAAAAAACTGAACTCCTCCTCATAGGGGCACCCTCCACCCTAGGGAACCTCGGGAACAATACGCTTCTTTCACTATTGACAATATTCCCATAAAGGTCTCCAACCACGTGAATACACTCGGATTCTACCTAGACTCCGATCTGTCCATGGATAGACAGGTCAATGCCATCGCCTCCTCCTCAGCCTACTACTCTAAAGTCCTCAACGCTGCCAGACCCTTCCTGTCACACCAGAATTGCCTCACCATTGCCAGGGCAATAATTGGATCAAGGTTAGACTACTGCAATGCCCTGCTCGTTGGGACCTCCAATAAAAACCTGGCCAAACTTCAGCTAGTCCAAAATAACGCATTGAGGGCGGCCACAGGTACGTACCGCCAGAAAAGACCACATCTCTGAAGTCAGGAGGCAGGCCCACTGGCTCCTGGTCAGAGAGGATTGTCTTCAAGACACTCGCCCTCACCCACAAATGTCTTCATGAACTTGCTCCACCCTAGTTGACGCAAAGAATCACCAAGCATACTGCCACTAGACCATTAAGAAGGCTTTACTCCAACACGATTGTCACGCCCAAAACGCGTAAGGTGCGCGCCGGTGGGTTCAGTTTTCCCACCCGGGCTGCCATTCACTGGAATGCACTGCCACCTCACGTAAGAATGATTGAGTCCCACCAAGCCTTCCACAAAGCCATTAAAGCCAAGCTCTTTGTATGAAATGTACCTGACTTGTAAACTGTATAATGCATATCATGCATCACATGTATTTATGTTTGTATCTGTGTAACCAAGAGACCTCTGGTCACCTGTTTAATATTCGAATCAACAGTTCTACAACTACTTGTAACAGCGCCTCAATGCCCCTGGGCTGCAAGTGCACTATACAAATGCAAATAAATAAAATAAATAATGCTCCTGATGGAGCACCATTTAATGGAGTTTGGGCAATGGTATGGGACGCACTACGAAGGGCCTTCCCAGATACCCCTGATTTACAGTCCTTGATGCAGTCATCAGGCTGATGATGAGGACCCAGCTAGTCCTTACAACTAGCTGGGTCTTACAATGCAAGAGAAGTGGAGAGCCGAGACAAGAGGGCGGTGGGATCAGTCAATACCATTTTTCAACTTTTCTGTGAAAAGTGGTTTGCCAAAGGAAGTGCAGAAGGCGTTGGATAAGATTGTGGGTATTGAGGGGAAGGGGTGGCCAGAAATTCATACTATACTACTAGTGCATCATTGCAAAAGTATTAAGGAGCAGGAGAGGGAAACAGTCCAAAGGCGTCAGGGGGATGAAGCAAAATTGGTGGAGAAAAAACTGGCAAAGGTAACAGTCCAGGTGCCTGTATCAACGCCAGTACAGGTCGAAAGAACAGACAGTACCCAGCACTCTGGGCTGAAGGAGAACAAGGACAGTGGGGTAAGGGGAAACATAAGCTGGCCCACAGTGGCAGCAAGGAAGGCCACAGCGATGAAGTGGGGGATTTCGAGGAGCAAGAGGAGGAGGGTTTAGACCCAGGGGAGGTGCGTTCGGACAGTCTCAATGTTATGATATGATATGATAGGTTATTTATAAAACACTGAATACCCAGAGGTTTCTAAGCGTGGACCCGGGGATCGAACCTGTGTTGCTCTGCGTCGTCTTGCTTCCAAGGCAAGCACGTTGCCCCTGAGCTACAGCCCCCGAAATGTTGGAATTGTTTAATGTGGGGGCATTTTGCAAGGGAATGCAGAAGCAGTTCTGCAGTGGGGTATAATTATGGGCCGCAGCAACAGGGCCAACGGCCCCAAGGGCTAGGGTATCCGCAACAGGGTCAAGGGTAGCAGAATCAAGAGTATCCACTAGGCAATACCAAATCTATAATCAGCAGCCACAAGCACCAGACTAACAAGCGCAGCACCTGCCACAACAACATCATGGCAGTGCTGTCCCGGTGAGCAGGGTACCAGGTGGGGCTGCTGCTCCATTTTGGGGAGCAGCAGTGGTAGGATGTAGCCCCATCTTGTTCCCTGGAACGAACATATACCCTGACTAGTACAGCCCATAGAGAGCCCTTGTGTGTCCGGTCTTGTCGATGACACTCCACCCTGAAGAGGAACCTATGGTGGGGGCAGAGATAGGAAACAAGCAGTTCATATTCACGGTGGACTCTTTTGCAAATAAATCATGTATCATGGAGGGAAATGTTCCTCTATCAGAAAAATATCTTGATGCACATAGATTCTCTGGTGCTACTTCCAACTTTCAAGGATCCATACACTAAGGAGTTAAACTTAAAGGTGGGGGGGAGGTAGTACGGGCACCCTTACTATATTCCAAGAGTTCCCCAGTCAATTTACAGGGAAGGGACGTGCTCAGCAAGTTGAACATGAATATATCCTTTACAGATCATGGGGTAGTCTGCTCCATGCCTGGGATGTGTGCTGTAAGGGCAATGCTGATTATACACACAATGAAAAGGGAGGTGGTAGTCTGTGGGATTCCCGTAGAGCCGGACATGTTCATTTATGGTACTACAGTGCTTGTGGAGGCGGTGCCCCAGATTTCCAAAGAGTGTTGGCGAGTGCCCACTGATTTCATCTTTCATCCAGCGTTATCATCTGAGGGGGTGGCCGGGACAATATCGCTGGATTTACAGGGTTATTGGTGTCAGACAAGATGGTTGTCCTATTGGGAATGGACATGGATTGGTGTGAGTGATACGCAGTGCTCTGTGTAGATCCAATAGCTCAGTGAAGATGACAGATGACAAAGTGTTTGAAAATAATGACAAAGAGGGGGAAATAATGTTTCAGATCTGCATCCCATATGACATAATGTTACAGAACCGAAGAGTGCAGTGTCCCTTAAAGGCAGTATTAACTCCATTTCTATTTTTCGATGAAGATTTACAGCACATGCCTTAGCACTTGTGGACAACAAATCCACATGATGGATCATTATTGAAAGATGTAACACCTGTGCATATAACACTGAAGTCAGGTGCAGTGCTGCCAGAGAAAGACAATATCCACTATCGAGAGAGGAGGAGGAGGGTATTCGAGAAACAATACAGGCCCTACTGGACATGGGGATTATTGTGCCATCTACATTGTAATATGGCAATATACCCTGTTAACAAATAAACGGGGCAATTGGAGAATGATTCAGGACTTGCACCACTAAATGATGTGGTGCAGATAGAATTTGCAGTTGTTCCGAATCCTGCAATCATTTTATGCAGCATCCCCACAGAAGCCAAATATTTTACTGTAGTGGATTTGAAAAATGCATTCTTCTCGATTCCACTGCATCCGGAGTTGAGGTACCTCACAACATTTACACAGGGACAGATGCGGTTCGAACAAACTAGAGTACCTCGGGGATACTGTGAGAGCCCAGCATATTTAACAGAATACTGCATGCCAATCTTGGGAATATTCAGGTGCCTAGCATGATTATCCAGTATGTGGACGATCTGCTAGTGTGCAGTGACAGTGAACAGCACTGTCAAGAACCTCCATTGCACTCCTACAATTGCTGGCCTATAAGGGTTACAAGGTGGACAAGGCAAAATTGCAATAGTGTCAAAAGCAATTAATCTATTTGGGGCAGTTCATATCAGAGAATGGTAAGAGAATAATACCCGACAGGCTAGCGTCCATACGTGCCTCTCCAAGACCCGCCTCCGTTAAAGAGATGCAGAAGTTTCTGGGCCTGTGTAATTACTGCAGGGCCTGGATTTTAGATTACACAGCGTACATGAGACCACTTCTATAGTCCGTTAGGGAAGCGCAAAAGACAAAGGACCATAAATTACAGTGGAAGGCTGAAATTATCAGACAGTTTGACGACTCTAAAGAAGTGATTAGTTCAGCATTCGTACTGAGCACCCTGCCTAGGGACTCCATTTATGTCGACAATTTTTTACATAGATAGAAAACCCTTGGTTCCAAGGGCCTTACGAGGTGGCGTTTCGTACCCACCTTGTAGTGAACGTGAATACCCCGACTATCTCACCGGCTTGTCCAGGGTCTGGTGGCACAATCAAGTGACAGGCCAAAGCTCATCTGCAAGCTCCCTATTTTTCTTTGTTCTGGGAGCACTTTAGGTCTTTCTCTCACTCTCTCTCTCTCCATCTCTCATTCTCTCTCTTTTCTCTTTTTTCTTTCTCTTTCTCTTTCTCTCTCTATCTCTATTTTCTCTTTCCTTTTCTCTCACTCGGTTCTTCTTCTTTTTTGTACAAAGTATGTATTATACAATTCTCCCTTTTTGTTGTCTAGTGTGTCTGTGCTTCTATTTCAGGAAAGAAGAAGATGGACGCAGCTAATGTAAATAATTTGTTAAGTAGGGACACAAGGCGTAGACACATGAACGAGAGAATGTGGACCGTTATCTATTACTGTGGGTCAGTTATTGCTGGAGGACTTTGTGTGAAACTGCTAGTACTACTGGAAGTGTATTGGGGAGGGTATTATAAGGGGAGGGCCTATAAAAGGGCAAAGGGGAAATAGAATTGTACATTAATTACATTGGACGAGACATATAAATGTTAATACCATGAGTGGATTTTAATCTATTAGAACTAATGTGAATACGAATGATAATAATGGAACTTCATTTACTGACTTTAATAAGCTCAATGCATCAGTGGGGAGACAGTAACTAGATTGTCTTCAGAAAGTAGGGGTTTGTCTACCACTGTGAAATGATATAATGGTATTCCCGATAGCACTATTAAAACGCCCCCCCCCCTGAGAACATGCATAGAAGAATGAAGAGAGAAGTACGAAAAAAGTATGACAAGTATCACGGGCTGGGTTTGAGGATATTCATCACTACGAGTTCACTAATTCATGATACTGTGATATAAGTGGTGTAGGGAGAAACACTGTGAATGTGAGATGTTATGTGTGTTCACTCATTACACACACGTCAGGTTCTCCCAAGGTGTTAGTGCCGCAAGCAGTCACAATTATAGAGATAGGATGTCTAGTGCATCTTTGGCTATGCAGAATAAAAGGAACATTCCAGGCACATGTTGAACAACTGCCAATGATGGGCCCAGATTTTGTAAAATGCAATCAAGACCCAAACAACATCAAGTGTGTGGAACTACCCTATCTGGCGGTGAAAGGGCAGAACATGTCAATAACAACTGGCAGGACATCACATTACCTTGCATGGCAGAGGCACTGGTAACATATAGCATGGAAAGGATAGCATGAGTGGTCACTTTATTTGTGTAAATCTGGACAGAGCATATCACAAAGCTGACGTGGATTGAAACAATGGAAGAGCGAGTGCATAAGGAAGAACAGTATAGACTTTGTTTCCACAGCAAAGGTACAGTCTTTGTTGTCACAAATGAACACACTGCATTAGAACTCTCTTGATCACAGACATCAGAAAGGAACACAGGCACTGACGGATTACTACTGTGTCTGTGGCCGACAAGCTTATTTGCACCTCCCACCATCATGGAAGAGCTGGTGTTTGCTGGCCACATTGCACTCAGCGCTATTAGTAATCCCAGAAGAAGACCTGAAGAGGGGAGTACTGCCTGCAAAAGGGCTAACACGTTTTATTACAGTCAAAAATTAAGATAGGAGCGTGGTACCCACACAAGAGCCCAACATCAGCCAAGGAAAACGACAGTTCCAACAACCACAGAGTGTGAAAAGATCAAATTACATATCCAAAGACTCTTCAACCTTGCTTGCTGAACTACCAGAGAATAGAAGATTTTCTGCTCAGCAGAATCCTTTTTCACATCTTTACGCTTGCTGGGAGTGCAGGTGGCAGCCAATGCTAAACGGTTGCTAATAGTGAGGTGGGATTTGGTCCAGCTTGCGAATGATACAGAGAATGGATTTGATGTAATCAATACTAATCTGCGGGCATTGAGACTTATGACAATGCAAAATCGTTGCATGCTGGACATGTTAACAGCGATGGAAGGTGGGGTTTGCAAAACATTTGGTTATTCCTGCTGTATATTCCTGCCTCCAAGGGATGTAGAGAATTCATCATTAGTTCACATCATTGCAGCTGTCCATGACCTGGGCGTTGGCATGAAGGAGAAGGGAGGAATACAGGACAGTGATTGGCTGACTCTGGCATTTAACTGGGCCCCATCGTGCCTAAGAGCGATCGTGAAGATGTTAATGCTCATAATTTTGTTCATCCTGGTCATTTTCTGCACGTGTCAGTTGGACCTCCGATGCTGTGCCACTATGGCACCTGATAGCACAAGACTTATGGTATCAATTGGGGTTCCAAAAGCACCTTACAAAACATATAATATTAAGTGCAAACTGATGTCCCACAGGGTGGCCCAAAGTATGAAATGTTCCCTATCCTGTATGGAGGTAAAGTTGATCCTCTGTACCACACTATCATTTCCCCACCCCCTGATCCAGAAGATTACACAGAGGTTTGGGTGGACCTGACGGGGGAGGAGGGATGCATTTACATGACTTGTTCACCAGAAGAGTACGCATGTGGGGGGAGAGTTTGCAATCATTGTGTAAGGATTGGGTGCCAATAATGGGAATCAGCCATGTATGCATGCAGAAACGAGGGAGCGGGAGCACAGAAGCATTCCAGAATGATTTACTGTAGAAGAAATGCAAGTGGTGAATATTGGGAAGGGGACAACACCGCCCCCCTAGGCACTTTAAAGTGAAGCGAGATGCATTTGAGGCACTGTGATGGGCCAGGAGGGAGGGGGAACAGTGAGACGGAGGCCTTCCCGTTTAACAGGACTCCATTTTAATGTAACCAAATATAGACTAACTACATGGTGTGGTCTAAGGTGGCTATTTTCCGCAGATATTAGTAATCATAGGTAGAAGGGAAGGCCTGTGTGGTAAATTTGGCATTGCATGCACTATGCCCAAATTCACGAGACCACAGAAATCCCCAGTCATTCCGGAACTCCCATGAGGACAGCTCACACCGCCAACCGCCACCACGTCTATTCATTGTTCCAAAGTGTTGCAAAGGTGTGTTTTTTCCCGAAACGGAATGTACCTTATAGGGCTGTAATCAGAGACTGCCACCGGGTGTGCATGTTATCTCACACTAACCAAAGCATGGCCCGGCCCATTCCCAGGTGACCAGCAATTATAGCCCATATAACTGACTAAACCCTAAGATTCTCGAATTCCATGGCGCCAGGTGCCCTTTGCTTCTAAACTTGGTATGGCATTTTACTTATATAAAAAAGCACTAATGATAGCTCTTTATTTGTGTTGTCTCCTCTAGATTGTGGGAAGAGTGCCTGCAATATCATTTTTAAATATTTGTGAAGAATACATTGCGTACATCTTTACTCATATGTTGGGTTCCCCTGAAGAAGTTCTCACAGTGTTCATGTTAACGATTAGAGAACGAAACATGTTGGTTTAAATAACGCTGGACTGCTAAACAGCATTTGTGAACAAGAAATTAATTTTGTTAGAACCTTTTTCTGAATATGTGAACGATTCGACCACGTATTGACGTAAAAGAACAAAGAGAACAATTGTCAACATTAGGAGTTCTCAGATTAGTGTCCGACATAGTCTGACAGTTTCGCACTTTATCTGACCTTTTCGAGTCTGTGATTATAAAGAAAGAATGTTTTAATCTCTATGTAGCTTTGCACTATGGGATTTGCACTTGCTTTTGTCACTTTATTCTAATTGTGTGTAAAGGTTTATTAGATTTTATGTAGTTTTATGATACTGAGTATGTTTATGAATACAATAATTATATTCTAAATTTGTAGTTGTGAATTACACAGTCCTGTATCAGTTGTGTGACTGTGTATCCTTGATGTTCTTGATAATAATCAGAAGAGATAACACAAAGGCAGTCGGGTTCTTAAGTTTAGAAGAATGTACGCTAACTTGTTCTGGGAATGAATCCCTTTGCCACAAAGCCTCCCCTTGTCTCTAATGTGTTTTTTTGGTTACCAGGTGCCCTTTGACTATCAACCCCAAAGTAACAAGTCCTGAAATGTTCAAACAGATGGACAGGGCATATCAGCGAAGCAACAATCGTGTGATTTGTCTTGCAGGGTGTTGAGAGGGATAAATTAAAGTTCAAAATGAGGGTGGAGATCTTGGAGCCCGATGACACAGAAGGGAGTGAGTGAAATGTGCGTGTGTGAAGGTTACAGTGCCCCAAATCCTCCATTGTGTCCATTTTAAGGCCTGCCAAGTCCACAGCATGAGTGATAAAACAAGCTATATAGTCGGAGTATAATACATTTGTTTTCTGACCTTTGATGTGTGAAGAAGACAAGCCCCGCAGCACCCACATGATGGAAGACAGATGGATGGACGGACTTTGCTCGGACCAATAGACTGCCATCCCTTATGGATCAAGGTGGTACATGTATAAGGTCCATTCAATCAGCCGTGTCATTTTTTACTGTATGTTATCACATCATCATGATGATGTGTACCTTCAAATGTGTCTGCTTGTACCTATTTTTGGTAGAACACTCTTAGCAGCAGAGCTCTTTGCTGTTGCGCTCATCTGTGTGTGAGATTAAAACTTGTTATCCTTACAAGATCGCCTTGGGAATGTCTTTCCTAGTGGGTTGTATTCCATCTGGTGTGGGCGTTTAGGGGCGTGCCTTCATCCTTCTGACGAACAAGTGCTTCTATGTTTCTGCCTATTTCAGGCCTCCTCATGCCTAAATTCTGAGACCAGGCACAGCATTCTTGTAGTTGTTGGCTGCCTACATTACATATCTGTTCTCAAGATTAACATTGCTGTGTTCCGACAGACTATCATGGGGACAGTGAATTAGCTGAGCCTTTCCTGCATTCTCTTGATACACCCAGTTTTCCATGTCTCCCTTTCTGGACCCTCTTATCTAGTAACCGACAGGAGGGTAGGGTGGTGCTGAAGCATATGATTCTCCTTTGCATCCTCCACTATCTCATGATCCAGCTAATGATAGATAACCAGTAATACAGGAAGTACATGCCTGCATGCAAAACACTCTGGGCCTCATTACGACCCTGGCGGTAAGGGGTTAACGCCAGCGTTAGCTGCGCCGACCCCTTACCGCCAATTACGAGTTCCCCTAGCGCCATGGAGGTTTTAACACCCGATTTTAGCGGGTGTTAAAATCCATGGCGCTAAGGGACCATGGAGTTAATTACGCCACCGTAATTTACGGTGGCGTAATTAACGCCTTCCCCACTCCCATTATGCCCTATGGGGCAAAAATGGGAATGGGTAAGGGTAAATGGGGATTGGGGACTTACCGCCCCGCCAAGGTCGGAATGGGGCGGTAAGTCCGCCAACCACCATGGCGTAAACGTAGTTTACGCCATGGTGGTAAAGTCACGGCCCAGGCGGTAACTTACCGCCTGGGTCGTAATGAGGCCCTCTGTCTCCTCAGCTCAAATGGTGCCTGGAGATATGGTAGTGAAGTGGCACAGCTACTCAATGTTGGCTGTGTGTTAGGCAAAGTGGGCCAGTCACAGTGGCGGGGAAGAAATTTGGGCTGGCCCACAGTAAGGTGGGATGAGAGTCACTTGCTATAGTGGAAAGTGACAACTGGTGTATTATCCGATACTCGTTTGCTGCCGATGAGATCACTGGTAAAGGGTGCTCAGTAGCAAGATCTGTGCCATGTGGTGTGTGCTCCCTGTACACATCGTTGTGCACAGCTCACAATGTTGGCGCATCAATGAGGTATCCAAAGGAACTGTGGGTTACCCAACTTAACTCACTTTTGGCAGAGGTTGCATATACTATATGTTCCTCCATCCCAAAAGTCTTAAACTCTGGCTGTCTTAAATAGTCCTATGCCATGACCATATTTGCAGTGATGTCATGAGTGTGGATGAATTCTGAATTACCTCCAACTTTGCAAGGAATGCCTATCATTTCCCCTCTTCATAGAGAGGAAAATGGTGCCGTGGCTCCTGAATCCACCCTATGAGCCATCTGCTTGGGGGGGTCCACCTGTTTCTTCTCTGCCTGATGATATTCGGTCTCCTGCAGGACCACCCCTTCATGCTCTCCCTTCTGTGACTTGGCACCCTACACCTCTGTGGCACCCTGTAGCTTTTACAGCTGGGTTACCTCCTTCTTCATACCAATGTCAAGGTGAATACATTTGCCCACATTCTGCAGGAACTCCTGTATTGACTTTGTAGCCACCACAATCTCCTTCTGAATGGTAGCCAGAACCTCCACCTGCATCTCACAATTTCTTCCAACCACCAAGTCTGGCCCAAAGTCTCCCTGCCCTGCATGCATGACCCCCTCCAAAGGACCATCTTCTTCCATCTCTGCCTCTGAATGCTATTGCTCTTTCTCAGTCTCTATCCCCCCCCCCTCCTAAACCACCATCTTCTCTCCTCATGCTCCATCTCAACCTCCCTGGGCCCAGCTTTACCTCAATCTTCCCATCCTGCTACTTGAGAGGTTGTCTATTTGCTTGTTTTTATCCCCAGACAATCCATCTAAAAAAAAGGACATGTTGCTTCATGTGTCAATGTGCAAAACATTAAATAAGTGACAGAAACAAACACGGAATTCAGACAACTCTCTGAGAATGAGAAATGGTTCTCAGAACATACAATAAGTAAGGAAGGTGACTGAACATGCAGTACAGGAAGACTTTTTGGGTTCACATAGTGGTGTCTTCCAAACACAGGAGAGGAAAGGTGTTAGAAAATAATAGCTAGATGTCCCAGAGGATTGACTTGTCTAATGTATCTATCCTTTTAAACTTGGCGTGTGGCTTAATGTGTATACACACCTCAAGGGATAACAAATACACCTGCTGAATCCCAAATCTAGCTCCTACATTGTTTTTTTGGACTCAAGTTCAATATCACATACAAGCTAAAATGTTCTCCAATGGTTATTGGCAGAACACTCTAAGATAGTAAGCATTCTCTCATTGAGGCACCAGGTTCTTCATGAAAAAGGCCCAAATACCTAATTTCACCCCTCAAACCATAATGTCCAAACTGACATCTAATATCCTTGGGAGAAAATCTCTTCCTTGCATCTAGGTACAAATTACAATGTACAGAGTGGTAGATCCTTTGCAAGAAACGCATCCAACATCTGGAATGACCTATCCAAAATGTAGCATTGTCACCTCTTCTGTTATTTGCTCTTTGTGCTTCCCTCTCTGCATTAGATACCCTAATGCAGAAGTTATTTGAAGCCTCTCACTTCAGTACTCTTAATAACTAACCTGATGACACCTTTTTGAGTTTATTACTGTTATTTTGTTCTCTTTTGCCTATTTTTAGTTAGAACGTTATTTTGTTTAACTTTGCGATTGACTGTGATTTCCTAGCTACACTCCTTCCATTCCTCCCTCTCCTTCTATGTATCCCACACCTTACCCTATCCCCTGCTTCACCCTCTCCTCTTTGAAACAGCATTGCTGTACGATTTGCATGTTTTGAAACACTAAGAAAATAAAATAAGCAACATTTTTCAAATTTGTAATGATGGCAGTACAGAACTTCAGAATTGTGGGTGGAACGATGGAGACTTGCAGGAACTCTGCTTCCACTCTTTCATTTTCCTATTCTTGCATATGAAGTGTGAAAGTACACTGTCTATGAAATAACTCTATACTGGTGTGGTGCACTTCACTGTGACGCAAACACACCACCTCATACAATATATGATAGACTCCCATAGCCCCTTCTGCTGATCACTCCGTGAACTAACCTTCTTGACCAACCTGTCAATAAGAACAGAAACACCCCTGCACACCAAATCTTGTGAGTCTCTAACTCTCAAGCTCCTAACATCCAAATCACAAACTATTACTATACATCCCATCTACAGGCCACCAGCCCCATTGGCTCTTTCGAAGAGCAAATCTCTACTATCCTCTCAGATAACCTAAAATACTCATCACAATCCCTCCTACATGGAGACTTGAACTTGGTATTCAATTATAACAAAGATGCACAAACTAATAGCATAGCCAATGTCCTCTGAGAGCTCGGATTCACCTGAAAAGTGACACAGCCTACCTATGAGAAAGGTCGGACACTTGATTGGGTGGCCAACCATAATTGCAACACAACCATCACTGCCATTAGCCCTCAAGCATGGACAGACCATGCTCTTATAGCCTTCTCTATAGATGCTACAATCATCACACCCCAAAAGAACACGCTAGCACCCACTATGTTAACAAGGAACAAAAAAAAACATAACGACAGATAGGTTATTACCATTAACTCTCCCTACCTTAAACTCGCTATCTGATACATAGGTCCATCCACACTAGTCAATGAATTCAACACAGTCATGGCCAATGCCTTGGATACCATTGCCCCATTAAAAATGCAAAACAGTAAACGGAGAGCATACTTACAAGCCTGGTTTACCCCTTACCTAAAATCACTAAGGAAAGGAAAACGTAAGTGTGAATCCGCTTGGAGACTAGTACCATCAGAGGCTAAAAAAGCCACCCTTATCAATACCTCTGCAAAATACAAAAATGAAATTAGGCGAGCAATTGAAAAGAAAGATTTGACAACAGAATATTGCAAGCCAAATCAGGCACCAAGGAGCTCTTTACAATATTAAAGGAACTGGAGAACCCTATCCCGGTACCTGATCACTGTGTCAAAGATAAATCATGGTGCTCTAACATTCAGAAAGCCCTTTGTGACAAAATAGCCACCCTTCAAGTCAAAATTGATTTAAAAAAAACTAATCATACCTCCCACCACTTCCAAACCCGATAAATCACACGTTATTGCTAAACCAGAACGTCAACAAAGTCTCCATATTGGAGGTTGAAAAAATAATATTATCACTCTATATAACTGCTCTGCACGAATAATATAAGATGCTGCAAGAGATTTACCACCATTTATCTCTAAGCTCCACCTTCTGGATCTCTCTGCAGCATTTGACCTGGTGGACCACAAATTGCTCTGCAACTACTTAGAATCGGCAGCACACTTCTCGCACCAAGCCATAGCATGGATTAAATAATTTGTTCAGTGAAAGAACATTGAGGGTTTTCTCTACCTCATCAGCTGCAGACCCTGCTTCCATCACGTGCGGTGTACCCCAGGGTTCTTGTGTTTCCCCTACCATGCATAACATTTTTATATAAGCCACTGTTTGATGATCTGGACCTTCTAGGTGTCTCCTACACTAACTATGCAGATGACACACAGATTCTCATCCCACTTTCTTGGGATTACAAACAAGATTTGGCCTTGGCGAATAAGATACCTCATCATCCATGCATTGATGGGGCTCCTTGGTCTATGCCTGAATGATGACAAAACGGAACTCACCATTCTGGGGACTTCACCGAGCATCAAGAAACTTAGTCAAGACTACACATCCTTTTGTCATAGATGGCCACTCAATCAAAGTCGCCAAGGAGGTTAAAACTTTAGGTTTCTACCTCGACTCTAGCCTCAACATGACTAAACAGGTGAATGCTATGGCATCATCCGCAGCCTACACGTGTAAATTGATCAGATCAGCTAAACCATACCTCTCCATGATCTCCATGATCAGCTGCACCATTCTGGCAAGAGCACTTGTGCTTTCCAATCTGGATTATTGTAACGCTCTCTATCTGGGATCCAACAAATACATCATTCAGAAAATCCAAATACTGCAAAATAAATCCCTTAGAGCAGCACTAGGAATTTTAAACAAATAACATATATCTACAATTAGAAGACAATCCAACTGGCTCTCCACTGCTGACAAAATTAAACTTAAAACTGTATCCCTTACATTCAAATGCCTCAATAACCTAGCACTGAGATACCTGACCGAGATGTTCAAAAGAAGTGTCACATCCAGACCTACCAAAGCAGCCTATACAAAATGCCTCTTAGTTCACCACTTCAAAATGTCCAATGTCCCTGTGAAAGTGGCCCAACTGTGGAATTGCCTACCACCGACCCTAAGGACTGACCAATCCTACTCACTCTTTCGCTTGAATACCATCAACTGGCTTAAAGGAAACAATCAGTAATCTCAGCATTACCAGATAGTAACTTAGCGACCAATTTGGACCCGGCGCTACCAGTGTGAATCCTTGTACCACACCTGCACCACACTTATGAATAGATATGTGCCACGTGCTGTATTTGTACTTACCTGTAATGTATCTTTGTAACCATGTAATTTTGAAACCTGTAAGCTTAAAGTATTCTTGTTTTCGCGTCCTGATACCTTCTGGTTTGGCATGCGCTATAAATAAAGAAAGAAACAAACAGACAAACAAGCCTTTCCTTCTGATTGTCCATATACTTTTGATTCATGTTTCTTACTGACCCGGTTACCACTGGCTTTCGTTGAGAGGTACTGTTGCTCAGAAATGTGTGCTGACTGTCCTAACACAATGCCAACACCGAGTATCTCGACCACTTTACTACCCTAGGTTTCCGCCCCTTAGTTGTCTGTGAATTAACATAGCACTATTTCCAGGGATCTCCGATTTTTGCACAATGGGTGGCGATGTAAACATGTGCATGGCTATGGAACAACGTATATACATGGCAGGAGGATGCCCCGAAAAGGCGAGAAAGATCTGGCACAAACTGGAAGAGGGGAATTGAGCGCTATATGGAACTTGACATGCTGTATGACGGGGTAGGAGATGGGTAATTGCCGGCACTAGAGAACAAGTGGTTGATATTATCGATATGTGATGGTATAGTGAATGGTTGTTATGGTGTATGACTATAAAATCAATAACATGTTATATTAAAAATAAACATAGAACTATTTTCTCCGGTAGGAAGTTCTGCAGCCTAGTAAAATAACAGAGAAAGGCATCTTAGGTTGTGTTGGTCTTTCTGGAATGAGTTGTGTACAGAGCGAGCCAAGATGTTTTCCTTACAAGTTGGGAGATTGACAGCTATTTGTGATGATATGCCAATGCTTAGTCATTTTATAAGTAAATCATCAGCCGTTGAGATTGATGTGGGCCTCTATAGGAAGCGGAAATGTTTGCCAAGCATGGAAGTGATGTGGTCTGATTTCTTCAATTCTGTGACAACTGAGACAAGCTGAGGCCCACAATTAGCATGGGTTTGATTTGATTTGGGGTGAATTCTATATTCAATCTAGGTGTGATAACATCAGAGGTTACACTACAAATCCGTTAGGGTTTATATCCGTTTTGAAGGTGGAGCTGACAGTGACTGTTGTGAGAATGTAGTGATGGGAGAGTATGTATAGTGAATGCATGCTCCTTTGAACAGTTAAGTGATTTTGTGAAGCTTAGGCTGTACTGAAAGAGTATAGGCACACAAGTATGTGAGAAAGAGCTCCGTTCTCGTGCGGTTCACTTTTAGGGCTAAGATGGTCATCCAGTTTTTGCGGGTTTTGCGGTATAACTGAAGTCATGCATTGCGGGGCATTGACTATCAAGTAAAGATGTGTATTATCAGCATGAGTTATGGCTGGTGTATTTTTAAGGAGAGGGGCATTCATGTTTGCCCGCATTAAAAGAGAGGGGGAGGCTGAACTAAACAAGGAGGGTTCTGGTCAATTTTACCCCAGGCAAAAACAAAGAGGTGATGGCTGGAAGGTTTAGAATGAATCTTAACCACTGGCATTGCTCTGGGCAACCCTCCAGACCACCGTTCTTTGCCTGCCAAGCCGTTACAGAAGGGGAAAGACCATATGCAAATCAGGCTTGGCCCCACCCCAAAAGGGGCAGTCCAGCCCAAACTGCTAGGCCACATCCCTTCTGCACGAGACCACAAGCATCCCCATTTCGCCCTTGTTGGGGCTCATCAGTGAGGAGTAGCTTGGGTCTCTAGGCCCAGCAGGCACGGGACCCACGTGTGGTCTCGTGCAGAAGGGATGTGACCTAGCAGTTCAGGCTGGATTGCCCCTTTGCTGCTGGCTATGAGGATTCTTTGAATACGTTTTCAATATTTCCCACTTCATACGTGGAGACCCTGGTAAAGGAACATAATACCTTGTGGTGTCAGTAAATAAAAGGTTAGATGACCTTTTCAGTGATTTGATTTTTATATGAACTGCAGAGATTTTTTTGTGCTGAGTTATTGTGTTCCTTGCCCATTTTCGAGACCTTCCAGGGTTTTCTTATGGTACTCAGAAAGGGGGATGTGGAAATACGATATTGGGCCTCATTACGGGGCTGCTGGTAACCGTGCAGGTAAAAGCGGCAGGTTGCTGCTGGACCCATAATGAATTACCAGTGCCTGACTTCCTGGTGCCACCGGACTATTCCAAGTCCAGAGGCTGGGAAGGCATGTGCTGATAATTTTGTAATTCCCCATTCCCATTGAGTCCCTTAGGACTCAATGGGAATGGGGACCACAGAAGCACCGGCACCATTAATAACGGTGCTGGTGCTTCCGTGAAACTCTGCGGGCTGGTGGCGTTCCGCCCACCAGGTCTGACCTTGGCGGGTGGGACGGAACCCGCCCGGAGAGTCGTAGTGTGCCGGTCTAGTAACAATGGTGCCGGTAGGCTTACCGGCACCGTTGTTTCCCGACCGGCACACTCGTAATGAGGCCCATTGTCTTATGCTTAACTTGGACTGAGGATTTACACATTGTGTATCCTTAGTTGTACTTCTTTTTTATCAGTGTTGTTCCTATTTCCATCCCTAGCATGTCTGGAGAGCTAAGTCCTTGTTATGCCACTTGCTACTTTTTGTTTTTAGACTTTGATCTTTTTAGCAACCCTAGGTGCCAGGGATTCCAAGGAGCATTATTATTCTAGATGGAGGCTGTATAATAATAATTCAATGCATTTTCTAGGAAATGGTAATGCCTTACATATACAAATGGTTCTAGAAAAGTTTATTCTTGTAAACCTCCATGAATGTCTTAAAGTGGTGGCTGTCAAGCTCACCATGCCAAGGACCTGAGGTGTAATGTGAGCTCATTTCAATCACGGTTTTCAGAACCAGGTGACCCAACCACGAAAATGAGTCTCCCAGACTGGGCTGAAGTGGATATTGGAGGAAAGTCATCAATCCTATGCTGCCAAATGTGGGGGGCAGGGGCGATCACCAATTTAGATTTTTGTAAAGTTTGAAATTAGCATCAGAGTGTCCTTGGCCCCCCAAGTGAATGGATAATATCCTCCAATATGAGGATTTTGTTTGTACAGGAGGCTAGGTTTATGTAAATGTCAAGCTAGGAAGAAGGCATTGTCGCCTGGGGGGTGTGTAGAGAACAAGCCGAACCAATTTCATTGTATTATCACTCTTGCTCTGCATAGCTGGCCTTTGAAAATTTTAGTTGAATATTGTTGTGACGGAAGTGACTGGGTGGACGCTGGGCAAATGAGATTAACTCCACCTTCTTTTTGACTCTAGTCATTGTAGTAAGAATTGTGTAGCCCGGAGAGAGGAGCGCGTCCTGCGTTGCTGTTTAGTTTTTCTGAAAGACATATATCCGAAATGTATGTTTATTTCCAGAAGTCCAGCAAATTACTGTGATCAAATAAAGGCAAGACCAAGTATGTGTTTTCTGCCCATCGAGCAGTGAGAGTTTAAGAACTGAAATTAGCAAATAATTGGAGACAATAAAGTGTCCCTCTCCCAATGACCTTTGAGGAGCAACAGTCATATGTTCATGGTATTTCACTGCCTGTCTGCAGATCTATACACATAACCTTGAACAGTTATAGCGCTGAGTTAGCACTATTTCCTTCACTTAGACTGAAATTATTAATTTTCCTATTTATTTCTTTGCTTCCTAGCCATGGATTTCCATTCGCCTTTTCAGGATTCAGTAACTGTTAGATGTTTAACTTTTCACTCTTACAAAGTCTACTTCTCTCCCTGAATACAGTACACCATTCAGAGGCAAAATCTTTGTATGGCTACAGACATTGGAAAAATAAACACACTCTTATTTGTTCCATAAAAGTTAAAACCTACGCTGAACATTTCAGCAGTTTCACCGACACTGGGATTGAAAGAAAAACTGAAGAACAGTTTTTTTTTATTTTCTGAGTAGCAATGTTGGCTTGAGAGAAATACACCTTTAAAACATTGATCTGTAAAAATACAATTTTGCAATGGGAAAACATAGAACTTTGCTGACACTGTGAAGAAACATAATAATAGTAATAATATTGATAATAAAAGTAATAATTATAATAATAACAGTACTAATAATAATACAAATAATATTTAGACTGTTGGATATATGTTTTGGGATTTTACCTATTACTTCATGTTATTTATTATTATTTTTTTATTATTATTAATATTATTATGGTGGTTATTTTTTTATCTCTTGGTGGTATATTGTGGTAATTATTTGGGGTATTTGATGTGGTGGTAATATATTGCTAAAACCAAAAGAAGATCACCCACTTGCACACCTTGTGTAATTGGATTTCAATTGTGTCATTATCTGGAGTTTACCTGTGAATTTTAAGTAATTCAAGGTGTGGGGGAGAAGAGGAGCAACCCTGGCATATGGGCTGTATAGTAAATTGCAAAAAGATAAGTTCCCAGTTAGGGAACTCCCATCCCCTGCACACTATCTAAGGCTAGGAAAGACAATTAGTTTAGTAGTCATATTTATATATTTCGGGGTTTGTTGGAAAATAAATCGTCATCATTTTCATATATACCATCCAATGTAGGAAAGATACATTCACAGATATGTAATAATAAGTCAGAATTCAATGACAAGTTATTCAGTCTTATGCATAAAATGTATTGATCAATGAGGGGATTTGCCCAACGCGTTTTGAGATGAATTCTCTTCACCCTTTACCAAGAGGAGGAGACCTGGCAACACAAACTGGATGCACTAACACCTCATGGGGCCTCATTAGGACCCAGGCGGTAAGGGGTTTACGGCGGCGTAAACAGCGCCGACCCTTACCGCCTGATTCCGAGGTCCCTTAGCGCCATGGAGGTTTTAACACCTGCTTTTAGCAGGTGTTAAAATCCATGGCGCTAAGGGACCTTGTTGTTAATTACGCCACAGTAATTTACGGTGGCGTAATTAACGCCTTCCCCACTCCCATTATGCCCTATGAGCAAAAATGGGAATGGGGAAGGGTAAATGGGTTAATGGGGACTTACCGCCCCACTCACCTCAGAATGGGGCGGTAAGTCCGCCAACCACCATGGCGTAGTTTACGCCATGGTGGTAAAGGTACGACCCAGGCGGTAACTTACCGCCTGGGTCGTAATGAGGCCCATGGTCTTAATGAAGACTACTACTTAGGACCCTTTCTCTAATTACCTCCAACATCTGAAAAACTACCCTTTAGGTACAACTAATCACGTATCACATCTGAGCATCACCACAGCAACATGTCCTAATCCATAGGACAAACACTAGCAAACACAATGGTAATTCATAGAATTTCGCAGAAAAGTGTCGCAAGCGGCTGGCGCAGAGTGTCCGCGTGCGATTGTCTGCGCCAGGCACGTGCGCTAAAACCGATTTCCGCGCACAGCGTATTCATGGATTTTAGGCTCCCAAACCAGCCGTGGCGCAGAGTATCGCAGCGACCCTGCAGCAGCGCCAGTAACGCCCCCAAGAACGCCCTCGCGCAAGGAAAAGCCATCAAAATCGCTAAATCATCGCAAAGGGCTGCGCTAACCCTAGACCAGTCTACAGGGCTGCCAAACAAGGAACGCAAAGCGGGTAACGTGCATATCAGGGGTACGCGTGAAGTTATACACGCGATTAGCCAGGGTACGTGTATTACAGGGGTACGCGGGAAGTTCTACACGCGATTGGCCAGGGTACGTGTATTACAGGGGTACGCGTGAAGTTTTACACGCGATTAGCCAGGGCACGTGTATCACAGGGGTACGCAGGAATTATCACACGCGATTTGGCTGGGTACGTGTATTACAGGGGTACACAGGAAGTTCTAAACGCGATTCGGCTGGGTACGTGTATTACAGGGGTGCGCGGGAATTCTCACATGCGATTTGGCCAGGTACGTGTATTACAGGGGTGCGCGGGAATTATCACACGCGATTTGGCTTGGTACGTGTATTACAGGGGTGCGTGGGAAGTTCTACACGCGATTGGCCAGGGTACGTGTATTACAGGGGTACGTGGGAATTATCACACGCGATTTGGCTGGGTACGTGTATTACAGGGGTACACGGGAAGTTCTACACGCGATTCGGCTGGGTACGTGTATTACAGGGGTGCGCGGGAATTCTCACATGCGATTTGGCCAGGTACGTGTATTACAGGGGTGTGCGGGAATTATCACACGCAATTAGGCTGGGTGGGTCCTCACAGGTGTTCCCTGTACACCCTCCACGGCCCCTGCAGGCAACCCACAAAAGAGGGGACTACCCTGCACACCTGCTCATGTCCCCCTGCACCCCCACCCCCCAGCAGTGCAGGGGCAGCCTTCACCAGGCCCCCACCCATGTCTCCCAACACCCCCACCCCCCAGCAGTGCAGGGGCAGCCTCCACCAGGCCCCCACTCATGTCTCCCACCACCCCCACCCCCCAGCAGTGCAGGGGCAGCCTCCACCAGGCCACCACTCATGTCTCCCACCACCCCCACCCCCCAGCAGTGCAGGGGCAGCCTCCACCAGGCCCCCACTCATGTCTCCCACCACCCCCACCCCCCAGCAGTGCAGGGGCACCCTCCACCAGGCCCCCACTCATGTCCCCTATCACCCCCACCCCCCAGCCACCAGGGGCACCCTCCACCAGGCCCCCACTCATGTCTCCCACCACCCCCACCCCCCAGCAGTGCAGGGGCACCCTCCACCAGGCCCCCACTCATGTCCCCTATCACCCCCACCCCCCAGCCACCAGGGGCACCCTCCACCAGGCCCCCACTCATGTCTCCCACCACCCCCACCCCCCAGCAGTGCAGGGGCACCCTCCACCAGGCCCCCACTCATGTCCCCTATCACCCCCACCCCCCAGCCACCAGGGGCACCCTCCACCAGGCCCCCACCCATGTCTCCCACCACCCCCACCCCCCAGCAGTGCAGGGGCACCCTCCACCAGGCCCCCACTCATGTCTCCCACCACCCCCACCCCCCAGCATACAGGGGCACCCTCCACCAGGCCCCCACCCATGTCTCCCACCACCCCCACCCCCCCGCCACCAGGGGCACCCTCCACCAGGCCCCCACTCATGTCTCCCACCACCCCCACCCCCCAGCAGTGCAGGGGCAGCCTCCACCAGGCCCCCACTCATGTCCCCTATCACCCCCACCCCCCAGCCACCAGGGGCAGCCTCCACCAGGCCCCCACTCATGTCCCCTATCACCCCCACCCCCCCGCCACCAGGGGCACCCTCCACCAGGCCCCCACTCATGTCTCCCACCACCCCCACCCCCCAGCATCCAGGGGCACCCTCCACCAGGCCCCCACCCATGTCTCCCACCACCCCCACCCCCCAGCCACCAGGGGCACCCTCCACCAGGCCCCCACTCATGTCTCCCACCACCCCCACCCCCCAGCAGTGCAGGGGCAGCCTCCACCAGGCCCCCACTCATGTCCCCTATCACCCCCACCCCCCAGCCACCAGGGGCACCCCTCCACCAGGCCCCCATCCATGTCTCCCACCACCCCCACCCCCCAGCAGTGCAGGGGCACCCTTCACAAGGCCCCCATCCATGTCTCCCACCACCCCCACCCCCCAGCCACCAGGGGCACCCTCCACCAGGCCCCCATCCATGTCTACCACCACCCCCACCCCCCAGCAGTGCAGGGGCACCCTCCACCAGGCCCCCACTCATGTCCACTATCACCCCCACCCCCCAGCAGTGCAGGGGCACCCTCCACCAGGCCCCCACTCATGTCCCCTATCACCCCCACCCCCCAGCCACCAGGGGCACCCTCCACCAGGCCCCCACCCATGTCTCCCACCACCCCCACCCCCCAGCAGTGCAGGGGCAGCCTCCACCAGGCCCCCACTCATGTCCCCTATCACCCCCACCCCCCAGCAGTGCAGGGGCACCCTCCACCAGGCCCCCACTCATGTCTCCCACCACCCCCACCCCCCAGCAGTGCAGGGGCAGCCTCCACCAGGCCCCCACTCATGTCCCCTATCACCCCCACCCCCCCGCCACCAGGGGCACCCTCCACCAGGCCCCCACTCATGTCTCCCACCACCCCCACCCCCCAGCATCCAGGGGCACCCTCCACCAGGCCCCCACCGATGTCTCCCACCACCCCCACCCCCCAGCCACCAGGGCCACCCTCCACCAGGCCCCCACTCATGTCTCCCACCACCCCCACCCCCCAGCAGTGCAGGGGCAGCCTCCACCAGGCCCCCACTCATGTCCCCTATCACCCCCACCCCCCAGCCACCAGGGGCACCCTCCACCAGGCCCCCATCCATGTCTCCCACCACCCCCACCCCCCAGCAGTGCAGGGGCACCCTTCACAAGGCCCCCATCCATGTCTCCCACCACCCCCACCCCCCAGCCACCAGGGGCACCCTCCACCAGGCCCCCATCCATGTCTCCCACCACCCCCACCCCCCAGCAGTGCAGGGGCACCCTCCACCAGGCCCCCACTCATGTCCCCTATCACCCCCACCCCCCAGCAGTGCAGGGGCACCCTCCACCAGGCCCCCACTCATGTCCCCTATCACCCCCACCCCCCAGCCACCAGGGGCACCCTCCACCAGGCCCCCACCCATGTCTCCCACCACCCCCACCCCCCAGCAGTGCAGGGCAGCCTCCACCAGGCCCCCACTCATGTCCCCTATCACCCCCACCCCCCCGCCACCAGGGGCACCCTCCACCAGGCCCCCATCCATGTCTCCCACCACCCCCACCCCCCAGCAGTGCAGAGGCACCCTCCACCAGGCCCCCACCCATGTCCCCTATCACCCCCACCCCCCAGCAGTGCAGGGGCACCCTCCACCAGGCCCCCACTCATGTCCCCTATCACCCCCACCCCCCAGCCACCAGGGGCACCCTCCACCAGGCCCCCACTCATGTCTCCCACCACCCCCACCCCCCAGCAGTGCAGGGGCAGCCTCCACCAGGCCCCCACTCATGTCCCCTATCACCCCCACCCCCCCGCCACCAGGGGCACCCTCCACCAGGCCCCCACTCATGTCTCCCACCACCCCCACCCCCCAGCATTCAGGGGCACCCTCCACCAGGCCCCCACCCATGTCTCCCACCACCCCCACCCCCCAGCCACCAGGGGCACCCTCCACCAGGCCCCCACTCATGTCTCCCACTACCCCCACCCCCCAGCATCCAGGGGCACCCTCCACCAGGCCCCCATCCATGTCTCCCACCACCCCCACCCCCCTGCAGTGCAGGGGCACCCTCCACCAGGCCCCCACCCATGTCCCCTATCACCCCCATCCCCCAGCAGTGCAGGGGCACCCTCCACCAGGCCCCCACTCATGTCCCCTATCACCCCCACCCCCCAGCCACCAGGGGCACCCTCCACCAGGCCCCCACTCATGTCTCCCACCACCCCCACCCCCCAGCAGTGCAGGGGCAGCCTCCACCAGGCCCCCACTCATGTCCCCTATCACCCCCACCCCCCCGCCACCAGGGGCACCCTCCACCAGGCCCCCACTCATGTCTCCCATCACCCCCACCCCCCAGCATCCAGGGGCACCCTCCACCAGGCCCCCACCCATGTCTCCCACCACCCCCACCCTCCAGCCACCAGGGGCACCCTCCACCAGGCTCCCACCCATGTCTCCCACCACCCCCACCCCCCAGCCACCAGGGGCACCCTCCACCAGGCCCCCACTCATGTCTCCCACCACCCCCACCCCCCAGCATCCAGGGGCACCCTCCACCAGGCCCCCACCCATGTCTCCCACCACCCCCACCCCCCGCCACCAGGGGAACCCTCCACCAGGCCCCCACTCATGTCTCCCACCACCCCCACCCCCCAGCAGTGCAGGGGCAGCCTCCACCAGGCCCCCACTCATGTCCCCTATCACCCCCACCCCCCAGCAGTGCAGGGGCAGCCTCCACCAGGCCCCCACTCATGTCCCCTATCACCCCCACCCCCCAGCAGTGCAGGGGCACCCTCCACCAGGCCCCCACCCATGTCTCCCACCACCCCCACCCCCCAGCAGTGCAGGGGCAGCCTCCACCAGGCCCCCACTCATGTCCCCTACCACCCCCACCCCCCCGCCACCAGGGGCACCCTCCACCAGGCCCCCACCCATGTCCCCTATCACCCCCACCCCCCAGCAGTGCAGGGGCACCCTCCACCAGGCCCCCACTCATGTCCCCTATCACCCCCACCCCCCAGCCACCAGGGGCACCCTTCACAAGGCCCCCATCCATGTCTCCCACCACCCCCACCCCCCAGCAGTGCAGGGGCAGCAGGCAGTCAGGCAGCAGCAGGTGGGAGTGTGCTCGAGGCTCTGGGGGGCAGTAGTTCGGCCTTCCCGGCAGGAGCGTGGTATTCCGTGTGCGTACGCGTGGCCATCTTGGTACGGAGTGATTTGGCACGTGAAAATCCTGCACGTCAGCGTGAAAACCGAGGAAAGGCCCTCAGCGCGTAAGCGCGTCTGTGACGTGACCCGCACGGGTGTTTCCCACACAGCACATGATGACAGAGCACACGTGGAAAGACTGCACGTCAGAGTGTAATCGCGTGTGATTGGTGGAAATGGCCCTACACGCAGAAGTGACAAAGCGTGTGATTGGTGGAAATGACCCTACACGCAGAAGTGACAAAGCGTGTGATTGGTGGAAATGGCCCTACACGCAGAAGTGACAAAGCATGTAATTGGTGGAAATGGCCCTAGCGCGTACACGCCGCGTAAGTGACGCTGGACGTGTGGCCCTGTATAAAAGGTACGTGTAGAACACGTTTTCCTTGTACGTGCTTTTCGTGGAGAGCGAGTGGGTGAATTCTGTACTTCTTGTCGTTTCACACGCGATTTACTTCACGGCGTTTCAAGTTCGTATTCCCTGTTACCTCTGACAGCTTTTTCTCTTTATTCGCTTTTACTGGTTTACCTGGGCCTGTTCCCTCGAACAGTGTTCCCTTCTACTGTTGTCCTGTCTCCTCAGACAGCGTACAAATCTTCTTTTGGCGGGGGTGTTGCCAACCAAACGTGCTCCTTTTACACGCTCGTTTACCAGGCAGACGGTGAGTCACGCACGTATCTAACATCTGTGCTTGCCCCGTGTGTAGCCTACCCCTTCAGAGGTCATTCTAGGCTGCGTGTGACACGCATACATTCATTCTTGTGTTACTGGGTGCCACAGCGTAGTGCAGGTTTTTCTTTCTGCACACGTGGTCTAGGAGGGGTTGCGTGCACGTCATCTCCCTTTTTTGGGGCTCCTGTGCGTAGCGTGACCCGTCATCTTTCCCCAGGGGTTACAATCAGCCTTGCAAGAGCACTAGGGTACAATTACCATCTGGTACCCAACCCCTTTGACCCCCAATTGCCCAGGACAATAGTTTACAGCCACTCCCATACGCACATTTACATCAGTGCCATGGCTGGGAGGCGAGGATTCCGTAAGGGTGGCAAAGGTGGAAGAGCCACAAGTGGTGGCCGTGGTGGATCCGGTAGGGGACGTGGTCGTTACTTGCAGGGTGAGCCTGTCCCCCCATGTGTGGAGGACCAGTCAAGGGCACCCATAATCCCCCCCCCCTCCCGTTGATGCTGATGTGGCTGACACCATCCATGCTCAGCCCTTGTTGGACCAGCCCATTGTGGCACCAGATCTGGCTGACTCCATGGCTGACTTCCAGGTCAGCAGGCCTATGACACGTGCGCTGGTGCACGTTGATGTCACCATGCCACGTGCATCTGGGCCAGCAAGGTCATCTGCTGCACCAAGGAGGCAGGGCGGAGAGGCTGCAGGGGCAGCTGCGGCTCCATCCACCCCAGCCCTCACACACCCAGCCAGGACAGTGTCGGTCCTAGTCCATGCTGCTGACATTCCCCCTGACACCATCACACTAGAGCCAATGCCTGCACCAACTCCCATGCTGAGTGTGCAATCCCACACTCCTGATACAGAGTCCACCAGGGCTCCTGCCCCTAGTGTCCAGAGCGGCGCAGGACACTCAGGATCACCACCACCTTCCAAGCGGAAGAGGAAGAGTGCTCGTCCGGCACAGGCTGATGCCCCAGACACGGCTACACAGTCCGGCCCGTCCAGGAAGCCCAGCTTCACGGATGACGAACTGAATGCACTTGTCGAGTATGTGTCCGGACATGACAACGAGATGGTCATTGTTGCAGGATCCAAGACCACACCTGCACAACGCCAGGCACACTGGCAGACCGTTGCGGACATCGTAAGTGCCCTTGGAATCGTGAGGCGCACAGCCAATGATTGCTATAAGCGCTGGAATGACCTAAAGCGCAGGGCAAAGAGTAAGCTGGCCTCAAGTCATGCCGCAACTCTAGTGACTGGAGGTGGGTCTCCAGTAGTAGACATGGAACTCACTCCACATGAGTCAGTCGCTGGGACCTACGTCACGGAGGAACAGATCCAAGGCGTGGGAGATCTGGCTGATTACGAGGCATTGTCCGGTGAGTGCACATGCATGTGTGTGTCATCCATGTGCATGGTGTGTGTGTGAGGGCTTCTGTTTGTGTGCCAGGTGAGAGTGTGTGCGCCTGAGTCGTATGGGTCAGCCATATGCTTCATGCAATACTTCCTGCGCAGCTGCATTTGGCCATAGCAGTATCCCTTCTGCCAACAGTAGACATCTAGCCCAACTGCACGCCAGTTGCCCTTGAAGTGTCACCTTGCCACAACATAGTTGCTTATTTTTC